>NC_057345.1:107281786-107982465 GCF_016509475.1 Prionailurus bengalensis
AGTTTCTGGAGAATGATAAAAATAAGATGTGCAAGGAGGTGGCCAATCTTATTTAGGGCCAATGAGATAGAAATATGTATGAGTTTTAAAAACTGGGTTTAATGCTCTTATTTCCAACGAAACCATCAGTTCTTTCTTTTGTGGAACATTAGTTAACATCTACAGGACACAGGGCTTCATTTTTCTCTCCTTTTCTTCTTGGGTTTAATTGTCTTTCTGGGCCAGTAGTTACTGTGTTTTTGTCTTTCTCACCATGCTATAATAATAAAAGTAACCTGTATTGCTTAGATTATGTGCTGAGGATGGGCTAAGATTTTGCACGTATCACTTCTAACCCCCAGAACAACCCTGTGAGGTCATTACTATTATCCCTATATTTGAGATGAGGGAACTGATAGTGGTAGGATACCCACAGTTACCCAGTGAGTAAGTTACAGCACCAGGATTCAATCCCAGGTCATTGTGAATCCAACTCCCACATTATTTCCACTGTCCCACACAACTCTGGGTGTGAACTTTTCTCCTTTTTTGTTAGGCTTATTTATCTTTTTAGTGTATTAAACAGCGGTTTCTCTGAAATTACCCTAAGTCCTGGGTGAACTTACTTGCGGAGACCATTGTAGGGGCAGCAGAAAGACTCGGCTCTGGCATATGAGCTCGGAAAGGTGGAGTCCAGAGAATGGCAAGGATGAGGCAAGCTGGGATCTGATGTTTTAATGGCAGAAGACCAAAATATTAGATTCATATAAATATGGAGGACAGTCTGTTGGTCTGCTCCAGGACTATTTTCTTGGCCACGATCATAATCATTACATCTTCATCAGTCACTTGGATGAAAATATGGGCACCTGGCAAATAATTTTAGGATAGACTGAAGCTCCAAGAAGATTTTAGCATGTCACAACACAGCTCAGACATAATAATAAATCCTCCTGAAAGAAAAGTAGAATTTTGACTTTGGGTCTAAATTAACCTTTGCAAGGACAGGGTAGAAGACATAAGTAAAAGCAGGGATCCTGTGATGGCAGCAGTGTGATGTAGTATCCAGAAGGTAATGCTGATTTAGGCTGCATGAAAGAAGCACATTAGCTAGAACAGAGTAAGTGGTGCTGGTCTTCACTTGGCATTTGCCAGATTGTTTCTGTAGGTTTTTGTTCAGTTATATATGGTCACTTTTCAGTAAAGATGTGGACAACTTGTTATGGGTTCCGAGTAAAGTAAACAGGATGATTGGCCAGATGGGTGGTAAAGGGAACTGAGTGAGAAGTAGATGGATGGGAGATAAGTGTCTGTCTTCAATTATATGAGTGGCTGTTACATAGAATTAGGATTATACATAGGTTATATAAAAAAGTCAGATAAGTGGGTAGAAACTGCAGGGAAGCATATTTGACTCTGTATAGGGAAGAACTTTTTACTAGTCAGAATTATCCAAACATGAGAAGAATTATCTTTGGAGATAGTGAGTTCCCTATCACAGCCTAGAAAATTTTGAATCATTTGAGAAGTTGGTAGTCAAGTAGTCTAGCCTCATCATATTGTAGTTGATGACCAGCAGGTCCAATATAGTGTTGCTGATGAATCAGAAAGTCAGGACCCAGGCCTCCAACTCAGGACTTTTCATTGTAAATCCCCTTTGCTTTGCATCAGGTTATATCAGCTATCAGAGATGAGCATGAGACCAGGGATATTTTGGAGGAGGATTATTAAGTAGAGGAACATTGGACAAATGTCTGATAAATTCCTCTTTCAACCTGAGAGCTATGATTCTCTTATTCAAGTAAGTTTCTTTGCCTGACTTGATTCAGATGACGATTTGATCAGTGCAGTTTAATAACTGCAGGGGTGACAGGACTATCAGTTCCATTTTATAGCATGAACTGGAAGATAGCACTTGGCTTTCCATACCCCACTTCCTGCCAACACAGCTGATCCTTTTGCATATTAGTTTTTTACCCTTAGAATACCAAGTAGTTTTTCCCTCTAAACATTTTAAATTACTGACCATGGAACAGTGACCTCTGAGATATGGGGCATCTTCTCTATCCTCAGAACTTCTTCTTTGTTTCATTGTTACTAGATGATGAAATGGCTTCAGAAGCATTGTAGGTGTCCAGTTACATATTGTGGCTGCCAGAGTGTGTTGGGGGTAAAGAAAACTCCCCAAAAGTTAGCAGTTATTGACAAATCCCAAATTACAGGATTTCAATTACAATCATTCAAGTGGTTGTCCCTCCCTTTTCCTATCCAATGGGCTGGAAAGGCCTTATGTTGCCATTTGGCCTCGGGGCTGCTGATGTGGGTCAGATTGTCACGATTCAAGGGACCAGCCCTTTGAGATGGGTGACAGGCTGTGGGAGTGAAGGGGAGTTGGAATTTGTGGTTAAATGATTTCCTACAGGAGTTGTAGTCATCTCCTGGGAGGTGCTGTTTGGGGTTGGCACTTTTCCATGTTGGATATCCACTTGGATTCCTTGGCATGGTAGTCGCCATGTACCTGCTTAGCCCTACAGAGTGGAGCACAATCTGGCAAGAACACCTGTATTTGCAGCTTGTATTTGCCAGGACAGAGGTGAAAGAGAGAAAGGTTGATCCCATAAAAAAATTTCAATTTGTCTTCAGTGACCTCAGAGTCTGCTTTCATTAGCCTCTTCTCTCTGTGTGTGTATGTGTGTGGAGAGAGAGAGACAGAGACAGAGAGACAGAGACAGAGAGATGGAAAGACAGACTGAGAGATGGAGAGATGGAGAGAAGGAGGGAAGGGACACTAGAGTGGGGGGAATACAAGTGAGAAAGAGCTTTTTCCAGATAAAGCCATTAAAATTTTTTTAATTCCCCTCCCCAAATTTAATTCCAGTGTAGTTAATATACAATGTTATATTCATTTCAGATATATAATATTGTGATTCAGCAGTTCTGTACATTACTCAGTGCTCATCAAGATAAGTGTACTCTTAATATAAACAAGCCATTTTATGCCAGTCTGGATTGCCTTGCAGTTTTTTCCATGCCCAACACAGTTGTTCCCAGGCACTCACTGACAGTTTCTATGAGGTATGGAGAAGATATACTGTGTGTGTGTGTGTGTGTGTGTGTGTGTGTGTGTGTGTGTGATTTCTGCATCTGCAGTAGCTGGAATACCATGTATTACACTTGCCCAGTGAGAATATGTGTGAGAGACAGTCACAGAGAAAGCATGATCAAAGACAGGTCTTTTGAACAGTGGAGACATATTCTTCAGGAAGCGCTTATATCAGTAAATGTGATTTTTCTAAAAATCATGATGGACATTTAGGCTTTTTCCACAATTTGGCTATTGTTGAGAGGGCTGCTATAAACATTGGGGTACAAGTGCCCCTATGCATCAGTACTCCTATATCCCTTGGGTAAATTCCTAGCAGTGCTACTGCTGGGTCATAGGGTAGGTCTATTTTTAATTTTTTGAGGAAACTCCATACTGTTTTTCAGAGTGGCTGTACCAGTTTGCATTCCCACCAACAGTGTCAGAGGGTTCCCATTTCTCCACATCCTCTCCAGCATCTATAGTCTCCTGATTTGTTCATTTTGGCCACTCTGACTGGCGTGAGGTGATATCTGAGTGTGGTTTTGATTTGTATTTCCCTGATGAGGAGTGATGTTGAGCATCTTTTCATGTGCCTGTTGGCCATCTGGATGTCTTCTTTAGAGAAGTGTCTATTCATGTTTTCTGCCCATTTCTTCACTGGATTCTCTGTTTTTTGGGTGTGGAGTTTGGTGAGCTCTTTATAGATTTTGGATACTAGCCCTTTGTCTGATACGTCATTTGCAAATATCTTTTCCCATTCCGTTGGTTGTCTTTTAGTTTTGTTGATTGTTTCCTTTGCTGTGCAGAAATAAGATACCATATGTTTTCACTCTTATGTGGATCCTGAGAAACTTAACAGAAACCCATGGGGGAGGGGAAGGAAAAAAAAGAGGTTAGAGTGGGAGAGAGCCAAAGCATAAGAGACTCTTAAAAACTGAGAACAAACTGAGGGTTGATGGGGGGGTGGGAGGGAGGGGAGGATAGGTGATGGGCATTGAAGAGGGAATCTTTTGGGATGAGCACTGGGTGTTGTATGGAAATGAATTTGACAATAAATTTCATATATTAAATAAAATAAAATAAAATAAAATAAAAATCATGGTGGTTCATTAAACCATCTATACAACTGCAGAGATTGCCAGAGGCATTGCATTCTAGGGTGATGGATATATCTATGCAGTTGCTATGTTATATTTATGAAAGTTGTTCTTAACAATTAATGATAAAAGTAAGAACAGAAAAAATCATAGAAGGAATAATAGAAAAGCAACAGATCACCCCATGTAGTTAAGGGAAAAGTTTTTCTGACTTAACTTTTGAATGGTTATGAGAAAGGACAGTATGAGATCTTTAGAGTGGCCATGTCAGCAGTGCCTAGTATCAGCAGTAAAGGATGGGCCATCACCATTCCTCGTCCCATAGAAACATTGAACTGTGGTGACAGTGGTGCAGCCCTGGGAAAACTGGAAAAGAAGGACTGAGGAGCAAGCCAGGACAGAGACATGATAGCTGTTCTGACCAGATTTCACCAGTGTCTTCTGTTTACACAGGATCTAGAATAGGCCAGCAATTACAGATCAATGTGGAAGATTAGGAGGGCTAGAATTGGAATAAGTGCCCACTCCCCTTTCCTACCTGCTCACTGTATATGTAGGGATATTATAGACAGGTGGATAGACTAGAGTGTATTCTAGAGGGGAAATAGGTGTCAGAGGGAAGTTCAGATTAAGAGACAGGTCACAGTGTTCAGGGATCATTCATTCATTCAACAAACATTTGTTACTAGCTGACTACTCCCTAGTCACAATGCTTGTCATAGGCCTATCAGTGAAGTCATGCTCCCTGTCCTCAAGGAGTTCATAATCTAATGAAGAAACAATGTGACATGTGTTATAATAAAGGTATTTACAAATTATTGCAGAAAGATGAGGAAGCAACTCATTCTTTTCTATTTTTAAAAATTTCCCCCACCTTTATTGAGGAATTATTGGAACATGATAGTTGTATATATTTAAAGTGTATATGTGATGATTTAAACATGGAATGATTACCAAGATCAAGATAATTAACACATCTATCACCTCACATGTTTTCTCTTGTTTGTGTATGTGTGGTGACAATACTTACAATGTGTTCTCAGCAACTGTTAAGTATATGATGTTGTATTACTAACTATAGTCATCATGTTTACAAGAGATACCCAGAACTTATTCTTTTTATAACTAAGTTTGTACCCTTTGACCTACATCTCCCGTTCCCTGACCACCACCCCTGCCCAGCTCCTGGTAACCACAATTATTGTTTTTTGTGTCTATGAAATTGATGTGTTTTTTTTTTGTTTGTTTGTTTTTAGATTCCACATATAAGTGATACCATACAGTACTTGTCCTTCTTTCTCTGTCTGACTTACGATACTTAGCATAATGTTCTCCAGGTTCATCTATGTTGTTGCAAATGGCAGGATTTCCTTCCTTTTTTTTTAGTAGCTGAATAATGTTCCATTGTATGTATATACCACATTTTCTTTATCTGTTCATCTGCTGAAGGACATTTAGGTTGTTTCCATATCTTGGCTATTATTAGTAATGCTTCATTGAACATGGAAGTGCAGATAATCTCTTAGAGATACTGATTTCAGTTCCCAGGAATTGGGTGGGGTTTCTTGATCATATAGTGGTTTTATTTATTTTTTTTTGAGGAACTGCCATATTGTTTTCCATAGTGGCTATACTAATTTACGTTCATATGAACAGTGTATAAGGGTTCCCTTTTTTCCACATCCCCACTAACATTTGTTATCTCTTGTCTTTTTGACAATAGCTATCCTAAAAGGTGTGAGGCTGTGGTTTGTTGTGGTTTTGATTTGCATTTCTCTGATAATTAGTGATATTGAACATCTTTCCATGTACCTGTTGAGCATTTGTATGTCTGTTTTGGAAAAATGCCTCTTTAGATATTTTGCCCATTAAAAAAAATTTTTTTTTTCAACGTTTTTATTTATTTTTGGGACAGAGAGAGACAGAGCATGAATGGGGGAGGGGCAAAGAGAGAGGGAGACACAGAATCGGAAACAGGCTCCAGGCTCTGAGCCATCAGCCCAGAGCCTGACGCGGGGCGCGAACTCACAGACCGTGAGATCGTGACCTGGCTGAAGTCGTACGCTTAACCTACTGCGCCACCCAGGCGCCCCTATTTTGCCCATTTTTAAATTGGATTATTTTCTTTTTTTTTTCCTTTTAACTTGTTTGAATTGTTTTTTTTTTTTCTTCCAAGATTTTATTTAAATTCAAGTTAGTTAACATATAGTGTAGTATTGGTTTTAGGAGTAGAATTTAGTGATTCATCACTTAGATATAGCACCCAGTACTCATCATAACAAGTAAACTCCTTAATGCCCATCACCCATTTAGTCCATCCTCCCACCCGCCTCCTCTCCATCAACCCTTCCTTTGTTCTCTATAGTTAAGTCTCTTATGGTTTGCTTCTCACTTTTTTTCACTTCCCCCATGCTCATCTGTTTTGTTTCTTAAATTCCACATATAAGTAAAATCATAGGGTATTTGTCTTTCTCTGACTGACTTATTTCATTTAGCATAATTTTGATATTAACCTCTTATCAGATATATGGTTTGCAAACATTTTCTCCCATTCTGTAGGTTGCTTTTCAGTTTATTGCTTGTTTCTTGTGCTGTGCAGATGCTCTCTAGTTTGATGTAGTCCCATTTGTTTATTTTAGCTGATTCCCTTTTAGAAGATCCAGACAAGGTGATATTTGAGCTCATCTTTAAAGAATGAGCCTTTGGATTGTGTGGGAGAAAACAGGGCAGTGGACCTGGAAGACTATATGGAAAGGCCTCAAAAGCCATGCTAAGTGATGGGGATGTTATCATATTTACATTGGATAGCAACTGAAGAGTTTTTGTTATTATTTAAATTTTATTTAGTTAACATACAGTGCATTATTGGTTTCAGGAGTAGGATCCAGTGATTCATCACTTACATATAACACCCAGTGCTCATCACAAGTGCCCTCTGTAATGCCTATCATCCATCTAGCCCATCTCCCACCCACCTCCCCTCATCAACCCTCAGTTTGTTTCCTATCATTAAGAGTCTCTTGTGGTGAAGAGTTTTAAAAAAATGTTTTTTTAAGTTTATTTATTTGTTTTCAGAGAGGGAGCGAGAGAAAGAGAAAGAGAGATAAAGTGCAATTGTGAGCAAGGGGAGGGGCAGAGAGAGAGGAGAGAGAGAATTCCAAGAAGGCTCCCAGTGCTGTCAGCACAAAATTCAGTGTGGAGCTCGACCTGAGCTGAATTCAAGAGTTGGATGCTTAACTGACTGAACCACCCAGGCTCCCTGTGGTGCAGAGTTTTTTAAGTAGAAAAGTGACAGGACCAGATTTTTATTTAGTAAAAATAATTCTGCTAAGAATATGAATGGTGAATAGAGTTTGACACTGGCAAGGATGCAGACAACTTGAAAAAGGGAGGGGGGATAATGAGGTTTCATACTAAAGTGTTAGCAGTGGTATTGAAGGGAAGAGGTATTCAGAAGTAGAGCTTGACAGTGCATTAGATGTGGAGGCTGAGGGAGAGCAAAGCCCAAGGGGCAATAGGTCAGAGTCTTGGGAAGACAGGTTAGGAAGGGACAATCTCAATAAAGTAGAACTCAATGACGAAGAAGCCAAGTATAGTTGCTCTCCCTCTTGCTCTCCCTCTCGAGAGGAAGAGAGAGAGGGAGAGAGGGAGAGTGAGTGAGACAGATTTAGAAGGGCATGTGATGGGCAGCTGGTACCACCAGGACCTTAGGGTTCATCTTTCAGGCCAGGATTTTAATTTTGGAAGTAGGGAAGACCAAAAAATAAAAGAGATTCTAACATGAGACGCTCAAAGACAAAGAACCAGGCAGAGACCTTGTTACCATAACTGACAGGCATCAAAGCTAAATTATCAGCACAGATGATCTGATACTGATTCCTGAGTTCTGAGGAATGACCATCCTTAAATTCCTCCTGCTGAAGGTCAGTACTTGTTCTGGGTGCTGGGAAATCTGAACTCCTGGTACCTGAAGACCCTTCCATCTACTCTTCACCCACTTTTTATCAGCTTGGACTTTAGTCCCCTGCTTGCAAGTCTCTTGTTTATTCATCCATCATAATTTCCTGCCTACACCCTGTAGATTAGGCAGATGCTTGATTGATAACCCCCATGATTATTGGTATAGCTAGCTCCAGACTCTGACTACACCACACCTCTGTCACCCGGGCACAGCCAGGGGAGGACCCAGAGTAGTGTACGTGGCTTAGCTTCAGGGCCAGCAGTGTTGCATGGTCGAATCACCTGGGAGTTGATGGGTTCAGAAGGTGAACATCAGAACCACTCTGAAGTTATACTGGAATATTATTTACAACTTGTGCTTACAGCAAAAGTTAAAAACAGTCATGCAGGACTCTAAAGTACCATATGTCCCCAATAGTCACTGAGACCCAAGCCTCCAAAGTCTTTAAAGTGTGACTGTAAGATGAATGAGATTCTTCTTGTTACTTTTCTAGATTTTCACATCACTGGTGATCTTGTTGAAGTAGAGATGGACTCTTGCCCCACCAACATGTCTCCCTTTTTGTCAGCATTGCCTGAAATACCATATTTTTCCAATTTCTGAGAGCATTCATTTCAGGGGATATCCAGATAACTTGGGGCAGAGTCCCCTGGGCTGGATCAGACAACTTTTTTGGCATCCCGTATTGCGTATTATTGAATGGGTGTGTCAGTCTGGAGCCCATATCTTTTGTCTGCAGTTTTTTCCAGGATGACTTCTCTGCTCTTCTGTGGCAGTTCTTGAGAAATTGAGGTAGTTTTTGCCCTCAGTTTTTATTTAATAATTTTAATCCATATTTCCCTGATTCTACCTCTTTAACTCATTCTATCATTTTTCCAACCAGAACCTCAGTTACTCTTGCAAAATGTACTGTGGCAGTAATTAATATATATTTATGTTTAAGAGCAATTCACAGAAAACTATTTGCAGTTCTTTTTACAGTACAGATTTAGTAATTCAGGCAATTGGTTTTTTTTTCCATGAAATTCCAAATTATAAGAATTTTTTAGATGAGGTACATGAAATGATTGGATTCAAATAACACTGTGGTCACAGTATCAGAGCTTTAGTAAGTGCCACGATCACAAAATCCATGGTACAGTTTTGAGAGCACTGTGTTGCAAGCTGCACAGACTTGCCTCTGATTGTTGGCTACTCCAGTTACTGGGTCTGTGACTGAGCAAATTTCCTAATCTCCCCGAACCTGTTACCTCATCTTTAAGGTAAGGATGATAATGTACACTTTGCATGGTTGTCACAGTTATTAAATGAATTACATACAATGGTTTGACACTGTGCCTGATATTAATAGCAGGTGTCCAATAAATTGTAATTACTAATATTATGTAATTCTGAAACCTTATGGAATTAGAACCCAGTATAAGGCATTCTTTTTTTAACGCATTTTTATTTTGATTTAATTTTTACATGTGTATGGTTTCCATCAAGAGAGAAGAGCAGAAAATACGTATTTTTTCTTTTCTTTTTCAAGGACTTTTCCTTCAAGAGTTGACCCTGTCTCCCTGAGATTATGAAACTTATTGGAGGTCCTATAGGAGCAGTGTGATCTGCTGGATTCCTTTACTAAATTTAGGAGATAAGGGAGATGGTTTTCATTTGTTTTAGGAAGAGAGTAGCTTTAGATGAATAGTGAATGATAAACGTAAATACTAAAAACTTGGTGAAAATTACTCTAGGTACATTTATTGTTTGCCTCCCTTGTATACATTCTACCTTCCACAACAAGTCCCTGATTTTCACGAGGTCATTCCCTCAATGCCCACTCTTACTCAATGTGGTTGTGGTGGGGTGGAGGGTCTACTTTTGACTTGGAAGGTGAAGAATGCTACTTGGTTATTAGTGGGCAGTGGTGTGTGGGCATGTAACCTGGGTTAACTAAGGCAGAGTGGATCTCAGGACTGCCGGCAAGGAGATACCATTCCATGCTCCTCCACCCCCTATACCTTGAGATTTGAGCCTGGAAGTTTGTAGGCTGAGCTGCTGCAGCCATCTTGTGACTGTATGCCAACAGTCTGCCTGAAAATGGAGTCAGCAGAGAGAAAAGTAGACCTGAGAGACTGAGAGATTCACTCAACCATGATGATACCCTTTGAGCCTACAAGATCCATCCAAGACTTTTCAATTACACAAACCAATACATTCTCCTTTTCATTTATCAAAATTTTAGTTGAGTTTTGCTGATTGCTTTTGACTATGTTCCGCATTTTTTTAAAAATTTTTTTTCTATGTTTATTTATTTTTGGGACAGAGAGAGACAGAGCATGAACGGGGGAGGGGCAGAGAGAGAGGGAGACACAGAATCCGAAACAGGCTCCAGGCTCCGAGCCATCAGCCCAGAGCCCGACGCGGGGCTCGAACTCACGGACCGCGAGATCGTGACCTGGCTGAAGTCGGACGCCCAACCGACTGCGCCACCCAGGCACCCCGACTATGTTCCACATTTATAATAAATATAAAAAACAAGATAACTAGGGCATATTAAGGAAAGAGTGGTAATAGTGAAAAGGGATGAGGAATGAACAAACCCTCCCGCCCATTCTTTCGTGGCTCACCTTTCCCTCCAAAGAAAAGACTGAGCCAATATCAGTCACATAATACTTTATTTTTAAAGGGTATATTCTTTTGGGAGCAAGAGCAGGGGGCCCATCTGGGGATGTTGGGGACCTGCTTCTAGGAACTTCTGCAGAAGTAGATGTGTGAGTCCGTGGCCCCAGTGCTGTTCTACTTTGGGAACTACCTGACTATCCTGCTTTAGAAAATGATTTAACTGCCCCCTTGTCTAACTTTCCTTTTATCTTCTCAAGTCAGAGATCCAGACTCCAGATCCATTTGTTCTTAGGTCTTCTAATCTCTCCTAGGCCTTCACCCTTCCCAAGGATGTTCATCCCTTCTCACATTCCATTTTATGATCTTATACAGTTAACCATTCATAGAATTTAGCCCTAGACTTTTTGCTGATTTGAGACTATCAGCACCTAGCATACTGAGGTCTATTTTTAAATTCCAGTTGTAGAGATTTGAGTCAACTGTAATCCTCACTTCATGGCATATGTCAGTATTGGTCTATGCAGATTCTTTTTTGGAATGGTTGATTGATTGATGAACTCTTATTTCCATTTTTCACTCTCATTCCTCCCTATACTTCCCCCAACCGACAGTTGCTCTAATGAGTTTACTTTGTATCTCTTAATTTGTATGGGTTCCTTAAGAATATGCATTGTTATATTTGTGTGCATAGTTTTCTTTTATATACATGCTCCTATGTGGTAGATCTCATTCTGTTTCTTACCTTTTTTCACTTTGTCCATTTTGCTTTATGTATATTTAGTCCATCACCTGTTACTGTGCCACTGTTGTGCACTATGCACTCCCCCCAGTGATGGATGCTCAGATTGCGTCTAGTTACCCAGTGCCAAAAACAATGCCATGATGAATATCCTCTTATCTACATCCATTATGGGTCTATGAGAAGTGTTTTCTGGAGGCTGTAAACACAGAAGTAGAGTTGCTGAGTAGTAGCATGTGTGTATGCTTGATTTGACTGAACACTGAGAGCACCCTTTGGAACAGCTGTATGCTTTGCTTTCCTCCCAGAAGTGCCTGATGTTTCCTAAACCCACGTTCATCTCTTGATGCTTAGTATTATCTAGTCTATTTCACTGTTATGTCAGCTTGTGTTTCTCTAATTAATAAGTTTGAGTACCCCAATGTATATTTCTAAACTATTTTGATTTCCTGTTCTGTAAATTGCCTCTTCAAATACTTTTACCATTTTCCAGTTATTTTATTTATTTTTTACTTGAAGGAGTTCCTTGTATGTTCTAGATACTAGTTCATTGTTAGATTTAGACATTGCGAATAATTCTCAGTCTGTTATCTGTTAACTTTATTCATGGTACCTTTCACTGAACAGAAATCTTTATGATGTAATAAAAGGTAATGACTATTTTTGTTTTATGTTGTATGCATGTAAAGTTCTATCTATAATGTCCTTTCCTACAATGTCCTTCACAATGGAATATTATTCAGCCATCAAAAAGAATGAAATCTTGCTATTTGCAACAACATGGATGGAGCTAGAGAGTATATGTTAAGTGAAATAAGGTGATCAGAGAAAGACTAATACCATATGATTTCACAATGGGGAATGTAAGAAACAAATAAGCAAAGAATAAGGGAAATACATAGGTATTTTCCTATATTTTCTTCTATTTACATTATTGTTTTAAGTTTTGCATTTAGACATTTATTGTATTTGGAGCCTATCTTTGATGTAGTTTTAGGCACAGATCCAGTTTTATTTTAATCTATAGCATTAGCTAGATTTGCAATTCCATCTATTAAATGATCTATTCTTTTCCCATTGATATGTGGTGCCCACATTACTGTATATTCAATTCCCTTGTAAACATGGTTATATTTCTAAACTCTTCATTTATATTTCATTGATCTATTTGTTACTGCAATAATATTATACCCTTTTATATTTTTATTATGTTTGTGTAGTATTTCCTAATACCTAGTAGGGCAAATTCCTCCTCTTTGCCCTTCTTTTGAAATGTTGACTTAACCTATTCATGGATCTTTATTCTTCCATAAAAATTTTAGATTAAGGTTAATCTAAATTTTAGATTAAGAGTGGCTCAGTTGGTTAAGTGTCTGACTCTTGATTTCGGCTCAGGTCACAATCTTATGGTTGTGAGATTGAGTCCCATGTGGGGCTCTGCACTGGGCATGGAGCCTGCTCAAGATTCTCTTTTTCCCTCTTCCTTTGCCCCTTCCCCCCAACCCCCTGGTCTCTCTCAAAAAATATTTTAGATTAAAGTTATCACCTTTCTCAAAAAATTCAACAAAACATTTTGAAGTATTTGTGATTGTATTCAATTTATGGATTAATTTGATCAACTAATTTGGGATAAATGGATATAGTTATAATATTAAGTTATCCCAACCAAGAACTGAAATGTCTCTCCATTTATTCAGACGATTTTCTGTATTATTTATTAGATCCCCAAATTTCCTCCATGAAGAGGTAATGTATTGTCATTAACTTCTAGTTACTTTATGTTTTTATTGCTACTCTGCATATATTTATTTAAAAATTTTTTTAATGTTTGTTTATTTTTAAGAGACAGAGTGCTAATGGGGGAGGGGCAGAGAGAGGAAGACTCAGAATCTCAAGCATGCTCCAAACTCTGAGCTGTCAGCCCAGAACCCGATGGAGGGCTCAAACTCACAAACTGTGAGATCATGATCATGAGCTGAATTTTGACACCCAACCGACTAAGCCACCCAGGTGCCCCTGAATATATATATATATATATTTTTTATGAAATTTATTGACAAATTGGTTTCCATACAACACCCAGTGCTCATCCCAAAAGGTGCCCTCCTCTATACCCATCACCCACCCTCTCCTCCCTCCCACCCCCCATCAACCCTCAGTTTGTTCTCAGTTTTTAACAGTCTCTTATGCTTTGGCTCTCTCCCATTCTAACCTCTTTTTTTTTTTTTTTTCCTTCCCCTCCCCCATGGGTTCCTGTTAAGTTTCTCAGGATCCACATAAGAGTGAGACCATATGGTATCTGTCTTTCTCTGTATGGCTTATTTCACTTAGCATCACACTCTCCAGTTCCATCCACGTTGCTACAAAAGGCCATATTTCATTTTTTCTCATTGCCATGTAATATTCCATTGTGTATATAAACCACAATTTCTTTATCCATTCATCAGTTGATGGACATTTAGGCTCTTTCCATAATTTGGCTATTGTTGAGAGTGCTGCTATGAACATTGGGGTACAAGTGGCCCTATGCATCAGTGCTCCTGTATCCCTTGGATAAATTCCTAGCAGTGCTATTGCTGGGTCATAGGGTAGGTCTATTTTTAATTTTCTGAGGAACCTCCACACTGCTTTCCAGAGCGGCTGCACCAATTTGCATTCCCACCAACAGTGCAAGAGGGTTCCCGTTTCTCCACATCCTCTCCAGCATCTATAGTCTCCTGATTTGTTCATTTTGGCCACTCTGACTGGCGTGAGGTGATACCTGAGTGTGGTTTTGATTTGTATTTCCCTGATAAGGAGCGACGCTGAACATCTTTTCATGTGCCTGTTGGCCATCCGGATGTCTTCTTTAGAGAAGTGTCTATTCATGTTTTCTGCCCATTTCTTCACTGGGTTATTTGTTTTTCGGGTGTGGAGTTTGGTGAGCTCTTTATAGATTTTGGATACTAGCCCTTTGTCCAATATGTCATTTGCGAATATCTTTTCCCATTCCGTTGGTTGCCTTTTAGTTTTGTTGGTTGTTTCCTTTGCTGTGCAGAAGCTTTTTATCTTCATAAGGTCCCAGGAATTCACTTTTGCTTTTAATTCCCTTGCCTTTGGGGATGTGTCGAGTAAGAGATTGCTACGGCTGAGGTCAGAGAGGTCTTTTCCTGCTTTCTCCTCTAAGGTTTTGATGGTTTCCTGTCTCACATTTAGGTCCTTTATCCATTTTGAGTTTATTTTTGTGAATGGTGTGAGAAAGTGGTCTAGTTTCAACCTTCTGCATGTTGCTGTCCAGTTCTCCCAGCACCATTTGTTAAAGAGGCTGTCTTTTTTCCATTGGATGTTCTTTCCTGCTTTGTCAAAGATGAGTTGGCCATACGTTTGTGGGTCTAGTTCTGGGGTTTCTATTCTATTCCATTGGTCTATGTGTCTGTTTTTGTGCCAATACCATGCTGTCTTGATGATGACAGCTTTGTAGTAGAGGCTAAAGTGTGGGATTGTGATGCCTCCTGCTTTGGTCTTCTTCAAAATTCCTTTGGCTATTCGGGGTCTTTTGTGGTTCCGTATGAATTTTAGGATTGCTTGTTCTAGTTTCGAGAAGAATGCTGGTGCAATTTTGATTGGGATTGCATTGAATGTGTAGATAGCTTTGGGTAGTATTGACATTTTGACAATATTTATTTTTCCAATCCATGAGCAGGGAATGTCTTTCCATTTCTTTAAATCTTCTTCAATTTCCTTCATAAGCTTTCTATAGTTTTCAGCATACAGATCCTTTGCATCTTTGGTTAGATTTATTCCTAGGTATTTTATGCTTCTTGGTGCAATTGTGAATGGGATCAGTTTCTTTATTTGTCTTTCTGTTGCTTCATTGTTAGTGTATAAGAATGCAACTGATTTCTGTACATTGATTTTGTATCCTGCAACTTTGCTGAATTCCTGTATCAGTTCTAGCAGACTTTTGGTGGAGTCTATCGGATTTTCCATGTATAATATCATGTCATCCGCAAAAAGTGAAAGCTTGACTTCATCTTTGCCAATTTTGATGCCTTTGATTTCCTTTTGTTGTCTGATTGCTGATGCTAGAACTTCCAGCACTATGTTAAACAGCAGCGGTGAGAGTGGGCATCCCTGTCGTGTTCCTGATCTCAGGGAAAAAGCTCTCAGTTTTTCCCCATTGAGGATGATGTTAGCTGTGGGCCTTTCATAAATGGCTTTTATGATCTTTAAGTATGTTCCTTTTATCCCGACTTTCTCAAGGGTTTTTATTAAGAAAGGGTGCTGGATTTTGTCGAAGGCCTTTTCTGCATCGATTGACAGGATCATATGGTTCTTCTCTTTTTTTTTTTGTTAATGTGATGTATCACGTTGATTGATTTGCGAATGTTGAACCAGCCCTGCATCCCAGGAATGAATCCCACTTGATCATGGTGAATAATTCTTTTTATATGCCGTTGAATTCGATTTGCTAGTATCTTATTGAGAATTTTTGCATCCATATTCATTAGGGATATTGGCCTGTAGTTCTCTTTTTTTACTGGGTCTCTGTCTGGTTTAGGAATCAAAGTAATACTGGCTCATAGAATGAGTCTGGGAGTTATCCTTCCCTTTCTATTTCTTGGAATAGCTTGAGAAGGATAGGTATTATGTCTGCTTTAAACGTCTGGTAGAACTCCCCTGGGAAGCCATCTGGTCCTGGACTCTTATTTGTTGGGAGATTTTTGATAACCGATTCAATTTCTTCGCTGGTTATGGGTCTGTTCAAGCTTTCTATTTCCTCCTGATTGAGTTTTGGAAGATTGTGGGTGTTCAGGAATTTGTCCATTTCTTCCAGGTTGTCCAATTTGTTGGCATATAATTTTTCATAGTATTCCCTGATAATTGTTTGTATCTCTGAGGGATTGCTTGTAATAATTCCATTTTCATTCATGATTTTATCTATTTGGGTCATCTCCCTTTTCTTTTTGAGAAGCCTGGCTAGAGGTTTGTCAATTTTGTTTATTTTTTCAAAAAACCAACTCTTGGTTTCGTTGATATGCTCTACAGTTTTTTTAGATTCTATATTGTTTATTTCTGCTCTGATCTTTATTATTTCTCTTCTTCTGCTGGGCTTAGGCTGCCTTTGCTGTTCTGCTTCTAGTTCCTTTAGGTGTGCTCTTAGATTTTGTATTTGGGATTTTTCTTGTTTCTTGAGATAGGCCTGGATTGCAATGTATTTTCCTCTCAGGACTGCCTTTGCTGCGTCCCAAAGCGTTTGGATTGTTGTAGTTTCATTTTCATTTATTTACATATATTTTTTAATTTCTTCTCTAATTGCCTGGTTGACCCACTCATTCGTTAGTAGGGTGTTCTTTAACCTCCATGCTTTTGGAGGTTTTCCAGACTTTTTTCTGTGGTTGATTTCAAGCTTCATAGCATTGTGGTCTGAAAGTAAGCATGGTATAATTTCAATTCTTGTAAACTTATGAAGGGCTGTTTTGTGACCCAGTATATGATGTATCTTGGAGAATGTTCCATGTGCACTCGAGAAGAAAGTATATTCTGTTGCTTTGGGATGCAGAGTTCTAAATATATCTGTCAAGTCCATCTCATCCAATGTCTCATTCAGGGCCCTTGTTTCTTTATTGACCGTGTGTCTAGATGATCTATCCATTTCTGTAAGTGGGGTGTTAAAGTCCCCTGCAATTACCACATTCTTATCAATAAGGTTGCTTATGTTTATGAGTAATTGTTTTATATATTTGGGGGCTCCGGTATTCGGCACATAGACATTTATAATTGTTAGCTCTTCCTGATGGATAGACCCTGTAACTATTATATAATGTCCTTCTTCATCTCTTGTTACAGCCTTCAATTTAAAGTCTAGTTTGTCTGATATAAGTATGGCTACTCCAGCTTTCTTTTGGCTTCCAGTCGCATGATAAATAGTTCTCCATCCCCTCACTCTCAATCTAAAGGTGTCCTCAGGTCTAAAATGAGTCTCTTGTAGACAGCAAATAGATGGGTCTTGTTTTTTTATCCATTCTGATACCCTATGTCTTTTGGTTGGCGCATTTAATCCATTTACATTCAGTGTTATTATAGAAAGATACGGGTTTAGAGTCATTGTGATGTCTGTATGTTTTATGCTTATAGTGATGTCTCTGGGACTTTGTCTCACAGGGTCCCCCTTAGGATCTCTTGTAGGGCTGGTTTAGTGGTGACAAATTCCTTCAGTTTTTGTTTGTTTGGGAAGACCTTTATCTCTCCTTCTATTCTAAATGACAGACTTGCTGGATAAAGGATTCTTGGCTGCATATTTTTTCTGTCTAGCACCCTGAAAATCTCTTGCCAATTCTTTCTGGCCTGCCAAGTTTCAAAAGAGAGATCAGTCACGAGTCTTATAGGTCTCCCTTTATATGTGAGGGCACGTTTACCCCTTGCTGCTTTCAGAATTTTCTCTTTATCCTTGTATTTTGCCAGTTTCACTATGATATGTCATGCAGAAGATCGATTCAAGTTACGTCTGAAGGGAGTTCTCTGTGCCTCTTGGATTTCAATGCCTTTTTCCTTCCCCAGTTCAGGGAAGTTCTCAGCTATGATTTCCTCAAGTACCCCTTCAGCACCTTTCCCTCTCTCTTCCTCCTCTGGGATACCAATTATGCGTATATTATTTCTTTTTAGTGTATCACTTAGTTCTCTAATTTTCCCCTCATACTCCTGGATTTTTTTATCTCTCTTTTTCTCAGCTTCCTCTTTTTCCATAACTTTATCTTCTAGTTCACCTATTCTCTCCTCTGCCTCTTCAAGCCGAGCTGTGGTGGTTTCCATTTTGTTATGCATTTCGTTTAAAGGGTTTTTCAGCTCCTCGTGACTGTTCCTTAGTCCCTTGATCTCTGTAGCAAGAGATTCTCTGCTGTCCTGTATACTGTTTTCAATGAATATATTTTTTTTAAATCTTCTGCATAGCAAAGGAAGTAATCAACAAAACTAAAAGGCAACCTATAGAATGGGAGAAGATAATTGCAAGCAACATATCTGATAAAGGGTTAATATCCAAAATATATGAAGAACTTCTAAAATCCAACACTCAAAAAACAATAATCCAATTTAAAATGGGTGGAAGATATGAATAGACATTTTTCCAAAGAACACATCCAGATGGCCAATAAGACACATGAAAAGATGCTCAACATCACTCATCATCAGGAAAATACAAATCAAAACCATGATGAGATATCATGTCACAGAATTGCTAAAATCAACAACACATGAAACAACAGGTTTTGGTGAGGATGTGAAGAAAGGAGAACGCTCTTGTACTGTTGGTGGATATGCAAATTGGTGAAGCCACTCTGAAAAACAGTATGGAGGTTCCTCAAAAGTTAAAAATTGGAACTACTTTATGATCCAGCAACATACCAATTCAAAGGGATATATGCACCCTGATGTTTATAGCAACATTGTCTACAATAGCAAAATTATGGAAAGAGCTCAAATGTCCATCAACTGATGAATGGATAAAGAAGATGTAGTGTATACACAATGGAATATTATTCAGCCATCAAAAAGAATGAAATCTTGCTATTTGCAACAACATGGATGGAGCTAGAGAGTATATGTTAAGTGAAATAAGGTGATCAGAGAAAGACTAATACCATATGATTTCACCATGGGGAATGTAAGAAACAAATAAGCAAAGAATAAAAAGGAGAAAGAGAGGCAGAAGCAGAGTTAAGAGTTAAAACAGATTCTTAACTACAGAGAATAAACTGATGGTTATCAGAGGGGAGGTGTTAGTGGGGGGATGACTTTTAATTCTTTTACGTTGACCTTACCAAATTATCTTATTGTAATGATTGGTTGATTGTGTTTTATTTTGTATTTATTTTTAAGCTGGAGGATCATACCATCTACAAATAGTGACAGTCTTTTCTCTCCTTTTTCTCCCCCAATCAGTATACTTCTTATTTCTTTTTTTTTCCTTTGTAGCATTGGGCAGGATACCTCATTCTTTGTTAAATACTAACAGTGATATTATCCCTGGCTATTTATTTATTTTTTATTTTTTTAATATGAAATTTATTTTCAAATTGGTTTCCATACAATACCCAGTGCTCATCCCAACAGGTTCCCTCCTCAAATGCCCATCACCCATCCTCTCCTCTCTCCCACCCCCCATCAACCCTCAGATTTTTCTCAGTTTTTAAGAGTCTCTTATGCTTTGGCTCCCTCCCTCTCTAACTTTTTTTTTTCCTTCCCCTCCCCCATGATCTTCTATTAAGTTTCTCAGGATCCACATAAGAGTGAAAACATATGGTATCTGTCTTTCTCTGTGTGACTTATTTCACTTAGCATAACACTCTCCAGTTCCATCCATGTTGCTTCCAAAGGCCATATTTCATTCTTTCTGCCTTTGTTTCTAAAGGGAATGCCTCTAAAGTTTCTTCATTAATTACAAGGTATATTATAAATTTTGATGTATAACTTTTACCATGTTAGTAAACTGCCTATTTCTAGTTTGAGTTTTTATTTCTGATGCACATTAAGATTTGTCAAATACTTTTCTGCTTTGAGAGAAATATACTCTTTTTTCTCTTTTAGCATATTAATGTGGCAGATTACAAACCTGGGTTATCTGATTTGGAATCATTTTTGGATTCTTGGTATAAACCTGGGTGGATAATGGTATATTTTTAAACACTTTGTTGGATATAGCTAGGTAATATTTTATTTAGGATTTTTGAATATGCTTCGTAAATTAAATGAGACTGTAATTTTATTGTATTGTTCATTCATATCTAGTTTTAGAATCAAGGTTACTCTATTTTATAAAATTTGTTGGGGAGGTATCACTTTATTCTTTTATTCCTTCTTGCTGTTCTCCTGTGCCTTCATTTGAATGTTTCGCACATTTATTTTTACCCTCTTTTCCCCTAATAAGTGTATTTAATGCCATAAATTTCCCTCTAAGAACTTTTTTATGTCTGTTTCACAAATTTTTACGTGTAATATTTTCATCATAATTTAGTTTTAAGTGCTTTTAAGTTCTCTTTATTATTTATTTTTAACCCAAAGACTAGTTGGTTTCCAAAAATATGACTTTTTTTTAATATCCATTTGTTATTAATTATTTATTGTATTACAGTCAGAGACTATAGACCATATGATATTGATCTTCAGGAATTTATTCTTTTATTGCTTGAATGGTCTGTTTTTCAGACTATCTCATCTGAAGAATACATACTCTCAGTTTGGGGGATGGAATTCTGTATGTTTGTAATAGCTTGAGCTTTTACTCTATTTTTAGTTTTTTAAAAACAGCTTTATTGGTGTATAATTGATGTACAAGTAACTGCACATATTTAGTGAATACAAGTTGATGAGTTTCCCCATATGCAAACACTCTTGATCCCTTTACCACAGTCAAGGTAATAGGCATATCCAACACATGTCAAAATTTCCTTATGTCCTCCCTCCACCCCCCCTTTTTCATGGTAAGAACCCTTAACATGAGATCTACCCTCTTTTTTCTTTCTAATTTGAGTATAGTTGACATACAGTGTTACTTCAGTTACAGGTATATGACATAATGATTGAATTATGCTCTCTTAACAAATTTTGAAGTACACAATACTATATTATTAAATATAGGCCATCTGTTGTAGAGCAGATATTTAGAACCTATTTTTCTAGCTTAACAAACTTTTTACCCATTGAACAGCAACTCCCTATTTCCCCCTTCCTCCAGCCCCTGACAACTATATTGTATTCTCTATTTTCATGAGTTTTACTACTTTAGATACCTCCTGTAAATGGAATCATGCAATATTTGTCCCGTGACTGGCTTGTTTCATTTAGCATAATGACCTCCAGGTTCTTCTATGTTGTTGCAAATGGTAGGATTTTTTTTTTCTTAAAACCTAAATAATATTCCACTTTAAGTGTAAACAACATTTTTCTTAAAATTTTTTTAAATGTTTTTATTTTATTTTTGAGAGAGAGAGAGAGACAAAGCACAATCAGGGAAGGAGCAGAGAAAGAGGGAGACACAGAATCTGAAGCAGGCTCCAGGCTCTGAGCTGTCAGCACAGATCCCAATGTGGGACTGGAACCCACGAACTGTGAGATCATGGCCTGAGCTGAAGTCAGATGCTTAACTGACAGAGGCACCCAGGTGCCCCTACAGCATTGTTTTATTTATTTGTTAATGGACACGTGGGTGGTTATAAAATTTTGTAGATATTTGACATCTCTGCTTACTTTTTGCCTGCTTGTGCTATCAGTTTCTGAGAGTGCATGTTAGACTTTTAAAATCATATTTATTGATTTGTCTATTTCTCCTGCAATTCTGTTAGTTGTCTGTTATATTTTGAGCCTGAACATTAGCTGCACATATATTTTGATAGTTGTATCTTTTTTGTTCCCTATGTTTTCCAAGATTATTTTCAGGTACTAAGAGCTCGTCTCCAGCTACGTTTGGTTCATATTTGTCTGATTTATTTTTTCATCCTCTTATTTGCAACTATTCTATGCCTTTTGTGGCAATCGTGTCTCTTGTAGATAGCATTTTGTTGAATCTTTTTTGTTGTTATCAAATCTGAAAGTCCCTGTCATTTCATTGGTTAGTTTAGTCCATTTACACTTGTGAAATTATGGTAATATTAAGACTTATTTCTGCTATCTTATTTCTTACTTCCCAAGGGCTGTAGGTTTTCTTTTTGTGATAAGCTGAACTGCTATTTTTGTATTAACAGATATAAACTCAGATTGGATAAATAAATAACCCACATTTTTCTATATATTGTTTATTAGAGACGTACCTACAATAAACCTACTACAATGAAAGGATGAAAAGAGAGGAATGGAACAGATATGCCAGGAAAACACTAATAAAATTAATATCGGAAAGAATTTTTAAAAATTTTATTTTAAATTTAAAAAAATTTTTAAAATGTTTATTTATTTTAGAGAGAGACAGAGTGTGAGTGGGGGAGGAGCAGAGAGAGAGGAAAATACAGAATCTGAGCTGTCAGCAAAGAGCCTGATATGTGGCTGGAACCCATGAACTGTGAGATCATGACCTGAGCTGAAATCAAATGCTCAACTGACTAAGCCACCCAGGTGCCCCCAGATAGAATTAAAGGTAAAACATATTAGTAATTAAAAGCATACCATATTGCTAAAAGGAAGAATTCACAAAGAAATATCTCTTAACCCTAACACCTTTAAGCACCTAATATTTTTTTGAGGTTTATATATAAAGTAAGAACTAATTACAATAAAGAAAAAAATGCACAAATCTATAATTATAGTAGGCAACCTTTACACTTTTGTTAAAAGTCAAAATCATTAAAAGATATAGAAGACTTGAGTAATATAGCTAACAAGCATTCATAATTTGATAGCTATGTAGTTGGTCCTCACGTAACACATAGGGTTGGGGCACTAACTCCTGCAGAGTCAAAAATCTGCCTATAACTTTTGACTTCCCCAAAACTTAACTACAAATATGCTACTGTTAACTGGAAGCCTTACTGATAATATAAACAGTTGATTAACACACACTTTCTATATTATATGTACTATATACTATATTCTTACCATTAAGTAAGCTGGAAAAAAGAAAATGTTATTAAGGAAATCATAAGGAAGAGAAAATACATTTATAGTACCATGCTGTATTTATAAAAAATTGCATAAAAATGGACCTGTGCAGTTCAAACCTGTGTTGTTCAAGGGTGAACTATATATCTAATTCTGCTTTCAACAGAGAATATGCATTCTTTTCAATAGCACATGCAAAGTGAATAAAAATTGACCATATATTAGGCTACAAAGGAAGTGTTAACAAGGTGCAAAAATTGGATATCAGACATACCACAGTAATTAACTAAAATGAAAAAATAGAAGTAAAAAATGAAGGATAGGTAAAACAAAATCCAAGTAATCCATATATCTTGAAATGTTAATTTCACACATATCAAAAACACACCTCTAGGTAATTCATGAGACACAGACGAAATAAAAATGGATATGCAAAATATCTGGAATCAAATGACAACTAAAGCAATATATTTAAAATCCATGAGATACAGATAAAGCACTCAGAAAAGAACTTACAAGCTTATATACACTTACAAAGCTTATATACACTTACAAAGAAAAATTGGGAAAAAATTAAGCTTTCAGGTAGAAAAGGAATGGCAAAACAAACCTAAAAGAAATAGAATGAGGAAGATAATAATGATAAAAGCAGAAATTGATGGTGAAAACTTCTATGTCTTTCACAAAACCATGAACATCTTTTTAAAAGAATAATAGCATAAATAAGAGAAGAGCAAACAAAAATGACTTTAAAGAACAATAAAAAAAAAAACCTAACAGGAATAGCTACAGGTAAAATAGTAATTTCAAAATAAGTACTATGAGCAACGGAATACTAATCAAGTCCAATGGATTCTTTTTTCAGAATATATAAACCACCAAAATTTGCCCAGGAAATCTATATTTCTGTTTCTTTTTGGCTATTTCAAGTATGAAAGATTGACTGTTTCATGTGGATGGAGCTAGAGAGTATTATGCTAAGTGAAATAAGTCCGAGAAAGACAAATACTGTATGATTTCACGCGTATGTGGAATTTAAGAAAAAAAAAAACAAACAGCAAAGGGAAATAAAAAGAGAGAGGCCATCCAAAACCAAATTCTTAACTATAGAGAACAAACTGATGGTTTCCAGAGGGGCAGTGGGTGTGGGGATGGGTTAATTAGGTGATGGGGATTAAGGAGTGAATTGTGATGAGCACTGGGTGTTGTATGGAAGTGTTGTATCACTATATTGTACATCTGAAACTAACATTACACTATATGTTAACTAACAGGAATTTGAATAAAAACTTTAACAAATAATTTAAAAAATTAGATCAATTTTACTATAAATACAGAGGTGCAAATATCCTTTATTTTTTATTTTTATTTGTTCATTCATTCATTCATTCATTCATTATTTAGAGAGACAGCATGAGCTGGGGAGAGGGGCAGAGAGAAAGAGAGAACCTTAAGCAGTCTCCATTCTCAGTGCAGAGCCTGAGGTGGGGCTTGATCTCATGACTGTGATATCATGACCTGAGCCAAAATCAAGAGTCAGACACTTAACCAACTGAGCCACCCAGGCACTCGAATTTTTTTTTTTTTATTTTAAAGATTTTTTTCTAGAGGTGCAAATACCCTAACAAAATATTAGCATATAAAATCTAGGAGAGTATCAAATATATTTCACAAGGACTAAATAAAGTTTACCAGATGATTGCCAGATCAGTTCAACCTTTGAAAATCAATTAATGTAATTCATAAAATATGTTGGAAAAAAAAAAGGAGACCATCCCTCTAATTCTCTAAATGGATTGAAAAAAAACACTGGTAAAATTCAAAACTCACTTGTGGTAAAAATTCTCAGTAAACTATGACTAGAAGGAGACTTCTTTGATCTGATACAGGTTATTTAACACAGAAACAAAAAATTGTAGCAAACATTATGAAGCATTGTAGAAAGATAAGATTGATAAGACAAGGATACTTGCTATCACTAGTATTTCATAGCCCTAGCCAGTAAGAAATGAAGTAGGAGTTCTGCTTCTGGGTAGGTACCCAGAAGAATAAAAAACAGGATCTTAAAGAGATAATTGCATACCTGTATTCATAGCAGCATTTTTCACAATAGCTGAAAATGTAGAAAAAACTCAAATATCCAAAGACAGATGAATTAATAAACAAAATATGGTTTATACATACAGTGGAACCTTATTCAGCCTCAGAAAGGAATGAAATTCTGATACATACATATGGGTTCCTGGATGAACCTTGAAAACACACTGTATGAACAAACTAAGCTGGACACAAATGACGAATATTGTATCATTCCACTTATTTGAGGTCTAGAGCAGCTAAATTCATAGTGACAGAAAATAGAATTAGTTGCTAGGAACTGGGGGTAAGGAGAATGGGTAGTTATTGTTTCATGGATAGAGGTTCAGTTAAGGAGAATGAAAAAGTTCTGGGGATGGATGGTGGTGATGGCTACACAACAATGTGAATGTGCTATTGCCACGGAGCTGTATAACAAAAGATAACTAAAATGGTAAATTTTATGTTTGTGTATTTCACTACAAAAAAAGAAGTGAGAGATATATATGGAAAAGGAAGATAATTTATGTATCAGTTTCAGACAAAATGTACTGAAGAAAATTGATATTCAAAGAAATTAAGAAGATACAAGATAGCCAAATACACAATTAGCATAAACAAATTAGTAACTTTCTATATAATAGAAATTGTCAATTCAAAAATTAAATAGAAAAATCCCATGTACATTAACAATGAAAATAGAAAGCGTCCTCAAGTAAGGCTAATGAAAAAGTACAATATCTTTCTAGGAAAAAAATTTTAAAAATTTACAGAAGGACATAAAAGAACCCTTGAATAAATTGAGAAAGATAGCATGTTAAGATGGCAGTTAGTCTCCATATTAGTTTAAACATTTTAATGCAATTCCTTTTACCATCCTTGAGACAATTTCTATAGAATCTGATAAAATTCTATAGTTCATGTAGAAGCATACATATATAAGAAAAGTCACCATTTCTTTGGAATACAAGAACAAAGTGGGTAGAAATTGGCCCCTAGTGATCTACACATTTATTAAGTTTTAATTAAAACATGGTATGGAGGGGCACCTGGGTGGCTCAATTGGTTGAGTGTCTCTGCCTTTGGCTCAGGTCATGATCTCATGGTTCATGAGTTTGAGCCTGGCATCGGGCTTGCTGCTGTCTGCTCAGAGCCTGCTTTGGAGCCTCTGTCCCCCTCTCTCTTTGCCCCTCCCCTGTCCATGTGTTCTCTCTCAAAAATGAATACACATTTAAAAAAATTTTAAAGAATAAAACGTCTGGACAATGGACTAGAGGAAAAAACCAGGAACAGACTTATCTATAAATGGGATTTTGGGATATGCTAGAGGTAGTGTTTCAAATACATGGAGAGATTATTATTGAAAATGGCATGGGACAATTTTCTGATGATAAAACCAAATAGATAACTCTATAGAGAAAATCAGATCATGCCTCATGCAAAAATGAATTCCAGATGGATAAAAGACACACCCAAACAAAGTAAAAAAGGCTCTTAAGTTATTTGAAGAAGATAAAGGAGAATGAAAAATAAATTTTTTATTTCTAGTAGAAGAGGCATTCTTGAATATGTCCCTAGAAACTGAATTCATATAGAAAAAGGTAGATACACTTAATGACATAAAAATTTTAAATTTTAAATTTCTTGTTTGACAAAAGGCACTATATGGTAAAACAGAACTGTTGAATCAGAAGAAAATATTAGTAATGTATTTAAAGCAAAGACTTGATATTTGAACTACATAAAGAGATAAGATATCTAGATGCAATAACCAAATAAAAGGATCAAGGATTAAAATAAACATTTCATAGAAAACCATTTTTACATCTTTTTATCCTGTATATTGCTTAACTAATTATTATAATCATAGTTATTTTTACTACTTTTGTCTTTTAACCTGAATACTAGCTTTATAAATGATTAATCCACTACCTTTACTATATATATGTACTTTTTTTAAAATACGAAATTTATTGTCAAATTGGTTTCCATACAACACCCAGTGCTCATCCCAACAGGTGTATATATACTTTTAAAAAATGTTTATTTTTGAGAGAGAGAGAGAGAGTGCGTGAACCAGGGAGGGACAGAGAGAGAGGGAGACACAGAATCCAAAGCAGGCTCCAGGAGCTGAGCTGTCAGCACAGAGCCTGATGTGGGGCTCGAACTCACGAGCTATGAGATCATGACCTGAGCTGAAGTCAGATGCTTAACTGACTGAGACCCCCAGGCACCCTATATATAGGTACTTGTACAGTGGCTTTCTTTGATATATTTTCTTATTACTAATTAGTACCCTTTCTTTTCATCTTCTTTAGAAGTCTCAACATTTCTTAGAAGGCTGGTTTAGTGGTGATTAGCTCTTGCTTTTGCTCTGGAAAATTCTCTCTCTCCTTTGATTCATAATGATAACTTTTTCCTGGTAGAGTATTCTTGGTTAGAAGTCTTTTTCTTTCAGCACTTTAAATATGTTATGGTATTCCTTTTTGGCCTGCAAAGTTTCTGCTGCAAATCTGCTCGTAATCTTATGGGGGATTCTCTTGTATGTAGCAAGTTATTTTTCTCTTGATGCTTTTATGATTCTCTCCTTTAACTTTTGACATTTTAATTATAATGTGTCTTGGTATGGGTGTCTTTGTGTTCCTCTCATTTGGAACTCTCCAGTCTTCTTGGATCTCAGTATATGTTTTCTTCTCAAGGTTAGGGAAGTTTTCAGCCATTATTTCTTACAATAATATTCCTGCCACATTTCACATCTTGTAAAATGTGACATCAAAAACATAAAACATGACAGGGAAGAGTAAAAATATTGTTTTAGTATGAGATTAAACTTCGGTTGTTATCAAATTAAAATAGGCTGCTACAGATATAACATATCTGCATGTAAGCCTTAATGTAACCACAAAGCAAAAACCTTCTGTAAATACACAAAAGAGAAAGAGAAAGAAATACAAACATACTACTAAAGAAAGTCAATAAACCACAAAGGAAGAGAGAAAGAGAAGAAAGGAACAGAGAGGGTCTATAAAAACAACCAGAAAACAGTTAACAAAATGGCAGTAAGTACATACCTGTCAATAATTGCTTTAAATGTAAATGGACTAAATTCTACCATCAAAAGACATAGTGGCTGAATGGATAAAAAAAAAACCCATCTTTATCTGCCTACAAAAGGCTCATTATTTCTTCTTCTCCTTGTCCTTCTCCTCCTCCTCCTCCTTATTCTTATTCTTATTATTTTTTTTCAACGTTTTTATTTATTTTTGGGACAGAGAGAGACAGAGCATGAACGGGGGAGGGGCAGAGAGAGAGGGAGACACAGAATTGGAAACAGGCTCCAGGCTCTGAGCCATCAGCCCAGAGCCCGATGCGGGGCTCGAACTCATGGACCGCGAGATTGAGACCTGGCTGAAGTCGGACGCTTAACCGACTGCGCCACCCAGGCGCCCCTATTTTTTATTATTATTAGAAAGCACACAAATGGTGGAGAAGGGCAGAGGGAGAGAGAGAGAGAGAGGGAGAATCTCAAGCAGGATCCACACTCAGCACGGAGCCTAATGTGTGGCTTGATCCTATGACCCTGGGATTATGACCTGAGCTGAAATCGAGAGTCAGAAACTCAACTGACTTAGCCACCCAGGCACCCCCAAAAGACTCATTTTACATGTGAGGACATATAACGACTGAAAGTGAAGGGATGGAAAAATATATTCCATGCAAATGGAAACCAAAAGAAACCTGAAGTAGCTATATTACATCAGACAAAATAGACTTTAAAATAATGAGTATAGTAACAGACAAAGAAGGGCAGTATTTAATGATAAAGGGGTCAATCCAGCAAGAGAATACAACATTTGTAAGTAGTTATGCACCCAACATAGGAGAACTTAAATGTGTAAAGCAAATATTAACAGGCCTAAAGGAAGAAATAGATAGCAACTCAATAATAATAGGGGACTTTAATATTCCACTTACATCAATGGATAGATCATCCAGTCAGAAAATCAATAAGGACACATTGTTTTAAATGACACATTAGACCAGATGGACCTAACATATTTACAGAATAGTCCATCCAAAAGCAACAGAATATACATTCTTCACAGGTGTTCATGGAACATTCTCCAGGATAGATCATATGTTAGGCCACAAAACAAGTCTTAATAAATTTAAGAGGATTGAAATCATATCAAGCATCTTTTCCAGCCACAATGGTATGAAACTGGAAATTAATTACACAAAGAAAAATTTCACAGATATTTGGAGATTAAACAACATTTAAACAACTGAACAATAAGTAGGTGAAGGAAGAAACCAAAAGATAAATAAAAAATATCTTGAGACAAACAGCAGTGGAAATCTACTAAAATTTATGGGATGCAACAAAATCAGTTCTAAGAGGGAAGTTCATAGCAATAAATTCCTACCTCAAAAAATAAGAAAAATCTCAAACAAACAACCTAACTTTACACCTCAAAGAACTAGAAAAATGACAAATAAAACCTAAAGTTAGTAAAAGGAAGAAAATAAAGATTAGAGCAGACATTATTGAAATAGAAACTTAGAAGAGATCAATGAAACTAAGAGATAGTTCTCTGAAAAAATAAACAAAATTGACAAACCTTTAGCTAAGCTCATTAAGAAAAAAAGAGAGAGGACTCAAATAAAATCAGAAATGAAAGAGAGGTTACAACTGATACCACAGAAATACAAAAGATTATATGAATAATCATATGCCAACAAATTGGACAACCTAGGAGAAATGGATAAATTCCTAGAAACATACAACATACCAAGACTGACTCATAATGAAACAAAGTCTGAATGGACTTATTACAAAAGAAGATTGAATAAATAATAAATCTCCCAACCAACAAAAGTATAGGGCAAGATAGCTTCACTACCAAACATTCAAAAAAAGACTTAATACGAGTCTTTCTCAAACTCTTCCAGAAAATAGAAGACTCTTCCAAATTCATTCTATGAGGCCAGCATTACTCTGGTACCAAAACCAGACAATGACACTACTAGAAAAGAGAATTACAAGGCAATATTCCTGATGAACATAGATGCAAAAATCCTCAAGAAAATATTAGGAAGCTGAATTCAGCAATATGTTAAAAGGATCATTTACCATGACCAAGTGGGATTTAAGATAAAGGAGCCAAGAAAATATTTTGGTGAAAGGATAGTTTATAAAATGGTACTGGAAAAATTGGACAGCCACATGCAAAAGAATGAAACTGAATCATTATCGTACACCTTACATAGAAATTAAATCAAAATGGATTAAAGATTTGAGCACAAGATCTGAAACCATAAAACTCCTAGAAAAAAACATAGGCAGTAAGCTCCTTTACATAGATCTTGGTGATGATGTTTCGAATCTTACACTAAACACAAAAGCAACAAAAGTGAAAATAAACAAGTGGGACTACATCATGCTAAAAACCTGCACAGCAAAGGAATCCATCAACAGAATGAAAAGGCAACCTACAGAATGGGAGTAAATATTTGCAAATCATATATTTGACAAGGAGTTAATGTCTACAATATGTAAGTAACTCATACAACTCAATAGCAAAATAACAACTGATTAGGAAATGGGCAGAAGATCTGAATAGCCATTTTTCCAAAGACATACAGATAGAAAACAGACACATGAAAATATGCTCTATGTCAGTAATCATCAGACAATGAGAGATCACCTCACATCTGTTAGAATGGCAATGATAAAAAAGATAAGAAATAACAAGTGTTGGCAAAGATGTGGAGAAAAGGGAGCGCTTGTGCACTGTTGGTGGAAATGTAAATTGGTACAGGCACAATGGAAAATTTAAAGTAGAATTGCTGTATGATACAGCAATTTCACTTCTGGGTATTTATCCAAAATGAAAACACAGGCTTGAAAAGACATAGGCACTCACATGTTCATTGCAGCATTATTCACAATAGTCAGATACAGAAAAACCTAAGTGTCCACTGGATGAATGGGTAGAGAAAATGTGGTAGATATATACAATGGGATATCATTCAGCCATAAAAAAAGAATGAGGGGAGCTAAGATGGCAGCATAGTAGGAGGACAGAGGCTTGCTTCATCCCTTGAACACAGCTAGACAACCATCAAATCATTCTGAATACCCATGAAATCAACCTGAGGACTGACAGAACAAACTTCACAACCAGAGGTTGAGGAGAGGACACATTGAGGAAGGTAGGAAGTGAGGAGACATGGTTTGGGGGAGAAATGGATTGCAGGTGCTTCAGAGGGGAGGGAGCCCTTGTTGTAGAGAAAGGTGAGAGGGAGAGAGAGGGAGAGAGATATAGAGATAGAGAAAGAGTGGGGAGGGGGGCAGGCACACAGTGGAATGCACAAGAACACTTTCCAAAAGCCACTAGCTGGGAAAAGGAGAGGGTCTGATTTTGTGAGTTTTTGCAACAAGTGGAGCTCAAAGACTGGAGTTTTAGTGGTCTGCAGGCCTGGCTTGGATAGAGCCCTGAGGGCACTGCCCTACTCCTGAAGTGAAGGCAGGCAAACAACCCATGGGAAGATGGCACAATCTGAGGAATGCTAAGGTGAATGAGGAGAGACTGCTCTTCTTGGAGCACATCTGTAGGAGATCATGTTCACAGAGTTGCCTCTCAGGGACAAAAGATCCAGTGGGCACAATTTCCCTCCCTTCCCCCCAGCATGGGCTCAGAGATACCTGCTGAGTGTGGCTAAATCAGATGCTGTTTATCTTGCTTTACTCCAGATCCCATGGTCCTATGCTCTGGCATGAGTGCCCTTCTCAGTCAAACCTCCATCAGTCCCAGTGCATTGAGACCCTCCCCCAGAAGACAGAAGACCAGTACAGGCCCCCACCACACCAGGTCCCTAAAGTTTGGACTTTTAAAAAGTCAGCAGGTATGGCTAGGATAGAGCCTGAAGTGCACTGTGCTGCTCCAGGCAGGCAGACAACCCAAGACAGCGTGAAAACAGTGATCTGAAAAATGCCTGGGATGTGTGAGGAGAAATTATTTGCTCTTCTGGGAGTGCTTCCTTGAGAACAGTAAGCAGTGAGTCCTGTCTCTGGGAAAAAAAGGAAGTTTCTGGTGTCATTTGCCTCCCCCACACCTCAGGATAAACTAACTTCAGTAAACATCACAGTGCCAACACAGGCTGCTTAACCTGCTTACACTGAGCCCCACCCCCCTGAGTTCTGCTGGTACTGCTTTTATTGGGCAAGTGTGCCTATGCATGAGGGCAGCAGGCCCCTTCCCCAGAAAACCAGCAGAAACCTCTGCATGCACCATGTCTATTGACCATAGCATTCTGCAAGGCTTCAGTTCTAGTGGAATTAGTATCAGGTCTCACTTAACAAACAGACCAGAGCACGTCTGTTCAAACTCACTACACTCTGGCCAAGGTCCAAATACTGCCCACTGTAAGCAAGGAGAACCTCTACAGATGACTCACCTGAGGGGTAGAGCAACCAAAACACAGCAGCAGAGTACACACAGCACACACCAGAGACACTCACTGAAGTGCTATGCCCTGGACAGTAAGTGACCTCTTCATGAAACCATTACTCTCAGGAACAGGAAACATAACAGTCTTTCCTAATACACAGAAGAAGACAGAGATCTAGACAAAATGCCAAGATGGAGGAATTCACTCAAAAAGAAAGAAAAGAAAAGTTCGTGGTGAGAAATATAATCAAAACAGATATAAGTAATTTGCCTGCTGGAGAATTTAAAGCAATAATCATAAGGATACTCACTGGGCTTGAGAAAAGCATGGAAGACATCAGGGAGACCCTTACACCCAGAGGTAAAAGAGCTAAAAAACAATCAGGTAGAATAACTGAGATTCAAAACCGACTGGATGTAATGACCACAAGGATAGAAGCAGCAGAGGAACAAATAAGTGATAAAGAAGATAGAATTATGGACAATAATGAAGCTAAACAAAACAGAGAAGGAAAAATTATGGATCACGAAAGTACAGTTAGGAACTCAGTGACTGCATCAGACCTAATAACATTCTTATAATAGGAGTCCCAGAAGAAGAAGAGAAAGAAAAGGGGGAAAAAGGTTTATTTGAGGAAATAATGGCTAAAAACTTCCTTAACCTGGGGAAAGAAATAGACATCCAAATCCAGGAGGCACATAAAATTCCCATCAAAGTTAAAAAAAAAAGCAGACCAATACCAAGACACATTGTAGTTAAATTTGTAAAATATAGTGATAAAGAAAAAATCCTAAAAGCAGCAAGGCAAAAGAAGTCCCTAAATTACAAGGGAAGAACCATACAGCTAGCTGCAGATCTCTCCACAGAAATTTGACAAGCCAGAAGGGAGGGGCATGAAATATTGAACATGCTGAATGGAAAAAATATGCAGCCAAGAATACTTTATCCCTCAATGCTATCATCATTATAGAAGGAGAGTTAAAGAGTTTCCCAGACAAACAAAACTAAAGGAGTTCATGACACTAAATCAGCCCTGCAAGAAATACTAAAGAGGACTCTGAGGGAGAAGGAAAGTCCAAAAGTGACAAAAACTGGAAAGGAACAGAGAAAATCTCCAGAAACAATGACAAAACAAGTAATACAATGGCATTAAATTCATATCTATCAATAATCACTCTGAATATAATTGGACTAAATGTTCCAAAGACATAGACTATAAGAATGGATTTAAAAAAACCCAAAACCTCTCTATATGCTGCCTACAAAAGACTCATTTTAGGCCTAAAGACACCTGCAGATTGAAAGCGAGGGGACAGAGAAACATTTATTATGCAAATGGATGTCAAAAGAAAGCCAGAGTAGCCATACTTAAATAGACAAGCTAGACTTTAAACCAAGATATAATAAGAGTTGAAGAAGGGCACTCTATCATAATAAAGGGCACTATCCAATAAGAAGATCTAACAATTGTAAATATGTATGCCCTCTACTTGGAAGCACCCAAATACATAAAACAATTAATAACAAAGATAAAAGAACTCATTGATAATAATACCATAATAATGGGGGACTTTAAAACCCCATTTACATCAATGGACAGATCATCTAAGCAGAAAACCAACATGGAGACAATGGCTTTGAATGACACAGTGGACCACGTGGATTTTTTTGTTTGTTTTTGAGAGATTGGGGGAGAGAGAGGCAGAGGGAGAAAGGGGTGGGGAGAGAATCTCAGAATCTTGAGAATCCTGATGTGGGGCTCAGTCTCACAATCGTGAGATCATAACCTGAGCCAAAATCAAGAGTCAGACACTTAACTGACTGAGCTACCGAGGTGCTCCTATGGACCAGATGAACTTAACAGATATTCAGAACATTTCATCCTAAAGCAGCAGATTACATGTTACTTTTGAGTGCACATGGGACTTTCTCCAGAATAAACCACATACTAGGTCACAAATCAGGCTTCAACAAGTACAAAAAGATTGATATTATACCGTGCATATTTTCTGGCCGCAATGCTATGAAACATGAAGTCAACCAAGAGAAAAATTTAGACGATTTATGGTCTATAAATACATGGAGGTTAAACAATATGCTACTAAAGAATGAATGGGTCAACCAGGAAATTAAAGAAGCAAATACATGGAAAGAAATGAAAAGGAAAACATGATGGTTCAAAACCTTTGGGATGAAGCAAAAGTGATAAGAGGGAAGTATATCGCAATATAGGTCTACCTCAAGAAGCAAGGAAAGTCTCAAATACAAAACCTAACCTTACCTGAAGGAGCTAGAGAAAGGACAACAAAGCTTTAAGCTAGCAGAAGAAGGGAAATAATAAAGATTAGAGAAGAAATAAATGATACAGAAACCAGAAAAACCAAACATACAAAACAAACAAAAACCCACAGTAGAGCATATCAATGAAACTAGGAGCTGGTTCTTTGAAAGAATTAATAAAATTGATAACCCCCTATCCAGACTTATCAAAAAGAAGAGAAAGGACCCAAATAATAGAATCACAAATGAGAGAGGAGAGATCACAACCAATGCCACAGAAATACAATTTTAATAGAATATTATGAAAAATTATATGCCAACAAATTGGGCAATCTGGATGGAATGGATAAATTCCTAGAAACGTATAAACTACCCAAACTGAAACAGGAACAAATAGGAAATTTGGACAGATCAATAATCAGCAAAGAAATTGAATCAGTAATAAAAAATCTACCAACAAACAAAAGTCCAGGGCCAAATGGTTCCCAGGGGAATTCCACCAGACATTTAAAGAAGAGTTATAATACCTATTCTTCTCAAACTGTTCCAAAAAGTAGAAATGGAAGGAAAACTTCCAAACCAATTCTCTGAGGCTGGCATTACCTTGATTACAAAACCAGACAAAGATCCCACTAAAGAGGACAATTACAGGCCAATATCCCTGATAAAAATGGATGCAGAAATTCTCAACAAGATACTAGCAAATCAAATTCAGCAGTACATTAAAAGAATTATTCACCATGATCAAGTGGGATTTATTCCTGGGCTGCAGGGCTGGCTTAATACTTGCAAATCAATCAACATGATACACCACATTAATAAAAGAAAGGATAAGAACCATATGATCTTCCCAATAGATGCAGAAAAAGCATTTGACAAAATACACCAGCAATTCTTGATAAAAAACCTTCAATAAAGTATGGATAGAGGGAATATACCTAAACATCATAAAGACCATATATGAAAGACCCACAGCTAATATCATCCTCAATGGGGAAAAGCTGAGAGTTTTTCCTGTACAGGGATGTCCACTCTCACTACTGTTATTTAATGTAGTGTTGGAAGTCCTAGTCTCAGCAATCAGACAACAAAAAGAAATAAAAGGCATCCACATCAGCAGGGAAGAAGTCAAAGTTCTCACTATTTGCAGATGACCTGATACTCTATAAAGAAAACCAGAAGACTCCACCAAAAAATAGAACTGGTATGTAAATTTGATAAGTTCTGATATGTGTACACACACACACACACACACACACACACACACACACAATGTAATATTATTCAGCCATCAAAAAGAATGAAATCTTGCCATTTGAAATGATGTGGATGAAACTAGAGCATATTATGCTAAGCAAAATAAGTCAGAAAAAGACAAATACCATATGATTTTACTCATATGTGGAATTTAAGAAATAAAACATGAACATGGGGCAAAAAAAGGAGGCAACCAAGAAACAGACTCTTAACGATAGAGACCAATGAGGGTTCCTGGAGAGGAGGTGCCGTGAGGGGATGGTTATTAAAGAAGGTACTTGTTATGATGAGCACCAGGTGTTGTATATAAGTGATGAGTTGCTAAATTCTACACCTGAAACTAATATTACACTGTATGGTGACTAACTGGAATTTAAATAAAAATTTGAGAAAGAGAGGGGCCTGTGTGGCTCAGTTGGCTAAGCATCTAGTTCTTGATTTTGGCTCAGGTTGTGATCCTGCTGTCGTGAGATTGAGCCCTGCATTGGGCTTGTGCTGAGCATGGAGCCTGCTTGGGGTTCTCTCTGTCTGTCTGTCTCTGCCCCTCCCCTGCCCGTTCTCTCTCTTTCTCTCAAAATACATAAATAAACATTTAAAAAACCCAAACAAACAAAAAACAAAACTTCAGAAAAAAAAGGAGTGAAATTGTACCATTTTGACAACATGGAGGGAACCTAGAGGCATTATGCTAAGTGAAATAAGTCATATAGAGAAAGACAAATGCTATGTGTAGATATAAATGAATGAATGAATGAATGAATGAATGAATGAATGAACGAATGAATGAATGCCAAGCTCATAGACACAAAGAGCATATTGGTGGTTGCCAGAAGTGGGAGCTGGGCGTGGGTGGTGGAAGAAATTGGTGAAGTGTTAAATAAATGTTCATCTATGGTCAAGCTTCATGAATAGTAACTATTCAGTACTTCCCTATGTTTAGGATGACTTATTTCCTTTATTTATACCTAACAGTTGATGGTAATGGCAAAGAAAAAAAAAAAAGAAAAAAGCCTAACAACACAATAAAATTTAGAAAAGACACTAACTCACTGGTACTCAGGAAAATGCAAATTAAAATGATGATAGATGCTATTATTTACCTAAAATATTGATAAAACTTCCAAAGTTGATAATATAAAGTTTTGGCCCAGAGTTGGGAAAAGGAACCTCTAATAGGAATGTAAATTGGTAGTTACTTACAGGTCGATTTGGCAATATCTATTAAATTTAAAATTCAATTGCATACACCCTTTGTGCCAGTAATTTCATTTCTAGGACTCCACCCTAAGGAATACACAAGTGTGGACAAGGAGACAAGGGCAAGATATTTATTGCAGCATTGTTTGTAATACTAAAAAACTCCAAACAACTTAGATGCCCACCAATAGATGAATGGCTAAATTAAAATTTAGCATATCCATATCATGGAATTCTATTTGACAAGTTAAAAGAACAAACTAGATTTATATAAATCAACATCTCCAAATATTCAGTGAAAAATGTATAATGAAAAATAATAAATACAGTATAACATCTTTTATATAAAACACACACACTAAATGTTATATATTTTCTTTTTGTCTCTGTTTATGTGTGTAAAAATATTTTAAGGTATTTGGAGGGAATCAAATTCAGCTATCCGGTGGTTATCCATGGGGAGGGGAGGGAAGGGGTTGATCTGAGATGAAGGTCAGAGGAGACTAGGTTTATGCACAAGTATTCTAAGTTTTAAAAGGAAAAATGTATTTTTTATTATTTCATAATTAAAATTAATTTTAAAAATAGTTGCTATTATTCTGTGGTATATTTGTGTTGAAACAATGCATTGTATGTACTGATGGTTTGCAGTTTTTATGCTTATGTGTTGGTGTGAGTTTTATTTATAATAGTAAATTGACTCATTGTACTAGCAGGCTTTCATGTTTATGTAATATGCAGATATATGAAAAGAAAAAATATTGAGACTACTTAAAAATCTGGACTCTCATGTTGAATTCTCTTTTAACTTCAGTCCATACCTACACAAATTCATTTTTCTTTGGTCTATTTCCAAAAAGACAGACTATGGTAGAAAAAGCCCTGGGCTGGGATATGGTCTGCGCTTTGTTCTGATTAAACAGTTGATACTTATTAGTTGTATGAGATTGGGATTTACTTTCCCCAAACAAAAAACAAAGGAATTATCATGGGGTCTCTAACTTGGCAATATCTAGGAATGGACTTTTCAGGGTCCCTGAAATTACAGGAAACAATGATGTGTAGGTAGGGATGTGCATGTTTTTTGATGGGACGGCATTTGGGAGAGAGAGTCTTAAATGGTTCTGGAACAACAAAAACAGCAGAAGGTTTAGAGCCATTGATCCAGCTGATCTTCATTGTCCTTTTCAGCTATGAAATTCTGTTGAAGGTAATCACTGAGTCTCTTTTATACTGTCCTTTTCTCTTTCCACTCATCAAACTCCTAAAACAGAGACAAAACAATTTAAAAGTTTCATCAATTATAAAATAAAGACTAATAATACTTAATTCTCAAAGTCAACGTGATTATTAAATGGAATAATCCATGTAAAGCCCTTTACCACCATCTGCACATAGTAAGCTAACAACAAACAGATCTTTTAAAGAATTGTAATGGAATTTGTTAGTGTTAAAACAGCAGCCTTGATTCCTTACGCCAATAAATAAGCTAGTCCTGTGGATTTTTCGCTCCTTGGAAAATTGTGAAGCAATTAATGTTTAGGGCTGGAAAGCTCTGAAAGGTGAGCTCTGAGATTAAGAAAATCAGCTGAAACCCAATAAAATGAGAGTTTTAGCTTTTCCTAAACCTGGAAAATGATAGGCAGTCAATATTAGTTTTGTCCAGAGTTTGGCTTTGTATTCCAAAATTTCCTCACTTTTCTTACCTAGAGGATCCAAGGCCTAGAAAGCTTATTCAAAACCTAACAACCAAGAATAAAATTCCATGTTTTCAAGTGCTTGCTAAAATTTTCTATGGTGGTGGCTCGCAAAATGCCTTGGGGTACATGTGAAGTCACAGTGTATTCTTTTCATCCTAATATCAAGACATTATTTGTCTTTTTTTTTCATTGCCATTCTTTCACAAGTGTATAGTAGAGTTTTCCAGAAGCAGAGTATAACAAACAAAAATTATTAAAAAGCAATTCTAATACCTGTTAGGTCTCTTAAAGTACGTTAAGGGGTTAAATTATGAGTCCACCATAACGCTTCTTAAAAATTCCTTCTGTGTTCCATTTCTCTCTTATTCTATAGTTGGCTCCAAACTTGTCTGTGTATACTTTGTACTTTTGTAAGTGTAAACATGAGTTGTTTTAGATGTTATTTTTAATCGATATTTTATTTAAAAGGATATATACATATCATTTATAAAAGTCAAGCAACACAGGGGGCACTGGGTGGCTCAGTCGGTTAAGCATCCGACTTTGGCTCAGGTCATGATCTCGCGGTAACCCCTCTTATGCACACCAGGTAACCTCTGTCATCTTTTACCTGGATTATCATAGTAGTTTCCAGATTGATCCTCACATTTCCAGTCTTGCTTCTCTGCCACAAAAAAAATTTTTCTGAAATGAATATATGATCATGTGATTTTTTAAAAAGGCCTTTGATGATTCTTCATTGCTTATAGATGAAGACAAAAATTCTTACCAAGCCTTATAAGGTTCATTGTGATCCAGCCTCTGCTTATCCTTCTAGCATCATTTCTTGCTGTGTTGCCATGTACAACCTGAGTATTAACTATGTGGAATTATTTTCACATTTCCTAAGCTCACCATGGTCTTTTTTATTTTAGATCTTCCACAGACTTCATATTTATATATGCCTGGATTAGTCTTCCCAAGCAATCCTGAGTAACTTCTGGCCCTTTCTGGAGACCCACTGCAAAGTTCTCCTTTTAAGATTTCTTTGAATCCTTTTTCTTCACTTTTAATCAGCCTATCACTTCACTGCAAACACAGTCCCTTGGTAAGTCATTTATAGCACTTGCTACAATATTCATGTCTATTGCTTTCTCATATGTTAGTCTCCTCAGTGAACATGTAAACTCCTAAAGGACAGGGACAGTGTCTTTCTCATATTTGTAACTTTAGTACCAAGTATAGTGTCTGTCAACTAAGTAGTTATTAACTTCCTTCCAATGAATGAATGAATGAACGAGTGACCCTGGTGTTGCATTGACAACACCCACATTATCTGGATCATCTGGATTCTGCCACCAAACTAATCAGAGAGGGATTGCTGATCAGCCTATCCCACATTCTTGGATTACTTGTTGAAGGAGTGCTGTAGAAATGTGAGTATTTTGTCACACATAGGTGGAGCTAAAACATTTATTCCCACAGGCTTGGCTAGCTGAGCCTGATAAAACTTGTTGGAAAGGTGTTAGGAGAAGTGAGGAAGGATTTGAAAGAAAAGAACAGTAGGAACTAGACAGTAACATTGCTGGAAAATAAAGCTCTCAGGTATTCCCCTACTCCAAATATTCAAAACTGGAGTTTATGTGGTGTGCTTTGACAGGCAACATTAACCCTCATCCAGCCAATGGAATTGCACCAATTGGAAACAATTACAGGCTGTAATGCATGTTTTATTGCTACTTGGAATAAATTAATTTGAATGAAATGTGATTTTGTTTATTGATTGATTGGCTTTTAAGACATCCAGCCAGGGAAGCAGTTCAACAACATCAGAGCTGATAAAAGTCATCTTGAGAATATGAGGAAGAAGGGTTGAATGGTTTTATTAAAGCCCTCTTGACAAAAGGGAAAGACACTGCTAAGTGAGGTATTGAGAAGATGTTAACATTTAAAAAATTCAATAATCTCTCTCTTATCTCTATCTATCTATCTGTCTATCTATCACTTATCATCTGCCTGCCTACCTACATATCTACCTATCTACCCACCTACCTATGTTTATCTAAAAGAAGAGACATGAACTGACTTTTAGAGGAAAGAAGGTAAGGGAAACCAGCATTGGATGTGTGCTCTCTGGGTGTCAGAATTTTGTATTGTGTAGCCTGAGGGATAGACGACACCTGGGCTTTTGTGTTTGTGGGGTCTGACTTCAATGCTGCTTTGCTGCTTACCAGTTGTGTGGATTTGAGTAAGTTTTTTTTTTTTTAATTTCTCTGACCCTCAATTTTGTATTTAAAGTATGGATAATTTTTTATGTGCAAGATTGTTATAGGGAAAGTGAAACATAGAAAGTAGGCATTCAATAAATTTTAGGGTTTTTTCCCCTTTGATCCACAATAGAATAAATAACACAAATATTGAATGTTTTGTAGTAAGTAATAGCAGCAGACTAGAACCCAGTTTTTTGATCCCCAGCCCTAGAGGAATCTTGAAGTAATGATTTTAAGCTGGTGGTAGTCTGCCTATACTGTTATATGAGTTCTTGAGCTCCTTAGGTCCTGTTTTTGTTTTTGTTTTTGTTTTTCAGCCCAAGCAGATCATCTCATTTGTATATTTCAGTCTCTCTATATTTCCTCTTTTCTTTTTCTTTTTTATTTTTTTTAACGTTTATTTATTTTTGAGACAGAGAGAGACAGAGCATGAACGGGGGAGGGTCAGAGAGAGGGAGACACAGAATCTGAAACAGGCTCCAGGCTCTGAGCTGTCAGCACAGAGCCTGACGCGGGGCTCGAACTCACGGACCGCGAGATCATGACCTGAGCTGAAGTCAGCCGCTTAACCGACTGAGCCACCCAGGCGCCCCTATATTTCTTCTTTTCTAATAGCTGTACTATGGAAAATTGCTTCTCTTACCTTTCATGTCTATGTTCTAATGAAGGGCTGATAGCCAGTCAACCCTTAAAGCTTTAATCCTAAAGAAAGGAGGAGGTAAAGCCAGAGACACATCTAAGTGATTTGGAGTGACAGGATGACTCTCCACTCTATTCTCTTCCTAATTGCTGTACTTTATGGTAGGCAGTCAGGAGGACACAAGATTTTTATCAATGTACATCATGAAGAAATGGAAAAATCAGCAATAGAAGAGACATTTTAAAATATCTAAATAATCTTTTAAAAAGAGACTCATTTCCCTTGCAAATTCCATATTTCCTTGTGCTAGGTGGCTTTATAATATAAGATAATACTTCTAAACTTCTATGGATAACTCTATGTGCTTGTAAGCAGAGCTTCACTTTCACTTACCATGCTCCCCAAAGATTAGGTAAGATGTTGCTTAAGATAACTTTCAGAGTTTGCATTAGTGGCCTTTTAATAATGCCATATTATTTATTATCACAGAGGGAGCTGTCCTCTGTTTACTGGCTTGGTTTATTTCCAGTTGAATCCAGAATTGTCTCAATTTTCATCCTTTCTCTTGCTCATTGCTCTTGAAGCTTATACCCTCATGTTTAATTGCATTAGATTGTTCAACACAGGTTGCACTCAGTTTGAGGTATTCTATTAGAAGGTCCTTTCTGGTTATGAAAACTCTTATAACACAGGGCACCAGGACTTATGTGCATGTAGTATCTCTGGTACAAACTGACATCCAATTTCCCACATCCAAATGTTTCTTTACCTAGAAAGCTTGGAAGAAGAATAGTTTTGCCTTGTTTCTTCTAATTTGGCCACTCAAAGTCCCCCTCTTGTTTTGGAATACTTTTGGTGTAACTTATAAGGTACAACTGCCTTCAATTGGATTAAAACAAATTATTGAATGTTTTAGTGATCTGGAATATAAATTTTTTTGCATTACATATAAACTTCAAATGAATGCATTCAAAGGATTATAGGAATCATTTGTAAATATTTGATCTATATATTTATACATACACATATATACACAGAAACACATACAGTAGCAGCAAATTAAATTGATTCAGGAGACTGGTAAAATTTCAGACACTCCTAAATTTATACTCAGAGATTAAAGAATGTAACATTACAGATGTATGGACAGAACCCCTAGCAGAGTAGAAAGAGGCTTGAGAATCAGAAATCTATACCCTGGTGATAGCAGCACTTCTCATTAGCTGCATGATATAGACAGGTTAATCTCTCTGTCATATATTTTACCTACAATAGAAATTGTTTGGATGACATTAAACATAATATTTAAATTTCTTTTTTTCCTTCATTTTTTTGTTGCAAGTTTTTATTTAAAAATTTTTAAATTTTTTAATGTTTTTTATTTATTCTTGAGAGAGAGAGACACACACACAGAGTGTGAGTGGGGAGGGGCAGAGAGAGAGGGAGACACAGAATCTGAAGCAGGCTCCAGGCTCTGCGCTGTCAGCACAGAGCCCGATGCAAGAGTCGAACTCACGAACTGTGAGATCATGACCTGAGCTGAAGTCGGACGCTTTACTGACTGAGCCACCCAGGTGCCCCTACAAGTTTTTATTTAAATGCAAGTTAACACATAATGTAATATTAGTTTCAGGAGTAGATTTTAGTGATTCATTACGTATTAACACCTAGTGAGCATCACAACAAGTGCCCTTCTTAATACCCATCACCCATTTAACCCATCCCCTGCCCACCTCCCCTCCATCAAACCTCAGTTTGTTCTCTATTGTTAAGAGTCTCTTATGGTTTGTTTCCCTCTGGTTTTTCCTTCCCCTATGTTCATTTGTTTTGTTTCTTAAATTCCACTATGAGTGAAATCATATGGTATTTGTCTTTCTTTGACTTATTTCTCTTAACATAATACACTCTAGCTCCATCCACATCATTGCAAATGGCAAGATTTCATTCTTTTTGATGGCTGAGTAATATTTCATTACACATATATACCACAACTTCTTTACTCATTCATCAGTTGATGGACATTTGGGCTCTTTCCATAATTTGGTATTGTTGATAGTGCTGCTATAAAAATTGGGGTGCATGTGTCCCTTTGAATCACTATTTTTGTATCCTTTAGGTAAATCCCTACTAGTGCAGGTGCTGGGTCATAGGGTAGTTCTATTTTTGTTGTTGTTGTTGTTGTTGTTGTTGTTTTAATTCAAATTTTGTTAGCTAACATACAGGACAATATCAGTTTCAGGAGTAGAATTCAGTGATTCATCACTTACATACAACACCCAGTACTCATTACAGCAAGTGCCCTCCCTAAATACACGTCATCTATCTAGCCCATCTCCCATCTACCTCCCTCCATCAACCCTCAGTTTGTTCTCTATTTTAAGAGTCTCTTGTGGTTTGTACCCCTCTCTCCTTTTTGCCCCCTCCCATATGTTTTATTTCTTAAATTCCACATGCGTGAAATCTTATGGTGTTTGTCTTTCTCTGACTTCTTTCACTTAGCATAATACATTCTAACTCCATTGACATCATTGGAAATGGGAAGATTTAATCCTTTTTGACAGCTGAGTAATAGTACATTATATTATACATGGAATTATACATATCCATTCATCTTTATCCATTCATCAATTGATGAACATTTGGGCTCTCTCTAGTTTGGCTATTGTTGATAATGCTGCTATAAACATTGGGATGCATGTACTCTTCTATATTTTTTATTCTTGGTGTATATTCTTTTTTTTATTTTATTTTATTTTATTTTATTTATTTTATTTTATTTTATTTTATTTTATTTTATTTTATTTTATTTTTTCTGAAATTTATTGACAAATTGGTTTCCATACAACACCCAGTGCTCATCCCAAAAGGTGCCCTCCTCAATACCCATCACCCACCCTCTCCTCTCTCCCACCCCCCATCAACCCTCAGTTTGTTCTCAGTTTTTAACAGTCTCTTATGCTTTGGCTCTCTCCCATTCTAACCTCTTTTTTTTTTTTTTTTCCTTCCCCTCCCCCATGGGTTCCTGTTAAGTTTCTCAGGATCCACATAAGAGTGAGACCATATGGTATCTGTCTTTCTCTGTATGGCTTATTTCACTTAGCATCACACTCTCCAGTTCCATCCACGTTGCTACAAAAGGCCATATTTCATTTTTTCTCATTGCCATGTAATATTCCATTGTGTATATAAACCACAATTTCTTTATCCATTCATCAGTTGATGGACATTTAGGCTCTTTCCATAATTTGGCTATTGTTGAGAGTGCTGCTATGAACATTGGGGTACAAGTGGCCCTATGCATCAGTGCTCCTGTATCCCTTGGATAAATTCCTAGCAGTACTATTGCTGGGTCATAGGGTAGGTCTATTTTTAATTTTCTGAGGAACCTCCACACTGCTTTCCAGAGCGGCTGCACCAATTTGCATTCCCACCAACAGTGCAAGAGGGTTCCCGTTTCTCCACATCCTCTCCAGCATCTATAGTCTCCTGATTTGTTCATTTTGGCCACTCTGACTGGCGTGAGGTGATACCTGAGTGTGGTTTTGATTTGTATTTCCCTGATAAGGAGCGACGCTGAACATCTTTTCATGTGCCTGTTGGCCATCCGGATGTCTTCTTTAGAGAAGTGTCTATTCATGTTTTCTGCCCATTTCTTCACTGGGTTATTTGTTTTTCGGGTGTGGAGTTTGGTGAGCTCTTTATAGATTTTGGATAGTAGCCCTTTGTCCGATATGTCATTTGCGAATATCTTTTCCCATTCCGTTGGTTGCCTTTTAGTTTTGTTGGTTGTTTCCTTTGCTGTGCAGAAGCTTTTTATCTTCATAAGGTCCCAGGAATTCACTTTTGCTTTTAATTCCCTTGCCTTTGGGGATGTGTCGAGTAAGAGATTGCTACGGCTGAGGTCAGAGAGGTCTTTTCCTGCTTTCTCCTCTAAGGTTTTGATGGTTTCCTGTCTCACATTTAGGTCCTTTATCCATTTTGAGTTTATTTTTGTGAATGGTGTGAGAAAGTGGTCTAGTTTCAACCTTCTGCATGTTGCTGTCCAGTTCTCCCAGCACCATTTGTTAAAGAGGCTGTCTTTTTTCCATTGGATGTTCTTTCCTGCTTTGTCAAAGATGAGTTGGCCATACGTTTGTGGGTCTAGTTCTGGGGTTTCTATTCTATTCCATTGGTCTGTGTGTCTGTTTTTGTGCCAATACCATGCTGTCTTGATGATTACGGCTTTGTAGTAGAGGCTAAAGTCTAGGATTGTGATGCCTCCTGCTTTGGTGGTCTTCTTCTTCAAAATTCCTTTGGCTATTCGGGGCCTTTTGTGGTTCCATATGAATTTTAGGATTGCTTGTTCTAGTTTCGAGAAGAATGCTGGTGCAATTTTGATTGGGATTGCATTGAATGTGTAGATAGCTTTGGGTAGTATTGACATTTTGACAATATTTATTTTTCCAATCCATGAGCAGGGAATGTCTTTCCATTTCTTTAAATCTTCTTCAATTTCCTTCATAAGCTTTCTATAGTTTTCAGCATACAGATCCTTTACATCTTTGGTTAGATTTATTCCTAGGTATTTTATGCTTCTTGGTGCAATTGTGAATGGGATCAGTTTCTTTATTTGTCTTTCTGTTGCTTCATTGTTAGTGTATAAGAATGCAACTGATTTCTGTACATTGATTTTGTATCCTGCAACTTTGCTGAATTCCTGTATCAGTTCTAGCAGACTTTTGGTCGAGTCTATCGGATTTTCCATGTATAATATCATGTCATCTGCAAAAAGCGAAAGCTTGACTTCATCTTTGCCAATTTTGATGCCTTTGATTTCCTTTTGTTGTCTGATTGCTGATGCTAGAACTTCCAGCACTATGTTAAACAGCAGCGGTGAGAGTGGGCATCCTTGTCGTGTTCCAGATCTCAGGGAAAAAGCTTTCAGTTTTTCCCCGTTGAGGATGATGTTAGCTGTGGGCTTTTCATAAATGGCTTTTATGATCTTTAAGTATGTTCCTTCTATCCCGACTTTCTCAAGGGTTTTTATTAAGAAAGGGTGCTGGATTTTGTCGAAGGCCTTTTCTGCATCGATTGACAGGATCATATGGTTCTTCTCTCTTTTTTTGTTAATGTGATGTATCACGTTGATTGATTTGCGAATGTTGAACCAGCCCTGCATCCCAGGAATGAATCCCACTTGATCATGGTGAATAATTCTTTTTATATGCCGTTGAATTCGATTTGCTAGTATCTTATTGAGAATTTTTGCATCCATATTCATCAGGGATATTGGCCTGTAGTTCTCTTTTTTTACTGGGTCTCTGTCTGGTTTAGGAATCAAAGTAATACTGGCTTCATAGAATGAGTCTGGAAGTTTTCCTTCCCTTTCTATTTCTTGGAATAGCTTGAGAAGGATAGGTATTATGTCTGCTTTAAACGTCTGGTAGAACTCCCCTGGGAAGCCATCTGGTCCTGGACTCTTATTTGTTGGGAGATTTTTGATAACCGATTCAATTTCTTCGCTGGTTATGGGTCTGTTCAAGCTTTCTATTTCCTCCTGATTGAGTTTTGGAAGCGTGTGGGTGTTCAGGAATTCGTCCATTTCTTCCAGGTTGTCCAATTTGTTGGCATATAAGTTTTCATAGTATTCCCTGATAATTGTTTGTATCTCTGAGGGATTGCTTGTAATAATTCCATTTTCATTCATGATTTTATCTATTTGGGTCATCTCCCTTTTCTTTTTGAGAAGCCTGGCTAGAGGTTTATCAATTTTGTTTATTTTTTCAAAAAACCAACTCTTGGTTTCGTTGATCTGCTCTACAGTTTTTTTAGTTTCTATATTGTTTATTTCTGCTCTGATCTTTATTATTTCTCTTCTTCTGCTGGGCTTAGGCTGCCTTTGCTGTTCTGCTTCTAGTTCCTTTAGGTGTGCTGTTAGATTTTGTATTTGGGATTTTTCTTGTTTCTTGAGATAGGCCTGGATTGCAATGTATTTTCCTCTCAGGACTGCCTTTGCTGCGTCCCAAAGCGTTTGGATTGTTGTATTTTCATTTTCGTTTGTTTCCATATATTTTTTAATTTCTTCTCTAATTGCCTGGTTGACCCACTCATTCGTTAGTAGGGTGTTCTTTAACCTCCATGCTTTTGGAGGTTTTCCAGACTTTTTCCTGTGGTTGATTTCAAGCTTCATGGCATTGTGGTCTGAAAGTAAGCATGGTATAATTTCAATTCTTGTAAACTTATGAAGGGCTGTTTTGTGACCCAGTATATGATCTATCTTGGAGAATGTTCCATGTGCACTCGAGAAGAAAGTATATTCTGTTGCTTTGGGATGCAGAGTTCTAAATATATCTGTCAAGTCCATCTCATCCAATGTCTCATTCAGGGCCCTTGTTTCTTTATTGACCGTGTGTCTAGATGATCTATCCATTTCTGTAAGTGGTGTATTAAAGTCCCCTGCAATTACCACATTCTTATCAATAAGGTTGCTTATGTTTATGAGTAATTGTTTTATATATTTGGGGGCTCCGGTATTCGGTGCATAGACATTGATAATTGTTAGCTCTTCCTGATGGATAGACCCTGTAACTATTATATAATGTCCTTCTTCATCTCTTGTTACAGCCTTTAATTTAAAGTCTAGTTTGTCTGCTATAAGTATGGCTACTCCAGCTTTCTTTTGGCTTCCAGTCGCATGATAAATAGTTCTCCATCCCCTCACTCTCAATCTAAAGGTGTCCTCAGGTCTAAAATGAGTCTCTTGTAGACAGCAAATAGATGGGTCTTGTTTTTTTATCCATTCTGATACCCTATGTCTTTTGGTTGGCGCATTTAATCCATTTACATTCAGTGTTATTATAGAAAGATACGGGTTTAGAGTCATTGTGATGTCTGTATGTTTTATGCTTATAGTGATGTCTCTGGGACTTTGTCTCACAGGGTCCCCCTTAGGATCTCTTGTAGGGCTGGTTTAGTGGTGACAAATTCCTTCAGTTTTTGTTTGTTTGGGAAGACCTTTATCTCTCCTTCTATTCTAAATGACAGACTTGCTGGATAAAGGATTCTTGGCTGCATATTTTTTCTGTCTAGCACCCTGAAAATCTCTTGCCAATTCTTTCTGGCCTGCCAAGTTTCAAAAGAGAGATCAGTCACGAGTCTTATAGGTCTCCCTTTATATGTGAGGGCACGTTTACCCCTCGCTGCTTTCAGAATTTTCTCTTTATCCTTGTATTTTGCCAGTTTCACTATGATATGTCGTGCAGAAGATCGATTCAAGTTACGTCTGAAGGGAGTTCTCTGTGCCTCTTGGATTTCAATGCCTTTTTCCTTCCCCAGTTCAGGGAAGTTCTCAGCTATGATTTCTTCAAGTACCCCTTCAGCACCTTTCCCTCTCTCTTCCTCCTCTGGGATACCAATTATGCGTATATTATTTCTTTTTAGTGTATCACTTAATTCTCTAATTTTCCCCTCATACTCCTGGATTTTTTTATCTCTCTTTTTCTCAGCTTCCTCTTTTTCCATAACTTTATCTTCTAGTTCACCTATTCTCTCCTCTGCCTCTTCAAGCCGAGCTGTGGTGGTTTCCATTTTGTTATGCATTTCGTTTAAAGCGTTTTTCAGCTCCTCGTGACTGTTCCTTAGTCCCTTGATCTCTGTAGCAAGAGATTCTCTGCTGTCCTGTATACTGTTTTCAAGCCCAGCGATTAATTTTATGACTATTATTCTAAATTCACTTTCTGTTATATTATTTAAATCCTTTTTGATCAGCTCATTAGCTGTTGTTATTTCCTGGAGATTCTTCTGAGGGGAGTTCTTCCGCTTGGTCATTTTGGATAGTCCCTGGCGTGGTGAGGACCTGCAGGGCACTTCCCCTGTGCTGTGGTGTATACCTGGAGTTGGTGGGCGGGGCCGCAGTCAGACCTGATGTCTGCCCCCAGCCCACCACTGGGGCCACAGTCAGACTGGTGTGTGCCTTCTCTTCCCCTCTCCTAGGGGCGGGATTCACTGTGGGGTGGTGTGGCTCGTCTGGGCTACTTGCACCCTGCCAGGCTTGTGATGCTGGGGATCTGGCGTATTAGCTGGGGTGGGTAGGCAAGGTGCTCGGGGGCAGGAGGGGCAGGCTTAGATCGCTTCTCCTTAGGTGATCCACTTCAGGAGGGGCCCTGTGGCAGCGGGAGGGAGTCAGATCCGCTGCCGGAGGTTTGGCTCCGCAGAAGCGCAGAGTTGGGTGTTTGCGTGGAGCGAGCAAGTTCCCTGGCAGGAACCGGTTCCCTTTGGGATTTCGGCTGGGGGATGGGCGGGGGAAATGGCTCTGGCGAGCGCCTTTGTTCCCCACCAAACTGAGCTCTGTTGTCAGGGGGCTCAGCAGCTCTCCCTCCCTTTGTCCTCCAGCCTTCCCGCTTTCCGAGCAGAGCTGTTAATTTCTGACCTCCCAGACGCTAAGTCGCGCTTGTTGTGGGAACACAGTCCGCCCGGCCCCTCCGCTTTTGCAAGCCAGACTCGGGGGCTCTGCTTGGCCGGCGAGCCGCCCCTCCGCCCCAGCTCCCTCCCGCCAGTCCGTGGAGCGCGCACCGCCTCGCCGTCCTTCCTACCCTCTTCTGTGGGCCTCTCGTCTGCGTTTGGCTCCGGCGACTCTGTTCTGCTAATCCTCTGGCGGTTTTCTGGGTTATTTAGGCAGGTGTAGATGGAATCTAAGTGATCAGCAGGACGTGCGGTGAGCCCAGAGTCCTCCTAAGCCGCCATCTTGCCGCAACTCTCTTTGTGTATATTCTTAATAGTGAAATGCTGGGTTGTAGGGTAATTCTATTTTTAGTTTTTTGAGGAACCTCCATACTGTTTTCCAGAGTGCTGCACCAGTTTGTATTCCCACCAACAGTATAAGAGAGGTCCTTTTTATCTGTGTTCTTGCCAACACCCATTGTTTCTCATGTTGCTAATTTTAGCCCTTCTGACAGGTGTGAAGTGAACCCTTTCTGACAGGGGTTGTATTCCCCTGATGATGAATGATGTTGAGCACCTTTTCATGTATCTGTTAGCCATCTGGATGTCTTCTTTGGAAAGTGTCTATTCATGTCTTTTACCCATCTCTTAACTGGATTATTTGATTTTTGGGTGTTGAGTTTGATGAGTTCTTTAATTTTGCACACTAACCCTTTCTCAGATATGTCATTTGCAAATATCTTATCCTATTCCATATGCTGCCCTTTTAGTTTTGTTGATTGTTTCATTCACTGTGCAGCCTTTTTATCTTGAGGAAGTACAAATACTTCATGTTTGCTTTTGTTTCCCTTGCCTTCAGTGACATATCTAGTAAGTTGCTCTGGCCGAGGTCATAGAGGTTGCTGCCTGTGTTTTCCTCCAGGATTGTGATTGCTTCCTATCTCACATTTAGGTCTTTCATCCATTTTTGATTTATTTTTGTGTATGGTATAAGAGATGGTCCAGTTTAATTCTTTTACTTGTTGCTGTCCAGTTTTCCAAACACCATTTGTTGAAGAGACTTTTTTCCATTGGATATTCTTTCCTGCTTTGTCAAACGTGGGTTGACTATATAGTTGTGTGTCCATTTCTGGGTTTTCTGTTCTGTTCCCTTGATCTGTGTGTCTGTGTTTGTGTCAGTACCATACTGTCTTGATGACTACAACTTTGTAATATAGCTTGAAGTCTGGAATCATGATGCCTCCAGCATTGCTTTTCTTTTTCAGGACTGCTTTGGTTATTTGGAATCTTTTGTAATTCCATACAAATTTTAAGATTGCTTGTTTTTCTCTGTGAAAAATGCTGTTGTTATATTTTGATAGGATTGCTTTGGGTAGTATAACATTTTAACAATGTTTGTTTTCCAATCCATGAACATGGAATGCTTTTCCATTTCTTTGTGTCCTCTTCAATTTGTTTCATGAGTGTTCTATACTTTTCAGAGTACAGATATTTTACCTCTTTAGTTAGATTTATTCAAAGATACCTTATTGTTTTTGGCGCATTTGCAAGTAGAATTGATTCCTTGATTTCTTTTTTTGTTGCTTCGTTATCGGTGTATAGAAATGCAGCAGATTTTTGCACATTGATTTTATATCCTACACCCTTGCTGCATTCATGTGTTCTAGCAATTTTTTGGTGGACTCTTTTGGGTTTTCTACATAGAAAACCTTTCTTGCCTTGCACCTCTGCACATGCACAGAGCAGAAGCAGTATGTGGCTGGGGCAGATAGCAACCTCCAGGGGAATTGGCCGGTGGTATACTGCACCAGAGCAAAACAATGGATATGACTGGCTGCTACTGCTGGGGCTGGCTGGGGGAGAGAGAAATCTCTGACTTGCAGAATCAGAGAGGGGATGAATAGGGTGGGAGGGAGGAAAACCACAGAGCACAGAGGCTACTGGCAGTGACAGGTCCAAATGCCTGGGGTGGATAGGCAGGAAAGGGCTTCCATGGATGGAGAGGCCAAGGCATTGCCTGATTCATTTCTGTGGATGTTGGTCAAAAATGGCAGTGAGTGCACAAATGTCATTTGCAAATGGTGAAAGTTTGACTTCTTTCTTGCCAATTTGGATGCCTTTTATTTCTTTTTGTTGTCTGATTGCTGAGGCTAAGACTTCCAGTACTATGTTAACTAGCAATGGTGAGAGTGCACAACCCTGTCTTGTTCCTAACCATGGAGGAAAAACTCTCAGTTTTTTCCCATTGAGAATGATATTACCTATGGGTCTTTGATATATGGCCTTTATGATGTTGAGGTATGTTCCTTCCATCCCTACTTTGTTGAAGGTTTTTATCAAGAATCGATGCTGTATTTTGTCAAATCCTTTTTCTGTATCTATTGAGAGGATCATATGGTTCTTATCCTTTCTTTTATTAATGTGGTGTATCACGTTGATTGATTTGTGAATATTGAACTATCCCTGCAGCCCAGGAATAAATCCCACTTGATCATGGTGAATAATTTTTTAAATGTACTGTTGAATTCGATTTGCTAGTATTTTGTTAAGAAGTTTTGCATCCATTTTCATCAGGGATATTGGCCTGTAATTGTCTTCTTTAGTGGGATCTTTGGTTTTGGAATGAGGGTAATGCTGGCCTCAGAGAATGAGTTTGGAAGTTTTCCTTCCATTTCTACTTTTTGGAACAGTTTGAGAAGAATAGGTATTAACTCTTCTTTATTATTATTATTATTATTATTTCTTTTTTTGGCTTTTTATTTTATTTTATTTTTTTAAATATGAAATTTATTGTCAAATTGGTTTCCATACAACGCCCAGTGCTCATTCCAACAGGTCCCCTCCCCAATACCCATCACCCCCCCCTCCTTCCCACCCCCCATCAACCCTCAGTTTGTTCTCAGTTCTTAAGAGTCTCTTATGTTTTGGCTCCCTCCCTCTCTAACCTTTCCTTTTTTTTTTCCTTCCCCTCCCCCATGGTCCTCCACCAATTTTCTCAGGATCCACACAAGAGTGAAAACATATGGTATCTGTCTTTCTCTCTATGACTTATTTCACTTAGCATAACACTCTCCAGTTCCATCCACGTTGCTATAAAAGGCCATATTTCATTCTTTCTCATTGCCACGTAGTATTCCATTGTGTATATAAACCACAATTTCTTTATCCATTCATCAGTTGATGGACATTTAGGCTCTTTCCACAATTTGGCTACTGTTGAAAGTGCTGCTATAAACATTGGAGTACAAGTGCCCTTATGTATCAGCACTCCTGTATCCCTAGGATAAATTCCTAGCAGTCCTATTGCTGGGTCATAGGGTAGATCTATTTTTAATTTTTTGAGGAACCTCCACTCTTCTTTAAATGTCTGGTAGAACATGGGAAGCCATCTGGTCTAGGATGCCTTGTTTGCTGAGAGGTTTTTGATTAATGATTCCATTTCCTTGCTGGTTATGAGTCTGTTAAGATTTTCTATTTCTTTCTGTTTCAGTTTTGGGAGTTTGTGAGTTTCTAGGAATTTGTCCATTTCTCCCAGATTGCCCAGTTTGTTGGCATGTAAATTTTCATAGTAGTCTCTTATAAATGTTTGTGTTTCTATGGTATTGGTTGTGATCTTCCCTCTCATTCATATTTTGGGTCCTCTCTTCTTTTTGAGAAGTCTGGCTAGGGGTTTATCAATTTTGTTCATTTAAGTTTCATGATTTGTTCTACTGGTTTTTTTTTTTTTGTTTCCATACCATTTATTTCTGCTCTAATCTTTATTATTTCCCTTCTGCTGGTTTTAGGCTTCATTTGCTGTTCCTTTTCTAGCTCCTTAAGGTGTAAGGTTAGGTTGTGTATTTGGGACCTTTTTTGCTTCTTGAGATAGGCCTGAATTTCAATATATTTCCCTCTAGGACTGCTTTTGCAGCATCCCAAAGGGTTTGTGCTGTCTTGTTTTCATGTTTATTAGATTTCATTCATTTTTTTTTTAATTTTTTTAACGTTTATTTATTTTTGAGACAGAGAGAGACAGAACATGAACAGGGGAGGGGCAGAGAGAGAGGGAGACACAGAATCGGAAACAGGCTCCAGGCTCTGAGCCATCAGCCCAGAGCCTGACGCGGGGCTCGAACTCACAGACCGCGAGATCGTGACCTGGCTGAAGTCAGACGCTTAACCGACTGCGCCACCCAGGCGCCCCAGATTTCATTCATTTTTAAAATTTCTTCTTTAATTTCCTGGTAACCCATTCATTCTTTAGTAGGATGTTCTTTAACCTTCATGTTTTTGAGGGCTTTCCAAATTGTTTTCTGTGGTTGACTTCAAGTTTCATAGAGTTGTGATCTGAAAATATGCACAGTATTACCTTGATCTTTTTGTACTTGTTGAGGACAGATGTGTCCCAATAAGTGGTCTTTTCTGGAGCATGTTCCATGTGTACTCAAAAAGAATGTGTATTCTACTGCTTTAGGATGCAATGTTCTGAATATATCTGTTAAGTTCATCTGGTCCAGTGTGTCATTCAAAGCCATTGTTTCCTTGTTGATTTTCTGCTTAGATGATGTGTCCATTGCTATAAGAGGAATGTTAATCTCCCTTTACGTATCATTATCAATGAGTTTCTTTATGCTTGTTATTCATTGATTTTTATATTTGGGTGTTCTAAGTTGGGGGCATAAATATTTACAATAGTTAGATCTTCTTGATGGATAGACCCCTTAATTATGATATAATACCCCTCTTCATCTCTTGTTGCAGTCTTTCTTTTAAAATCTCGTTTGTCTGATAGAAGTATGGTTACTCCAATTTTCTTTTTTTAAAATATAATTTATTGTCAAATTGGCTTACATACAACACCCAGTGCTTATCCTAACAAGTGCTCTCCTCAGTGCCCATCACCCATTTTCTCCTGTGTCCCACTGCCCCCATCCACCCTCAGTATGTTCTCTATATTTAAGAGTCTCTTGTGGTTTGCCTCCCTCCCTCTCTGTTTGTAACTGTTTTTACCCCCCCTACCTTTCCCCCATGGACTTCTGTTAAGTTTCTCAAGATCCACATATGAGTGAAAACTTATGATATCTGTCCCTCTCTGACTGACTTATTTCACTCAGCATAATACCTTCCAGTTCCATCCACATTGCTGCAAATGGCATGATTTCATTCTTTCTGATTGACAAGTAGTATTCTATTGTATATATAAACCACATCTTCTTTTTTTTTCTTTTTTTTCTTTTTATTTATTTATTTATTTTTTTATGAAATTTATTGACAAATTGGTTTCCATACAACACCCAGTGCTCATCCCAAAGGTGCCCTCCTCAATACCCATCACCCACCCTCTCCTCCCTCCCACCCCCCATCAACCCTCAGTTTGTTCTCAGTTTTTAACAGTCTCTTATGCTTTGGCTGTCTCCCACTCTAACCTCTTTTTTTTTTTTCTTCCCCTCCCCCCTGGGTTCCTGTTAAGTTTCTCAGGATCCACATAAGAGTGAAACCATATGGTATCTGTCTTTCTCTGTATGGCGTATTTCACTTAGCATCACACTCTCCAGTTCCATCCACGTTGCTACAAAAGGCCATATTTCATTTTTTCTCATTGCCACGTAATATTCCATTGTGTATATAAACCACAATTTCTTTATCCATTCATCAGTTGATGGACATTTAGGCTCTTTCCATAATTTGGCTATTGTTGAGAGTGCTGCTATGAACATTGGGGTACAAGTGGCCCTATGCATCAGTGCTCCTGTATCCCTTGGATAAATTCCTAGCAGTGCTATTGCTGGGTCATAGGGTAGGTCTATTTTTAATTTTCTGAGGAACCTCCACACTGCTTTCCAGAGCGGCTGCACCAATTTGCATTCCCACCAACAGTGCAAGAGGGTTCCCGTTTCTCCACATCCTCTCCAGCATCTATAGTCTCCTGATTTGTTCATTTTGGCCACTCTGACTGGCGTGAGGTGATACCTGAGTGTGGTTTTGATTTGTATTTCCCTGATAAGGAGCGACGCTGAACATCTTTTCATGTGCCTGTTGGCCATCCGGATGTCTTCTTTAGAGAAGTGTCTATTCATGTTTTCTGCCCATTTCTTCACTGGGTTATTTGTTTTTCGGGTGTGGAGTTTGGTGAGCTCCTTATAGATTTTGGATAGTAGCCCTTTGTCTGATATGTCATTTGCGAATATCTTTTCCCATTCCGTTGGTTGCCTTTTAGTTTTGTTGGTTGTTTCCTTTGCTGTGCAGAAGCTTTTTATCTTCATAAGGTCCCAGTAATTCACTTTTGCTTTTAATTCCCTTGCCTTTGGGGATGTGTCGAGTAAGAGATTGCTATGGCTGAGGTCAGAGAGGTCTTTTCCTGCTTTCTCCTCTAGGGTTTTGATGGTTTCCTGTCTCACACTTAGGTCCTTTATCCATTTTGAGTTTATTTTTGTGAATGGTGTGAGAAAGTGGTCTAGTTTCAACCTTCTGCATGTTGCTGTCCAGTTCTCCCAGCACCATTTGTTAAAGAGGCTGTCTTTTTTCCATTGGATGTTCTTTCCTGCTTTGTCAAAGATGAGTTGGCCATACGTTTGTGGGTCTAGTTCTGGGGTTTCTATTCTATTCCATTGGTCTGTGTGTCTGTTTTTGTGCCAATACCATGCTGTCTTGATGATTACGGCTTTGTAGTAGAGGCTAAAGTCTGGGATTGTGATGCCTCCTGCTTTGGTCTTCTTCTTCAAAATTCCTTTGGCTATTCGGGGCCTTTTGTGGTTCCATATGAATTTTAGGATGGCTTGTTCTAGTTTCGAGAAGAATGCTGGTGCAATTTTGATTGGGATTGCATTGAATGTGTAGATAGCTTTGGGTAGTATTGACATTTTGACAATATTTATTTTTCCAATCCATGAGCAGGGAATGTCTTTCCATTTCTTTAAATCTTCTTCAATTTCCTTCATAAGCTTTCTATAGTTTTCAGCATACAGATCCTTTACATCTTTGGTTAGATTTATTCCTAGGTATTTTATGCTTCTTGGTGCAATTGTGAATGGGATCAGTTTCTTTATTTGTCTTTCTGTTGCTTCATTGTTAGTGTATAAGAATGCAACTGATTTCTGTACATTGATTTTGTATCCTGCAACTTTGCTGAATTCCTGTATCAGTTCTAGCAGACTTTTGGTGGAGTCTATCGGATTTTCCATGTATAATATCATGTCATCTGCAAAAAGCGAAAGCTTGACTTCATCTTTGCCAATTTTGATGCCTTTGATTTCCTTTTGTTGTCTGATTGCTGATGCTAGAACTTCCAGCACTATGTTAAACAGCAGCGGTGAGAGTGGGCATCCTTGTTGTGTTCCTGATCTCAGGGAAAAAGCTCTCAGTTTTTCCCCGTTGAGGATGATGTTAGCTGTGGGCTTTTCATAAATGGCTTTTATGATCTTTAAGTATGTTCCTTCTATCCCGACTTTCTCAAGGGTTTTTATTAAGAAAGGGTGCTGGATTTTGTCGAAGGCCTTTTCTGCGTCGATTGACAGGATCATATGGTTCTTCTCTTTTTTTTTGTTAATGTGATGTATCACGTTGATTGATTTGCGAATGTTGAACCAGCCCTGCATCCCAGGAATGAATCCCACTTGATCATGGTGAATAATTCTTTTTATATGCCGTTGAATTCGATTTGCTAGTACCTTATTGAGAATTTTTGCATCCATATTCATCAGGGATATTGGCCTGTAGTTCTCTTTTTTTACTGGGTCTCTGTCTGGTTTAGGAATCAAAGTAATACTGGCTTCATAGAATGAGTCTGGAAGTTTTCCTTCCCTTTCTATTTCTTGGAATAGCTTGAGAAGGATAGGTATTATCTCTGCTTTAAACGTCTGGTAGAACTCCCCTGGGAAGCCATCTGGTCCTGGACTCTTATTTGTTGGGAGATTTTTGATAACCGATTCAATTTCTTCACTGGTTATGGGTCTGTTCAAGCTTTCTATTTCCTCCTGATTGAGTTTTGGAAGAGTGTGGGTGTTCAGGAATTTGTCCATTTCTTCCAGGTTGTCCAGTTTGTTGGCGTATAATTTTTCACAGTATTCCCTGATAATTGTTTGTATCTCTGAGGGAGTGGTTGTAATAATTCCATTTTCATTCATGATTTTATCTATTTGGGTTATCTCCCTTTTCTTTTTGAGAAGCCTGGCTAGAGGTTTATCAATTTTGTTTATTTTTTCAAAAAACCAACTCTTGGTTTCGTTGATCTGCTCTACAGTTTTTTTAGTTTCTATATTGTTTATTTCTGCTCTGATCTTTATTATTTCTCTTCTTCTGCTGGGCTTAGGCTGCCTTTGCTGTTCTGCTTCTAGTTCCTTTAGGTGTGCTGTTAGATTTTGTATTTGGGATTTTTCTTGTTTCTTGAGATAGGCCTGGATTGCAATGTATTTTCCTCTCAGGACTGCCTTTGCTGTGTCCCAAAGCGTTTGGATTGTTGTATTTTCATTTTCGTTTGTTTCCATATATTTTTAAATTTCTTCTCTAATTGTCTGGTTGACCCACTCATTCGTTAGTAGGGTGTTCTTTAACCTCCATGCTTTTGGAGGTTTTCCAGACTTTTTTCTGTGGTTCATTTCAAGCTTCATAGCATTGTGGTCTGAAAGTAAGCATGGTATAATTTCAATTCTTGTAAACTTATGAAGGGCTGTTTTGTGACCCAGTATATGATCTATCTTGGAGAATGTTCCATGTGCACTGGAGAAGAAAGTATATTCTGTTGCTTTGGGATGCAGAGTTCTAAATATATCTGTCAAGTCCATCTGATCCAATGTCTCATTCAGGGCCCTTGTTTCTTTATTGACCGTGTGTCTAGATGATCTATCCATTTCTGTAAGTGGGGTGTTAAAGTCCCCTGCAATTACCACATTCTTATCAATAAGGTTGCTTATGTTTATGAGTAATTGTTTTATATATTTGGGGGCTCCGGTATTCGGCGCATAGACATTTATAATTGTTAGCTCTTCCTGATGGATAGACCCTGTAACTATTATATAATGTCCTTCTTCATCTCTTGTTACAGCCTTTAATTTAAAGTCTAGTTTGTCTGATATAAGTATGGCTACTCCAGCTTTCTTTTGGCTTCCAGTCGCATGATAAATAGTTCTCCATCCCCTCACTCTCAATCTAAAGGTGTCCTCAGGTCTAAAATGAGTCTCTTGTAGACAGCAAATAGATGGGTCTTGTTTTTTTATCCATTCTGATATCCTATGTCTTTTGGTTGGCGCATTTAGTCCATTTACATTCAGTGTTATTATAGAAAGATATGGGTTTAGAGTCATTGTGATGTCTGTATGTTTTATGCTTATAGTGATGTCTCTGGGACTTTGTCTCACAGGGTCCCCCTTAGGATCTCTTGTAGGGCTGGTTTAGTGGTGACAAATTCCTTCAGTTTTTGTTTGTTTGGGAAGACCTTTATCTCTCCTTCTATTCTAAATGACAGACTTGCTGGATAAAGGATTCTTGGCTGCATATTTTTTCTGTCTAGCACCCTGAAAATCTCATGCCAATTCTTTCTGGCCTGCCAAGTTTCAAAAGAGAGATCAGTCACGAGTCTTATAGGTCTCCCTTTATATGTGAGGGCACGTTTACCCCTCGCTGCTTTCAGAATTTTCTCTTTATCCTTGTATTTTGCCAGTTTCACTATGATATGTCGTGCAGAAGATCGATTCAAGTTACGTCTGAAGGGAGTTCTCTGTGCCTCTTGGATTTCAATGCCTTTTTCCTTCCCCAGTTCAGGGAAGTTCTCAGCTATGATTTCTTCAAGTACCCCTTCAGCACCTTTCCCTCTCTCTTCCTCCTCTGGGATACCAATTATGTGTATATTATTTCTTTTTAGTGTATCACTTAATTCTCTAATTTTCCCCTCATACTCCTGGATTTTTTTATCTCTCTTTTTCTCAGCTTCCTCTTTTTCCATAACTTTATCTTCTAGTTCACCTATTCTCTCCTCTGCCTCTTCAAGCCGAGCTGTGGTGGTTTCCATTTTGTTATGCATTTCGTTTAAAGGGTTTTTCAGCTCCTCGTGACTGTTCCTTAGTCCCTTGATCTCTGTAGCAAGAGATTCTCTGCTGTCCTGTATACTGTTTTCAAGCCCAGCGATTAATTTTATGACTATTATTCTAAATTCACTTTCTGTTATATTATTTAAATCCTCTTTGATCAGCTCATTAGCTGTTGTTATTTCCTGGAGATTCTTCTGAGGGGAATTCTTCTGCTTGGTCATTTTGGATAGTCCCTGGCGTGGTGAGGACCTGCAGGGCACTTCCCCTGTGCTGTGGTGTATAACTGGAGTTGGTGGGCGGGGCCGCAGTCAGACCTGATGTCTGCCCCCAGCCCACCGCTGGGGCCACAGTCAGACTGGTGTGTGCCTTCTCTTCCCCTCTCCTAGGGGCGGGATTCACTGTGGGGTGGTGTGGCTCGTCTGGGCTACTTGCACCCTGCCAGGCTTGTGATGCTGGGGATCTGGCGTATTAGCTGGGGTGGGTAGACAAGGTGCTCGGGGGCAGGAGGGGCAGGCTTAGATCGCTTCTCCTTAGCTGATCCACTTCAGGAGGGGCCCCTCTTCCGTGGGCCTCTCATCTGCGTTTGGCTCCGGCGACTCCATTCTGCTAATCCTCTGGCGGTTTTCTGGGTTATTTAGGCAGGTGTAGATGGAATCTAAGTGATCAGCAGGACGTGCGGTGAGCCCAGCGTCCTCCTAAGCCGCCATCTTGCCGCAACCTCCAAACCACATCTTCTTTATCCATTCATCAGTTGATGGACATTTAGTCTCTTTCCATAATTTGGCTATTGTTGAAAGCGCTTCTATAAACCTTGGTGTACATGTGCCCCTATGCATCAGCATTCCTGTATCCCTTGGGTAAATGCCTAGTAGTGCTATTGCTGGGTCATAGGGTAGGTCTATTTTTATTTTTTTGAGGAAAATCCACACTGTTTTCCAGAATGACTGCATCAATTTGCATTCCCACAAACAATACAAAAGGGTTCCTATTTCTCCACACCCTTGCCAGCATCTGTAGTTTCCTGCTTTGTTCATTTTAGCCACTCTGACTGGTGTGAGGTGGTATCTCCCTATAACTTTGATTTGTATTCCCTGATGAGTGACGTTGAGCATCTTTTTATGTGTCTGTTGGCCATCTGGATATCTTTTTTGGAAAAGTGTCTATTCATGTCTTCTGTCCATTTCTTCACTGGATTATTTGGTTTTTGGGTGTTGAGTTTGGTAAATTCTTTATATATTTCAGATACTAGCCCTTTATCCGATATGTAATTTGCAAATATCTTTTCCTATTCTGTCAGTTGCCTTTTAGTTTTCTTGATTGTTTCCTTTGCAGTGCAGAAACTTTTCATCTTGATGAGGTCCAAATAGTTCATTTTTGCTTTTAATTCCCTTGCCTTTGGAGATGTGTCGAGTAAGAAATTGCTGCAGCTCAGGTCAAAGAGGTGGTTGCCTGGTTTCTCATCTAGGGTTTTGATGGTTTCCTGTCTCACATTTAGGTCTTTCATCCATTTTGAGTTTGTTTTTGTCAATGGTGTAAGAAAGTGGTCTAATTTCATTCTACTGCATGTTGCTGTCCAGTTCTCCCAACACCATTTGCTAAAGAGACTGTCTTTTTTCCATTGGATGCTCTTGTCTGCTTTGTCAAAGATTAGTTGGCCATATTCCATCTTTCTTTTGGTTCCCATTAAGGTAGATGGTTCTCCATTCCCTCACTTTCAGTCTGCAGGCATCCTCAGGTCTAAATTTAGTTTCTCATAGGCAGCATACAGATAGAACTTGTTTTTTTTTAATCCATTCTGACACCCTGTGTCTTTTGTTTGGAGCATTTAGTCTATTTACATGCAGAGTGATTATTGAAAGATATGAATCTAGGGCCATTGTGTTACCTGTAGATTTGGTGTTTCTGATGATGTTTTCTGGTTCTTTCTAGTCTTTGCTGCTTTGGTTTTTTTTTTTTTCTCTCCACTTGAAGATTCTCCCCTTAAAATTTCTTTCAAGGCTGATTTAATGGTCACAAACTCCTTTAGTTTTTGTTTGTCTGGGAAACCCTTTGTCTCTTCTATTCTGATCATCAGCCTTGCTGGACGAAGAATTCTTGGCTGCATATTTTTCCTATTCAGAACATTGAATACATCCTGCCACTCCTTTCTGGCCTGCCAAGTTTCTGTGGAGGGATCTGCTGTGAACCTGATCTGTCTTCCCTTGTAGGTTAAGGGCTTTTTTGCCTTGCTGATTTCAGGATTCTTTCCTTACCTATGTATTTTGTGAATTTGACTATGATATGTCCTGGCAATGGTCAGCTTTTGAAGAATTTAATGGGAGTGCTTCAATTTTGATGTCTGATCCTTCCTCAGATTAGGGAAGTTTTCAGCTATAGTTTGTTTGAATAAGCCTTCTGCCCTTTTTTTCTCTTATTTTCTGAGATTCCTATGAGTTCCTTAAGTCTGCCTTTGTGATCCTTGAATTTTGTTTCCCTCTTCTTCTCAGCTTCATTGTTTTCCATAATTTCATATTCTCTGTCACTAATTTGCCCCTCTGGCTCATCTATCCTTGCTGTCATGGCATCCTTTCAGGTTTGCATCTTGGATATAGCATTTTTAATTTTGACCTGAATAGATTTTAGTTCTTTTATCTCTGCAGAAAGGGATTCTCTTTATTTTTTATTTTTTTTAATTTTAATTTTTTATGTTTTTTTTAAATTTACATCCAAATTAGTTAGCATATAGTGCAACAATGATTTCAGGAGTATATTCCTTAGTGCCCCTTACCCATTTAGCCCATCCCCCCCTCCCACAACCCCTCCAGTAACCCTCAGTTTGTTCTCCATATTTATGAGTCTCTTCTGTTTTGTCCCCCTCCCTGTTTTTACATTATTTTTGTTTCCCTCCCCTTATGTTCACTGTTTTGTCTCCTAAAGTCCTCACATGAGTGAAGTCATGTGGTTTTTGTCTTTCTCTGACTAATTTCACTTAGCATAATGCCCTCCAGTTCCATCCACATAGTTGCAAATGGCAAGATTTCATTCTTTTTGATTGCCGAGTAATACTCTGTTGTATATATACCACATCTTCTTTATCCATTCATCCATTGATGGACATTTGGGCTCTTTCCATACTTTAGCTATTGTTGATAGTGCTGCTATAAACATTGGGGTGCATGTGTCCCTTCAAAACAGCACACCTGTATCCCTTGAATAAATGCCTAGTAGTGCAATTGCTGGGTCGTAGGGTAGTTCTATTTTTACTTTTTTGAGGAACCTCCATACTGTTTTCCAGAGTGGCTGCACCAGTTTGCATTCCCACCAACAATGCGAAAGAGATCCTCTTTCTCCGCATCCTCACCAACATCTGTTGTTGCCTGAATTGTTAATGTTAGCCATTCTGACAGGTGTAAGGTGGTATCTCATTGTGGTTTTGATTTGTATTTCCCTGATGATGAGTTTTGTTGGGCATTTTTTCATGTGTCGGTTGGCCCTCTGGATGTCTTCCTTGGAGAAGTGTCTCTTCATGTCTTTTTTCCTATTTCTTCACTGGATTATTTGTTTTTTGGGTGTTGAGTTTGATAAGTTCTTTATAGATTTTGGATACTAACTCTGTATCTGATATGTCATTCGCAAATATCTTCTCCCATTCTATCAGTTGCCTTTTAGTTTTGCTGATTGTTTCCTTCGCTGTGCAGAAGCTTTTTATTTTGATGAGGTCCCAGTAGTTCATTTTTGCTTTTGTTTTCCTTGCCTCTGGAGACGGGTTGGGTAAGAAGTTGCTGCATCCAAGATCAAAGAGGTTTTTGTCTGCTTTCTCCTCGAGGATATTGATGGATTCCTGTCTTACATTGAGGTCTTTCATCCATTTTGAGTTTATTTTTGTGTATGGTGTAAGAAAGTGACCCAGGTTCATTCTTGTGCATGTCGCTGTCCAGTTTTCCCAGCACCACTTGCTGAAGAGACTGTCTTTATTCCATTGGATATTCTTTCCTGCTTTGTCAAAGATTAGTTGGCCATATGTTTGTGGGTCCATTTCTGGGTTCTCTATTCTGTTCTATTGATCTGAATGTCTGTTCTTGTGACAGTACCATACTGCCTTGATGATTACAGCTTTGTAGTATAGCTTGAAGTCTGGGATTGTGATGCCTCCTGCTGTGGTTTTCTTTTTCAAGATTGCTTTGGCTATTCAGGCTCTTTTCTGGTTCCATACAAATTTTAGGATTATTTGTTCCAGCTCTGTGAAGAATGCTGGTGCTATTTTGTTTTTTTTTTTAATGAAATTTATTTTCAAATTGGTTTCCATACAACACCCAGTGCTCATCCCAAAAGGTGCCCTCCTCAATACCCATCACCCACAGTCCCCTCCCTCTCATCCCCCATCAACCCTCAATTCTCAGGTTTTAAGAATCTCATGGCCTTTTGTAGCAATGTGGATGGAACTGGAGAGTGTTATGCTGGTGTTATTTTGATAGGGATTGCACTGAATATGTAGATTGCTTTGGGTAGTATCGACGTTTTAACAATATTTGTTCTTCCTATCCAGGAGCATGGAATCTTTTTCCATTTCTTTGTGTCTTCTTCAATTTCTTTCATAAACTTTCTATAGTTTTCAGTGTATAGATTTTTCACCTCTTTGGTTAGATTTATTCCTAGGTATTTTATGGTTTTTGGTGCAACTGTAAATGGGATTGATTCCTTGATTTCTCTTTCTGTCACTTCATTGTTGGTGTATAGGAACGCAACCAATTTCTCTGTGTTGATTTTATATCCTGAAACTTTGCTAAATTCATGAATTAATTCTGACAGTTTTTTTGTGGAATCTTTTGGGTTTTCCATATACAGTGTCATGTCATCTGTGAAGAGTGAAAGTTTGACCTCCTCCTGGCTGATTTGGATGCCTTTTATTTCTGATTGTGTTGTCTGATTGCAGAGGCTAAGACTTCCAATACTATGTTGAATAGCAGTGGCAAGAGTGGACATCGAAAGGGATTCTCTTTTATCTTCACTGCCTCTGTCAAGGCCAGCTAGTATCCTTATAATTGTTATTTAAATTTTTTTAATGTTTATTTTTGAGAGAGAGAGAAACAGAGTGTGAGCAGGGGAGGGGCATTGAGAGAGGGAGACACAGAATCTGAAGCAGGCTCTAGGCTCTGAGCTGTCAGCATAGAGCCTAATGTGGGGCTTGAACTCACAAACCGTGAGATCATGACCTGAGCTGAAGTCCACTGCTTAACCGATTGAGCCACCCAGGCACCACTTTATAGTTGTTATTTTAAATTCTAGTTCAGATATCTTACTTATATTTGTATTGATTAAATCCCTGGCCGTGAGTCCTACTTCCTCTTCTCCTTGTCATTTTGTCCAGAAAAGAAAAGAAAAAACAAGTAACAAAGAGCAAAACCAAAAAACCTCCCTAAAAAAAAAAACCAAAAATGAAACAAACAAAAAAACCAAGCTAGGTCCTGGGCGTGTTTTGGTCTGCTTGTTAAAAAAAAATCTAGATCCAAAAATAAAAATAATGTAAAATAAAATAAAATAAAATGAAAATGAACAAACAAAAAAGTTTTTAAGTTAAAAAAAATACATACATATATGTATATGGGTGCCTGGGTGGCTCAGTCAGTTAAGTATCTGACTTTGGCTCAGGTCATGATATCACAGTTCATGAGTTAGAGCTTCACATCAGGTTATCTGCTGTCATAACAGACCTCGCTTCAGATCCTCTGTGCCTCCCCCCGACCCCTTCCCTACCAGTGTGCGTGCTCTCTCTCTCCAAAATAAGCATTGAAAAAAATCTAATATATATATGTAATAAAAATTTTAACAAAAAAAATAAGTGAAAATTAAAAAAAAATAAAGAGAAAAATAAACATGAAATTAGATCCTGTTTCTGCTAGAGCTGAACCTTTGTATCACTCTTTGGTCAGTAGACTAGGTTCAAGCAAGTCCTTTCTGGGGAAAGGGCCTGCTGTATTTATTCTCAGGCTGACTTCTTTCAGGGGAAATACATCTTCCGTCGCAGTTGTTGGGGCTTAGTGTAGGCGGATCTGGCTTCCAGTAGGTGATGCTGTGTTGCTTTCACTGCTGATTGGTTGGATGAATATAGTGGAGCCCTTCTCTCTAGCCCCAGAGCATAAAGATTGTGTTCCCCTCTCTTCAGGGAACCCTCGCAGAAGAGCAATCAATAACCCCTCTTTTGTCCCCATTTTCCATCAGAACCCTGTGTTCACATTGCCTATATCCAAGCTTTTTAATCTCAGGCACGTGACTGAGTTTCAAAACTCCAAATTTTAGGGACTTCCACTCCAGAGATGCACTCTGTTCCTCTGGGGGAGGGTCTCACTGTGCATTTTGCCAAGGAAAGTGATCCCATGACCTCACAGCTGTTCAGAATTTATGTCAAAACATAGCAGAAAGCCGGAACCCCTGCTTGCTACCTTAAGTCCCAGTAACCTTCCCCTATGCCTGAAACAGTGTAGCACATTGGCACCACCCATCCTTCTTTCAACCCAGGGGATCCTCAGACCATGATGTCATTCCTGGGATTCCTCCCCACTTTGCCACCTAAGCACCTTTGAGCCAGGCACATCTCCCACTATAGTAGACTGCTAAAAGTTCAGATTTTGCTATCTGCTGCTTATAATACTCTGCGGTAGCTTCCATAAACAGGTTCCCTCTCTGCTGCTGTAACCACAGCTTTGTCTCCCCAAATCATATCTCTGCACCTCCTGTTTTCCGGAAGGTGGTCACTTTTTTACTTGCAGACTTGGGGTTTTGTTCTCTCAGACCTGTAATTGATTTCTTGCCCGTTCAGAATGATTTGATTACTATTTAGTAGTGTTGGAGGGATGGGACAAGCTTAGGGTCTCCCTGCTCTTCCACCATCTTAACTCTCCTAAGTCTTCTAGTACTAAAGTAATAATGGTGAGAGTGGACATCCCTGTCTTGTTCTTCACTGTAGAGGAAAAGCTTTCAGTTTTCCCCCATTGAGGATGATATTAGCTATGGGTCTTTCATATATGGGCTTTATGATGTTGAGGTAAATTCCATCTATCCCTACTTTGTTGAGGTTTTTAAATTTTTTTTGTTTTTTATTTTTAATCAGAATTGGATGCTGTCAAATGGACTTTGTCAAATGCTTTTTATGCGTCTATTGAGAGGATCATGTAGTTCTGATCCTTACATTAATGTGGTATAACACATTAATTTGTGAATATTGAACCATCCTTGCAGCCCCGGAATAAATCCTGCTTGCTTGTGGTGAATTTCTTTTAATGCACTTTGGGATCATTTTGCTAGTATTTTGTTGAGAATTTTTACATCCATGTTCATCAGGGATATTGGCCTGTAATTCTCTTTTTTAGTGGGATGTTTGTCTGGTTTTGGAATCAAGGTGATGCTAGCTTCAGAGAATGACTTTGGAAGTTTTCCTTCCATTTCTGTTTTTTGGAACAGTTTGAGAAGAATAGGTATCTTTAAATGTCTGATAGAATTCCCCTGGGAAGCCATCTGGCACTGGACTTTTATTTTTTGGGAGAATTTTGATTACTTATTCAATTTGTTTGCTAGTTATCAGTCATTCCATATTTTCTATTTGTTCCTGTGTCAGATTTCGTAGTTAATGTTTTTAGGAATTTATCCATTTATTTCAGACTGCCCAATTCGTTGGCATGTAATTTTCATAATATCCTCTTATAATTGTTTGTATTTCTGTGGTGTTGGTTATGATCTTTCGCATTTGTGATTTTATTTATTTGGGTCCTTTCTCTTTTTGATAAGTTTTGCTAGAGGTTTATCAATTTTATTAATTCTTTCAAAGAACTAGCTGTAGGTTTTATTGATGTATTTTTTCTTATATCATTTATTTCTGCTCTAATCTTTATTATTTCCCTTCTTCTGCTGGCTTTAGGCTTCATTTGTTCTTTTTCTAACTCCTTTAGTTGTATGTTAGGTTGTGTTTTTGAGAGTTTTCTTTCTTCTTGAGATAGGCCTGTTTTGCTATGTGCTTCCTTCTTATTACTGCTTATTACTGCTTCTGCTGCATTCCAAAGGTTTTGGATCATTATATTTCTCTTTTTATTTGTTTCCATGTATTTTTAAATTTCTTCTTTAATTTCCTGGTTAACTAATTCCTTCTTTAGTAGGATGTTCTTTAACCTCCTTGTAGTCCTTGCCTTTCAAAAGTTTTTCATGTGGTTGACTTCAAATTGTAGCATTGTGGTTGAAAAATACGCATGGTGTGACCTCAGTATTTTTGTATTTGTTGAGGCCTGATTTGTGACCCAGTATGTGATCTGTTCTGGAGAATGTTCCATGTGCACTCGAAAAGAATGTGTATTCTACTGCTTTAGGTTGAAATGTTTTGAATATATTTCTTAAGTCCACCTGGTCCAATATGTCATTCAAAGCCATTGTTTCCTTATTTATTGATTTTCTGCTTAGATAATCTGTCCATTGCTTTCAGTGGTGTGTTAAAGTCCCCTTCTATTATTGTATTATTACCAATGAGTTCCTTATGTTTATTATTAATTGTTTTTTATATTTGGTTGCTCCCAAGTTGATGGCATAAATATATAATTGTTAGATCTTGTTGGATAGACCTCTCTATTATGATATAGTGCCCTTCTTCATCTCTTATTACAGTCTTTGTTTTAAAATCTTATTGTCTGATATAAGTAAGGCTACTCTGGTTTTGTTTTGATGTCCACTAACAGGATAAATGGTTCTCATCCTCTGACTTTCAATCTACAGATGTCTTTAGGTATAAAATGAGTCTCCTGTATGCAGCATATAGATGGCTCTTGTTTTTTGTTTGTTTGTTTTTGTTTTTGTTTTAATCCATTCTAACACCCTATATCTTTTGAATGGAGCATTTTGTCAATTTATATCACAATGATTATTGATAGATATGAATGATACATATTATTTTATTGAATGACATTTTATTTTACTACATGTTTTGTCATTGTTTCTGGAAATTTTCTATAATCTTTTATAATTTTTTTATAATCCTTTATAATCTGTAACTTTTGGTCCTTTCCTTCCCATTCAAATAATCCTCTTTAGTATTTCTTGCAGGGCTCATTTACTGGTAATGAACTCCTTTAGCGTTTGTTTATCTGGAAAACTCTTTATCTCACTTTCTGTGCTCAATGGTAGCCTTGCTGGATAGAGTATTCTTGGCTGCATATTTTTCCCATTCAACTTGTTGAATACATCATGCCCTCCCTTCTGGCCTGCCAAGTTTCTTTGGAGAGATCTGCTGCTAACCTTGTTTGTCTTACCTTGTAAGTTTGGTATTTCTTTTCCCTTGCTACATTTATGATTTTTTTCCTTATCTCTATATTTTGCAATTTTTACTATGATATGATTTGTTGTTGGCCTGCTTTTGTTGATTTTGATGGGAGTTCTCTGTGCCTCCTGGATTTGGATGTCTGATTTCTTTCCCAGAGTAGGGAAGTTTTCAGCTCAAATAAACATTCTACCCCATTTCCCCTCTATTCTTCTTCTGGGACTCTTCCTATAATACAGATGTTACTATGTTTTATGAAGTGGCTGAGTTCCCTGAGTCTACCTTCATGACCCAATATTTTTCTTTTTCTCTTGTTTTTAGCTTCATTATTTTCCTTAATTTTATCTTCTCTATCACTTATTCATTTGTCTTCTTCCTTCCTTGTGGTCATTATTTTCAGTCCATTTTGCATCTCAGTTTTAGCAGTTTGTATTTCAGCCTGACTAGTTTTTAAGTCTTTTATCTCTGTGGTAAGTTACTCCCTTGTGTCTCCTATACTTTTCTCAAGCCCTGCTGGTATCCTTATGATTGTTGTTTTATATTCTGAATCAGGCATATTGCTTATATCTGTTGTGGTTAGATCCTTGGTTGTGACCCTTTCTTGTTACTTCCTTTGGGATGAATACTTCCATCTTGGCATTTTGTCTAGGTCTCTATATTCTTCTCTGTGTTAGGAAAGCCTGCTGTGTTTCCTGCTTCTGAGAGTAATGGCTTTATTCAGAAGATGTCATATAGTATCCAAGGACTGGTTCTTCAGTATGTGTCTCTGGTGTATGCTGTTTGCACTTTGCTGCTGTGTTTCCCTCAGGTCGGTCCTCTGGGAGTTTCTCCTTACCTGAAATGAGGATTATCTGGACCTTTTCCAGAAAGTGGCAAGTTTTAACTAGGAGTGCTTTTGTCTGCTTGTTAAAAGAGGCTTGGTGCTTATTCCCCTAGAGCTGAAGCCTTTTGGCAGTCTGTGGTCAGTGGACTTGGTGCATGGGGTGGGGGGTGCTGTTCTTCTGGGGAAGGGGCCCATTGCTCTGGTTCTCAGGCACACTTGCCCTAGAAAAGAAGCACCTGCAGAGCTCTGTGAGGTGGGGTTGGTCTAAGCATCTCAGGCCTTCACTGTGGGCAATGTGTTGCTCACTGAAGTCAGTCCATGCTGATGGGTGGGGGAGAACAATGGTGCCAGCTCTCTCTCTCTCGTCCCCAGACAAGGGAGTTCACATTTGCCACTGTCTGGGAAGCCCTCCTAGAAGAGCAAACAATCTCCCCTTGTGTGTTCCAGGCCTCCCTCATATCTCTCCTCTCACTCTTTCTGTGTCTCTGTGTCCACCCAGCTGTGCAGTGCACCTGTGTTTTATCCCAGGCAGGCCAGCTGAGTTTCAAAACTCCAGACTTTAGGAAATTGGCATGGTATGGTCCTGCAGTAAACCCCTGGGGGTGGATCTCACCTCACTGGGGTTGGTGCTGGTTTGTCTCAGAAGGTCAGTAGCATCAACATGCAGGAGCTTGGAGTTTAGATTAAAGTGCAACAAAAGCCTATATCCAGGTTAGCTGCCCTCAGCAGGTGTGTCTGCCACCTATACTAAGGGGCGGGGGATACAATGTTACCCACTGACTCTTTTGTCCCCTGAGAGACAGTATCAGCTCTCCCAGATGCACTCCAAGAAGGGTGATCCATCTTTTCCTGTGCATCCCAGGGTATCCTCAAATTGCAGTGTCTGCTCCCAGGCCTTTGCCCTCCTTCTCCAGAGGAACACTGCAGCGCCCACTGAGTTCCACACCAGCCACAGTGCAGACTTCTATAATTCCAGTCTTTTTGCTCCGCTGGTTGTAAAAACTCTTGATAATCAGCCCCTCTCATTTTCCCAGTCAATGGCTTCGGGGAAGTGTTTTCCTTGTGTGATCCCTGTGTGCCTCTCTCTCTCTCTCTCTCTCTCTCTCTCTCTCTCTCTCTCCCTCCCTCCATCCCTCTCTCCCTCCCTCCCCACCTCTCCATGATCAGGGATCCCTCCCCTCCCCTCTTTTTTCCCCCAAATCACATCTCCACACCTCCTACCTTCCATGATATGACCTCTTCTCTCCTTCTGGTTTGCAGTTTGTTCTGTCAGACCTCAGATTTATTTCTTGGGTGTTATATCACAATAATTTGATATTTATCTAGCTGTCTGTCAGTCCTCAGATCTATTTCTTGGGTGTTATATCACAATAATTTGATATTTGTCTAGCTGTCTTGAGGGACAGGTAAGCATAGGGTCCTCCCATTACTCCATCCTCTATGCTCCCTCTACCAATATTTAAATTTCTTCTTATTTTTTAATGTTTATTTATTTTTGAGAGACACAGGGAGGCAGAGCATGAGCAGGGGAGGGGCAGAGAGAGAGGGAGACACAGAATCAGAAGCAGGCTCCAGGCTCTGACCTGTTAGCACAGAGCCTGATGCGGGGCTGGAACTCACAAACCATGAGATCATGACCTCAGCTGAAGTCAGATGCTTAACCGACTGAGCCAACCAGGCACCCACCAATATTTAAATTTCTAATGATGCTCTGATAATTAGTATTTACTTAGTGAATGAATGGTGAATGTATGAATTGATTATTATTTAGGATTAACTATCATAGACTCAGTTATTTTTTTTCTGTGTACATTAATAGTACATTAAGTATTTTATTTTCTTTTGCTAATAAACTAATATGACTAATGTTCTGTTGACCACATAGCATGGTGGTCAAAATTTATATCATCTTGCTTAAAATATTAAAAACTAGATAGAATATATTCTGAGTATAATAAGAAAACAGAGCCCATGTTTTGTTTTTCATATAACTTCTGCCCCCAATAGGGACACCCACTGATGAATTTCACTTCAGTTTGAATTTCAAAAGTGGAGGTGGAAGAAAAGTAGCTTCAGTTTTTTGGGGGAGGAGAGAATGATGGGATACCAGATTCTGATTTAGGGCATTGTCATTCTTTTTGGTTAGATTAAATAAGTCTTGCTTGGATTATTTTCTTTCAGTCTGTAAATTGTGGGGATGATGTTTGAAGTCCTTATGAGTTATAGTATTCTGAACATTTTCTTTAGATTTTATAGTAAACTTTCTACTGAGGTTAGTATCTTTTGTATATATTTTTCTATTCCTTTTTACATATTTTGCTATTCATAATAAATGTATGTATTGTTTTCCTCCTAGGCAAGAGTATATTTTTTATTGTTTTTTTTTTTTCATTTGGAAACTTCAGGACTCCATTAGCCTCCACTCCCATTAGCCTGCATTGATGGGGGAGGGATTTCAATTGGTGTATTTATCAGAGAGAGTCTATGGTGCATACCTCTTATTTCCAGAGTTTAGGTTTCTCAAGTCATGTTTGACAATGGTTGTTGTAATGATCATGATTAACTAAAACATCTGACTTAGTATAAACCATCTCTTCCTATAAATGCTTTGGATAATGATTAGATTGAGGAGAAGACTAGATGTAGTTGAGTTTCACCTTTTCTGGACTCTTTGTTATTGGTGTCTTGATGCTTCACTTACATCTGGGTGCCCAGAGGCAGAAGAATGAAATGTGCATCTGTCCCCGGGACAGGGAGCTGTATTTGTGTTTGTGAGGATAAAAGAGAAGAGAAACCTTACCTTGATGTAAAATTTATTGCCAATTTTATGCAATATAGGAGATCATGACAATAAATTCAAAAATAGTAGTATCTAGTTCCAGTGGTGGCACAAAAGATGCAAATATTCTGACTCATCACCTACTATAACATTCTTTGTTCAGAACATGGAATGTGTTACAATATTATTGGAGAAATTTTGGCTCCAAAATCATGTTTCTTAGCTCCCTGGATAGGTTTGTCAGTGGTCAATTAAAATAAAATCTGGAAAGTCCATGATCTGAGTCTGAGACATTTTTAAAAAATGCTCATTTTATCCTAAAGCACCCAAATGACTTTGTCATATAGTTTTGAATATAGTTCCAAATGCTATTTATTTCTTCCATTCATTGTTTTCTAACCAAAGAGCTTAGTGATTGTGGAGCCTTACAAAAACCTTGCACCAAACAAAAGAAATAGAGTACAGTGCTACAGTTAAATAAAAGGACAGCTATATACCCCCCTACCAAAAGAAAAGATCATGTATCTTAATTCCATGTTGTATGTCTCATTTCTTTTTTGGGTTCGTATTTGAGCTAGTTTGTTTTCTGTTGATTTCAAATTATTCAAAGTAATAATACCTTTGTTCTTGGACATATTCATAGAGTGGAGTGTTACCTTCTAAGTAAAAGGAACCTGATTCTGTTCTCTCCCTTTTATGGCAACCTCTGGCCTCAGAGTTTCTTGTATGCATGTTGTCCACATCCTGACTATATATACTGATGCTTCCTAACAAACTTGATGTGGGCCCTTGCTTTTGTTTTTCCCCACTCCATATGGTTTTACTGCTTGATGAATGTCTATACCCATATTTTTTAGTTCCTGTAGGGTCTTGTCTGTTAAGAGAGTGACTAGAAATGAACCCTTGCCTCCTGCTTCTGCTATCACTTGACTGCTCATAGCTGTCACTTGATTGGTCATGGCTATATACTTGTCTTTCATTGGTGCTGAATCCATGTTGACCCTGGATGTCTACTGATTGTCTATTACTTGATCCTTGTCTTACTAAACTTATGCTGGATCTTATCTTCTCATGAGAAGATGTATCTCCCAAATGCTCCTGGCTGGATTCATGCATACTTATATTATTGAACTCCGACTGTCCATGAGTAGATCCTGATGATTCATGAATCTGTTTCCCCCAATCTTTGGAATTCCCTTTATTACCACTATGGGATCCCTGCCTAAGAGTTGAACCAGATTTTGAATGGCAATGAGCTGATATAGATTGTCCATGGCTGAATATAGAATGGTTGCTTGACTGCCACCTTCCAGATTGAACATGAGTGTCACTTGATGGTTCATGACTTACTACTGAATGCCCATGACTAGATCCCTGCCTTCTAGTTACACTGGATGCAGACTGATTATGGGAATCAACTGATTGTCCATGACTTGAACCTTGTCTTTCTGTTATTTCAGTTGCTTTTGATCCTGTATGGTCATAACCAGAAATTAATTGTCCATGTGTAGACACTTGATTGTTTGCAGCTCTCTCTGTTGACCTCAAAGGGCTAGAATTGTGGCTGCTTGTTCTGCTGCCCCCAGAGGGTCCATACCCAGACTGCCCATAATCATATTCAGCACTTCCATAACTGCCATGTTTCCATCCTTGACCTGATCCATGTCTTTGTCTTCCACTAAGCTGTGACTGAGAATGACTTACTCTAGATTGGTGATGACTGCTATGTGAATGCTTACTTATGCTATCACTGGTGTGTCTATGAGTATCATGCGACTGTGTATGGCTGGATCCACCTTGTTCTGTTGTGCCAATTCCTAACTGTCCACGAGAAGATGTGGTGTGCCCCTGAGCTGAACCTGAGAATGTAGATTTGTCTCCAACATGTCTATGGGAGGATGCCTGTACTCCTGATCTTCTGGAACTAGGTTGCTTATGAATTGAAGTCTTCCCTTGTTCAATTATGGAATGTTTAGAACTATCTCCTGACTCTTCAGTACTAGAACCATGTCTTCTGGTTGTATTACTAACTGTGTTTTGGGGGATAGAACCAAAATGCCTATGACTAGAAACTGAGTGTCCTTGTGACACACCTGAGTGCCTTTCAGTGTCGCTGGACTCACTCACACTAGATCCCTTTCTTCCAGTCCACCTGGATTCTGCGCTGGTGGCTTGTCCATGACCAGACTGGGCAGGTCCAGTGGTGTCTCCTGTCTGTGGGCGAGTAGTTCCCAGTCTACCTTCATGGGTAGATGTTGACTCTCTAAGTTGAGATCCAGCATGGCCATGAGGGGACGCTGTGTGTGTCTGTGGGACTCCTGAAGGCCTTTCACTGGACTCATTGATGCTGGATTCTCTTCTTCCAGTACTACTGGATTCTGACCTGGTGGCTTGTCCATGAGTGGACTGGGAATGTCTAGTGGTGTCTCTTGCCTGTCTGTGAGTAGTTCCCTGTCTTCCTTCCCGGGTGGATCCCGACTCTCCATGTTGAGATCCAGCATGGCCATGAGGGGACCCTGCTTGTGTCTGTGGGACTCCTGAAGGCCTTCCCCTGTCCCTGGACTCACTGCTCCTAGATCCTGTTCTTCCCATCCTACTGGACTCTGTCCTGGTGGCCTGTGCATGACCAGACAGTGTATGTCTGCTGGTGTCTACTTGCTGTCCGTGAGTAGTTTCCTGTCTTCCTTCATGGGTGGATGCTGACTCTCCCTGTTGGAATCCAGGGTGGCCATGAGGGGACCCTGCCTGTGTCTGTGGGACTCCTGAGTGCCTTTCACTGTCACTGGACTCACTGACACTGGATTCTCTTCTTCCAGTCCTACTGGATTCTGACCTGGTAGCTTGTCCATGAGTGGCCTGGGTATGTCTAGTAGTGTCTCCCGCCTGTCTGTGAGTAGTTGTCTGTCTTCCTTCCTGGGTGGATCTCGACTCTCCATGTTGAGATCCAGCATGGCCATGAGGGGACCCTGTCTGTGTCTGTGGGACTCCTGAAAGCCTTCCCCTGTGACTGGACTCACTGCTGCTAGATCTCGTTTTTTGGGTCCTACTGGATTCTGTCCTGGTGGCCTGTCCATGGCCAGAATGGGCATGTCTAGTGGTGTCGTCTTGCTGTCTGTGAGTAGTTCCCTGTTTTCCTTCACGGGAGGATCCCAACTCTCCATGTTGAGATCCGGCATGGCCATGAGCGGATGCTGTGTTTGTCTGTGGGACTCCTGAGTGCGTTTCCGTGTCACTAGACTCACTGATGCTAGATCCCGTTCTTCGGGCCCTACTGGATTCTGTCCTGGTGGCCTGTCCATGACCAGACTGAGCATGTCTAGTGGAATCTTCTACCTGTCTGTGAGTTGTTCCCTGTCTCCCTTTCAGTGTGGATCTTGACTCTCCCTGTTGGAATCCAGGGTGGCCATGAGGGGACCCTGCCTGTGTCTGTGGGACTCCTGAGTGCCTTTCATTGTCACTGGACTCACTGACACTGGATTCTCTTCTCCCAGTCCTACTGGATTCTGACCTGGTGGCTTGTCCATGCCCAGACTGGGTATGTCTAGTGGTGTCTCCTGCCTGTCTGTGAGTAGTTCTCTGTCTTCCTTCCCGGGTGGATCCCAACTCTCCATGTTGAGATCCAGCCTGGCCATGAGGGGACTCTGTGTGTGTCTGTGGGAGTCCTGAGTGCCTTTCCCTGTCACTCAATTCACTGGCACTGGATCTGCTTCTTTGGGTCCTGCTAGGTTCTGTCCTGGTGGCCTGTCCAAGACCAGAATGAGCTTGTCTAGTGGTGTCTCCTTGCTGTCTGTGAGTAGTTTCTGGTCTTCCTTCCCGGGTGGATCCCGACTCTCCATGTTGAGATCCAGCATGGCCATGAGGGGACCCTGCCTGTGACTGTGGGACTCCTGAAGGCCTTCCCCTGTCACTGGACTCACTGACACTGGATTCTCTTCTCCCAGTCCTGCTGGATTCTGACCTGGTGGCTTGTCCATGCCCAGACTGGGTATGTCTAGTGGTATCTCTTGCCTGTCTGTGAGTAGTACCCTGTCTTCCTTCCCGGGTGGATCCCAACTCTCCATGTTGAGATCCAGCCTGGCCATGAGGGGACTCTGTGTGTGTCTGTGGGACTCCTGAGTGTCTTTCCCTGTCACTCGATTCACTGGCACTGGATCTGCTTCTTTGGGTCCTGCTAGATTCTGTCCTGGTGGCCTGTCCAAGACCAGAATGAGCTTGTCTAGTGGTGTCTCCTTGCTGTCTGTGAGTAGTTTCTGGTCTTCCTTCCCGGGTGGATCCCGACTCTCCATGTTGAGATCCAACATGGCCATGAGGGGACCCTGCTTGTGTCTGTGGGACTCCTGAAGGCCTTCCCCTGTCACTGGACTCACTGACACTGGATTCTCTTCTCCCAGTCCTACTGGATTCTGACCTGGTGGCTTGTCCATGCCCAGACTGGGTATGTCTAGTGGTGTCTCTTGCCTGTCTTTGAGTAGTTCCCTGTCTTCCTTCCCGGGTGGATCCCGACTCTCCATGTTGAGATCCAGCATGGCCATGAGGGGATCCTGCCTGTGTCTGTGGGACTCCTGAAGGCCTTCCCCTGTCCCTGGACTCACTGCTCCTAGATCCTGTTCTTCCCGTCCTACTGGATTCTGTTCTGGTGGCCTGTGCATGACCAGACAGCGTATGTCTAGTGGTGTCTCTTTGCTGTCTGTGAGTAGTTCCCTGTCTTCCTTCACGGGAGGATCTCAACTCTTCATGCTCAGATCCAGCCTGGCCATGAGCAGATCCTGTGTGTGTCTGTGGGACTCCTGAGTGTGTTTCCGTGTCACTGGACTCACTGATGCTAGATCCCGTTCTTTGGGCCCTACTGGAGTCTGTCCTGGTGGCCTGTCCATGACCAGACTGGGCATGTCTAGTGGAGTCTCCTTGCTGTCTGTGAGTTTTTCCCTGTCTCCCTTTCAGTGTGGATCCTGACTCTCCCTGTTGGAATCCAGGGTGGCCATGAGGGGACCCTGCCTGTGTCTGTGGGACTCCTGAGTGCCTTTCACTGTCACTGGACTCACTGACACTGGATTCTCTTCTCCCAGTCCTACTGGATTCTGACCTGGTGGCTTGTCCATGCCCAGACTGGGTATGTCTAGTGGTGTCTCCTGCCTGTCTGTGAGTAGTTCTCTGTCTTCCTTCCTGGGTGGATCCCGACTCTCCATGTTGAAATCCAGCATGGCCATGAGGGGACCCTGCCTGTGTGTGTGGGACTCCTGAGTGCCTTTCACTGTCACTGGACTCACTGACACTGGATTCTCTTCTCCCAGTCCTACTGGATTCTGACCTGGTGGCATGTCCATGAGGGGACTGGGTATGTCTAGTTGTGTCTCCTGCCTGTCTCTGAGTAGTTTCTGGTCTTCCTTCCTGGGTGGATCCCGACTCTCCATGGTGAGATCCAGCATGGCCCTGAGGGGACCCTGCCTGTGTGTGTGGGACTCCTGAGTGCCTTTCACTGTCACTGGGCTCACTGACACTGGATTCTCTTCTCCCAGTCCTACTGGATTCTGACCTGGTGACTTGTGCGTCCCCAGACTGGGTATGTCTAGTGGTATCGTCTTGCTGTCTGTGAGTAGTTCCCTGTCTTCCTTCACGGGAGGATCTCAACTCTTCATGCTCAGATCCAGCCTGGCCATGAGCGGATCCTGTGTGTGTCTGTGGGACTCCTGAGTGCGTTTCCGTGTCACTGGACTCACTGATGCTAGATCCCGTTCTTCGGGCCCTACTGGAGTCTGTCCTGGTGGCCTGTCCATGACCAGACTGGGCATGTCTAGTGGAGTCTCCTTGCTGTCTGTGAGTTGTTCCCTGTCTCCCTTTCAGTGTGGATCCTGACTCTCCCTGTTGGAATCCAGGGTGGCCATGAGGGGACCCTGCCTGTGTCTGTGGGACTCCTGAGTGCCTTTCACTGTCACTGGACTCACTGACACTGGATTCTCTTCTCCCAGTCCTACTGGATTCTGACCTGGTGGCCTGTCCATGACCAGACAGTGCATGTCTAGTGGTGTCTCTTTGCTGTCTGTGAGTAGTTTCTGGTCTTCCTTCCCGGGTGGATCCCGACTCTCCATGTTGAGATCCAGCCTGGCCATGAGGGGACTCTGTGTGTGTCTGTGGGACTCCTGAGTGTGTTTCCGTGTTACTGGATTCACTGAAGCTAGATCCCGTTCTTCGGGCCCTACTGGATTGTGTCCTAGTGGCCTGTCCATGACCAGACTGGGCATGTCTAGTGGAGTCTCCTTGCTGTCTGTGAGTTGTTCCCTGTCTCCCTTTCAGTGTGGATCTTGACTCTCCCTGTTGGAATCCAGGGTGGCCATGAGGGGACCCTGCCTGTGTCTGTGGGACTCCTGAGTGCCTTTCACTGTCACTGGACTCACTGACACTGGATTCTCTTCTCCCAGTCCTACTGGATTCTGACCTGGTGGCTTGTCCATGCCCAGACTGGGTATGTCTAGTGGTGTCTCCTGCCTGTCTCTGAGTAGTTTCTGGTCTTCCTTCCTGGGTGGATCCCGACTCTCCATGGTGAGATCCAGCATGGCCCTGAGGGGACCCTGCCTGTGTGTGTGGGACTCCTGAGTGCCTTTCACTGTCACTGGGCTCACTGACACTGGATTCTCTTCTCCCAGTCCTACTGGATTCTGACTTGGTGGCTTGTCCATGCCCAGACTGGGTATGTCTAGTGGTGTCTCCTGCCTGTCTGTGAGTAGTTCTCTGTCTTCCTTCCTGGGTGGATCCCGACTCTCCATGTTGAAATCCAGCATGGCCATGAGGGGACCCTGCCTGTGTGTGTGGGACTCCTGAGTGCCTTTCACTGTCACTGGACTCACTGACACTGGATTCTCTTCTCCCAGTCCTACTGGATTCTGACCTGGTGGCTTGTCCATGCCCAGACTGGGTATGTCTAGTGGTGTCTCCTGCCTGTCTGTGAGTAGTTCCCTGTCTTCCTTCCCGGGTGGATCCCGACTCTCCATGTTGAGATCCAGCCTGGCCATGAGGGGACTCTGTGTGTGTCTGTGGGACTCCTGAGTGTCTTTCCCTGTCACTCGATTCACTGGCACTGGATCTGCTTCTTTGGGTCCTGCTAGATTCTGTCCTGGTGGCCTGTCCAAGACCAGAATGAGCTTGTCTAGTGGTGTCTCCTTGCTGTCTGTGAGTAGTTTCTGGTCTTCCTTCCCGGGTGGATCCCGACTCTCCATGTTGAGATCCAGCATGGCCATGAGGGGACCCTGCCTCTGTCTGTGGGACTCCTGAATGCCTTCCCCTGTCACTGGACTCACTGCTCCTAGATCCTGTTCTTCGTGTCCTGCTGGATTCTGACCTGGTGGCCTGTCCATGACCAGACAGTGTATGTCTAGTGGTGTCTCTTTGCTGTCTGTGAGTAGTACCCTGTTTTCCTTCACGGGTGGATCCTGACTCTTCATGCTGAGATCCAGCCTGGCCATGAGGGGACTCTGTGTGTGTCTGTGGGAGTCCTGAGTGCCTTTCCCTGTCACTTGATTCACTGACACTGGATCTGCTTCTTTGGGTCCTGCTAGCTTTTGTCCTGGTGGCCTGTCCATGACCAGAATAAGGTTGGCTAGTGGTGTCTCCTTGCTTTCTGTGAGTAGTTTCCCATCTTCCTTCATGGGTGGATCCTGACTCTCCCTGTTGGAATCCAGGGTGGCCATGAGGGGATCCTGCCTTTGTCTGTGGGACTCCTGAGTGCCTTTCATTGTCACTGGACTCACTGACACTGGATTCTCTTCTTCCAGTCCTGCTGGATTCTGACCTGGTGGCTTGTCCAGTCCCAGACTGGGTATGTCTAGTGGTGTCTCCTGCCTGTCTGTGAGTAGTTGTCTGTCTCTCTTCCTGGGTGGATCTCGACTCTCCATGTTGAGATCCAGCATGGCCATGAGGGGACCCTGTCTGTGTCTGTGGGACTCCTGAAAGCCTTCCCCTGTCACTGGACTCACTGCTGCTAGATCCCGTTTTTCGGGTCCTACTGGATTCTGTCCTGGTGGCCTGTCCATGGCCAGAATGGGCATGTCTTGTGTTGTCTCCTACCTGTCTCTGAGTCGATCTTTCATTTTTACCTGTGGGAATTCCTCCTGATTTTTCATGGTCATTTTCATAATGCTCCCGGGTAGTTGCTGAATATGTCTCCCATTTATCTGTCTGGGCTTGACTGTCATTTTTGTGGTTATGTTTCGTGCCCTGTGTTGTAGAAGTCCTTCTTTCCTGACTTGCTCCTTGCCTTTGTTGGCTATGTCCATGAATGCTCTCATGATCTTCAGTCTCTTTTGCTGTTGTACTGTGTCTCTTGTTTCTCTCATTATCCCTCTGAGTAGTTTTCTTTGGGCCTGTTTCTCTTATCTGAGTGTGGGCTGAATCTGATATGGGTCTTCCATGTTTTGGACCTTCTTTTCCTGAACTAGTGTGAGAGCTTTCTTTTCCCCTTACCCTAGATTCATGTTGTTCATATCCAGAAGATTCCCCTGAGCTAAACCCATGTTGATCATAAGTAGAAGACTGACTTGTGCTAGCATGTTGATCAGGGTTAGAGGACTTTCCTGAGCAGGATCCTTGGCCAAAATTGGAGGATTGCACTGAAGTGGAACAATGTTGACCACAGCTAGACTGACCTGATCTAGACTCATGTTGTCCAAAGCCAGAAGAATGACCTGAGCCAGTCCCAAAGCTAGGGGACTGATGTGAGCTAGATCCATGTCCAGAGCCCGAGGATTGACCTGTCCCAGACCCATGTTGTCCAGAGCTAGAAAATGGACCTGCACCAGACCCTTGTTGTTCAAAGGCAGAGGACTGACTTGAGCCAGACCCATGTTGACCAAAGCCAGAGGATTGGCCTGAGCCAGACCCATGCTGTCCAAAACTAGAGGAATGACCTGAGCCAGACCCATATTGGCCAAAGCCAGAAGACTGACGTGAGCTGGATCCATGTTGTCCATAGCCAGAGGTCTGACCTGAACCAGACCCATGCTGGCCAAAGCCAGAGGACTGTCTTGAGCTAGACCCATGTTGTCCAAAACTAGAGGACTGACCTGAGCCAGACCCATGTTGTCCAAATCCAGAGGACTGGCTTGAGCCAGACCCATGCTGGCCAAAGCCAGAGGACTGGCCTGAACCAGAGCCATATTGTCCAAAACCAGAGGACTGACCTGAGCCAGACCCATATTGTTCAAAACCAGAGGACTGACCTGAGCCAGACTCATGTTGTCCAAAGCCAGAGGATTGGCTTGAGCCAGACCCATGTTGGCCAAAACCAGAGGATTGACCTGAGCCAAACCCATGTTGGCCAAAACCAGAGGATTGACCTGAGCCAGACCCATGTTGGCCAAAGCTGGAGGACTGACTTGATCCAGACCCATACTGACCAAAGCCAGAGGACTGACCTGAGCTGGATCCATGCTGGCCAAAACCAGAGGATTGACCTGAGCCAAACCCATGTTGGCCAAAACCAGAGGATTGACCTGAGCCAGACCCATGTTGGCCAAAGCTGGAGGACTGACTTGATCCAGACCCATACTGACCAAAGCCAGGGGACTGACCTGAGCTGGATCCATGGTGGCCAAAGCCAGAGGATGGTCCTGAACTAGACCCATGCTGACCAAAGCCAGAGGATTGTCCTGAGCTTGACCCATGTTGTCCAAAACCAGAGGATTGACCTGATCCTGACCCATGTTGTCCAAAGCCAGAGGTCTGACATGAGCCAGACCCATGTTGTTCAAAGCCAGAGGACTGGCATGAGCCAGAGCCATGTCCAAAGCCAGAGGAGTGACATGAGCCAGATCCATGTTGTCCACATTTAGAAAATTCCTTTGAACCAGACCCTTTTTGATGAGAGTTTGAAAAGTGTCCACAAGAACCAGATCCATGTTGACCATAACTAGAAGACTGACTTGTTCCAGACCCATATTGGTCACAGCAAGAGGACTGACTTGAACCTGTTCTCTGTTGTCTTCCACAGTTCTGTGTCTGACCACATGCTCTAGATCCGTATCCTCTTTGACTAGAAGACTGACTACAGAAGCTAGGCTCATGTTGACCACATCCAGAGGACTGACCTCCCGAGATACATCCACGATCTTGTCTTCCACTACTTCCTGTTTGATAACCTGACTGAGTGCAGCTAGATTGATTTCCTTGCCCTCCAAATCTACCTTCCTGACAGGAACTAGAAGTATTTTGTGGACTTCCACACCCACCCGAATTGCTGGAACCACATCCATAGCTTTGTCTTCCACTGTTTTCTGAACCTTTAGAGCTAGACCCAAGCTTTTGTCCTCCACTATTTCTTGACTGAGTAGAGTTTGATTCATGCCCACCAGCATCCAGTCTATGTGACAGACCACCATGACTTTTCCTCCTCTCACTCTTTGACCCAGATCCAGATTCCGATTCATATTCCTTCCCAGATTCCCTGGTGGGGCTAACATGTGACTTGTTTCTTCTATCCCCCAGCTCTCCAGAGCTGGAACCATGTCTTTCTTTGTCACTATTCCATGAGTGACCAGACCCACGGTGTCTTTTCTCAGATTTCTCTTGGTTCTCTGAGCTAGATAAACCACCTTGCCTTCCCAGCTTCCTGGAATTTGACCCACGTCTGTGTTTCACACTTCGCCTCAAACCCTCAGAACCATAACCATACTCCTCTCCCTCCCTCCAATTTGAATGCCTGTAACCTGATTTCTGTTCTGGTGCATCTTCTTCATCCTCTTCTGTTTCACTTTCTTCCTTATGGTGTCGGTGACCACGCCTATGCTTCTTTGACCCTGAAGCTTTACAGTATTCTTTGCTGAGAACCTTGTTGCAGGCCATAGCCAGCTTGAATACCATCAGAAGAAACTCAGTAAAGTCCAGTCTTCGGTCATGATCTCGATCTAGCATGTGCATGATGACATCCACTGTGTCTGGATCATCTGGGTTCTGTATACAAGTGACATACCAAAGGAGACCTGGTCAGCTTAGCCCACATAGTCAGCTAAAATATTCAAGTAGAAAAAATAAAATAAAATATTCAAACAGAGCTGTGGAATTGTGGATGTTTGACAATAGGTATTTTTTTTTTTTAGAATTTTTTTTCAACGTTTATTTATTTTTGGGACAGAGAGAGACAGAGCACGAATGGGGGAGGGGCAGAGAGAGAGGGAGACACAGAATCGGAAACAGGCTCCAGGCTCTGAGCCATCAGCCCAGAGCCTGACGCGGGGCTCGAACTCACGGACCGCGAGATCGTGACCTGGCTGAAGTCGGATGCTTAATCGACTGCGCCACCCAGGCGCCCCAACAATAGGTATTTTTAATCCAGTCAAGGGTTACTTTAAGCTAAAGCAGCCTAATAATTAGGATCCAGCAGGTGAGAAGAGGTAATAGAAAAGAACTATTGGGTTCTCCAACAGAATACAATTCAAGGACCTAAGGTAGGGGACTAGGTACTCAGGTATATACAAGAAGGAATTGAATAAATCAAGTTTAGTACTTGGTATATTTTAGTTTTACATAAATTTTAAATATTACATGCTAATATATTCTTTGTTAGAATCTATAATTTTAAAGTTATTAGCTGAGTCCTTCCCAAGTAAATGGGAAAAAATGCTTGTTTTTTGTTTATAATTTTTAGTAATTCTGGCTACTTAGTCAGATCTCCTTGTAGACATTTCCCTCTTTATACTTTTTCTTCTTTTAAGTCATATTTTAGCACAAATTTATTTTCTGTTATTTTTCATAAGGGGAGACCTGGGAGCATGAAAAAGTCTGAAGGTCTATATGGTGGGGATAAACAGGAAAATGAGGGAAGAAATCACCTTTATAAAAATAAATTCTGCTCCAACAGACTTTCTGATGTGCCCAAGAAGTACCACTCATAGTTTTCCCAAAGACTACTGAGACTGTGCAGTTTTTAGCTACTCTTTGGTCACATAACAGAGAATGGATAGGACCCTAGCAATCTTGGTAGATGGTTCTCACCTTCAGAATTGGACGGAACTCTTTCTCTAGAAGTTCCTTTAGCTCATCCTTGCTCAGTGTGCCACACTCCCCATCTTGGTTGGTATATTTGTAGAAAACATCAATGACTGTGACAACACTTCTTAAGAGGTCCGTCATCTTTTTGCAAGTTTAAGTGTACCTGAAGATAAAAGAAACAAAAGACCCTATTATTCATTTTCTTTTTTAAAAAATTTATAAGTAATTCTAACTTTAATAATAATCATTCTAGTTTTTCAAGTCTCTTACACTTGACAAATACAACAAATAAGGAAGGGTTGAGTATCTGTCAACACAGTAATAACTAACTTTGTTAACTTTGAGTTACTTTGCTAAGATTGTCATGGCATGTTACTGGCTGAACTGGGATAAGCACTCAGATCTCCATGTCCTGGGTGAATATATTCCTTACATAATGTCTCTACACTTTGTGTACTTTGGTGTTCTGAGTGTTGTCCTGGAGCTTCTAAAGTTTCCAGAACCACTCAGATGTATTGTCCCAGTCTCTCTGGTTAGTTTCACTGGTTCTCTTGAGTTAAAAGTGACAGACCTTCTATCACACCTACTTCTCCTCTGGCCACCAGAAGCTAAACAGGACTACTAAGGCCTTCAGCAAATAGAAAATGGTGCTACAGAAGCATGAGATAGCCCTTATCAGAGCTCAAGTACTACCCTAATCTCAGCCTTGACCAAACACTCTTCCTTTTCAGTAACCAGAAAGAAAGACTCAGCAATGCAGGCAGTAGTTTGACTAGTAGATGATTTGATCTTGGAGCCCCAAGGACTTACATTAAATAGGGAAGGGACTCTACACCAGGGCTGACCTCCACCCTATTTGAGCTGGGCAATCCAGAAAAAAAATGTCATGCAAAAGACTGGGAAGAGAATGTGGAATGGCCTAGAAGAAGGCAAATTTCTTGCATTATTCATCTTGACAACAACAGATTTATTCTAAAAAGACCCCAGGATAAAGTAAACTAATCAAAAAATTAAAAGAAAAGAAAAAGAGACAAAAATGAAAAGGCCAAATATATATTAACTCTGGCTTAGCTCTTACTCCTGGATTTCTGCTGTGGATAACAATCAACCAAATATTCATCAGTATAGCTGGATGAATTTTCTCTCACCTGGTTCACCAAAGGAACACGTAGGATAAAGCTTGATGCAGCTTGCAGGGTGACCAGTGGATTGAGATAGTGGCCCTTATATAACTAAAAATGTGTGGGTGCTGCCCTCTGTGGGATGGACTGATTCATTTCTAATCAAATCTAACCCCTCCTCTGTCCCTGTTTATCTTCCTACTTCTTCGCATTCTTATCTTTGATATGATTGCAGAAAGGATGGTGCTGGCCCAGCTTTCAGTATGAGGACATGTTACAGAGCACTTTTTTTTAGCGTCATGCACTTGTGAAAAATAGACTGTGTTTTAGAGGACTAAACAAGGGAATGTGTGGTTCATTCCCTTTATCTAGTGCCCACAATAAATAGCAATGTGTAAGATACTTGGCGGGTGTGCAGTAAATGTATATTCACTTGAAAATGAATATAGGCCATTAGGCTTACCTAATTCATACCTTTTGGCATTAATAATACCTACCATTTATTGAGTTTACTATGTGCTAGATATTGTGCTGAATACTTTTTATGTATCATTTTATTTGATCTTTATAACATTTCTATGATATTTTATTGTTCATTCCAAGAGCAATCATTCAGGGAGCATGAGTCCTCTTCAAGGTCACACAGCCTGTAGGTGGAGGAACCAGGGTTTGGGCCTGTAGCTACCTTATAACCATTCTCTTAACCATTATGCTGGCTTACTTTTGTGTATCTATCACATATACCTATTATATGGAAAATGATGCATTGTTTTAGGAGCATCAGGCCTACCCAAGCACAGAAAATATGAAAGAGTGATATAAGAAGTGCTGCCAGCCAGGAAGACAAGAAACATATTCTCTGGCTCCCTGAAGGCTCTTTTCTAAGCTATAAAAGTTATGTTAATACGCTATACACAAAAGTAATGTTTCAAGAACTATTCACGGACAAATCTAGAGTGAGTTTTCTTCTTGGGATATTTTTCTAGCATCCTGCTATCCATTGGTTATTTGGCAGCTTTGGGCCTAGACCTTTGGGAGAATATCATTTGTATACATAGTCTATCAAATATAATACTTTAGGGAAGTGAAAATAATCAGAAAGTTGTGTTAGGCATGGAGAGGCAGCTTTTCTGCACTTTGTCAGCACGTGATACTGCTGCTTCTGCTGCTGCTGCTGCTGCTAAAGACAGCAGCTACACGTGCTAGCTTTACATACTTACCTATTTATTCTTTACAGTAACTCCACCATTCTCATTTTACAGATAAGGAAAGCACAGAGAAATTTAATAATTTGTCCAAAATCACAGCTAGTAAGTGGCAGCACTGGGATAGAAACCCATGCTGTCCAGTGTGAAAGCTGGGTGCTTAACCACATCTGTACCACATATGTGGGGGAGGGGTCGGTTTCTATCTGGGTGCCCCTTCTGCGAAGCTGTCTTACATTATTCACCGCACCATCTAGACAGTGCCTAGAACTTAGTAAATACTTAGAATGGGTGCCTGTTCACAAAATAATGGTTATACTACTGAGATATATCCATTGATCTCATAGCCAGGGAGCCCAGAACCAAAATGGCCACACAGAAAGTTGTGCTGTCTCTTGGATATCGTGGTCATTTTCAATGGTAGGCATCTTTTGGAAATGTGCTTTTTTTTGTTGTGATAACTGCTATTTCAGGACAACTTTCAGACTCCAGATTCTGTACCAAGACAGATTTTAAAGCCATCCTTGCATAGCAACTCCAGTTTAGAACTTTGAAGCCAGTTCCATTGCTTGCTTCTGTGTGTTCTGTGTATTCAGGTGTCTCTTCCTTTTCTGACTTGTTTAGCATAATAACAGGAAGAATAGACTCAGAAGTCAGAAAGATTTGAGCTCCAATCTCAGCTCTGTCTTTTCTTGGCTGTGTTCCTTGGGCAATTACCTAATCTTTTGAGCCTCAGTTTCCCAACTTTTATAGTGGTAAACACTACAAAACACTGACCTCACTGGTGGAGATTGCTTAAGATTTATTACATATAGGAGGCACTCAATCATGTTAGATAAATTAAATTAGGAGCCAAAACTAGGCCTTTAAAGGCAGAAATACTACTTTGTCAAAAGCATGACAAGTCATGATTCTTTTTCTTAAAAAAATAACAATTTTATTGAGATATAATTAACACACCATAAAAATTAGTCTTTTAAGTTGTACAATTCAGTGATTTTTAGTATAGTCACAGAGTTGTGCACCTAAGTCAGGTTTGTTGTGATGTCTGTGTCCTTAAGTAAGTTTGCTCACCAGTCCTCCAGGTTTCCATCTATACTAATCAGAAGCAGGGTGTTCGTGTCAGAGTGCAAGTGGACTCATGTCACACCATTTTAGCCACAATTCTGGGGAACAGCTAGAGTCCTACCAGAGCCCCACTGTTTGGAAAGGAATGATGGTCTCTAAGGATCCATTGGATGACACCTGCAAAGACTTTGGCCTGCCTGGGTTCTGAAAGGCAGCTTGGTCCAGTGAAACAGAACTCTGGAACCTGGAGCTAGAACGTGGTCTCTGCTACACCAATTCTCTGGGTCTGAGCCTCTTTCCTGCCCTATTCTACTAATCTTATCACCCTCTGCTTATTCCACATTTATACTGCTCTGGGCTCTCTTAGATTTTGGGCCCATTTGGTGAAACTTGTGCATTATTGGTGACGGGATTGTCTTGAGGCAGAAGAAGTAACTTGGAATATTAAAAATAACTGTAATTGCATCTGTGAAAGTGATAGCTTTTGGTTTTCTTCACTGAATGTCAGCTGAATTTTGTTTCCACAGCTCATCCTGTACAAGGGTGGGGGGTGCTTCTTTAAGTTAGAGTAGTTCTGCTTTGGCTTCCTGTTCAAATGGAATTCCTAAGGACTTGCCTTGGGGCCTGAGTGGGGCTGTGCCTGTCGTAACAACTAAGCATTTTCTCTGCACTGGGACTCTTAGTAGCCCTGATTTTGGGGTTTCTCAATGAATTCACCTTAGAGCTGATACCCAAGAGCTGCTCTAGGGGACACCGATACATATTAAATGCCTCTCTAAAAGTGGCTCTTGGTATGGTGTGGTAGGAAGAATGTTGACTTTGCAGTAAGACAGACTGTTTCTTTACCACAAGCTCCAACATACTCCCTGTAATATTTTGGGCAAGTTTCTAAATCTCCATCTCTGATTCTTCACTGTGGGATAATGAGGAGGACCTGATAGGAATTTAACATATTTTCTTTTCTTTTCCTTCTTATTCTCAAGATTAATCTGATTGGTAGAAGGTTATTGATAGCATTTGGGGGTGATGGTTCCTGGATATGATTCTTAACTCTCTTCCCTTCTGGTAGCCTCTTTTCCTAAATGAAATCAGAGGCCAGTGGGGTTGAATGATTGGAACCCAGCCTTCAAAGGAGTTTTACATTTCTATTATGAAGAGTCCATGGGGAAGGTGGAACCACTAGCTTCATTAGCTGAGAGTGCCCCCACTCCCAGATTCCTTTCTTATTTTCCCGAATTTTGCTGATATCTCAAGACCCATGTGCTGGAGCAGCAATCTCACAAAGAGATGCCTACCGACAACCACACCCAGGCTGTCAGTCTGGAATAGGAGGCTTCAGCAGCTTCTGTCCAGATTTAACTGAGATGTACCACCTGGGACCTCTAGATGCTTGTTGAAATCTACTCAGGGCCATTTCTGAAGACCATTTCTGTGTCTCAGATGCTTAAATGGTCCTTGCAGCCACAATATCAATAACCCGTAATGACATTATGGATTTGGAAACTTCCTGGCTATATAAACTTGACTTGAAAGGGGAGGGACTTGGATTACCACTGGAATGCTCAGATTCACTAGATGATCTTGAATTTGTATTTGGACAATCTGAAAGGTATGATTATTAAGTAAGGCTGCTGATTCTTTTCTTAAAACAGCCTGGAAAACGTACCAAAAGTAAGTTCCCTGAAAGGCTGTAAGTAGTGCCTAGAATGTTGGGAGAGCTCCTCTTTCAGAGCATTTAGAGCAGTGCATCCTTTTAAATATTATTTAGTAGGTGAAAATGTTGGCATTTTAAGCATGAATTTGATTTGGGAATAATTTATAAGACTTTGGAACCAAGTTTGGTAAATAAAGAGAATAACTGATAAAGTTTAAAAAAGAGAGTCTATTGTTAAGTGTGAATGAATTTAAAGTAACCAGACTGATTTCTTCAGTCCAGTGGTTCTCAGCAATTCATTTTACTTCAGCAAACATTTTCCGAGAACTTTTCTATGCTCCCATTACCCTTTTGTTTGTGGGAATATGCTTTCAGTGGTAAGGCAGTCCAAGATTATGTGCAACAGTATAATAAAGCTAGATCAACTTTGAGGCTTGGCTTAGGGCTTTGGCTATCAGGAAAACTGCTGAATATTTATGTATGTCTTCAAGGAAATTACATTGGTTTAGGATTATTTATGAGACTGGAATTTTCTATCACTCTCTTTCAGTGATTTGGTACTCTCCTGTTTGAAAAACTATTTTGCTGTTTAGGATTTCCCAGGATGCATTGTGCATACATGTGCATGTGCACACACAAATATATAGATGTGAATATGCATCTATCCATCCCTAAATCATCCATAAAGTTTAGCTAGGGACAGACTTGCTCTAGAATATCCAATATGACTGATCTTTCATGCCTTCTGGTTATAAGAAATTGACAAAAATTGTATTTTAGGCTGCCTGGGATGGTATCTTTGAATAGCACTAGAGAAAAATAAATCTAAGACCTCTATGAATTATAGTCATCAGGCTTAGATTTTGTTAATTTTGGATTAATTTTATTGATTGTTGCCATTACCTATGACCGTTTCATTTGTTTCCCTTTAAAATTAATTACGTTTATTTTACTAATTATAAATAAAGTCACTCCACCCATGTGCTAATTCCTTGCCTCTGGCACTAACTATGCCTCAGAGCTTGGGCCTTCTGGGATTATTCAGTTTAAATTACCTCTGAGCATCTGGACTCTAAACGGAAGGATAGCAAAGTGGGATCTATGGAAAACCATATCGACAGTGTCTCATTTTTGTTTCAGTGGGAGGTTTTCTTCCTTGGGGACTGGTGTCTTTAATTAGGGATACTAGCTCACCAGGTTAGCAAGGTAATTGCAAAAGGCAGAGTGTAATTATTTTGTGTAACTATTAAAGGATGACTAAAGGTTCGAGGATTGACTTCTAATCCAATTGCTTCACCCACTGCCCCTAGTATCGTGCAGGTCAAAACACATGGAGAAGAACTGCTCCCTGAGGGTCGAGGACCCCTGGCTGAGGGAGACAAATATTTAGCTTTTTAAGATGTTCATAGATGGCATTCTACTCACTTCTGAGATGTTTATGGCTTGAGAGGCAGATGAACTCATGGAGAGTGGGGCTTGGGCCTTTGCCACAAGAGAAGAGCCTGTTAACCTAGACCTCTGCCAGGACCTTCCTCACACACATTTCCTAAGTCTGGTCCATGTAGAATAATTCAGGGCAACCACAAGGTAGGACTCTTGAAGCAAAATGTTTCTTGGTTCTCCTGAAAAACTAAAACAAAATCTGTTTGCAAAATTGTTTAGCCCAACGATGAAGCACACAAACCTTGGAATCTCACAAATCTGGGTTGGAAGTCTGCCTCTGCCACCCACTACTTGTGTGGCTTAATGTGTCTGTAAATATAGGGAATTTTGTTCATAGGGTAGTTATAAAATTTAAAAGAAATAAGTCAAATGCCTAGAACAAAATAGCCATTCAGTAAGAGATAGAGATTGCTATTTTTTAACTACACTCCGCCCCCTTTTTTTGTATTTGATTGAAATATTGATACTTTCTTTGTCCATTTTGTGGGTGATACTATCAACATGAATGTTGCTTTTACCAGTTTGTTTTGAGAGCCAAAATCTTATATCGGAAATTGTGCTGGGGATTAATCTGCTTCCCTAGACACTGCATACTGTAGAAGGTGACCTGTGATTAGTCTGCTTGGAAAAAGGACATGGTTCAGGTTCAGTTGGCCAGCAGGTCACATTTATTGAAGGTAATTATGATGCCAATAATCGTGATGCTGTTTGTGGTGGTGGTGATGACAACACAAACTCTGTTCATGAAGGGGATAGAATCCTCAGATCAGACCTATTTATTTTTGCAGCAGGTCAAAGCATAGGACCGAGATTTGCCTGAAGGGTACATAGATTGTCTCCTTTCTCTTCCATTCACTCTATGACTGCAGGGTCAGGGGGGGAATGGAGGCTGTCTATGGTGTATTTATCTTGATTTTCTAATGTATAAACTTTCTCACTCTGGTTATGCTCTAGCCCCTGGAAGCCCCTTTCTGGTTGTTTAGCCACCTCATCTTCACCAGAAAGGTATTCTCTTCCCCAATCTTGAGACCATGGATTCTTTTGAGGCTTTATAGATAGAAAAATATTTCTGTCCCTTCTCTCATAAAGAAGCCAGATTCCTACCAGTCTCTAATGAATTGTGGATTTACGGATTTCTCCACTGCCTCTTCCCCTCCTACCCCCATAGAATTCTGATAGATAGGTATCAGAATGTGTGGTTTGGATTGGTCTGAAATGTCAGGAGACACTTGCTGACTAAGGCATATTTTGCAACTTTAGAAACCTCCTCTACCTGTATGTAAAATAAAGCTGAGCTATCAAGTTCAGCTGCTTTGACCTGCTAGCTGCTTAAGCCTACCAGTGCCTGGAGTTCAGTTGAAGCAAAGCCCAACCCAAATTAGGTCTTTAAGTAAAGCCAGAGGCAAGTTGAGTCAGGTGCATACCAGGAAAATTCAGATCCTGCCTGCTGTAGGACTGGTTCTCTCATCTATTAGTTCTACAACCCAGCAAGCTAGGGCTGAGGCACGGCTGTTTGTCAAACAGCATTGTCAGTGATAAGGCAGGCTGGATCTCTATTCTGAGAATGGTAGTGAAGGAAGGGTCCTTTGTATATTAATTTAAATATAGAGTCTGTACTTCCACCCTAAGAAATGCAGAGGTTGGCTGTCCTAAATCACACCTGCATCAAGTACATGGCAGAGGACTGCACTTCAATCCTTAGCCAATTTGAAAAGAGAGTCCCATATGCTTTATTCTTATATCCAAGAAATATTCACAAGAGAAGATGTGTGCTGGGTCATTGGAAAAGGAATAGGACAAAAAGTACCAAATATACACCCAGTGCTCATCTTCTAGACACAGTCACAATAATAGGAAGGCCAACCCCCAAAACTTTCTGTGAAAATATAAAAGGTAAATGTGATACAGTACAATACTAGGCCATTCTTGATTCTTTATTTCATACCTTAAAGCAACAAACCCTACAGATTCTGCCTTCAGATTATAGCCAGAATCTGCACAATTCTCACCATCTCCACTGCTACTATCTAGGCTCAACTGCCACCATTTTTTGCTGGTACTGTAAGCCTCCTAACTAATTTGATGCTTCCACTCTTAACAGTGAACAGTGTGAACATTTCAAAACAGAAGGTTGAGCATGCCTCTCCTCTGTTAACACCCTAGAGTGCCTTCCATCTTGCTCAGAGTAAGCCATAGGCCTGAGAGGGGCTGCAAGGTCTCTCACCTCACCCTGCTACTCCCCTTACTCTCTTCGCTGAGAGACACTGGTCTCCCATCTTAGAGTTTCCTCTCTATAGAATATTCTTTCACAGCTATTACTCCTCTGTCTCCTTTAAGTCTGTGCTCAGTTACTGCCTTTGGGATTCTTGCTTCTGGAGTAATATGGATTGGATTTACACTCCCATGTTTGTCAGCTAAAATCTAGTTTAAAAAGGAAACAAATATTTTTGTAAGTTGGACAACATGCAGAACAGGGGAAATAAATGAGGTGATCCCCAGCTTGAAGCCTAGAGAGAGTTTCCAGGCTGCAACATGAGAGGAAACCTAGGTGAGGTCAATTTGCCAAAAGGACATTACACAATTCTAAGTGCGATATGAACCAAAACTGAACAGAACTGCAAGGAGAAATGGTAGTTTATAGTCAGAGATTTCAAAACTCCTCCCTCAATAATTGGTAAAATAAGTAGAAAATTAGTAAGGGTATAGAAGTTCTTAAAGATCACTATCAACCAAGTTGACCTAAGTGACATTTAGGTCATTTAGTGACATTTAGAACACTCAACAACAGCAGAATAAACATTTTATTTATTTTTAAAGTAGGTTCCATGCTGGGTGTGGAGCTTGAACTCAACATGGGGCTTGAACTCAACATGGGGCTTGAACTCATGACCCTGAGATCAAGACCTGAGCTGAGATCGAGAGTTGGATGCTCAACTGACTGAACCACCCAGGTACCCCTACACATTATTTTAAAGTGCACTTGGAACATTTATCTAGAATGACTGAATTCTAGGCATAGAGCAAGTCTCAATAAATTCAAATGATTCAAATCCTACAGACTATGTTCTCTGCAGAAGTAGGAATTAACAGGTATCTGGGAACACTCAAATATTCAGAAACTAAAACATCAAAATAACTTATGGTTCAAAGAACAACAAATCAAAGAGGAAATTAGAAAGTATTTTCAACTGAGTAGTAATTTTAAACACCCACAAAATTTGTGAGTTACAGTTAAAGCATGCTTAAAGGAAAATTTATAGTACTAAAATATCTATACTAGAAAAGAAAAAAGGCCTCAAATCAATTACCTAAGCTTCCACTTTAAGAAACTAGAAAAAAGGGGCACCTGGGTGGCTTAGTCGGTTGAGCATCTGACTGGCTCAGGTCATGATCTCACTGTTTGTGTGTTTGAGCTGCACATCGGGCTCTGTGCTGACAGCTCAGAGCCTGGAGCTGCTTTGGATTCTGTGTCTTCCTCTCTCTCTGCCCCTCCCAGCCCACACTCTGTCTCTCTCAAAAATAAATAAACACTAAAATATATTTAAAGTTGAAAATGACCTATAAATATTAAAAAAAAGAAACTAGAAAAAAAGAGCAAATTGCACTTAAAGTAAGTAGAAAAAAAAGAGATAATTAAAGACAAAAGAATACGTCAATGAAATAGAAAACAGAAGAATGGTAGAGAAAAAACAGGGAAACCAGGATCTGATTCTTGGAAAAGATCAAAAGAATTGAAAAACCTTTAGTCAGACTAATTAGGAAAAGAGAGAAAGAGTGAGAGAGAGAAATGACATGTATTTTCAATATCAATATCAGAATGAGAGGATATCACAAAGAGATAAATCGCTTTATGAATAGCCTTAGTGTTTAAGTTAAATATGTAGTTAAAAACCTCACATGCACACAAAACCCCCCTCTAGACCCAGATGGCTTCACTGGTGAATTATATCAAACATTTAATGAAGAAATAACACCAATTCTCTATACACTCTTCCAGAAAATTGAAGAGGAGGGAACACCTCCCAACATATTCTATGAGGCCAGCATTATCCTGATAGCAAAACTGGATCAAGACATTATAAGAATAGGAAAAATGCAGACTAACATGCCTCATGAACATGGATGCCAAAATTCTTAAGAAAATTGTGGCAAATAATTTGACAATATATTAAAACTATAATATGTTATGGTCAAGTGGAGTGTATCCTGGGAATGCCAGGCTGATTCAACATTCAAAAATCAATCAAGGTGGGGCACCTGGGTGGCTCAGTCGGTTAGGCCTCCAACTTCTGTTCAGGTCATGATCTCACAGTTGATAGGTTTGAGCCTGGCAGGGGGCTCTGTGCTGACAGCTCAGAGCTTGGAGCCTGCTTCGGATTCTGTCTCCTTCTCTCTCTCTGTCCCTCCCCTACTTGTGCTCTCTTTCTCTCTCAAAAATAAACAAATAAACTTAAAAAAAATCAAGGTAATGTATCATATCCAAACAGAGAAGGAGGCAAACCATAAGAGACTCTTAAATGCAGAGAACAAACTGGGGGTTAATGGGGGTGGACAGCTGGGGAGGTGGGGAATATGGGTGATGAACATTGAGAAGGGCACTTCTTGGGATGAGCACTGGGTGTTGTATATAAGTGATGAATCAGGGGAATCTACTCCTGAAGCCCAGACTACACTGTATTTTAGCTAACTTGACAAAAAAAAAAAAGTAATGTATCATATCAAAATATGAAAGAAGACAAACCATATTATCATCTCAATAGATGCAGAAAAGCATTTGATAAAATTCAGCATTCATTTGTGATAAAAATCTCTTAGCTATGAGATGCCTGGGTAGCTCAGTCAGTTAAGCCTCTGACTCTTGGTTTTGGCTCAGGTCATGATCTCATGGTTTGTGGAATTGAGCCTTGTGTCAGGCTCTGCTCTGGCAGTGCGGAGCCTGCTTGGAATTCTCTCTCTCCCTTTCTCTCTGCCCCTCCCTCTCTTTCTCGATCTCAAATAAATAAATAAACTTAAAAAATCTCTTAGCTAAATTGGAATAGAAGTAAACTTTCTTGGGGCGCCTGGGTGGCTCAGTCAGTTAAGCGTCTGACTTCAGCTCAGGTCATGATCTTGTGGTCTGTGAGTTCGAACCCCGTGTCGGGCTCTGTGCTGACAGCTCAGAGCCTGGAGCTTGCTTTAGATTCTGTGTCTCCCTCTCTCTGCCCCTCCGCCACTCATGATCTGTCTCTCTCGCTCTCAAAAATGAATGAATGTTAAAAAAAAATTTTAAAAAAAGGAAGGAAATTTTCTCAGCCTGATAGCAGGTATCTAGAAAATTCCTACAACTAGCATTTTACCTAATGGTAAAGACTGAATGCTTTCCCTTTAAAACTGGGGGTATGACAGAAAACCGCCAGAGGATTAGCAGAACAGAGTCGCCGGAGCCAAACGCAGACGAGAGGCCCACGGAAGAGGGTAGGAAGGGCGGCGAGGCGGTGCGCGCTCCACGGACTGGCGGGAGGGAGCCGGGGCGGAGGGGCGGCTCGCCAGCCAAGCAGAGCCCCCGAGTCGGGCTTGCAAAAGCGGAGGGGCCGGGCGGACTGTGTTCCGACAGCAAGCGCGACTTAGCGTCTGGGAGGTCAGAAATTAACAGCGCTGCTCGGAAAGCGGGAAGGCTGGAGGACAAAGGGAGGGAGAGCTGCTGAGCCCCCTGACAACAGAGCTCAGTTTGGTGGGGAACGAAGGCGCTCGCCAGCGCCATTTCCCCCGCCCATCCCCCAGCCGAAATCCCAAAGCGAACCGGTTCCTGCCAGGGAACTTGCTCGCTCCACGAAAACACCCAACTCTGCGCTTCTGCAGAGCCAAACCTCCGGCAGCGGATCTGACTCCCTCCCGCTGCCACAGGGCCCCTCCTGAAGTGGATCACCTAAGGAGAAGCGATCTAAGCCTGCCCCTCCTGCCCCCGAGCACCTTGCCTACCCACCCCAGCTAATACGCCAGATCCCCAGCATCACAAGCCTGGCAGGGTGCAAGTAGCCCAGACGAGCCACACAGTGAATCCCGCCCCTGGGAGAGGGGAAGAGAAGGCACACACCAGTCTGACTGTGGCCCCAGCGGTGGGCTGGGGGCAGACATCAGGTCTGACTGCGGCCCCGCCCACCAACTCCAGGTATACACCACAGCACAGGGGAAGTGCCCTGCAGGTCTTCACCACGCCAGGGACTATCCAAAATGACCAAGCGGAAGAACTCCCCTCAGAAGAATCTCCAGGAAATAACAACAGCTAATGAGCTGATCAAAAAGGATTTAAATAATATAACAGAAAGTGAATTTAGAATAATAGTCATAAAACTAATCGCTGGGCTTGAAAACAGTATACAGGACAGCAGAGAATCTCTTGCTACAGAGATCAAGGGACTAAGGAACAGTCACGAGGAGCTGAAAAACCCTTTAAACGAAATGCATAACAAAATGGAAACCACCACAGCTCGGCTTGAAGAGGCAGAGGAGAGAATAGGTGAACTAGAAGATAAAGTTATGGAAAAAGAGGAAGCTGAGAAAAAGAGAGATAAAAAAATCCAGGAGTATGAGGGGAAAATTAGAGAATTAAGTGATACACTAAAAAGAAATAATATACGCATAATTGGTATCCCAGAGGAGGAAGAGAGAGGGAAAGGGGCTGAAGGGGTACTTGAAGAAATCATAGCTGAGAACTTCCCTGAACTGGGGAAGGAAAAAGGCATTGAAATCCAAGAGGCACAGAGAACTCCCTTCAGACGTAACTTGAATCGATCTTCTGCACGACATATCATAGTGAAACTGGCAAAATACAAGGATAAAGAGAAAATTCTGAAAGCAGCGAGGGGTAAACGTGCCCTCACATATAAAGGGAGACCTATAAGACTCGTGACTGATCTCTCTTTTGAAACTTGGCAGGCCAGAAAGAATTGGCAAGAGATTTTCAGGGTGCTAGACAGAAAAAATATGCAGCCAAGAATCCTTTATCCAGCAAGTCTGTCATTTAGAATAGAAGGAGAGATAAAGGTCTTCCCAAACAAACAAAAACTGAAGGAATTTGTCACCACTAAACCAGCCCTACAAGAGATCCTAAGGGGGACCCTGTGAGACAAAGTCCCAGAGACATCACTACAAGCATAAAACATACAGACATCACAATGACTCTAAACCCGTATCTTTCTATAATAACACTGAATGTAAATGGATTAAATGCGCCAACCAAAAGACATAGGGTATCAGAATGGATAAAAAAACAAGACCCATCTATTTGCTGTCTACAAGAGACTCATTTTAGACCTGAGGACACCTTTAGATTGAGAGTGAGGGGATGGAGAACTATTTATCATGCGACTGGAAGCCAAAAGAAAGCTGGAGTAGCCATACTTATATCAGACAAACTAGACTTTAAATTAAAGGCTGTAACAAGAGATGAAGAAGGACATTATATAATAGTTACAGGGTCTATCCATCAGGAAGAGCTAACAATTATCAATGTCTATGCACCGAATACCGGAGCCCCCAAATATATAAAACAATTACTCATAAACATAAGCAACCTTATTGATAAGAATGTGGTAATTGCAGGGGACTTTAATACACCACTTACAGAAATGGATAGATCATCTAGACACACGGTCAATAAAGAAACAAGGGCCCTGAATGAGACATTGGATGAGATGGACTTGACAGATATATTTAGAACTCTGCATCCCAAAGCAACAGAATATACTTTCTTCTCGAGTGCACATGGAACATTCTCCAAGATAGATCATATACTGGGTCACAAAACAGCCCTTCATAAGTTTACAAGAATTGAAATTATACCATGCTTACTTTCAGACCACAATGCCATGAAGCTTGAAATCAACCACAGGAAAAAGTCTGGAAAACCTCCAAAAGCATGGAGGCTAAAGAACACCCTACTAACGAATGAGTGGGTCAACCAGGCAATTAGAGAAGAAATTAAAAAATATATGGAAACAAACGAAAATGAAAATACAACAATCCAAACGCTTTGGGACGCAGCAAAGGCAGTCCTGAGAGGAAAATACATTGCAATCCAGGCCTATCTCAAGAAACAAGAAAAATCCCAAATACAAAATCTAACAGCACACCTAAAGGAACTAGAAGCAGAACAGCAAAGGCAGCCTAAGCCCAGCAGAAGAAGAGAAATAATAAAGATCAGAGCAGAAATAAACAATATAGAAACTAAAAAAACTGTAGAGCAGATCAACGAAACCAAGAGTTGGTTTTTTGAAAAAATAAACAAAATTGACAAACCTCTAGCCAGGCTTCTCAAAAAGAAAAGGGAGATGACCCAAATAGATAAAATCATGAATGAAAATGGAATGATTACAACCAATCCCTCAGAGATACAAACAATTATCAGGGAATACTATGAAAACTTATATGCCAACAAATTGGACAACCTGGAAGAAATGGACGAATTCCTGAACACCCACACGCTTCCAAAACTCAATCAGGAGGAAATAGAAAGCTTGAACAGACCCATAACCAGCGAAGAAATTGAATCGGTTATCAAAAATCTCCCAACAAATAAGAGTCCAGGACCAGATGGCTTCCCAGGGGAGTTCTACCAGACGTTTAAAGCAGAGATAATACCTATCCTTCTCAAGCTATTCCAAGAAATAGAAAGGGAAGGAAAACTTCCAGACTCATTCTATGAAGCCAGTATTACTTTGATTCCTAAACCAGACAGAGACCCAGTAAAAAAAGAGAACTACAGGCCAATATCCCTGATGAATATGGATGCAAAAATTCTCAATAAGATACTAGCAAATCGAATTCAACGGCATATAAAAAGAATTATTCACCATGATCAAGTGGGATTCATTCCTGGGATGCAGGGCTGGTTCAACATTCGCAAATCAATCAACGTGATACATCACATTAACAAAAAAAGAGAGAAGAACCATATGATCCTGTCAATCGATGCAGAAAAGGCCTTCGACAAAATCCAGCACCCTTTCTTAATAAAAACCCTTGAGAAAGTCGGGATAGAAGGAACATACTTAAAGATCATAAAAGCCATTTATGAAAAGCCCACAGCTAACATCATCCTCAACGGGGAAAAACTGAAAGCTTTTTCCCTGAGATCAGGAACACGACAAGGATGCCCACTCTCACCGCTGCTGTTTAACATAGTGCTGGAAGTTCTAGCATCAGCAATCAGACAACAAAAGGAAATCAAAGGCATCAAAATTGGCAAAGATGAAGTCAAGCTTTCGCTTTTTGCAGATGACATGATATTATACATGGAAAATCCGATAGACTCCACCAAAAGTCTGCTAGAACTGATACAGGAATTCAGCAAAGTTGCAGGCTACAAAATCAATGTACAGAAATCAGTTGCATTCTTATACACTAACAATGAAGCAACAGAAAGACAAATAAAGAAACTGATCCCATTCACAATTGCACCAAGAAGCATAAAATACCTAGGAATAAATCTAACCAAAGATGTAAAGGATCTGTATGCTGAAAACTATAGAAAGCTTCTGAAGGAAATTGAAGAAGATTTAAAGAAATGGAAAGACATTCCCTGCTCATGGATTGGAAAAATAAATATTGTCAAAATGTCAATACTACCCAAAGCTATCTACACATTCAATGCAATCCCAATCAAAATTGCACCAGCATTCTTCTCGAAACTAGAACAAGCCATCCTAAAATTCATATGGAACCACAAAAGGCCCCGAATAGCCAAAGGAATTTTGAAGAAGAAGACCAAAGCAGGAGGCATCACAATCCCAGACTTTAGCCTCTACTACAAAGCTGTCATCATCAAGACAGCATGGTATTGGCACCAAAACAGACACATAGACCAATGGAATAGAATAGAAACCCCAGAACTAGACCCACAAACGTATGGCCAACTCATCTTTGACAAAGCAGGAAAGAACATCCAATGGAAAAAAGACAGCCTCTTTAACAAATGGTGCTGGGAGAACTGGACAGCAACATGCAGAAGGTTGAAACTAGGCCACTTTCTCACACCATTCACAAAAATAAACTCAAAATGGATAAAGGACCTAAATGTGAGACAGGAAACCATCAAAACCTTAGAGGAGAGAGCAGGAAAAGACCTCTCTGACCTCAGCCGTAGCAATCTCTTACTCGACACATCCCCAAAGGCAAGGGAATTAAAAGCAAAAGTGAATTCCTGGGACCTTATGAAGATAAAAAGCTTCTGCACAGCAAAGGAAACAACCAACAAAACTAAAAGGCAACCAACGGAATGGGAAAAGATATTCGCAAATGACATATCGGACAAAGGGCTAGTATCCAAAATCTATAAAGAGCTCACCAAACTCCACACCCGAAAAACAAATAACCCAGTGAAGAAATGGGCAGAAAACATGAATAGACACTTCTCTAAAGAAGACATCCGGATGGCCAACAGGCACATGAAAAGATGTTCAGCGTCGCTCCTTATCAGGGAAATACAAATCAAAACCACACTCAGGTATCACCTCACGCCAGTCAGAGTGGCCAAAATGAACAAATCAGGAGACTATAGATGCTGGAGAGGATGTGGAGAAACGGGAACCCTCTTGCACTGTTGGTGGGAATGCAAATTGGTGCAGCCGCTCTGGAAAGCAGTGTGGAGGTTCCTCAGAAAATTAAAAATAGACCTACCCTATGACCCAGCAATAGCACTGCTAGGAATTTATCCAAGGGATACAGGAGCACTGATGCATAGGGCCACTTGTACCCCAATGTTCATAGCAGCACTCTCAACAATAGCCAAATTATGGAAAGAGCCTAAATGTCCATCAACTGATGAATGGATAAAGAAATTGTGGTTTATATACACAATGGAATATTACATGGCAATGAGAAAAAATGAAATATGGCCTTTTGTAGCAACGTGGATGGAACTGGAGAGTGTGATGCTAAGTGAAATAAGCCATACAGAGAAAGACAGATACCATATGGTCTCACTCTTATGTGGATCCTGAGAAACTTAACAGGAACCCATGGGGGAGGGGAAGGAAAAAAAAAAAAAAGAGGTTAGAATGGGAGAGAGCCAAAGCATAAGAGACTGTTAAAAACTGAGAACAAACTGAGGGTTGATGGGGGGTGGGAGAGAGGAGAGGGTGGGTGATGGGTATTGAGGAGGGCACCTTTTGGGATGAGCACTGGGTGTTGTATGGAAACCAATTTGTCAATAAATTTCAGAAAAAAAAAATAAAAAAAATAAAACTGGGGGTATGAATCTCACCACTCATATTCAGTATCATAGTAGAGACGTTAGCCAGTACCATAAGGCTACAGGTGGGAAAGGAGAAAGTAAAACTTTATTTGTAGATAATGTGATTGTCCATGTAGAAAATACCAAACTACAAAAAAAAAACCCTCTATTAGAACTAATAAGTGAGTTTTATCGAGTCCCAGGATATAAGGTTAGCATACAAAAATTGATATTTCTATATAACATTAATAAACCATTGAAATTAAAAGTATCATTTACAAGAGCACCAGAATCATGAGAACTTAAGTATAATTTAAAAAAATATGTGCAAGATATGTGTGCTGAAAACTACAAAACACTGATGAAAAATCAAGGAAAACCTGTATAAACGAAGTTACCCATATTCATGGGTTCTAGGCTTCCAAGACTCAATATTAAGTTATAAATTAAAAAAATCATACAGATTCAACAAGATCCTTATAAGAATCATAATAGGCTTTTTGTTTTGTTTTGTAGAAATGGGCGAGTTGATTCTAAAATTACAGGGAAAGGCAAAGAAACCAGAATGGGCAAACAACTTGAAAAACAACAAAATTGGAGAACCCATATTGATTGACTTCAAAACTTACCGTAAACCACAGTGATATAGTATCTTATTGACAGAAAGTTAGTCATACAGAAGAATGGGATAGAGTAGAATATCCAGAATTTTTTAAAAAAAAAAACTTATTTATTTTGAGAGAGAGAGAGAGAGCAAGGGAGGGGCAGAGAGAGAGGGGAAGAGAGAGAATCCCAAGCAGGCTTTGCACCAGCAGTGCTGAGGCTGATGGAGGGTTCGAACTCATGAACCATGAGACCATGACCTGAGCAGGATGCTTAACCCACTGAGCCACCCAGGTGCCCCATCCGGAATTTGTTTTTAATTCAAGTATGACACAGTGTTATATTAGTTTCAGGAATGCAATATAATGATTCAGTAATTCTATACATTTTTCAGTGCTCATAAAGATAAGTGTACCCTTAATCCCCTTTATCCATTTCACCCATCCCCCCCCCACCTCCTCTCTGGCAACCACCAGTTTGTTCCCTATATTTAAGAGTCTATGTTCCTTTTGTTTGTCTTGTTTCCCCACGTTCACTTGTGTTGTTTCTTAAATTTCAGAAATTGACAAATTCTTAGGTGATAAGTTAATTTTCAACAGAAGTGCAAAGGCACAAATTGAAGAAAGATAGTCTTTTCAACATATTATGCTAGAGCAATTGAATATCCATATTAAAAAAAAGAAAAGGAAAAAAGAAACTATGGTTTATCTTTGCATGATATACAAAAATTACCATAAAATGGATTGTAGATCTAAATATCAAACTTAAATGAATAAAATTTAAAAAAACATTCTTTCAATGTTTACTTATTTTTTGAGAGAGAGAGAGAGAGAGAGAGAGAGAGAGAGAACGAGCAGGGGAGGGACAGACAGAGAGGGAGACACAGAGTCTGAAGCAGGCTCCAGGCTCTGAGCTGTCAGCACGGAGCCCAACATGGGGCCCAAACCCATGCACCACGAGATCATGATCTCAGCCAGTCGAATGCTTGACCAACTGAGCCACCCAGGTGCCCATAAATTAATAAAAATTTCAAAGAAAACATAGGGAAAAATCTTTGTCCTTGAATTAGGCCAGATTTTTTAAATTGATATTTTAGATGTGACACTGAAAGCATAATTCATGAAAGAAAAAATGGTAAACGGGGTTTCATCAAAATTTAGAACTTTTCCTTTGAAAGAAAACTATTAAGAAAGTGGTAAAACAAGCCACAGACTGGGAGGAAGTATTTGCACATCATGTATCTGATAAAAGACTTATATCTAGAATTTATAAAGAACTCTCAAAACTCAATAACAAGAAAATAACTCAATGAAGAAATTGGCAAAAACAAATGAGCAAATGGAAGAGACAGAGAGAGAGAGAGAGAGAGAGAAAGCGAGCACGACAGAGAAACCAAGAAACAGATTCTTAACTATAGAGAGCAAACTGATGGTTACCAGAGGGGAAGGTGTGGGGAGATGGGGGAAATAGGTGATGGGGATTAAGGAGTGCACTTGTGATGAGCACTGGGTGTTGTGTGGAATTGTTGAATATTGTACACCTGAAACTAATATTACACTGTTTGTTAACTGACTTGAATTAAAATAAAAAAAAATTTTTAAATTTTGAATGGACCCTTCACTAAAGAAGATATGTTAATGGCAACTGAGCATATGAGAAGATGTTTAATATAATTAATCATGAGGGAAGTGCAAATTAGAACTTAAGTGAAATACTGCGACATAATTTTTTAACAAATCTGATAATACCAAATGCTAGCTAGGGTGCAGAGCAACTGGAATTCTCAGAATGAAAAAATGGTGCAGCTACTTTGGAAAACTAAATTTCTTATAAAGGTAAACATACACTCACCATCTGATTTAGCAGTCCCACTCTTAGATATTTACCCATGTGAAGTGAAAATTTATATTCAAAGACCTAAATGCAAATGTTTATAACAGCATTAGTTGTGATAGCCAAAGACTAGAAACAACTAAAGTGTCCTTCACCTGGTGCATTGCTCATTCAACACCCCCCCTCCAAAACAAAACTGTGATCTATTCATAGTAATTTGCCACAAAATTGATGAATCCCAAATCCATTTTGCTAAGTGAGAGAAGCCAGGCTCAGAAGGATGAATTCTGTGTATAATTCCATTTATATGACATTCTGGAAAAGGCAAAGCTATAGGGGCAGAATTGGATCAGTTGTTGCCAGAGCCTGGGTTGAAGAAAGGGGTTGACTACAAAGGAAAGCAGAAGTACTTTTTTTGAATAATGGAATTTTCTATATGTTGATTATGGTGGTGGTTATATGGCTATTTGCATTTGTCAAAGCTTGCAGAACTGTACACTAAAAAGATTAAATTTTAATCTATATAAATTATATCTTAATATAAATATTTAAGTAAATTAAAAAAATATTGTCTTCATAATAACACCTTTTCTGACCACTTTATTTAATATCACCATTCTTTTCCAGCATTCTCATTTTCACTTCTGTTTGATTTTTTCCATACCACTTATCATCATCTAACATCCTGTATAACCTACTTATAATATCTGTTTTATTTACTGCTATATTAAAAATGCCTAGAATAGTTCCTGGCACATCATAGATACTTAAAATATTTGTTGAATAGATGAATAAATAAGTGAATGTATGATTTGGTATCAGGAGATCTGCATTTTGCCTCATCCCCTTCCTGTTTGTATTCCTTGGATAAACCACATAAACTCTCTTTGCTCAACTGTCTAATCTATAACATGGAGTGATAATATAAACATTATTTATCTCAAAGGGCTTTGTGAGGATAAAATTTAAAAAAATTATAAAAACTTATTATAAACTCTGTAGTATATGAATTAATATTGTCATCATTGTTATTACTTTTTAAAATCCACACAATCTTCAATTTTTTGTTTACATAATTCTTCTCTTTTCTCCACTGATATAACATTAATAATCCCACTCATACAACTTAGCACCCAGGCTTACATTGATCTAAAATGTGAAATGTTTTGTTAACACAACTAGATTTTAAGTTCAGAGAGGACAAACTATAGTTCTATATCATACATTTTAAATTATTCCTGATAAAATGATCTTATTCTTTTCATTCATTCAATCAAGAAATCAACCTGTGCAAAGCCCCTGAGGTAGAATGGGCCTGATAAGTTGAGGGATCAACCAGGAGACAAGTGTAGCTGGAACAGAGTGACTGAGAGAGAGAGAATACTGAGAATGTATGGTTCACATCTCTAAGCCTTAGATACTGGCTTTTACTTTAAGTGAGAAGGGGAATTAATGTCAGATTTAGAACAAAGAGGTTATCTGATTTCCTTTTAAAAGCATCTTTCTAGCCACTTAGGTTGACAATAGACTGTAAGGGGGCAAAGGAAGAATCTGGGAGACAAGTTATGAAGCTACTGCAATATTTGTTAAATATATACTCATGTTTGATCAAATTTGTCCTTATTTAAATAAAGAAACAAAGCAGAAAATTTTCATGTATTGTCAAATCACCTGTTGTCAAGCTTAGAAAATATGGTCATTTTATTCTATTGCCTAACCATCTAACATGGGAGACATAATAAGTACTAAAGAGACAATTGTTGGTGGATTTGAATTATTGTATTAAGAGGACTGAAATCAGTGTAGCCTTCTTGAATCACCTAAGATTATCCTGTTTTGCTCTTTGGGCCTATGGGAAGAGATGAATGAATCTAGGACCTCTTATAGCAGGAAGTTTTAGTCGTGAGATCACCAAGTTGTGTGGCAGAACCACCTAGGGCTGCTGTGCCACAAACACCCTCCCAGTGTTCTAGTGTTGCTATGCTGGGTTACAGCACCAGTCATGAACACTCAGTACAGTACATGGAGACTTCTGCATATGTGCCTCATCCTGACTCTCAGCATAGGCCAGGTCCCTGATCAGCAATCCCACCTGCTTCATGGAATGGGATACAGCTGTATTCTCCACTATGGATTTATTTTTAGTGTCTAAAAATTTTCATTTAGCAAGGAAATTTAGACTTCCAGGGCAACAATGGAGGCCTCACAAGTGAGTTTTCTTTACTTAAGAGCACAAGTTCTGGGGGTACCTGGATGGCTCAGTCAGTTGAGCATTCGATTCTTGATTTCAGCTCAGGTCATGATCCCAGGGTCATGGGATGGAGCCCTGTGTTGGGCTCTGTGCCGAGCATGGAGTCTGCTTAAGACTCTCTCTCTCTCTGTCTCTCTCTCTCTCTCTGTGTCTCTGTCTCTATCTGTCCCTCTGCCCCTTACTGCCCCACCCCACTCTAGGCTCACTGTCTCTCAATACAAAACAAAACAAAACAAAAACGCACAAGTTCTGAAGCAGATTAGATTTGGATTTGATTCTTCTTTGTGCTACTTGGTTGTGTTACTCTGGGAAAGTGATTGAACCTTCCTGACCATGGAGTTTCCTCAAATGTAAAATTGAGATTCATTCATTCAGTTGCTCATTCACACAAAATGTATTTAGTGAGCATGAGCTAGATAGACACTGTGCTAAATGCTGAGAATACAGTGGTGAATGAGTAGATATGACCTTTGCCTTCAGAGCATTTATAGTGTAAAAGATAGTAATACTAAGTACCTTGTAGTGTTAATCTAAGGATAAATAAGAAAATGTGTAGCATATACCTTGGGTCATCTTTCCTACTGCTACTTTTTCTAGAAACTGCCCATTTCCTTCCAAGTTCTGTGCACATTTATTTGGTCCAGATTATCCACCTGACCAAGCTAGGCCAATGGGTACCTTCCCTTGGAATTTAGTATTAGCACTATGGGATTGCATTGTTAGTCTCTTCCCAGTGTCTTCAATGGAGATGATATTAACCCCTGAAGTATGAATAACCATGTAGTTTGGGAAGCAGGAAAAAATAATCTCTACCAAGAGAGAAAAATGAAGCATGGAGCAGAGGCACAAGGAAGACTAGAGACCAAATTCAACAATACATTAAAAAGATCATACACCAGAATCAAGTGGGATTTGTTCTAGGGATGCGAGGATTTTTCAACATCCAAAAATCAATCAATGTGATAACTGCATTAACAAAATTAAGGATAGAGATCATCATCTCAATGGATGTGGAAAAACATTTGACAAAATTCAACATCCATATATAATAAAAACTCTCAACAAAGTAGAGAATGTACCTCAACATAAAAAAGGCCGTGTGTAACAAACACACAGCCAACATCATACTCAATGGTGAAAAGCTGAAAGCTTCTCCACCAAGATTAGGAATAAGACAAAGATGTGCATTCTTGCCACTTTTATTCAATATGTTATTGGAAGTCCTAGCCACAGCAATTAGGTAAAAACAATAAAAAGAAGTCAAATTGGAAAAGAAGAAGTAACACTATCACTATTTTCAGATGACGTGATACTGTGCATATAAAATCCTAAAGACTTCACCAAAAACTGTTAAAAGTGATTAGTGCAGTAAACCTACAGGCTACAAAACTAACACACAGAATTTGGTTGTGTTCCTAGACACTAATAATAAGCTATCAGAAAGAGAAATCAAACAAGTAATACCATTTAAAATTGCATCAAAAAGAATAAAAATACCTAGGAATAAATTTAACGTAGGAGGAGAAAGATCTATACTCCGAAAACTATAAGACATTGATGAACAAAATTGAAGATGACACCAAAAAAATAAATGGAAACATATATTGTGTTCATGGATTGGAAGAATTAATATGGTTAAGATATCCATACTATGCAAAGCAATCTACAGGTTCAGTGCAATCCCCATTAAAATATCAATGGCGTTTTTTCTCAGAATTGGAGCAAAGAATTCTAAAATTTGTATGAAACCAGAAAAGACCCCAAATAGCCAAAGCAATCTTGAGAAAGAAGAATAAAGCTGGAGATGTCATGCTTCCAGATTTCAAACTATACCATAAAGCTATAGCAGTAAAAACAGTATGATAGTGGCATGAAAACAGACACATATATAAATAGAATAGAATAGAGAGTCCAGAAATTAACCCACACATATAGGGTAAATTAATCTGTGAAAAAGGAGGGAAGAAAATACAATGGGAAAAAAACTTTTATCTTCAATAAATGATGTTGGGATATCTGGACAGTTACATGCAAAAAATGAAATACATTCAAAATGGATTAGTGGATTTAATCATTAATTAATTGATTAATACATTCAAAATGGATTAAATACTTAACTGTAGGACCTGAAACTATAAAACTCCTAAAAGAAAACATAGAAAATAAACTCTTTGACATTAGTCTTAGCAATATTTTTTGGACCTGTCTTCTCAGGCAAGGGCGATGAAAGCTAAAATAAACAAGTGGGACTACACAAAACTAAAAAGCTTGTGCACAGTGAAGGAAACCACCAACAAAATGAAAAGACAACCTACTGAATGGGAAAAGATATTTGCAAATCATACATACATAAGGGGTTAATATCCAAAAAATATAAAAACTTAACAGAACTTAATATCAAAAAAATATAACCCAATTAAAAAATGGGCTTTTTCAAAAAGACATACAGATGACCAACAGGCACATAAAAGACTCACAGTGTCTGGGGCGCCTGGGTGGCGCAGTCGGTTAAGCGTCCGACTTCAGCCAGGTCACGATCTCGTGGTCCGTGAGTTCGAGCCCCGCGTCGGGCTCTGGGCTGATGGCTCAGAGCCTGGAGCCTGTTTCCGATTCTGTGTCTCCCTCTCTCTCTGCCCCTCCCCCGTTCATGCTCTGTCTCTCTCTGTCCCAAAAATAAAATAAAACGTTGAAAAAAAAATTAAAAAAAAAAAGACTCACAGTGTCACTAATCATTGGGGAAATACAAATCAAAACCACAATATGATACTGCCTTATATCTGTTAATCACACTAAATTGTAATATTTAACGTTACCTATCTTCTAGACTACTCCCTGGGGGGTAGGGGCATGTCTTATTTTTCATGATATTCCAGCATCTACACATGCCAGGCACATAATATGAGAGTAGAAAATGATTGAACAGAACCAAACAAAACCTTAGTAACTTACGATTGACAGAGTGTTCTTTCATAATTAGTTCATTGGATCTTCGTAATAGCCATTAGAAGTATTATCATCTCCATTTTGCCTATGAGGAAATGCTCAAAGAGGTCAGTTGAGTTGCCTCAAATCATACATATGGAGAAGGGTAAATATACTCAAACCTAGATTTTCTAACCTGAAGTCCATTATTTTCTTCATTAGAATCATGTGATTATTTATATAATGGTCATTATGGTAGACAGAATGGCTCCTCAGAAATGTGTGCAGCCATATCCTTGGAATCTTGGAACTGTGTTACCTTTTATGGCTAAAGGGACTTTGCAGATATGTTAAATTAAGGATATTAAGATAGGAAAAGTGTCCTAGATTATCCAGGTGGGCCCAGTACAATCCCAGGTGTCTGTATACAAGGGAGGCAAGAGGGTCACAGTCAGAGAGAGGAGATGTGACAGTAGGAGCAGAGGTCAGAATGATGTGCTTGAAAGGTGGAGGAAGCATCCTTAAACCAAAGAATGAGGTTGCCTGTAGAAGCTGGAAAAAGCAAGGAAATGAATTATCTCCTAGAAGTTATAGAAGGAATGCAGCTTTGCCAACACCTTGGTTTTAACCTGTAAGATCCATTTTGGACTTCTGACCTCCAGAACTATAAGAGAAAAATTTGTGTTGTTATAAGCCACTAGACTTGTGTTAATTTATTACAGTGGCAACAGGTAACTAATATAGTAATAATTTATTGTTAGTCTGTGTCTGTGTTGTATAGACCTTTAGATACTACCAGATGGCCTGGTTTCTATCTGTTCAGTTCCCACGTCATCCTTAGTCATAAATTTTAGGGTAGTAATGATGTAGTTTGAAAACTACCTACTGATTGATTTCAGTACCATTGATGTGGACACTGAATAAGTGTCTGTTGGTTAACTGATATACATTCTGGGCTCTATAAATGTGAATGTCCAAAATCAGATACAGAGACTTAAGATGGCAGAGTAGCAGGAGGACCCTCTGCTTGTCTCATCCCTCAAACACAGCTAGGTAAATATCAAATCATTCTGAACACTCAGGAAATAGATCTGAGGACTGACAGAACAAACTGCACAACTAGAGGGAGAGAAGAGGCCACATTGTGGAAAGTAGGAGGTGCAGAGACATGATTTAGGGGAGAGGAGAGTATATATACATGGGATTGCACAAGAAAAATACTTCCCCAAAAACACTGGGAAACTGTGAGGGGCTGATTAACATGAGTTTTTACACTCAGCAGAGCTCAAAACCTGGAGTTTTAGAAGTCCATGCCATGGTCAGTGTGGAGCCCACTGGGCACAGCAGTCTATCTGTTGGATAGACCCTTTTCTTATGACATTGTGTCTTTCTTCATCTCTTGTTACAGTTTTTGGTTTAAAATCTAGTTTGTTGATATAGGTAAGTATGGCTATTCCGGCTTTCTTTTGAAATGAAATGAAAAGATGAAATGAAAAATGGTTCTCCATCCCCTCACTTTATTTATTTTTTTTTAATTTAAATGTTTATTTATTAAAAAAAAATTTTTTTTTCAACGTTTATTTATTATTGGGACAGAGAGAGACAGAGCATGAACAGGGGAGGGGCAGAGAGAGAGGGAGACACAGAATCGGAAACAGGCTCCAGGCTCTGAGCCATCAGCCCAGAGCCCCACGCGGGGCTCGAACTCACGGACCGCGAGATTGTGACCTGGCTGAAGTCAGACGCTTAACCGACTGCGCCACCCAGGCGCCCCTAAATGTTTATTTTTGAGAGAGAAAGAGTACGAGTGGGGGAAGGAGCAGGGAGAGGGAGACACAGAAACCGGAAGCATGCTTCAGGCTCTGAGCTGTCAGCACAGAGCCCTATGCGGGGCTCGAACTCATGAACCATGAGATCATGACCTGAGCTGAAGTTAGACGCTTAACTGACTGAGCCATCCAGGTGCCCCTAAGAGCTAGTTCTTTAAGGAATTAATAAAATTGATAAACCCTTAGACTTACCAGAAAGGAAAGAGAAAGGATACAAAGAAATAAAATCACAAATGAGAGAGGAGAGATCACAGCCAACACCACAGAAATACAAACGATTAATACAGAATACTATGAAAAATTAAAATTAAAAATAAAAGATCTGTACTCTGAAAACTGTAGAACTTATGAAAGAACTTGAAGAGGACACAAAGAAATGGAGAAACATTCCATGCTCATGGATATGAAGAACAAATATTGTTAAAATGTCTATACTACCCAAAGCAATGTACACTTTTCAATGCAATCCCTATCAAAATACCACCAGCATTTTTTTCACAGAGGTAGAACAAACAAACCATTTTAAAATGTGTATGGAACCACAAAAGATCTCGAGTAGTGAAAGCAATCTTGAAAATGAAAAGCAAAGCTGGAGGTATCACAATTCCAGACATCAAGCTATATTACAAAGCTGTAGAGATCAAGACAGTATGGTATTGGCACAAACACAGACACATAGATCAATGGAACAGAATAGAAAACCCAGAAATAGACCCACAACTGTATGGTCAACTCATCTTTGACAAAGCAGTAAAGAATACCCAATGGAAAAAAGACAGTTCCTTCAACAAATGGTGTTGGGAAAACTGAATGACAACATGCAAAATAATGAAACTGGGGGCACCTTGGTGACTCAGTTGGTTGAGCATCTGACTTCAGTTCGGGTCATGATTTCACAGTTCATGGGTTCCAGCCCCACGTCAAGATCTGCACTGACAGCTCAGAGCCTGGAGCCTACTTCACATACTGTGTGTCTCTCTCTCTGCCCCTTCCCCACTTGTGAACTCTTCTCTCCTCTCCCTTTCCCTCTCCCTCTCCCTCTCCCTGCCATGAAAAGATGCTCAACATCACTCATCGCCAGGGAAATACAAATCAAAATGACAATGAGATACCACTTCCAACATGTCAGAATGGCTACATTTAACAACATGGGAAACAATAGATATTGGTGAGGATGGGGAGAAAGAGGAACCCTCTTATACTTTTGGAGGTTTCTCAAAAAGTTAAAAATAGAGCTACCCTATGACCCAACAATTGCACTACTAGCTATTTACCCAAAGGATACAAAAATATTGAATTGTGAGGCATATGCACTCTGATGTTTGTAGCCATATTATCAACTGTTACCAAATTATGGAAAGAATCCAAATGTCCATCAACTGATGAATGGATAAAGAAGTTATAGTATATGTATGTGTGTATATATAATGGAATATTTATCAGCCATCAGAAAGAATGAAATCTTGCCATTTGCATATGACATGAATGAAGCTAGAGTGTATTGTGCTAAGCGAAATACGTCAGAGAAAGACGGATATCAAATGATTTCACTTATATGTGGAAATTTAGAAACAAAACAGATGAACATAGGGCAAATAAAAAAAGGAAGGGAGGCAAAGCATAAGAGATTTTTAACTATAGAGAACAAACAGGATTCCTGGAGGGGAGATGGACAGGGGATGCATTAAATGGGTGATGGGTATTAAGGATGCACTTGTTGTGATGAGCATTGGGTGTTATATGTAAGTGATTAGTCACTAAATTCTACTGCTAAAACTAATATTGCAGTAGATGTTAACTAACTAGAATTTAAATAAAAACTTGAAATATTAGGGGCACCTGGGTGACTCAGTCAGTTAAGCATCTGACTCTTGACCTTGGCTCCAGTCATGACCTCACAATTTGTTAGTTTAGCCCTTCATTAGGCTATGTATGCATTGTCAGTGCAGAGCCTGCTTGGGATTCTCTGTCACTCCCCTGGTCACGTTCATTCTATCTTTCTCTCTCTCGCTCAAAATAATAAACAAATAAATTAAAAAAAAAACTGGAAACATTAAAAAAAGGTAAAGGGGAGAAAACTGTTAAAAGGTACAGGGAAACTCTACTATTTTTGCAACTTCTTTTTTTAATATATGAAATTTATTGTCAAATTGGTTTCCATACAACACCCAGTGCTCATCCCAAAAGATGCCCTCTTCAATACCCATCACTTACCCCTCACTCCCTCCCACCCCCCATCAACCCTCAGTTTGTTCTCAGTTTTTAACAGTCTCTTATGCTTTGGCTCTCTCCCACTCTAACCTCTTCCTTCCCCTCCCCCATGGGTTTCTGTTAAGTTTCTCAGGATCCACATAAGAGTAAAAACATATGGTATCTGTCTTTCTCTGTATGGCTTATTTCACTTAGCATCACACTCTCCAGTTCCATCCACATTGCTACAAAGGGCCATATTTCATTCTTTCTCATTGCCACGTAGTACTCCATTGTATATATAAATCACAGTTTCTTTATCCATTCATCAGTTGATGGACATTTAGGCTCTTTCCACAATTTGGCTATTGTTTAGAGTGCTGCTATAAACATTGGGGTACAAGTGCCCCTACGTATCAGTACTCCTGTATCCCTTGGGTAAATTCCTAGCAGTGCTACTGCTGGGTCATAGGGTAGGTCTATTTTTAATTTTTTGAGGAACCTCCACACTGTTTTCCAGAGTGGCTGCACCAGTTTGCATTCCCACCAACAGTGCAAGAGGGTTCCCGTTTCTCCACATCCTCTCTAGCATCTATAGTCTCCTGATTTGTTCATTTTGGCCACTCTGACTGGTGTGAGGTGATATCTGAGTGTGGTTTTGATTTGTACTTCCCTGATGAGGAGCGATGTTGAGCATCTTTTCATGTGCCTGTTGGCCATCCGGATGTCTTCTTTAGAGAAGTATTTTTGCAACTTCTTGTGAATGTATACTTATTTCAAAATAAAAAGTTCTTTTAAAAAGCAAAAAAAAAAAAATCCAGTACAAAAAATGACCTCATGATCTTTGTGTGAGGCTTGTGAACTCTGGAATGAGACTTGTTTGTTGTTTCCCCATTAGATAGATGAATTCAGTGTGTAATCATCTCCAGTGAGAGATTAATTTAGTAGAAATGGAAAATATCACCCTGATAGGATTTCTCAGGGGCCTACATGGAGTCTTAAGTGAATTTGTGCAATATCTCAACTCTAGATATCTGCTGATCAATATTCCTATTCCTATCACTTTTACACACATATGCAAATAGTCTTTTTTTATTTACCTTAATATTTATCATTTTCTTTCTTTGTATTAATTAGCATCCTGTTTGGCTATTGACAAAGGATAACATAATGACTTCACTAAACAATTTATTCATAAGACAATAAAATATTATTTCCCCTTGTTTGGGAAGATTGAACTCTTTCACTACTTTTTAAAAGTTATAATGGATTTTATTTTTTGAAAATGTATTTATTTACCTTTGAGAGAGAGAGAGAGAGAGAGAGAGAGAGAGCAAGGGAGGGGCAGAGAAAGAGGAAGAGAGAATCCCAAACAGGCTCTGCACTGACAGTGCAATGTGAGGCTTGAGTTCATGAACCATGAGATCATGACCTGAGCTGAAATCAAGAGTCAGATGCTTAACCGACTGAGCCACCCAGGCGCCCTGAAGTTATAACTGGTTTTAAAAAGGGAGAATTAGAGAAATTTGAACAACTGTGCCAAGGCCCTATCCTAATATGGCATTAATGCCTGGGGTTAAGTTCCTTCCTCCCCAGTGAGCAGGGAAATTCCACTGGGAACAGGAGTGGGGAAGAATAGACAATAAGTGATATATGATACGACATATAATATGACATATGTATATATGTAATATGTGATATTACATGTATCTATAATATCTCTATATAGGTATATATGATATGACAGATGGATAAGTACTGTGGAAAGAAACAGGATAAGGAGGAGCAGGAGTTGGGGTGTATTTTGTATGAGGTGTTCAGGGAAGGGCTAACTTAGTGACATTTGGGCAAAGGCAAGAAGGTAATTAAGGTTCAAGTCATGCTCCCAGGGGAAGAGTTTTATGGACAGAAAAAGCATAAGGGCCCTGTGGTAAGAGCTATTTGGTGCATTTAAAGAACAGCAAGGAACTAGTGTGGATGGAATGGAGTGAGCAGGGGAGACAGGTATAGAGGATGAGGTTAGAAAATGGTGGGGGGTGGGGTGCCTGTGTGGCTCAGTCAGTTAAGGGTCTGATCAGGTCATGATTAGTGAGTTTGAGCCCTGAATTGGGCTCTGTGCTGACAGCGTGGAGTCTGTTTGGGATTCTCTCTCTCTCTCTCTCTCTCTCTCTCTCTCTCTGCCCCTCCCCTGCTTGTGTGCACGCACGCTCTCTCTCTCTCTCTCTCTCTCTCTCTCTCTGTCTCAATAAATAAATTAATTAATAAAAAAAAGAAAGTGGTGGGGGCAAGGTCTTATATCATAAAACAGTAGTTGGGTAGGAAAGTTTTTTTTTTTAATATTTATTTTTGAGAGAGCGCAAGCTGGGGAGGAGCAGAGAGAGGAGGACAGAGGATTCAAAACACGCTCTGAGCTGACAACAGCTTCAGCACAGTGAGCCAATGTGGGGCTCAAACTCAAGAAATGGGAGATCATGAGAACTGAGCCAAAGTCGGATGCTCAACTGACTGAACCACCCAAGTGCCCAGGGTAGGAAAGTTTTGAGGTGTGAGATAGGCTAAACTGTAAGCTTGACTAGGCACAAATAACAAAGTTATTTCAGATGTATTATAAATCAGGCAAAAGAGAAGATAGAGAGTATGCCTGGCAACCCTAGGCTAACACATCCTCATTTGCTCCATGTTTGTGATAAAATCGATGTAATGGCAATAAAAGAATGACTAGGAAGAGAAGTCAGATTTTAGTGCGGAGTCCATAAAGTTCTTATTACCATATGCTTATTATGTGTCAGGAATATATTGAGCACTTGAAATACAGTATTTCTTTAATCCTCACTAATATCCTTCCTTTACAGGTGAGTTACAGAGAGGGTAGGCAGCTTTCCTTAAATCAAATCAGGGTTTCACTTCAGGTAGTCCGGTTGCAGAGTCACAACGGTAGGCACCCAATGTGTGCCCTAAACTAAGTACCTGTTAGGCGAGGCAAAGGTGGCCCTTTCAACTTTGCCACATCCTAATAATTTGCTAAATTCTGTGTATACAGCTGGCTTTGGAGTCAGCACTACCTGTGCATGAGATTCCCCATGGTGTAGTAAAGAACCTTCTTCTCGAAACTAGTGGCTGAGTATGATCATGATGAATCACTTCTTAGGAAGGTGTTAAGGAGGATCCAGGGTTCGCCCATGATGTGTTCAAATCCCATACCCACTGCTGGTCTCATGTGAATGAGCACTGCCAAGAATGCAAAGGTTTTGTCTGAGATTACAGCATCTGATTATGTGGGAGCATGGTGGGAATTATGGCACCCAAGAAGTCTCCTCTCAAGAATGCAGGAAACATTTTAGGGTGATAAGATCCAAGAATCCAAGGCCATTGAGTCTGAGGTATCCCCAGCTATTTTTCCAAGTGACATTGCCAAAGAAAATAGAGTTGAATGGAGGTCACAATAATTAGATGTTGTTTCTTTTTTTTCTCTCAAAAAGGATGGGGATAGCTATGTCACCACAAGGCCTGGTGTACCCATCTGTTTTTGATTAGGAAAAGAGAGCCATGGTGAGGATTATGGGAATAAGAGACTTAATATAGGAATTATAGATTATGTGACTGTGGGAGGAGCTGAGAGAGTGAAGGTCTCCCAAGAACTGGAGAAAAAGTCACTGTGAGGAAATTCTAGAAGCTGTCATAACTGGCCACTCTGACTTCCTAGGAATGGCTCCCTCTTTGCTCCCACCCTCCACATTTCAGTTTTTTTCATTGGCAAACTATAATCTGGATTTATATAGGAAGGGTTTCTGGGAAATGTAATTCTTAAATTTAGAAAGGCATGGTGGTGGTGATGGTGCCAAGTTTGTAGTATAAAGTGTGGCAAACGTGCAATCTCCAAGAATGCAAGGATCAAGTGATGAAGAGAGTGATCCACAAGCTTCTCTAACCAGTACCCTCCACTTTTTGACCTGCATCCTTATACAACACTTGCTGCTCAGAATCACTGTTTGGGATCTGTCTTACCGTCTACACACAGGAAATCTGTCTATACACAGAGGAAATTGTTCAACTCCGCTTCCACTCAAACATTGTTTTGCTTGTTTGTTTGTTTTTACCTCCAGTTCTAAACTATTAACACTTTCATTGAGTGGTAAGTCAAACACCAGTCTCACTCTCAACTTTTAGAGAAAATAATGATCATTTCTTAATTTCTTGTAATCCTTTGGAAACTTACCTCTTTCTGCACTTCTGTTCTCACATTCTCTTCCAGTGGAAAGAGAGGTTTGGTCCAAGGTTAATTGTTGGTGTCCTGGGTCCCAATCCTCCCATATTTTCATGGAACTGTCTTCCTCTTATCTGTCAATCTTGCTCTTTCTCTCCCATTTCTCTATGTAGTTCCTTATTCTCCTTAGCATAAAAACATGTTCAGGTCTGTGCCATATTAAAAACAATTTCTTCCTTGACCTCATTTCATTTCTTTATTTTCCTGCAGAGTGAAGCTCCATGAAAGAGTAGTCTCCTCTTAACTCTTCCTCCACCTTTCCTAATTTTACTACATACATTTCAGTATAACTTTGATTCCCTTTCTGCCACACACCACTGCAGTATTAAAATCAAGGCCACCTTAACTGGTGAATTCAAAGGCCATTTTCAGTCCTGACATTTTCTTGGTCTCTCTGTAGCATTTGAACATTTGACCCATTCTTGATACCATCTCTTCTGTTGGCTCCTGTAATATACCAGTATCCTCTAATCTCTTATTTTTTTCACACTGCATTGTGATATTGTCTTCTTTCCTCAGTGTACCCTTTAAGGATCGTATTCTCCTGTGCTCCATATGAAATCCTCTTCTTTTATTTATCTGTACACTTTTTATAACTTATTAATATCCATGGCTTTGATCTTAACCCAATTTGTCTTCCTTTATGATTTGATTATCTTTTTGGTAGTGATATACTTTCATCCCTTTCTCTTTCTCTTTTTTGTATCTATTGTAGGTTTTTTCTTTGTAGTTACCATGGGGCTTGAATAACACTTCTTATTATAGTCTGTTTTGAGCTGATAACAACTTAACTTCAATCACATATAAAAAGTCTACAGTGTTACCACTTCTTCCCTCCTACACACTATGTTATTGATGTCAAAATTTTCTTCTTTTTATATTGTGTATCCATCAACCAGTTTTTGTTGTTAGAGTTTTTCTTTTTTCTTTTGGCTTATATAGTGATAATTTATTTGTATAGAATACATTTTAAAGGATGGAATATCAGGTTCAAAGACTGTATGTATTTTTAATTTAATAGATGTTGTTACATGGCTCTTCAAAAAGGCCATAACAATTTACCTAGCACAAGGTATGGAAGTGCCCATTTCATGCATCCCAGCCAGCAATAAATGTTATCTGTCTTTTGAATTTTTCTTGTTTTACACTGGGAAGTGATATCTCACTGTTGTTACAGTTTTTCTTAATATTTTTGCCTATTAACTTTTTTTAATGAAATTTATTGACAAATTGGTTTCCATACAACACCCAGTGCTCATCCCAAAAGGTGCCCTCCTCAATACCCATCACCCACCCTCTCCTCCCTCCCACCCCCCATCAACCCTCAGTTTGTTCTCAGTTTTTAACAGTCTCTTATGCTTTGGCTCTCTCCCATTCTAACCTCTTTTTTTTTTCTTTCCCCTCCCCCATGGGTTCCTGTTAAGTTTCTCAGGATCCACGTAAGAGTGAAACCATATGGTATCTGTCTTTCTCTGTATGGCTTATTTCACTTAGCATCACACTCTCCAGTTCCATCCACGTTGCTACAAAAGGCCATATTTCATTTTTTCTCATTGCCATGTAATATTCCATTGTGTATATAAACCACAATTTCTTTATCCATTCATCAGTTGATGGACATTTAGGCTCTTTCCATAATTTGGCTATTGTTGAGAGTGCTGCTATGAACATTGGGGTACAAGTGGCCCTATGCATCAGTACTCCTGTATCCCTTGGATAAATTCCTAGCAGTGCTATTGCTGGGTCATAGGGTAGGTCTATTTTTAATTTTCTGAGGAACCTCCACACTGCTTTCCAGAGCGGCTGCACCAATTTGCATTCCCACCAACAGTGCAAGAGGGTTCCCGTTTCTCCACATCCTCTCCAGCATCTATAGTCTCCTGATTTGTTCATTTTGGCCACTCTGACTGGCGTGAGGTGATACCTGAGTGTGGTTTTGATTTGTATTTCCCTGATAAGGAGCGATGCTGAACATCTTTTCATGTGCCTGTTGGCCATCCGGATGTCTTCTTTAGAGAAGTGTCTATTCATGTTTTCTGCCCATTTCTTCACTGGGTTATTTGTTTTTTGGGTGTGGAGTTTGGTGAGCTCTTTATAGATTTTGGATACTAGCCCTTTGTCCGATATGTCATTTGTGAATATCTTTTCCCATTCCGTTGGTTGCCTTTTAGTTTTGTTGGTTGTTTCCTTTGCTGTGCAGAAGCTTTTTATCTTCATAAGGTCCCAGTAATTCACTTTTGCTTTTAATTCCCTTGCCTTTGGGGATGTGTCGAGTAAGAGATTGCTACGGCTGAGGTCAGAGAGGTCTTTTCCTGCTTTCTCCTCTAAGGTTTTGATGGTTTCCTGTCTCACATTTAGGTCCTTTATCCATTTTGAGTTTATTTTTGTGAATGGTGTGAGAAAGTGGTCTAGTTTCAACCTTCTGCATGTTGCTGTCCAGTTCTCCCAGCACCATTTGTTAAAGAGGCTGTCTTTTTTCCATTGGATGTTCTTTCCTGCTTTGTCAAAGATGAGTTGGCCATACGTTTGTGGGTCTAGTTCTGGGGTTTCTATTCTATTCCATTGGTCTATGTGTCTGTTTTTGTGCCAATACCATGCTGTCTTGATGATGACAGCTTTGTAGTAGAGGCTAAAGTCTGGGATTGTGATGCCTCCTGCTTTGGTGGTCTTCTTCTTCAAAATTCCTTTGGCTATTCGGGGCCTTTTGTGGTTCCATATGAATTTTAGGATTGCTTGTTCTAGTTTCGAGAAGAATGCTGGTGCAATTTTGATTGGGATTGCATTGAATGTGTAGATAGCTTTGGGTAGTATTGACATTTTGACAATATTTATTTTTCCAATCCATGAGCAGGGAATGTCTTTCCATTTCTTTAAATCTTCTTCAATTTCCTTCATAAGCTTTCTATAGTTTTCAGCATACAGATCCTTTACATCTTTGGTTAGATTTATTCCTAGGTATTTTATGCTTCTTGGTGCAATTGTGAATGGGATCAGTTTCTTTATTTGTCTTTCTGTTGCTTCATTGTTAGTGTATAAGAATGCAACTGATTTCTGTACATTGATTTTGTATCCTGCAACTTTGCTGAATTCCTGTATCAGTTCTAGCAGACTTTTGGTGGAGTCTATCGGATTTTCCATGTATAATATCATGTCATCTGCAAAAAGCGAAAGCTTGACTTCATCTTTGCCAATTTTGATGCCTTTGATTTCCTTTTGTTGTCTGATTGCTGATGCTAGAACTTCCAGCACTATGTTAAATAGCAGCGGTGAGAGTGGGCATCCTTGTCGTGTTCCTGATCTCAGGGAAAAAGCTCTCAGTTTTTCCCCGTTGAGGATGATGTTAGCTGTGGGCTTTTCATAAATGGCTTTTATGATCTTTAAGTATGTTCCTTCTATCCCGACTTTCTCAAGGGTTTTTATTAAGAAAGGGTGCTGGATTTTGTCGAAGGCCTTTTCTGCATCGATTGACAGGATCATATGGTTCTTCTCTTTTTTTTTGTTAATGTGATGTATCACGTTGATTGATTTGCGAATGTTGAACCAGCCCTGCATCCCAGGAATGAATCCCACTTGATCATGGTGAATAATTCTTTTTATATGCCGTTGAATTCGATTTGCTAGTATCTTATTGAGAATTTTTGCATCCATATTCATCAGGGATATTGGCCTGTAGTTCTCTTTTTTTACTGGGTCTCTGTCTGGTTTAGGAATCAAAGTAATACTGGCTTCATAGAATGAGTCTGGAAGTTTTCCTTCCCTTTCTATTTCTTGGAATAGCTTGAGAAGGATAGGTATTATCTCTGCTTTAAACGTCTGGTAGAACTCCCCTGGGAAGCCATCTGGTCCTGGACTCTTATTTGTTGGGAGATTTTTGATAACCGATTCAATTTCTTTGCTGGTTATGGGTCTGTTCAAGCTTTCTATTTCCTCCTGATTGAGTTTTGGAAGAGTGTGGGTGTTCAGGAATTTGTCCATTTCTTCCAGGTTGTCCAATTTGTTGGCATATAATTTTTCATAGTATTCCCTGATAATTGTTTGTATCTCTGAGGGATTGGTTGTAATAATTCCATTTTCATTCATGATTTTATCTATTTGGGTCATCTCCCTTTTCTTTTTGAGAAGCCTGGCTAGAGGTTTGTCAATTTTGTTTATTTTTTCAAAAAACCAACTCTTGATCTGCTCTACAGTTTTTTTAGATTCTATATTGTTTATTTCTGCTCTGATCTTTATTATTTCTCTTCTTCTGCTGGGCTTAGGCTGCCTTTGCTGTTCTGCTTCTAGTTCCTTTAGGTGTGCTGTTAGATTTTGTATTTGGGATTTTTCTTGTTTCTTGAGATAGGCCTGGATTGCAATGTATTTTCCTCTCAGGACTGCCTTTGCTGCGTCCCAAAGCGTTTGGATTGTTGTATTTTCATTTTCGTTTGTTTCCATATATTTTTTAATTTCTTCTCTAATTGCCTGGTTGACCCACTCATTCGTTAGTAGGGTGTTCTTTAACCTCCATGCTTTTGGAGGTTTTCCAGACTTTTTTCTGTGGTTGATTTCAAGCTTCATAGCATTGTGGTCTGAAAGTAAGCATGGTATAATTTCAATTCTTGTAAACTTATGAAGGGCTGTTTTGTGACCCAGTATATGATCTATCTTGGAGAATGTTCCATGTGCACTCGAGAAGAAAGTATATTCTGTTGCTTTGGGATGCAGAGTTCTAAATATATCTGTCAAGTCCATCTGATCCAATGTCTCATTCAGGGCCCTTGTTTCTTTATTGACCGTGTGTCTAGATGATCTATCCATTTCTGTAAGTGGGGTGTTAAAGTCCCCTGCAATTACCACATTCTTATCAATAAGGTTGCTTATGTTTATGAGTAATTGTTTTATATATTTGGGGGCTCCGGTATTCGGCGCATAGACATTTATAATTGTTAGCTCTTCCTGATGGATAGACCCTGTAACTATTATATAATGTCCTTCTTCATCTCTTGTTACAGCCTTTAATTTAAAGTCTAGTTTGTCTGATATAAGTATGGCTACTCCAGCTTTCTTTTGGCTTCCAGTCGCATGATAAATAGTTCTCCATCCCCTCACTCTCAATCTAAAGGTGTCCTCAGGTCTAAAATGAGTCTCTTGTAGACAGCAAATAGATGGGTCTTGTTTTTTTATCCATTCTGATACCCTATGTCTTTTGGTTGGCGCATTTAATCCATTTACATTCAGTGTTATTATAGAAAGATACGGGTTTAGAGTCATTGTGATGTCTGTATGTTTTATGCTTGTAGTGATGTCTCTGGGACTTTGTCTCACAGGGTCCCCCTTAGGATCTCTTGTAGGGCTGGTTTAGTGGTGACAAATTCCTTCAGTTTTTGTTTGTTTGGGAAGACCTTTATCTCTCCTTCTATTCTAAATGACAGACTTGCTGGATAAAGGATTCTTGGCTGCATATTTTTTCTGTCTAGCACCCTGAAAATCTCGTGCCAATTCTTTCTGGCCTGCCAAGTTTCAAAAGAGAGATCAGTCACGAGTCTTATAGGTCTCCCTTTATATGTGAGGGCACGTTTACCCCTTGCTGCTTTCAGAATTTTCTCTTTATCCTTGTATTTTGCCAGTTTCACTATGATATGTCGTGCAGAAGATCGATTCAAGTTACGTCTGAAGGGAGTTCTCTGTGCCTCTTGGATTTCAATGCCTTTTTCCTTCCCCAGTTCAGGGAAGTTCTCAGCTATGATTTCTTCAAGTACCCCTTCAGCACCTTTCCCTCTCTCTTCCTCCTCTGGGATACCAATTATGCGTATATTATTTCTTTTTAGTGTATCACTTAGTTCTCTAATTTTCCCCTCATACTCCTGGATTTTTTTATCTCTCTTTTTCTCAGCTTCCTCTTTTTCCATAACTTTATCTTCTAGTTCACCTATTCTCTCCTCTGCCTCTTCAAGCCGAGCTGTGGTGGTTTCCATTTTGTTATGCATTTCGTTTAAAGCGTTTTTCAGCTCCTCGTGACTGTTCCTTAGTCCCTTGATCTCTGTAGCAAGAGATTCTCTGCTGTCCTGTATACTGTTTTCAAGCCCAGCGATTAATTTTATGACTATTATTCTAAATTCACTTTCTGTTATATTATTTAAATCCTTTTTGATCAGCTCATTAGCTGTTGTTATTTCCTGGAGATTCTTCTGAGGGGAATTCTTCCGCTTGGTCATTTTGGATAGTCCCTGGCATGGTGAGGACCTGCAGGGCACTTCCCCTGTGCTGTGGTGTATAACTGGAGTTGGTGGGCGGGGCCGCAGTCAGACCTGATGTCTGCCCCCAGCCCACCGCTGGGGCCACAGTCAGACTGGTGTGTGCCTTCTCTTCCCCTCTCCTAGGGGCGGGATTCACTGTGGGGTGGTGTGGCTCGTCTGGGCTACTTGCACCCTGCCAGGCTTGTGATGCTGGGGATCTGGCGTATTAGCTGGGGTGGGTAGGCAAGGTGCTCGGGGGCAGGAGGGGCAGGCTTAGATCGCTTCTCCTTAGGTGATCCACTTCAGGAGGGGCCCTGTGGCAGCGGGAGGGAGTCAGATCCGCTGCCGGAGGTTTGGCTCCGCAGAAGCGCAGAAGCGCAGAGTTGGGTGTTTGCATGGAGCGAGCAAGTTCCCTGGCAGGAACTGGTTCTCTTTGGGATTTTGGCTGGGGGATGGTCGGGGGAGATGGCGCTGGCGAGCGCCTTTGTTCCCCACCAAACTGAGCTCTGTTGTCAGGGGGCTCAGCAGCTCTCCCTCCCTTTGTCCTCCAGCCTTCCCGCTTTGCGAGCAGAGCTGTTAACTTATGACCTCCCAGACGCTAAGTCGCGCTTGTTGTGGGAACACAGTCCATCAGGCCCCTCCGCTTTTGCCAGCCAGACTCGGGGCTCTGCTTGGCCGGTGAGCCATCCCTCCTCCCCGGCTCTCTCCCGCCAGTCCGTTGAGCGCGCACCGCCTCGCCACCCTTCCTACCCTCTTCCGTGGGCCTCTCGTCTGCGTTTGGCTCCGGCGACTCCGTTCTGCTAATCCTCTGGCGGTTTTCTGGGTTATTTAGGCAGGTGTAGAGCCTGTTAACTTTTATACTAGAGTTAAACATGATTTATGCACCACTGTTAAAGTATTATGTTATTCTGTATTTGTCTATCTATATATACTTAGCTTTACCAGTCAGATGTATACTTTAATATGCTTTCAGGTTTCTGTTTAGCATTCTTTTATTTCAACTTGAAGAGCTCTCTTCAGCATTTGTAGTAAGGCAAGTATAGTGGTGATGAGCTCCTTCCTTTTTTGTTTGGGAAAATCTTTATCTCTCCTTCATTTTTAAAGGACAGTTTTGTTGGGTACAGTATTCTTGGTTGGCATTTTCTCTTCTTTAACACTTTGAATATGTCATCCAATTTTCTATAGTTTCTGTTGAGAAATCTGCTTATAGTTTTATGGGGGTTCTTTTGTATATGACAAATTATTTTCCCCTTGCTGCTTTCAAAATTATCTCTATGTCTTCCACACTTTTGACAGTTGAATTATAATTTGTCTTAATGTAGACCTCTTTATATTCAACCCATCTGGGATCTTTGATTATGAATTTGGATATCTGGCTCCCTCATTAGATTTGGGAAGTTTTCAACAATTATTTCTTTAAATAACCCCTCTGCACCTTTCTCTTTATCTTCTCCTTCTGGAAATCCCAAAATACACATTTTGGGTTGTTTGATGGTATCCCATAAAGTTCTGTTGACTTTCTTTACTCTTTTTCATTGTTGTTGTTATTGTTGTTCCTCTAACTAGGTAATTTCAAATGACCTGTCTTCAAGCTTGCTGACTTTTATTTTCTTGAAGCTTAATAAAGTCTGACACTTCTGTTTTTTTATTTAATTTTTCAGCTCAGTCATTGTATTCTTCAGCTCTAGAATTTCTGCTTTTTAAAATATAGTTCCTGTCTCTGTTGAATTTCTCATTTTGTTCAAGTATTATTTTCTTGGTTTTGTTGAGTTGTTTACCTGTGTTCTCACTGAGCATCTCTCAGATGATTATTCTGAATTCTTTGTCAGGCAATTTTCAGATTTTCATTTCTTTAGGGTTGGTTATTGGAGCTTTATTTTATTCCTTTGGTGGTATCATGTTTCCTGATTCTTCATGATCCTTATAGTCTTGCATTAGTCTCTGCACATTTGAAGAGGTAGTTACCTCTTCCAGTCTTTACAGTCTTGTTTTAGCAGGGAAAGCTCTTCACTAGTTTTTTTAGCCAGAGATTCTGGAAAGGCTGGCTGGCAGGGTCCATGAGTTAGCATGCTGCCAGAACTGCAGGTGAGCAGGCCTGGGACCTGGGTGCCAGGGTCTGTGGGCAAGTGGGTCTGGTTCCATGGTCAATGGGTAGGCATCTTGCAAAGGTACACAGAGTGGCCTGATGCCTGAGTCCATGATGGTGGGCCTGGAGCCAGGTATCCAGGTTCTGGTTTGGCACCAGGATCCACTAGAGTGCGCCTGGTGCAGTGTCCATACTAAAGTTCAACTCTCACTTTGTTCTTTTCCCCAGAAGGGAACTCCTGGGCCAAAGGATCTCTCTTGGTGCTGCACTGCACAGGCTAGGGGGAATGGTGACAGAGGTAAAGTGATACTGTTCTTTCTATCTTCTTAAATGTATCTTTTCTCATTTTTGTGCTCATCTGGGTATGGTAATCTCTCACCTAGGTTCTGGAGCTCTCATGAAGATATTTTTGTCTCTGAGTAGTTGTCAAATTGGTGTTTCTGTGGAGGCATCAGAGCTAGAACTTCCTATTTTGCCATCTAGCTGATGTCACTCATCCTACCCAATTTGATTATGACCCTAAATCTTAGCTTTTTCCTGATCTTCAAACCAGTATAGTTAACTGTCTGTATCTCCACTTAGATGTCGTATGAGACAGGCTAAGCTGCTGTAACAAAAGACTAAAAATTAATAGCTTAAAGGGCGATAAATTTATTGTTCTATCATGTAAACGTCACAAGATGGGATTTCTAGGTTAACAGACAGGAACATGCAGGAACCCAGGCTAATGGATACTCTGCTGTTTTCATCTTGTAAGTTAGGTTTTAGGTAATTATGGTCATTACCACTTCAACCAGTAGAAGGGGAGAAGGACAGAAATCCAGAGACAAGAAATTTTTCTTAAGCAAGTGAAAAATTATATACTTTGTTCTTGGTCACATTCCACCAGAAAGATCTTAGTCATATGCCAACCACCACCCCTCCCCGCAGCCTCAAAGAAGACTGAGAAGTGTAGCACCAAAGGAGTGCTGGGCAGCCACATCCTAGCTACTATTATGTAGAAAATGGAGAAAATGGATTCTGGTAGACAGTGAGTAATCTTTTCCACAGGTATCAACATGTATTAAACAGATGTCATAGTTTCCCCATTTCTATTTTCCCTTCTTCCCGCAGTTCTTTTCTCTTTTGAACCAAAAACCCAAAAATCATCCTAAACTCTACTCTCCCACTTCCCAGAGTGAGAAAATTCCCATCAAATTCTGTCAATTCTAGTGTCTAAATATTGCCTTGAACTATGATCTCTTTGTTCCCTCTGCCACTGCTTTTCTTACCTGGGTTTCTGAAACAGTTTCCCTAAGTAATCTTTATTTGTTTCCAGTCTTGCAGCCATCTAAATAACCTATTGTCCAATGTTCAGAATGAACTTTCTAAAATAGGAATTGAATCATAGGACTTTCAAATCATTCAATAGTTATTCAATGCTGTTTGGATAAAACCCAAACTTCTTAGCATGGATTAGGAAGCCCTTTCAGAATAGGTGCTCAATAAATATTCTTGATTGGATGAATAATTTGGCCCTTGCCTACCACTTCCCCAACACCTATCTATGTGAAAACATATGGAAGTTCTCTAAGTTCTTTGTACCTGATATATTGTTTCATGCATTTTCTGGAGCTGCTCTCCACCGGTCTTAATTGTCCTTACTGTATTATATTTCTCCTGTTAGACTCATTTAGTTCAAATATTAGTCTAAATATTCCTTGTCTCCTGAGACATGTGTATATATAGTATAGCACTTTTAATCTACTTTAACTTTGTCTTTAAGTATATCTTTCAACATATACTTATTGTCTATCATATGCCATCACAGTCCTGATGACCGTATAGAGCATGCAGTGCAGGCAAATTGATACTAAACAGTGTAAAAATAAATATAAAATACAGACTGTGAGTTCTATAGAGCAAAATAGCATTAGGAGATAGCATAACAGGGACATCTAATTTAGTTGAGGCTCTGTGCTAGGAAGAGCTTCTCTGAGGAAATGACATTTAAGTAGAAACCTGTAGTATAACTTTGGTACTTGTTGTGGTCACTTACTTACCTCCCGTTTACTTCTTAACCCTCTGTTTTAACCCCTGTCTTGGGATTTTATGTGTGTGCTTTCCCCCTTGTTTCAAAGGACCAACCCTGATGGTGGTAAAATCCTCTTCATTATCTTTTAAGATTCATTTTCAGCCTCAACCCCTCCATGAAAACTTTCCTGACTCCTCTAGGAAAAATGAACCATTTTTTATACATTTTGAATCTGCCTCTATTACAACACTAATCACCTTAAATAGGAGCTCCTTGAGATGAAAACCTATCCTATACCTTCTGTATCCTATGCGGTCCTGTTTCCTTAGAACCTTTGGAATCTTTTGTGCAGTGTAAAAATCCCTGCTTCCTCAAACATTCTTCTTATGATGGAGCTTAAAATCCTACTGATTTCCCTTTTTAAGTGCATTTCGGCTTACCAATATCATTTATTTATTTATTTATTTATTTATTTATTTATTTATTATATGAAATTTATTGTCAAATTAGTTTCCATACAACACCCAGTGCTCATCCCAAAAGATGCCCTCTTCAATGCCCATCACCCACCCACCCCTTCCTCCCACCGCCCATCAACCCTCAGTTTGTTCTCAGTTTTTAAGAGTCTTTTATGCTTTGGCTCTCTCTCCCACTCTAACCTCTTTTTGTTCTTTTTTTTTCCTTCCCCTCCCGATGGGTTTCTGTTAAGTTTCTCAGGATCCACATAAGAGTGAAAACATATGGTATCTGTCTTTCTCTGTATGGCTTATTTCACTTAGCATCACACTCTCCAGTTCCATCCACGTTGCTACAAAGGGCCATATTTCATTCATTCTCATTGCCACATAGTACTCCATTGTGTATATAAACCACAATTTCTTTATCCATTCATCAGTTGATGGACATTTAGGCTTTTTCCACAATTTGGCTATTGTTTAGAGTGCTGCTGTAAACATTGGGGTACAAGTGCCCCTATGCATCAGTACTCTTGTATCCCTTGGGTAAATTCCTAGCAGTGCTACTGGGGGGGGGGTCATAGGGTAGGTCTTTTTTTAATTTTTTGAGGACCTCCACACTGTTTTCCAGAGTGGCTGCACCAGTTTGCATTCCCACCAACAGTGCAAGAGGGTTCCCATTTCTCCACATCCTCTCCAGCATCTATAGTCTCCTGATTTGTTCAATTTAACCACTCTGACTGGTGTGAGGTGATATCTGAGTGTGGTTTTGATTTGTATTTCCCTGATGAGGAGCGATGTTGAGCGTCTTTTCATGTGCCTGTTGGCCATCTGGATGTCTTCTTTAGAGAAGTGTCTCTTCATGTTTTCTGCCCATTTCTTCACTGGGTTATTTGTTTTTTGGGTGTGGAGTTTGGTGAGTTCTTTATAGATTTTGGATACTAGCCCTTTGTCCAATATGTCATTTGCAAATATCTTTTCCCATTCCGTTGGTTGTCTGTTAGTTTTGTTGGTTGTTTCCTTTGCTGTGCAGAAGCTTTTTATCTTCATGAGGTCCCAATAGTTCATTTTTGCTTTTAATTCCCTTGCCTTTGGGGATGTGTCAAGTAAGAGATTGCTATGGCTGAGGTCAGAGAGGTCTTTTCCTGCTTTCTCCTCTAGGGTTTTGATGGTTTCCTGTCTCACATTCAGGTCCTTTGTCCATTTTGAGTTAATTTTTGTGAATGGTGTAAGAAAGTAGTCTAGTTTCATTCTTCTGCATGTTGCTGTCCAGTTCTCCCAGCACTCTTTGTTAAAGAGACTGTCTTTTTTCCATTGGATATTCTTTCCTGCTTTGTCAAAGATTAGTTGGCCATACGTTTGTGGGTCTAATTCTGGGGTTTCTATTCTATTCCATTGGTCTATGTGCCTGTTTTTGTGCCAATACCATGCCATCTTGATGATTACAACTTTGTAGTAGAGGGTAAAGTCTGGGATTGTGATCCCTCCTGTTTTGGTCTTCTTCAAAATTACTTTGGCTATTCGGGGCCTTTTGTGGTTCCATATGAATTTCAGGATTGCTTGTTCTAGTTTTGAGAAGAATGCTGGTGCAATTTTGATTGGGCTTGCATTGAATGTGTAGATGGCTTTGGGTAGTATTGACATTTAGACAATATTTATTCTGCCAATCCATGAGCACGGAATGTTTTTCCATTTCTTTATATCTTCTTCAATTACCTTCATAAGCTTTCTGTAGTTTTCAGCATACAGATCTTTTACATCTTTGGTTAGGTTTTTTCATAGGTATTTTATGCTTCTTGGTGCAATTGTGAATGGGATCAATTTCTTTATTTGTCTTTCTGTTGCTTCATTATTAGTATATAAGAATGCAACTGATTTCTGTACATTGATTTTGTATCCTGCAACTTTGCTGAATTCATGTGTCAGTTCTAGCAGACTTTTGGTGGAGTCTATCGGATTTTCCATGTATAATATCATGTCATCTGCAAAAATTGAAAGCTTAACTTCATCTTTGCCAATTTTGATGCCTTTGATTTCCTTTTGTTGTCTGATTGCTGATGCTAGCACTTCCAACACTATGTTAAACAACATCGGTGAGAGTGGACATCCCTGTCGTGTTCCTGATCTCAGGGAAAAAGCTCTCAGTTTTTCCCCCATTGAGGATGATGTTAGCTGTGGGCTTTTCATAAATGGCTTTTATGATCTTTAAGTATGTTCCTTCTACCCAGAGTTTCTCAATGGTTTTTATTAAGAAAGGATGCTGAATTTTGTCAAATGCTTGTTCTGCATCGATTGACAGGATCATATGGTTCTTATCTTTTCTTTTATTAATGTGATGTATCACATTGATTGATTTGTGAATGTTGAACCAGCCCAGCATCCCAGGAATGAATCCCACTTGATCATGGTGAATAATTCTTTTTATATGCCGTTGAATTCGATTTGCTAGTATCTTATTGAGATTTTTTGCATCCATATTCATCAGGGATATTGGCCTGTAGTTCTCTTTTTTTACTGGGTCTCTGTCTGGTTTAGGAATCAAAGTAATACTGGCTTCATAGAATGCATCTGGAAGTTTAACTTTGCTTTCTATTTTTTGGAATAGCTTGAGAAGGATAGGTATTATCTCTGCTTTAAATGTCTGGTAGAATTCCCCAGAGAAGCCATCTGGTCCTGGACTCTTATTTGTTGGGAGATTTTTGATAACTGATTCAATTTCTTCGCTGGTTATGGGTCTGTTCAAGCTTTCTGTTTCCTCCTGTTTGAATTTTGGAAGTGTGTGGGTGTTTAGGAATTTGTCCATTTCTTCCAGGTTGTCCAATTTGTTGGCGTATAATTTTTCATAGTATTCCCTGATAATTGCTTGTATTTCTGAGGGATTGGTCATAACAATTCCATTTTCATTCATGATTTTATCTATTTGTGTCTTCTTCCTTTTCTTTTTGGGAAGCTTGGCTAGAGGTTAATCTATTTTGTTTACTTTTTCAAAAAACCAACTCTTGGTTTCATTGATCTGCTCTACAGTTTTTTTTAGATTCTATATTGTTTATTTCTGCTCTGATCTTATTTCTCTGCTCTGATTATTTCTCTTCTGCTGGGTTTGGGGTGTCTTTGCTGCTCTGCTTCTATTTCCTTTAGTGTGCTGTTAGATTTTGTATTTGGGATTTTTCTTATTTCTTGAGATAGGCCTGGATTGCAATGTATTTTCCTCTCAGGACTGCCTTTGCTGCATCCCAAAGCATTTGGATTGTTGTATTTTCATTTTCATTTGTTTCCATATAGTTCTTAATTTCTTCTCTAATTGCCTGGTTGACCCATTCATTCTTTAGTAGGGTGTTCTTTAACCTCCATGCTTTTGGAGGTTTTCCAGACTTTTTCCTGTGGTTGATTTCAAGCTTCATAGCATTGTGGTCTGAAAGTATGCATGGTATGATCTCAATTCTTGTATACTTATGAAGGGCTGTTTTGTGACCCAGTATGTGATCTATCTTGGAGAATGTTCCATGTGCACTCGAGAAGAAAGTATATTCTGTTGCTTTGGGATGCAGAGTTCTAAATATATCTGTCAAGTCCATCTGATCCAATGTATCATTCAGGGCCCTTGTTTCTTTATTGACTGTGTGTCTAGATGATCTATCCATTGCTGTGAGTGGGGTGTTAAAGTCCCCTGCAATTACCACATTCTTATCAATAAGGTTGCTTATGTTTGTGAGTAATTGTTTTATATATTTGGGGGCTCTTGTATTCAGCTCTTAGACATTCATAATTGTTAGTCTTCTTGATGGATAGACCCTGTAATTATAATATAATGCCCTTCTTCATCTCTTGTTACAGCCTTTAATTTAAAGTCTAGTTTGTCTGATATAAGTATGGCTACTCCAGCTTTCTTTTGACCTCCAGTATCATGATAGATAGTTCTCCATCCCCTCACTTTCAATCTAAAGGTGTCCTCAGGTCTAAAATGAGTCTCTTGTAGACAGCAAATAGATGGGTCTTGTTTTTTTATCCATTCTGATACCCTATGTCTTTTGGTTGGCACATTTAGTCTATTTACGTTCGGTGTTATTATAGAAAAATATGAGTTTAGAGTCATTGTGATATCCGTAGGTTTCATGCTTGTAGCGATATCTCTGGTACTTTGTCTCACAGGATCCCCCTTAGGATCTCTTGTAGGGCTGGTTTAGTGGTGACGAATTCCTTCAGTTTTTGTTTGTTTGGGAAGACCTTTATCTCTCCTTCTATTCTAAACGACAGACTTGCTGGATAAAGGATTCTCGGCTGCATATTTTTTCTGTTCATTACATTGAAGATCTCCTGCCATTCCTTTCTGGCCTGTCAAGTTTCAGTAGAGAGATTGGTCACACGTCTTATAGGTCTCCCTTTATATGGTAGAGCACATTTATCCCTAGCTGCTTTCAGAATTTTCTCTTTATTCTTGTATTTTCCAGTTTCACTATGATATGTCATGCAGAAGATGGATTCAAGTTACGTCTGAACAGAGTTCTCTAGGCTTCTTGGATTTCAATGCCTCTTTCCTTCCCCAGATCAGGGAAGTTCTCAGCTATTATTTCTTCAGGTATACCTTCAGTACCTTTACCCTCTCTCTTCCTCCTCTGGAATACCAATTATATGTAGATTATGTCTCTTTAGTGCATCACTTAGTTCTCTAATTTTCCCCTCATAGTCCTGGAGTTTTTTATCTCTCTTTTTCTCAGCTTCTTTTTCCATAATTTTATCTTCTAGTTCACCTATTCTCTCCTCTGCCTCTTTAAGCCGAGCTGTGTCGTCTCCATTTTATTTTGCAGCTCGCTAATAGCATTTTTTTAGCTCTTCCTGGCTGTTCCTTAGTCCCTTGATCTCTGTAGCAATAGATTCTCTGCTGTCCTTTATACTGTTTTCAAGCCCAGCGATTAATTTTATGACTATTATTCTAAATTCACTTTCTGTTATATTGTTTAAATCATTTTTGATCAGTTCGTTAGCTGCTGTTATTTCCTGGACGTTTTTCTGAGGGGAATTCTTCCGTTTTGTCATTTTGGATAGTCCCTGGAGCGGTTCGGAACTGCGTGGCACTTCCCCTGTGCTGTCTTGAAAAGCTTGTGTTGGTGGGTGGGGCCACAGTCAGACCTGATGTCTGTCCCCAGCCCACTGCTGGGGCCACAGTCAGACTGGTGTGTACTTTCTCTTCCCCTCTCCTAGGGGTGGGATTCACTGTGGGGTGGCATGGCTCGTCTGGGCTACTTGCAGATTTCCAGGCTTGTGGTGCTGGGGATCTGGTGTATTAGCTGGGGTGGATCCACAGGGTGCACAGGGGCGAGAGGGGCAGGCTCAGCTCTCTTTTCCTTTGGAGATCCACTTTGTGAGGGGCCCTTTGGCACCAGGAGTGAGTCAGACCCACCACTGGAGGGATTGATCCGCAGAAGCACAGCCTTGGGTGTTTGCGCGGTGCAAGCCAGTTCCCTGGTGGGAACCGGTTCCCTTTGGGATTTTGTCTGGGGGATGGGTGAGGGAGATGGCGCTGGCGAGCACCTTTGTTCCCCACCAAGCTGCACTCTGTCAACAGGGGCTCAACAACTCTCTCTCCAATTGTCCTCCAGCGCTCCCGCTCTCCGAGCAGAGCTGTTAACTTATAACCTTCCAGATGTTAAGTCCCGTTTGCTGTCCGAACACACTCTGTCTGGCCTCTCCGGTTTTGCAAGCCAGACTCGGGGGCTCTGCTTTCCCTGCGGGCTGCCCCTCCGCCCGGCTCCCTCCCGCCAGTCCGTGTAGCGTGCACCACCTCGCCGCCCTTCCTACCCTCTTCCGTGGACCTCTCGTCTATGCTTGGCTCCGGAGAATCCATTCTGCTAGTCTTCTGGGGATTTTCTGGGTTATTTAGGCAGGTGTGGGTGGAATCTAAGTGAACTGCAGGACACAGTGAGCTCAGCGTCCTCCTGTGCTGCCATATTCCCAGAAGCCTTTTCCTCACCAATATCTTTTTTAAAATGTGTCATCCTTAGCGAAATTCAGTTCAAAAGATGTAGTCTAGCTGCCTAAGATAGACTATTAGTATAAAGCTAGACTTCTAATGCATACTAAGATTGTATCAATTTTTTGGCAATTATGTAACAATATGAAATCATACCAAATTCATTGTGGGAGATGGACTACTGGTCAACCAATTCAGTCTTATCCTACACTTGTGATCTTGGGTTTTTTTAGACTCAAGGAAATAACTTTACATTTTCCCCCTTAACATCTTGTTTTATTCAGCCCATCAATACAACCTGCTAAGATTATTTTTGTTTTTTGGAGCTAGTACTGACTTGAACATGTTTATCATCTTCTTTAGCTTTCTGCCATCTGCAAATTTGGTGAATCCAAATAATTAATAAGATGTTAATTAAAATAGGATGTGGATAGAATGCTACTATGATACATAAGCTTTCTTAAGAAATATACTGTTTCATCAATCACCATATTTTATCTTGGAAATTACATAATTGTTTATGTTACCAAGTGTCCTTTTGTCAGGGATCTTGTCAGATGCCCTGAAGTACAATGACATACATTTAAATTAGAAATGAAAATAATTTTATTGAGTTAAAATGGAGTGAATAAAGAACATGGCTTTTATACAAAGTATGCCCAAGGAAGTAGCCTTAGAAACTATCTTGCAAGATAGAACTTTTAGAAAAAAAAGTTGAAAGGGAAATTGGAACAATAGGAGGGAATATAAATGGCTATAGATGTGACCACCAGAAGAAATTTAAAAATGGGAATATAGAAAATAAAGGGAAGAAACTGAGGGAAGGGACTCAACCAGAGTTCTGTTACATATCTTCCTTTTTTCAGCATTGAAATAACCCTATGAAATAGATTTGAAGGCTTGAAGAAGTAAGTAACTTGCCTGTCAGAGGTGGAGCTGTGATTTAAACCCAGATGTCTTGACACTAAAAGACTAAGATTTTTTACTGTATTGGGCTGCTTGGTTAAGTAAGGCTGCTTTTAGGGAGAATCTAGAAGGAATAAAACCCAGCATTGGTGGCTTTGAACCTATTTGGAATAGGTTCAGAGAATGGATCTTGGACTCAGAGGGATTTTTCTTCTTCATTGAGTAAGAATGTTAAGCCTGAATTGTTAGCCTAACCTTAAAGTACAGATCAAGTTAGAAAACAGCAAGGAAGGGCTGAGACATAATCTAGGACTGAAAGAATGATCCTTCCAGCCAGGGGAAGAACCATCAATAAACTAGCAACTGAAGTTGAGACTTGGGCTTGAGACAGTTTTTCACTGCAGAATGAAATTGGGGGGAAAATATATCATGCCGGAACCAGTCCCAGGAGCTCGTTCCACAGATAGACCTCAGGTACTGAGCTGGATGCAGAGATGACTAAGTAGATATTCTTATAGATGAAGCAATTGAGGGCCAAAGCATTAACTAACTTGCCCACGGTTATATGTCCAATGTGTGGAAGATGCAGAATTTGAAGCTAGGCCATCTGGCTCCAGAGCCCACTCTGGCCACTGCTGCTGTGTTATCTCTTTATGTCATCTCCTCTGTGAAACTTTCTCTGAGTCCCCATCTGGCTTCCCATAGAGCTAAGTTATACTTTCATAGGTATTCACCTTGTACCTTTAATTACCTTGCATTCTTATTTATTTGTCTTTTCTTTTTTTTTTTTTTCCTCAGACAGATTGAGCTCCTCAAGAGCAGAATTGAAGCCTTTTGTTCCACTTGCCTGTCCACAGTAGCACAGTGCCTGGAATTAGTGACATCCAACAAAGTTTTGCTTGATAGATTTCTTATAAGATAAGATTATGGGCTCTAATCACCTCTGCCTCTACTGTTCTTAGGAAGAATAGTATTTTATAGGAAGGATATCTAGTGGTTTATAGAATCAATTAGAAGGCTAAAGACTGTGTTAAGAAAACAGGCAGGAAATTGGGGCACCTGGGGCCTCAGTCTGTTAAGTGTCCGACTTTGACTCAGGTCATGGTCTCAACAGTTCATGGGTTCAAGCCCCATGTCGGGCTCTGTGCTGACAGCTCAGAGACTGGAGTCTGCTTCAGATTCTGTGTCTCCCTCTCTCTGCCTCTCCCCTGCTCACGCTGTGTCTCTCTCTGTCTCTCAAAGGTGAATAAATGTTAAAAAAATTTAAAAAAAAAAAGAAAACAAGCAGGAAAATAGGGAAGTTAGGCAACAGAAAAAAAAAAACAACCTGTTCAGAACCTGGTTGTGTAAAAGAAAAAAATCAGTTATTACAGGTAAGACACTTAGAACAGTGTTAGTAACCTTGTAACAGAATGATAATGTTTACTATTATGTGTGCTGAGTCTTGAAGGATATCAGGTTCACCAGCTGGAGCAAGATGGACCAGCATATGCAAAGGGCCTGGTGTGTTAAGGGAGTTTCTGGAAGCCTGATATAGCCAGGGGATAAGATATACTAAAGAGGACAAAGCACAGGTAAAGCACAGCAAAAGCTGAGTTTGGCAAAGGAGGACAGAGATCAGGCCTGGGAGGGCCTTGTGAAACTTTATCAGAATAAAGTCCTTATTTAGAATGTGTTCTAAGGTCAAAGGGGAACCAGTGGTGTCTTCTAAACAGGGCATGTGAGGTGCTCTGTACACATAGGTTCTGATTGTATTTCTTGAGATCCATTTAGTCACAAATGATTGGGGTTCATTAATCACATAGGACAGAAGACTGTGTGACTACTCAGCACTGTTGAGGACCCATATGAAAAATGCTAAAGTTTACACGTGAATCCTGACTACAGTTTTAGAAGCACATTTGAAGCCATGACTGCTAGTGACCCTCAGGGTCTGGGTATCTCCCTTGGCAAGTTCATTGTGGGCTTGGTTTGAAGGATTGGGTCATGGTCATCTGATCCATGAAGAAAGGAACTGCTAGCAAGTGGGTATGTCTGCCAGTGGTCACATTGCAGAGTTCTGATGGCTGGCTTCTTCTGTGGCACATTTCCCACTGCATTGTGCTGCTGCCACACAAAATCTCTACATGCTTTTCCTGGCTGTAAGTCAAGGGGAATGATCCCATCATAGCTTCTGGGACCATTGGGAGGAATCCCTCATGAAAACAGCCGTAAATTCAAAGACACCTTATAAATGCTTTCCAACAATGGCTGTGTGTGGACGAGAGACTCTGAGCGCTGCAAGCCTGAGACTGCCTTGTGAAGGCTTAGGGCATGGCTTGGAAAGGAGAAACTGTCCCACAGGCCCAGCCTCTACCTTGGCCAAAGCAAAGAGCAAGTTCAAGGAAGCTCAAATGGATTTAAAGAAACAGACTTTTTTTTTTTTTCGGACTATAAAAGTAATACATGTTCAGGGGTGCCTGGGTGGCTAAGTCAGTTAAATGTCTGACTTCTGCTCAGGTCAGAATCTTGTGGTTTGTGAGTTCAAGCCCCTGTGTCGGGCTCTGTGCTGACAGCTCAGAGCCTGGAGCCTGCTTCAGATTCTGTGTCTCTCTCTCTTTCTTCCCCTCCCCTGCTTGCACTCTGTCTCTCTCTCTCTCTCTCTCAAAAATAAACATTAAAAAAATAAAAGTAATACATGTTAATAACAGGAAATGGTAAAATGCAGAAAAATACAAAGAAAAACAGCAAAAATCTCTTAAAATTTCATGATTCAGACTTCACAATTTACTGCTAACATTTGGCTTATAGCCTTCAGTGTTTCATTTATGTATGTATGTGTCTGTGTATTGTGTGTATGTATATATAATATGTATATTTTTATTGTAGTAAAATATGTACATGAAATTTACCATTTTAACCATTTTAAGTGTCCAGTTCTATGGCATTAAGTACACCCACACTGTTATGCAACCATCACCACTGTCCGCCACCAGAAGTTTTTCATCTTTCCAAACTGAAATTGTGTCCCCATTAAACACTAATTCCCCATTCTCCTTCCAGCCCCTGGCAACCACTATTTTACTTTCTGTCTCTATGAATTTGACTACACTAGGTTCCTCATACAAGTGAAACCATACAGTACAGTACTTGTCCTTTTGTGACTGGCTTATGTCACTTAACATAATGTCCTCCAGGTTTATTCATGTTGTAGCATGTGTCAACATTTCCTTCCTTTGAAGACAAATACCATGTGATTTCACTTATATGTGGAACCAAACCAAACCAAACCAACCAAACCACCAAAAACCAGAAACAGACTTAAATACAGAGAACAAACTGGTGGTTGGAGAGGGGAAGGGGTGGGGGGATAGGCAAAATAGATAAAGGGGATGAAGAAGTACACATTTCCACTTATAAAATAAATAAATCTCAGAGATGAAAAGTACAGCATAGGGAATATGGTCAGTAATGTTATAACGGTGTTGTAAGGGGACAGACGGGGACAACACTTACTGTGGTGAGCATTGTGTAATGGATTTAATTGTCAAGTCACACTCTCTTGCACACCAGAAACATTAATAACGTTGGAGGTCAACTATACTTCAATAAAAAAGCCCCCCCCCCAAATTTTCTTCCTTTGGCCGAATAATATTCCATTGTCTGTGTGTATACCACATTCTGTTTATCAGTTCATCTGTTGATGGATACTTGAGCTGCTTCCACCTTTTGACTATTGTGAGTAAGGATGCCATGAACATGAGTTACCAATATGTTTGGTCCCTGCCTTTACTCCATTTGGGTATATGCCCAAAAGTGGAAATTGCTGGATCATATGGTAATTCTATGTTTTATGTGTTTTTTTATTGTCTTTAAAGTTTAATTTAATTTAATTTAATTTAATTTATTTTATTTTTTATTTTTTAAAACTTACATCCAAATTAGTTAGCATATAGTGAAACAATGATTTCAGGAGTAGATTCCTTAGTGCCCCTTACCCATTTAGCCCACCCCCCCTCCCACAACCCCTTCAGTAACCCTCAGTTTGTTCTCCATATTTATGAGTCTCTTCTGTTTTGTCCCCCTCCCTGTTTTTATATTATGTTTTATGTGTTTTAAAATTTGTTAATATACTCCTAATTTGTATCAAATTGTGAGAATTTTCCAATGTCATTATAAACTCTTTCAAAACCTGATTTTTAATGACTGCCTGGTATTTACTCCATTATTTTGGTTCCTATTCTTAGATCTTTTGATTATTTCCAAGTTTTAACTATTACAACAATGTAACAAACATCCTATATACAAATAAATGAAGATACCTGATTACTTCTTTAATATGATTAATCCCTAGAGATGAAATCATTGCATCAAAAAGTATGAACATTTTTAAAGCTCCTGTTGTATATTTATAAATTTATTTTATAAAGTTGGTTCCAATTTTCTACCCCTCTAGTAGTGTTTAAGCCCATCTTACCATCATTTATTTAAAAATGAATTATTCTTTTTGTAACCTGGCATTCTAGGTAACTGACCCATCAACAATACAGTTGTGGTCCTGGCTTCCCAAGGATCTTACCAAGCTGAGGTTGTAGGTACACAGGTTCAAAAGAGGATCTGGGAAATATGATTAGAAGAAAAGAACAGAAGCTGGCAGTTTCCGATGTGGGGAAGTCAGGCAGGCTGGTGCAGGTGATAGGGATAGGTGGATATGGCAGAAGGGAGCAGAGGGCACCCATGTTGATCAAACATCTCTACATGAAAGTTGCTGTACACACAGTATTAGCCTACAACAACTGTGTGAAGGAAATGCGATCCTCATTTTCCAGTGAGGAACCTGAAGCTCATAAAGAGTTTCAGTGCCAAAGTTATGCAGATGGTAGGTGGCAGAGCTAGGATTCAGCCCAGAATGTCTGACATTCTGACACCTGGCCTGGCATTGGCAGCTTTTCACTACATCACGATGCTCTCAGGAGAACACCAGAGTCCCAAGCTACAGAAGGAACAGAGAAGGTGGGCAATGTTGCAAAGTAAAACGAACAAACAAACAAGAAAACCAGACTCTTAAATACAGAGAACAAACTGGTGGTTGCAGAGGGGAGGGGGGTGGGGGATGGACAAAATAGATAAAGGAGATGAAGAGGTACAAACTTTCAGTTACAAAATAAATAAGTCATGGAGATGAAAGTACAGCACAGGGAATATAGTCAAGAATATTGTAATAACGTTGCCTGGTGACAGATGGTCACCACACTTACCTGGGAAGCACTGAGTAATGTAGAGAATCGTGGGATCAGTATCTTGTACCCCTGAAACTAATATAACATTTATGGAAATTATACTTCAATAAAAAAAGAAACCTGAAAAAGTTTGGTATAGACAAATTTTATTGTTAGTTCCTAGGTGCAGGGAGAGGTGAGGGTTGTCATTCTGTGTGAGGGGAATGAAAGATGCCTCCATTTGGGGGACAGACAAATTCCTCTGTGAAGGGGTGTGGATTTAGCACTTGTGGCATGCCACTGAGCTGGATAAACTGCCTGCTTTCAACAGATGCCACAAATTGCAGCAGAGCCACCTGCAGGCCCCGTGTCAACGTAGGTGAGGTGCTTATGTAAGGTCGTAGAGCAGAGTCATCAGCAGCTTATTCAGATGGCAAAACTCTAGAGGGGAGGCAGAGGCCAGAACCAGCTAGGTGAGAAAGACCAGGTCATGGATGGAAAAACCATAAACCTGTGGTGCAGGTTACTGCATTGCTGCTAAATTTCAAGAAAAATAATATGTTATGTTAAGGTGTGATTTAATCTTTCATTGATTTGGGTAAGGAGGTATAATTAAATTTATAACAACCATTCATAACACGAACACTTCAACCATTGGTATGGCTACCGATCTTATCATGAAGTAGATGGTAATTAGAGCAGTGAGTTCCTGTCTGGTGTATCATGGAAAAGAGAAGTGGATTTTAGTCCTCTGTTTTATAAGGGCAACTATGTATTTATTGTGAGTGGCAGGCAGTGGAAAAGATGCTTATTGAAATGACAGAGGGGGTTTGGGGAGGGGGAGGTCGTAGTCATGGTGAGTAGAGTTCCATTACAAATACATCTTTCTGCACCAGAGATTGAGGCTCAAATAGCCATTTTCAGGGTTGGTGATAGCTGTGGCAGAAACACCTGGAATCGTAACAAAGCTAAGGTTCATTTGGGGGTCCCCAAGTAGAGAGCAGGGACTTCTGAACTCTGAGCTATAATTCCTTGGTTATTTCAATACTTTCCATTGTATCTATTAGTTTTATGTTAACTCCTTGATGGTGGGACTTAGGTCTGGCTTATTTTATAATATGCCAGGCACAAAATTGGTGCTCAGTAGATTTGTAGTAATATACAAATGTATCATAGCATGGCATTCCATTTTTATTATTTATGGTTATTTAGATTTGGAATTAGAATTAAAAGATATGGTAGATTCCAGCATGTTTATGGGAATTTTCCTCTGGGGTTGGTGACTTTCCCTTGGAAGAAAAAAAAAGGAATCAAACAAGGAATATTTCATGATATGGGATGAAATGTATCATAAAATGAAGATTTATTTTTCCAGTAAATGTGGCCTGAATTGTTCTAATTTGTTAAATGTGCTTCTCTAAGTCAGATGCAAGAGTTGAGGCACTAAGGGTTGACTATGCCACACACACCCTCCATTCCACTGCCCGAGTCTTGTGGAAAAATAAGCCACTTAGAGATACACTCCCTACCTTCTTCTTAGGTAACAGCCTAATTATCTTGAAAGAGTGAGAGGGTGAAGCAGTGAGAAAATGATTTTGTCCTGATACATAAGGGGCTTGAGAGACAGAGGGGAGGGTTAGTGTTATATGGGTACATTGATAGTTAATACTCAAACGTTCAGCCCTAATCCTTAGGTTTTCTTTGAGAGAGAAATGACCTGTGAAATGAGCTGTGGTCCAGAGCAGCTGCTAAAAGCCACAATTATATTTTCATAAGAAGAAAGCCTAGACTCTGAGAATCTATACTGGGCCAAGGTCAGGCTGATTAGGACCATATGTATCTTCTCCTTCTTCAAACATTCTTTGCTTTCTAAATGACTGGTCTTAAAGCATGCTTCATTTAGTTCTTAATGTTTTTTGAGTGCTGGCCATGCCGTGTATGTGCCAGGCATACATATACTTTTATATGTAAAGATTTATCTGTCCTCATAACTACTAACTATGAGGAGATACCACTATTTATTTTACAGGTAAGATAACTAATATAGACATATCTGTATCAAGGGCATACTTCCTGTAAGGTGTGCAGCTGAGGTTTGAACCCTGGCAACCTGTTACCATAGCATACAGTCTCAACCACCAAAGTCTACTAACATGGGATACCCTAAATCACTGGAGATAGTTCATGGAAGCTATTTTGCAACCATACATGTTTGTATACATACATATATAGTTTGATACAAGTATAATTTATATGCGTTACATATAGCTGTATAATTTATGTTTTACATAGTATAATTTATAGATTGCATATATATTTGCATATTTCATAATAGACATACATTTTCTGTAGATATTTATATGGTAATTTGCATATAGAAGATCTGGAAGGGATTAGATAACAATGGTTATCTCTGGGCAAGAGTATTATTGGTGTCTTTTGTACTTGTGTCTTTTATGATTTCTTCATGACAAGCATATAATGGTTTGTAACTAAATTTTCTTAATTTAAAAAAAGATTTTTTACTTTGCTTAGGACATTTAAAGACATGCATTGACTAAACTTGTGACTGCTCTGTACAGGATTATACAAAGTCCAGGCAAAACCCTGTGTTCAGAGTAGCTTGTGGCTGGCTGGTTACCATGACTGGTTTATTTTCTTTTCTAGACAAGAGAGTGAAGACTTAACATGGTATGGATTACTGTATTGGCCCCATGACACTTCTCCAACAGGCAGGCCTCTTCAAGTTGGGCCCATTTTGTTATCTTTGGGATGTTAGCTCTTCTCCAGAGAACCCCAGATAAACTAGAACCAGTGTTCCCTCCACATGTCACCCCAGAGCTATAGCCTCAAAACTGCCTCAGCAATCCTGGTAGCACCGCAGAATGGGGAGCCTCTTCCCCCTGGAGATCTGCTCAGTGTTGTAAGGAGAAGTTTCAGGGAACACTTTCAGCCATGGTAGGAGGTGATGCTGCTTTGAGAGTTTAGGCCTTATCTGTCAACAGGCCCAGCCCGAATCCTCAACTTGTCTACAAGAACTGCAAGCCTCTTTCCAGTCAGACACAATAGAGGCAAAGCCATTTGGCTACTTTAGTTTCTTAATTTTATCCCTCTGTTACATGGAAATATGTCAGAATAGGAGGTTCCCCTTCCACCTCAAACTCTGCCCGCTTCCCAGAGATGTACAGAAGGGAACTACCATTCATTACTTATAGCTTATGTATAAATAGGGAGCACTGAGGACGCTCCGCACACAGCTGAGTGGTCTACATCCATCCTGGGAGATGAATTTGGTGTTCCTATAAGTGGCCAGGACAAAGGTCAGCCACCATCTTGGTATCAGGGCCCCAAGGAGAAGGTACAGATTGCTGTTTCCTGCCTTGAGGAGGGAGAACCCCAGGATATCTACCTTCCTGCCTCTCCACAGGGACTGCTCCTAAAATGCCCTTTCCCAGGTAAAATAATTTTAGGCATCTATAAAGCCATCCCTGTGCAATGGAGCCAAAGCCCTGGCAAGAGACCTAGCTCTACAGGGGGATCAGAGAAGGACCTGCCCCAAATCAGAGCAGGAGCCCATTTGTCACTGGGAGTGGCTCTGTGAAGGGCACCCCTCCCCCCCCCCCAACAAACACACACATACATACACCTACACTCAACCCTATAGCTCAGAGCAGCTTGGGGTGGGTCACGACTGAAATTTTCAGGGCCACTTCCTTCAGGAAATGTGCCCAGTGTCATACTACTGACTGAACCTGTCCTAATTTCTGGTACCATCTTTCATTCCAGCAAAATCCGATTGCCTGCAGAAGCTCCTTTAGAGGTATTAGTTCTCACCACCACCAGGGGGTAGCAGTGGTGCACCTGCCCTCCATACGAATGCAAAGTACTAGTGGAAGAGGTTGGTTGGGCTTTGGAGGGAGTCTTCAGCCAAAGTATCCTTGAAGACCTGGCCATTTTACACACTATATAGGCAATGTGACTGAAGCTTATGAGCTTTGGAAGAGTCAACAAAATGTTTAGGGGCACCTGGGTGGCTCAGTTGGTTAAACATCCAACTTCAGCTCAGGTCATGATCTTGCAGTTGGAGCCCAGCGTCGGGCTCTTTGCTGACAGCTCAGAGCCTGGAGCCTGCTTCAGATTCTGTGTCTCCCCCTCTCTGCCCCTCCCCTGCTCATGCTCTCTCTCTCTGTGTCTCAAAAATTTATTATTATTCAATAACAAATAAACGTCAATTTTTTTAAAAAGTCAACAAAATGAGGTCAGAAATAAATAGATGTCTTTCTGTAAGTATGTCAGCTCCAAAATAAAATTGGGTAAAATTGAAATCTATAAATCTTGAAAGGTCTAGAAATAAAAAGTCATGAACCTCATTCATTGTGAAATCTATAAAATTTTTATATCCATAAAATTATTACTAATTAAGCAATTTTAATATAGTTTTTTTCTAAAATGTATGCTGTAATTGAAAAGAAAGCATAGCCAAAATGAATGTATGACTTATACGTAAATAATTTCAAAAAAAAATTATTAAAATGTTTTCAAAAACTTTTAGTAAAAATCATACTTAAGTGGTCTATAGATATATTTTAATATGTTTGATATCATGTGGAAGGGTTATCCCCCTACTCTTTAAGAGAAATATAGTTCATCTCAGGGGCAGTGAACACATACACTCCATTTACATCACACCCTTCTATATTTTCTACAAAATTTCCCTCTTGCATCTAGTAAAATTTAGACGTTTGAGGAAAGTCGGAAAGTCCAGAGAGAAGGAGGGGCATGACCAGTGATGGAGCAGTGTGGTTACTTTGGTGGGGGCCTTGTGGTCACAGGGGTTAGGACACACTCACAGACACCCAGGCTCAGAAAGAAAGTAGATCCTTCTTGAGTGGCAGACTCATATATGCCAAGCCCAGAGACTAAGATTGGCAGTCATGATTTCAGTTCATTAATTTACAACAAGAAACATGATTGTTGAAAGGACTGGTCACTCATACCCCTTAAGCAGTGTCTTTTCTTCCACATAGACAGCAATATCATAATTAGAAGCTGGTGATCACAGACTCAGAGGAAGAAATTTGGTTTGTTGATTTGGAGGTTAATGGCATCCAGCCAGTCACCTGCTAGAGAGTTCCACTGCCATCATAGACCTTGCCACTGGGACTTGGCTCTCTTGCCTAGACATAGACTGCTTATATGGGTCCAGCCTCATTGACCTCCAGGAATCCCCTTTTCTACATTTAGCTGAATAACCCCCCTCCCCTCTGAATGAATGGTTAATACATTAAAGTTGCAGTCAGATTCTGTTAGTTTAGACACCATTCTTTCTTTTTAAGGTTGACTGTGAATATGTCTCTGATTTGATCCATTCCAATGTTTAATATTTACAAGGAATCTCGTTTTTATTTATACCTAAACATGGGAGGGATTCTGTAGCTTTCAGATCTGTCCAGCAAAGCACACGAGGTTACAGGGGATAGGCTGTCAGCTCTTGACTCTGCTTGAATTCATTGTTGCTTGACTTCTCTTTCAGGACCACTTCTACCTTCATATTTCCCCCCATTGTTCTAAGGTACCACCACCCTTCCTTTTCCTGGAAGCTCCCTGGAACATGAATCCAGAAAATGGCATCTATTCCAAGATGTCAGTGGGCTCCACACTTTCATGGCCATAATGTTCTTCTGGGGCCTGAGGTAGGATTAGAAGGGCCACGGTCTGTGACTTCTTTCCAATCCCTCTGTGTAAATTCTCACACATTCTGTGCTTCTTGTTTCTGTGAGGTGATCAGTCACTACATTTAGGGCCAAAAAGTCTGGGTTTAGTTTTATATCTGCCATTTTCTAATTGCATGACTTTGGTAACACTAAAAGAAACCATTTTCTTAGTTGGTATGAGCTTGATTATATTTACATTTGCCTTCCATAATAACAAGACTATCTAGAGATTATATGACCTAATGTATGTGAAAGAGGAGATCAAGTTATTCTGTTTTTTTCAACAAATAATTATTGAATGCTACTATCTGCCAGGATCTACTTCAGGCACTGGGAAAAAGCATGAACAAAACAGGTAGAGGTAATAATGATGAACCCCAAGTTCCCTCCACCGAGGCTGTATCATTTTGTTTTCCCACCAAAAAGTGTGTGAATGCCTCTTCTCCACAGCCTTGTCAACAAAGTCTTTTCTCAAACTTTCAGAATTTCGCCAAACTGATGGTGAGAAATGATATCTCAGTACAGTTTTAATTTGTGTTTCTATTGTTATAAATAAGCTTTAGCATCTTTTCATATATTTAAAGATCATCTGAATGCCTTCTGTCAACAAGCTGTTTATATCTTTTGTCCATTGTTGTTTCTTATTTTGTGCATTTGTGCTTTCTCACCTATACCTGTCTTACCTTTTAAAAAATTAGGTTGGGGGCGCCTGGGTGGCGCAGTCGGTTAAGCGTCCGACTTCAGCCAGGTCACGATCTCGCGGCCCGTGAGTTCGAGCCCCGCGTCAGGCTCTGGGCTGATGGCTCAGAGCCTGGAGCCTGTTTCCGATTCTGTGTCTCCCTCTCTCTCTGCCCCTCCCCCATTCATGCTCTGTCTCTCTCTGTCCCAAAAATAAATAAAAACGTTGAAAAAAAAATTAAAAAATTAGGTTGGTTAGTAGTTTCCTACTTTGTTCTTTCAAAATAGTAGGTTACTTACTTACTTATTTATTTATTGTACTAATTTCCTATTTTCTTAGTCATTAATTTATGCTTATGCCTTTTAAAACAGTTCCTTATACATTTTTTGTTTTCTTCACTGATTTTCCTGGGAGCACTCATGTAATTAATACAGATCCTTATACATCTAGTTTACTTATCATCATTTTCTAACAGTTCTACAATTTCATTTTGTAGTCATCTCCTTTTATCCAAGAGTTATTTAATAGTGTGTCTGTTATTAATTTCCAACAAAACAATAACAACAGAGAGATTTGGCAATATTTACTGATATTATATGTGCATGCAAGAGCACTATTTCTATTATTTCTATTTTTAAATAGTGCATTTAAGTTTTCTTTGTGGCCTAATATTGAATATTCCATGTTTAAGAGGTGTACTTTTATTGTTGGGTTAATATATTGGTGGGAAAGAGTTCTTTATATCTTAGTAATTGTGTTGTTCAGTTCTTCTCAGTACTTAATGTCTTGAACTAAGAGAAATAAAATATTCAATTATTATTATGGGTTTTTTTCTTTAAGTTTTAAATTTAAATTCCAGTTAATACACATTGTAATATTAGTTTCAGATGCAGAATTTAGTTATTCATCACTTGCATACTCTTTAGTCCCCATCACCTATTTCACCCATACCCCTGCTCACCTCCCCTCCAGTAACCATCAGTTTGTTCTCTATAGTTAAAAGTCTGTTTCCTGGTTTGCCTCTCTTTTTTTTCCCAACTCTGTTCATCTGTTGTTTTTTTCTTTGATTTTTTTTTACATTTATTTATTTTTGATAGAAAGAGAGAGACAGAGCACAAGTGGGGGAGGGGCAGAGAGAGAAGGAGACACAGAATCTGAAGCAGGCTCCAGGCTCCGAGCTGTCAGCACAGAGCCTGATGCAGGGCTTGAACCCACAAACCGTGAGATCATGACCTGAGCCGAAGTCGGACGCTTAACTGACTGAGCCACCCAGGTGCCCCCTGTTCATGTTTTGTTTATTAAATTCCGTATATGAGTGAAATCATATGGTTTTTGTTTTTCTCTGACTGACTTATTTTGCTTTAGCATAATAATCTCTAACTCCATTCATGTCATTGCAAATAGAAATATTTCATTATTTTTTATCTCTGAGTAATATTCCATTGTATATATATACCCCATCTTCTTTATCCATTCATCAGTCTGTGAACATTTTGGCTCTTTCCATAATTTCGCTACTGTTGATAATGTTGCTATAAACAGGGTGCATGTATCACTTCAAATCAGTACTTTTGTATCCTTGGGGTAAATAGCTAGTTATATAATTGCTGAGGCATAGGGTAGTTCTATTTTCAATTTTTTAAGGAACCTCCATACTGTTTTTTAGAGTGGCTGCACAAGTTTGCATTCCCACCAGCACTGCAAAAGAGATCCTCTTTCTCTGCATTTTTGCCAACATATGTTGTTGCCTGAGTTGTTAACGTTAGCCATTCTGACAGGTATGAGGTGTATCTCATTGTGGTTTTGATTTGTATTTCCCTGATGATGAGTGATACTGAGCATCTTTTTTCATCTGTTTGTTAGCCATCTGTCTTCTTTGGAAAAACTTTTATTCATGTCTTCTGCCCATTTTTTAACTGGATTATTTGTTTTTTGGTTGTTGAGTTTGATAACTTATTTATAGAATCTGGATACTAACCCTTTATCAGATATGACATTTGAAAATATTTTCTGCCATTTCAACTAAAAGGTTGTCTTTTACTTTTGTTGAGTGTTTCCTTTTCTGTGTGGAAGCTTTTTATCTTGATGAGGTCCCAATAGTTCATTTTTGCTTTTGTTTCCTTTGCCTCAGGAAATGTGTCTAATAAGAAGTGTTTATGGCTGATGTCAAAGAGGTTGCCACCTGTGTTCTCCTTGAGGATTCTGATGGTTTCCTGTCTCACATTTAGGTATTTCATCCATTTTTAGTTTATTTTTGTGTATGGTATAAGAAAGTGGTCAGTTTCATCCTGTTGCATGTTGCTGTTCAGTTTTCCTCACACTATTTGTAGAAGAGACAGTCTTTTGTTCCATTGGGTATTCTTTCCTGCTTTGTCAAAGATGAGTTGACTATATAGCTGTGGGTCCATTTCTGGGTTTTCTATTCTGTTTCATTGATCTATGTGTCTGTGTTTGTGCTAGTACCATACTGTCTTGATCACTACAGCTTTGTAATGTAGCTTGACGTCTGGAATAGTGATACTTCTAGCTTTTCTTTTCTTTTTCAGGATTGCTTTGCTATTTGGAGTCTTTTATTGTTCCATACAAATTTTAAGATTGTTTGTTCCAACTCTGTGAAGAATACTGATGGTATTTTGATAGGAATTGCATCAAGTGTGTAGATTGCTTTGGGTAGTATAGACATTTTAACAAGGTGAACATGGAATGTTCCATCTGTGAACATGGAATGTTTTTCCATTTCTTTGTGTCCTCTTCAATTTCTTTCATAAGGGTTCTTTTTTTAAAAAATGTTTATTTTTATTTTTGAGAGAGAGAGAGAGAGTGCAAGTAGGGCAGGGGCAAGGAGAAGTGTACAGAGGATCTGAAGCAGGCTCTGTGCTGACAGAAGTGAGTCCACTGTGGGGCTCGAACTCATGAACTGTGAGATCATGACCTGAGCCAAGATCAAATGCTCAACCAACTGAGCCACCCAGGTAACCCCATAAATGTTTTATAGTTTTCAGGATACAGATCTTTTATCTCTTTGGTTAGGTTTATTCCTAGGTATTTTATGGTTTTTGGTGCAATTATAAATGGGATTGATTTTTTGATTTCTTTTTCTTTTGCTTCATTATTGGTATACAGAAATGCAATAGATGTCTGTACATTGATTTTGTATCATATGACTATGCTGAATTTGATACCAGTTCTAGCAATTTTTTGATGGAGTTTTTCAGGTTTTCTACATAGAGTATCATGTCATCTGTGAATAGTGAAAGTTTGACTTCTTCCTTGCTGATTTGGATGTCTTTTATTTATTTTTGTTGTCTGATTGCTGTGGATAGGATTTCCAGTACTATGTTAAATAACAATGGTGAGAGTGGACATCCCTGTCTTATTCTTGACCTTAGAGGAAAAGCCCTCAGTTGTTCCCCATCGAGGATGATATCAGCTGTGGGTCTTTCATATATGGCCTTTATGATGTTGAGGTATGTTCCTTCAATCCCTATTTTGTTGAGTTTTTTTTTTATCTGAAATGGATGTTGTATTTTGTCAAATGCTTTTTTCTGCATCTATTGACAGGATCATATAGTACTTATCATTTCTTTTATTAATGTGGTACATCACAATGATTGATTTGCAAATTGGACCACCTTGCAGCCTTAGAATAAATCCCACTTGATTGTGGTGAATAATTCTTTAAATGTACTGTTGGATTCAATTTGCTAGTATCTTGTTGAGAATTTTTGCATCCATGTTCATCATGGATATTGGCTTATAATTATTCTCTTTAGTGGGGTCTTTAGATGGTTTTGGAATCAAGTTAATGCTGGCCTCAGAGAATGAGTTTGGAAGTTTTTCTTTCATTTTTATTTTTTAGAACAGTTTGAGAAGAATAGATATTAACTCTTCTTTAAATGTTTGGTAGAATTTCCTGGAAAGTCATCTGGCCCTGTACCTTTGTTTGTTGGGAGATTTTTGATTACTGATTCCACTTCTTTGCTGGTTATGGGTCTGTTCAAATTTTCTATTTCTTCTTCTTTCAGTTTTGGTAATTTGTATGTTTCTAGGAATTTACCCATTTTTTCCAGATTGCCCAATTTGTTGGCATACAAGTTTTCATAACATTCTCTTTTAATTGTTTGTATTTCTGTGATGTTGGTTGTGATCTGTCTTCTCTCATACATGATTTTATTTCTTTCAGTCCTTTCTCTTTTCTTTTTGACAAATCTGGCTAGGGGGGTTATCAATTTTACTATTTTTTTAAATAACCACTTGTTAGTTTCATTGATCCAATCTACTGAGTTTTTTGTTCCTATACCATTTATTTCTGCTCTAATGTTTATTATTTCCCTATTCTGCTGGCTTTAGGCTTCATTTGCTGTTACTTTTGTAGCTCTTTTTGGTGTAAGGTTAGTTGTATATTTGAGAATTTTCTTCCTTCTTGAAGGAGGCCTGTGTTGCAATACATTTTCCTGTTAGGACTGCCTTTGCTTCACCCCGACGGTTTTGGGCTGTCATGTTTTCATTTTCATTTGCATCCATGTATTATTTTTTTTCTTCTTTACTTTACTGGTTAATCCATTCATTCTTTAGTAGGATGTTCTTTAACCTCCATATATTTGTGATCTTTCCAAATTTTTCCTTGCAGTTGACTTCAAGTTTCATAGCATTGTGGTAAATAAATATGCATGATATGATTTCAGTATTTTTGTATTTGTTGGGGCCTCATTTATGACCCAGTATGTGATCTACTCTGGAGAATGTTCCATGTGTACTCGAAAATAATGTTTAATGGAACTGGAGGGTATTATGCTAAGTGAAATAAGTCAGGCAGAGAAAGACAGATACCATATGTTTTTACTCATATGTGGATCTTGAGAAACTTAGCAGAAGACCATGGGGGAGGGGAAGGGGAAAAAAAGTTACAGAGAGGGAGGGAGGCAAACCATAAGAGACTTTTAAGGACTGAGAACAAACTGAGGGTTGGTGGGGGGTAGGGGAGAGGGGAAAGTGGGTGATGGGCATGGAGGAGGGCACTTGTTGGGATGAACATTGGGTGTTGCATGGAAACCAATTTGATAAAAAAAATTATATTAAAAAAAATAAACTAAATAAAATAGAAGACAAAAAAAAAAGAATGTATATTCTGCCACTTTAGAATGAAATGTCCTGAATATATCTATTAAGTCCATATGGTCCAGTGTGTCATTCAAAGCCATTGTTTCTTTGGTGATTTGCTGTTTAGATTATTTGTTTATTGTTGTAATTGGCATATTAAAGTCCCCTACTATTATTGTACTATTATCAATGATTTTCTGTATGTTTGTTATTAATTGTTTTATATATTTGGGTCCTTTCAAATTGGGGCATAAATATTTACAATTGTTAGATCTTCTTGTTGGATAGACCCCTTTATTATGATATACTGTGCTTCTTTATCTTTTGTTACAGTCTTGGTTTAAAACCTAGTTTTTCTAATATAAGTGTGGCTACTCTAGCTTTCTTTTGATGTCCATTAGCATGATAAATGGTTTTCCGTCCACTCACTTTCAATCTGTAGGTGTCTGTAGGTCTAAAATGAGTCTCTTGTAGGCAGCGTCTAGATGGGTCTTGTTTTTTAATCCATTCTGGTACCTTATGTCTTTTGATTGGAGAATTTAGTTCATTTACATTCAGATTATTGATAGATATGAATTTAGTGCCAGTGTATGACCTGCAAACTTGGTGTTTCTGGTGATTTTCTATGTTCCTTTCTAGTCTGTTGCTTTTGGTCTTTCTTTCCTACTCAAGGAGTCTCCTTTAATGCTTCTTGCAGGACTGGGTTAGTGGTCATGAGCCCCTTTAGTTTTGTTTGTTTGTGTTTCTTTATCTCTCTTTCTATTCTGAATGACAGCCTTGCTGGATAATACACACCTCGGGTGTATATTTTTCCTCTTTAGCACATTAAGTATATCATGCCACTCCCTTCTGGCCTGCCAGGTTTCTGTGGATAGGTCTGCTGGAAACCCTATTTGTATTCCTTACAAGGTTAGGGATTTCTTTTCCCTTGCTGCTTTCAGAATTCTTTCCTTATCTCTATATTTTGCATATTTTACTATGATATGTCTTGTTGTTGGCCTGCTTTTTTAAATTTTTCATGGGAGTTCTCTGTGCCTCCTGGATTTGGATGTCCTTTTCCTCTCCCAGATTAGGGAAGTTTTAGCTATAATTTGCTCAAATAAACCTTCTGCCCTCTTTCCCTTTTCTTTTTCTGGGACTCTTATGATATGAATGTTACTACGCCATATGGAGTTGCTGAGTTCCTTAAGTCTACATTTGTAATCCAATAGTTTTATTTCCCTCTTTTTTTCAGCTTCATTATTTTCCATAATTTTATTTTCTACTTATTACTTAGTTATTCGTTCCACTGCTTCTTCCATCCTTGTGGTCATTACCTCCAGTCAGTTTTGCATCTAGGTTATAGCATTTTTTATTTTGGCCAGACTAGTTTTTAGGTGTTTTATCTCTGTGTTAAGGAACTTCCTGGTGTCTTCTATGATTTTCTCTAGCCAGCTAGTATCCTTATGATTATGTTTTAAATTTTGGTTTAGTCATATTACTTATATTTGTTGTGATTAGATCCCTTGCTGTGACCTGTTCTTGTTTTCTTTTGGGATGCATTTCTCCATCTTGGCATTTTTCTGGGTCTCTGTCTTCTGTGTGTTAGGAAGACCTATCATGTTTCCTGTTCCTGAGAGAAATGGCTATATTAAGAAGAGGTCATACACCGTCTAGGGCTTGGTGCTTCAGGATATGTCTCTGGTGTGTGCTGTGTATACTCTGATGTTGTGTTTTGGCTGCTCTTTCCCTCAGATGAGTCCTTTGAAGAGTTTTACCTTGTCTTAAATGGGTAGTGTTTGGACCTTGTCCACTGTTGGACAACTTTTAACTTGGTGTGTTTTGGTCTGTTTGATATAAGAGGCTGGATCCTATTTCCCCTAGAGCTGAAGCTTTTTTAGCACTCTATGGTCAGGAGATTTGGTGTATGTGGGGGGGTGGTATTATTCTTTTGGGGGAGGGGCCCACTGTTGCTCTGATTCACTGTTGCAAGCACACTTGCCCTACTAAAAAAGCACCTGCAGAGCACATAAAGTGGGATGTAGTGTATTTGGTTCAAGCCTCCACTCTGGGTGCTGTGCTGCTCACTGAGATCCACCTGTGCTGATGGGCAGGGATAAAAATGTCTTCACCTGGCTCTCTCATTCCCAGAGAGGGGAGTTTATCCCTGATGCTATTCAGGAAGCCCTTGTGGAAGAGCAAATAATCTTCCCTTGTGTGTTCCAGGCATCCCTAAGATCCCTGCCTTCACCCTGTCTGTGTCCCAGCTGTCTGCCTGCCCTGCAGTGCAGTACTCCTTTTTTTTCTCTCAGGTGCACTGGCTGGGTTTCAAAACTCCAAATTTTGGGGACCCAGTGTGGTGAAGACCTAAGGTGGTTCTCTAGGGGAGGGTTTCACTGTGCTCTGGTTGGTACTTACTTGTCCCAGAAAAGCAGTCACATGACCATGCAGCAGCTTGGACTTTACAAGAAAACACAGCAAAAAGCTGTGTTCAGTTAGCTGCCTTCAACAGGTGCTTCTGTTCCTATGCTAAGGAACGGGGCAGCTCAATGGTGCCCATCGGCACTTTTGTCCCCTGAGAGACACGTCTCCCAAATGCAGAGGCAGAGAGACAATGCCACCTCTCCCAAATACACTCCAAGAAGGGGAACTGTCTCTCCCACTGTGATCCCAGGGTATCTTCAGATCATGCTGTCTGCTCCCAGACCTCTGCCCTCCTTTTCCATAGGAGTACTACTATGTTCACCAGGCTTGACCCGATGATGGTGCAGACTTCTGAAACTTCAGACTTTGAACTCTGCTGCCTGTAACTACTCAGCCCCTCTCATTTTACCTATCAATGATTTTGATGAAGTGTTTTTCTTGTGCAATGTTCTCTCTTTCTGTTTCCCTCTTCCTTCCATGTTTAGGGCTCCCACCCCTCCACAGCACCTACAATTCTTTTCTTCCCCAAATCATGTGTCTGCACCTCCTTACTTCCATGATGTGGCCTCTCCTCTCTCTCCAGTTGTGCAGTTTGTTCTCTCAGTCCTCAGATTTCTTGGGTGTTCAGAATGATCTGATATTTATCTAGCTGTGTTTGAGGGATGAGGCAAGTATCGGATCTCCCTGCTACTCTTTCATCTTAACTCCTCCCGACTAAGGGTTGTTAACACATATTGTTTTCTCTTTGGAGATTGCCCTTACTTCCTATAAACCAAAATGCAATGGAAAATATGCCTTATGCATGATCTAGTTATTTTGTTGTGGAAAGCCCTTCAGAGTATCTAGTTTGCCACAATGCCAGAAGCAGGAGTCCCCTTACAAAGCTTTTACACAATTCATAAGCCCCACTCAAAACCTGTTGACTCAGCATTTCTGCAGTTAGGCAGATAAATCTATATTTTAAAAACTAGTTCTGAAGTTATTATTATAATAAACCATAGTTAAGAGTTTCTACCCGATAACTTGTTTATATCTAGCTGATGAGACATAATGAGAGGTCAGAGCTGACACAGAGGAGTTTCTGGGGCTCTGGCTTCTGGTTCAGTTCCTGGTAACACATGCCTTCTCCCCTACACAGTCCCCACTGGCCTTCTTCCATTTATTGGTAACCTTAAGTTGGCCTTCTTATGTGATCTTACAGGTGAACAGAGACTTAACATTCTAGAATTAGAGTGTTACGTCCTTCCCTCCCTCCCTCCTTCCCTAAATCCTGCTTGTCTTTTAAGGGCATTGCAAAAAACCTCTTCTGGTTGAAAACTTTTCTGATCCCTGTCTGCAAAGTATAAAAATATGATATCTTCTCTCTTGACACTTTTATAACTCTTGGAATCTCATGCACTATTTTCCCAACCAGATGCTCTTCAAGGGTAGGGGCCATGTCTAGTTCATTATCACAGCCCTGTAGCCTTAACCCATCATATCAATAGTGATTGAAAGGGACAGAGAGCCCAGTTGCTTAGGAAGGTTTTATTGGTGCATTAGGATATATGGGGCAATGGACAGATGGAAGAGACAAAAATAGCTATGAAAAGCCCCACAAGCTGAGGAGAATCTGGCATAAATGAATGATTGGCTCTGTGTTTTCCTGTTCCTGAGGGGTCTGCACAGTGGAGCAGATGAGAGAGGAATTTAGGATAGAAAGCACCTTGCAGAAATGGTCTCACTGAGAAAGACCTAAGAGAAAAACCATGATAAAGAGCTGACATGCCAACTGGACTGGCCAGGGCAGGACAAGCCAACCCCTCTGCAGCTGTCTTCTTCTGGTACTGGGCACTGGAGTCTGGGGCTGGGACACTCATGGCTTATTGCTTTTGAAGTAGGAATACAGCCCCCTGGCTGTGAGGCCTCGCTTTCCTTCTGGTTGGGCTGTGTCTGGGCCCGGGGCTGAAAGCATGCCAGAATGCAGGCTACCCTGGTCCTGCCTTGGGATTGCTGTATCCCTTGTGTGGTCATCCACCCACTCTTGGGTAACCACAGTGGATTCGCTCTCTCCCTGTCCGCCTGTCACACTACACCTTGGTTGAGTGCTGCTCCGGTCCTGTCTCCCTGTCAGAGTGCTTGCCCCAGCCTGGGCCTGTCCTCCCATCTCTGCCTCTCCTGCTTCATAGTGGCTTACTTGTGTCCATCTTTGACCACTGTCTGACTGCCTTTGAATCTGTCCCTCATCTCTATCCCCTGTGTGCCTTGCAGACTGGCTCTTGCCCTGCTCCATGGTCTGGGTGTGTGTCTGGGTTTGTGATCCTGCCTGTGTTTGAATGTGCCCTCCTGTCACCACTTGGCTTGTCTGGCTCCTATCTTGACCCTGGACCTCAGTCCCTCTGGTCTGGCCATGGGTGGACTCCTGTGGCTGGGTGCCAGGGCTTCCTATGTGACCACTCCTGTCCTGCTCTGTGGTCTGGGTGACACCTCCTGATGTCTGAACATGTTCTCTTGCCACTATCTGGCTTGTCTGACTCCTATCTTGACCCTGGACCTCAGTCCCTCTGGTCTGGCCATGGGTGGACTCCTGTGGCTGGGTGCCAGGGCTTCCTATCTGACCACTCCTGTCCTGCTCCATGGTCTGGGTGACACCTCTTGGTGTCTGAACATGTTCTCTTGCCACTATCTGGCTTGTCTGACTCCTATCTTGACCCTGGACCTCAGTCCCTCTGGTCTGGGTGGACTCCTGTGGCTGGGTACCAGGGCTTCCTATCTGACTGCTCCTGTCTTCCTCCATAGTCTGGGTGGTATCTGTCTGGGTCTGAGTTCCAGTTCCAGTCACTGTTTTACTTGTCTGGTGGGCTCTATCCTGTTCCCTGGCCTGCGACTGTCTCTCTGACTCCCTCTCTCTGGTCTGGTGGCTCTTGTCTTCTCCCACTCTCTGGGTCTGCTGTGTACATTCCCCAGCTTGTGTCTGCCAACTCTCTCTCTCTTGTCTCTGAGACTCATACTGCCTATCCTGGCCAATATCCTGACCATGGGTCTGAGCCCTGGCCCCTACCTGTCCTCTGGAGGCTTGTGTGCTCTGTCTATGTTGGCTCTCCTCACAATGCTGTCCTTCCCTACCAGCTCCACCTCAGTTCTCCTGTTCTGTCCTTCCCCCAGCTCTTGTGAGTCCCCAGAAGGGCAAATTCCAGACTCTTGAGATCCACAAGCCCCCTCAGGACTCTCGCTCAGTGTCTTGAAACAGGCTTGGGCGACTTTAAACACCAGGACCAGGAATTCCTTGAACTCCACAGTCCCTGTGTCATCTTCATCTAGCAGGCACAGGACTTCATCCACAGTGGCAGGATCATGGGGTTTCTGGGGAGGAGAAGAGGAAAAATCAGCATACTGCCCCTGGGGAAGGTGTGGTTGGGCCAGTTCACTCAGTCTGCAGGCTTCCCACCCCTGAGCCAGGGAGCCCACCTGTGCCAGCCTCAGGGTGCGTACATAGATAGCTACAGCAGCCCTAATATGAAATAGCTTTCAGTGTGCAGCCCTTCTCACAAGGGTAGGAAGCACCTTTTGATTTGTATCCTCTGTGCCTGGCATAATTTCTGGATTACAGGATAACTGGAGCAAGACTCACTGAAGAATGAATGAATGAATGAATGAGCTCATAATGATTCTTTGGGCTGTCCTCGGCTCCTGACCCTTGGCACTGAGTGGGATCCTCTCCAGTGCCCAACACCAGGCGAAGACAGCAGGAACATGGCCTCAAGGAGATTTTGTGGGTTCACTGAGGCTCAGGTGTTTTCCCATGGTGGGGTGAGTGGGGTTTGGTGAGACCACAAGTTGCCCTGAGTATGCATCCTGCTGTGCCTACACATTCCTGTCCCTAAGGCCATTGTCCTGGTTGCTTTAGATGGGAACCAAAGGCAGGAAGAGGCAGGGAAGTGCATCAATGCCCTGGGTCTGCTTTGCTGGTAGGGGGAGAGAAGGAGGGGCTCCCAGAGTGTCCTCCCAGCTGATGACAACCAACTTGCCCTCAAAAACACATTTCTGATGTGACCATTCAACTAATATTTTTGAGCAACTGCAAGACACAGAGCTATGCTTCTAATAAATGAATGAATAAATTTCTGATGGACATAAGAAATGGCTACTGCATCAGATTTAAGTAGCAGCAGAGAGCAGTAATTACTTTCATTTCTAGAATACTCAAGGGCTCTATTCTTCCCTGAGCTGTCCCTTTTGAGTCCTTTCACCTTGTCTCTAAATTAGAATTAATTGAAATCAAGGTTTTTTCTCTAAGGAAACTACCATCTCTTGTTCCTTTGCCTTCCTTTTCTCCTCCTCCACAGCTGCCAGGAGATCCAGTGGGCTTGGATCCAGTGGCTACCTCTTCAGATTCCTGAGGCAGAGCATCTGCAGGCAAACCCCTTTCTTCTTTCCTCTCCCACCCTCCCCACCTCGCCGGGCACATCATACCACAATGACATCAGCAAACTCATGCTCCAAGAGCCTTTTCAGCTCCCCCCGGGTGAGCATTTTGCAGTTGCCCTCCATCCTGGCGTATCGCCCAAAGGCTTCGATGATCCCATTAATGTTTCGCAGTAACTGAGGCATCTTTGGAGTCAAGCTGGAGAAAGAAGCAAAGCCCCCATGGGGGCTCCAAAATCAACCTCAGCGTTTCCTCCTGCTCCTTCTAGGTCTTTCCTTGCATATTCAGCTCTGCCTCTGATGGCTCTGAGTATTCCCTCTCCCTTTCCTACTTAATGGATTTTATGAATGGGAAGGAGGGGCACATCATGGTTAGTGACAGGCTCCAGAGTCAGGACTTCTATGCCAGCCTCACCACCTGACTGTCAGGTGAGCTAGGGCAGTTTTCTTTGCCTTTCTATGCCTCGGTTTACTCATTGTGAAATGAAGGTAATACCAGTATTTACTTGATAAGATTATTGTGAAGATTAAGAGATAATTCATATAAAGCACTTGGAAGATGCTGGCTTATACTAAGTGACAGCTATTAAATATCATTATGATGTTATTATATACATACATAATATGTGTACATCTGTGTGAACTCTGCTGCTCACAGAGTACTTCCATATGCATCATCTCTTATAATCCTTACTATCTCCACTTTTTATAGGTGAGGAAACAGGCTCAGAGAAGTTAGGTGATTTGCTCAAGGCCCCATAGCTTGTAGGGGACCAAGAAACCCAAGAGTTCATATCTCCTGAACTCAAATGCAATGAACATTCTAGACTGCATCCTGTGGACAGTCTATCTAGTCATATGGTGTTAGGGTCCTGCTGGGAACACCAACAGGCAATAAGTACATATCTAAGCTGACCCCTGCCTCAGGTGGGGCAGGCAGGAACCCCATGGGGTTGCACCCTTTCTTGCTGCCTTTTGAGTAGGCATTCAGGAAGAGGCTGGGTTACCAGCTGTTGGCCATACTCAGGGCGCCTTCCAGTTCCAAGTCTTAAGTTCCTCTGAATGTGACATCTGTCCTCAGCACTGGGACCTGTGAACTGTGAAGGAGGTCAGCCTTCCCATAGCTGTGTGGCTCCTTCCAGCCCACAAAACTGGTGACCTATGAGGAATGACTCCTAACTGAAGGGAGAGATTTTGGTTCTCATTAGCTGGGGATCTGGGCATAGCTTGAAGGGAATCCTGAGTGCAGCTGCATGGGCAAAAGGCAAAGGGACGTGGAGGTGCATTAAAGTAGAAGCCTCAAAGACCGGGAGATGGCAAGTTCAAATGCAGGAGGAAGAGGAAGGCCTGGGTACAGAAGCATGAGAGTGAAGGGAGGCAGGAAGGAGGCTTGGTGCTGGAGAAGATGGGGCAGTGTGGCCAGAAGGATTTTGAAGGTTATAGACCCCAGGTAAGCTCTTCAAGGGGTGTCCTTTCTACCCTCCAGTAGCCAAAAATTTCAGGCAGACTGCTTTTGCACGTCAAGGTACAAAACTCAAATATTGTACCCCAACAAAGAAATGAAAAGATCCTGGGTTTTTGTTGTTTAGCATGTCAGACCTTAATCACTGACCTATAAACAGTAAAAATAAGGCTACTTTTTAGTTACTCTTCAGATGCCTTAGGATAAACCTACAAACTCATATTGCCTAATAAGACCCTGGGGAAGACTGTCATGTTAGCCCCTTCCTCTGTGACAAGGTTCAAGCCCATTGTCAGATTGGCATAAGTAACCTGATTCTGGCCTCATACACTGTGAGTACTGCAAAGAGGTTTCCAGAACCTTAAGAATAAAACACCTTTGCTGTCCAGAAAGGCACAGGAGTGGTTCCATTGCTGCTGCTAACATGCTCTGGTGAGAGGCGTTACTGACAGGCCAGTCTCAGGGGAGGAGGAAAGAGCCCCATGGCTTCAGGACAGCATCTTCTCCCACATGCACATGCCCACTTTGCCTGAGGCCCAGTCAGAGTGGACACTTTCTGTCCATGGCCAGCACCACAGGCCATGACCTGGATCTGACAGCTTGGTTTTATGAGCTCAGATCACCAGGGCAGTGAGAATGAGAAAGAGGTTTCTCAAGAGGGCACTTACCTAATGCACAGGCAGGATGAGCAAGTGGCTGTTAGGTGGTGAATGGAGTACCAGGTCAGAGGGACAGGAACCTTTTATAGGGGATTTAATGGAGGCTGGTGTTTTAGATAGACGTCCCCGCCCCATGGGAAGGCTTGATTCACTCAAGGCTCTGCCCAGCCCAGCCCCACTTCCCTTCTTGTCTGTTTTACCTGCTGACACATGGCTGTGTTGGCTGAATAAGCACTCCCTCTTACTACACTGGGTACCTCCCTGATTCCTTCCCTGGGTCTGTCTCCTCATGTCAGGCAAGCTCCTTTCTGATATGATGGGCTCAGAAGTGCTAGGCACAGGTTGGGGCTCCTAGTGAACTTTCATCATCTCCATGTGACTGCAAAGTCATGGGACTCCTTTTTTTTTTAATATAAACATTTTAAAACATTTCCATCTATTGAGGGTTATCCTTTCCAAAGTGGTCACTTTGGGAGACTATACATGTTTTGTAGTAATGTTGTAATTTTGCCATTACTTAGAACATTCTTGGATCTTGTTTTGGAATTGCCTTTCATACCAAGTTTATGAGACATGCAAGAAATTCAATCTCATTTCTTTTTGGTTGGGTCTCATTTTTTATTAAAACAAACAAAATTAATAGCTTCCCCCAGCCCCCATCCTATGGGCAGGCAGTGTTTTACGGCTGGTGGGAGAAGAGACTTAAGATAATTAGGTGCAACCCCTTCGTTGCAAACACAGGGAACTCAACTGCTCGATTGGTCAGCAGGTATTTGTGGAGCGCCTGTTCCACTTCAGACCCAGGGCTAAGGACTGAGGGGAACAGTGTGGAACAGGCTGTGAGCAGTTTCTACCTTCACAGGTTTTGCAGCTTGGCAGTCCCAGGAGAAAGTCCCAAGAGAGTAACAGTACTGCCAATTACTGTTTGAGTTGCTTCAATTTGATTCCATTTTCATTACCACCTCATTTTGTTGTATCCTCACAACTAAACCCCTTTTATAAATGAAGACACTGAGAGCCCTTGGAGTAGTGTCCGCTCTGAAGAAGGTATGGGTGTGGTGGAGCCCTCAATTTCTGGCCATGTTCTCCTCTATGCAACATGTGGCTGCTTCTTCTTCTCTCCATGACTTTTGGCACTTTACAAACATCAACTTTGTTCTCTGTGGATAAAGAACAACCATACTTGAGGATGCTGAGAAGGAAGCATTCTGAGCTCTGAAGCCAAGTCCTGAAGGGGCTTCTAGCACACATTTTTGTGGGAAGTACATGTAGCTTCTGGAATGACTCTGGATAGGGAAACGCATCTTCACAGTTGTCACTTATTTGTCTGCATGCAGCCCACAGGAAAGGTAATGATAGGATAGGAAGGTGCAGTAAGATGGGCAGAGGGAGGGCAGACCTGTAGCCACGGCACAAGCTCCAGTAAGGGGCACAGAGCACAGGGTGAGGTGCAGCCTGCAGAAGGGGCCAACTTCATGGACAGTGGCTGGTTCCAGTCCCTGGTGAGAGAGGGGGCAGAAGTTTCTGTGGTAACTGGTCAGTTCAGAGAAGGCCAGTGTGAGAGGGGGAGGCTGGAGAACAAGAGGGGGTCCTGCAGAGTAGACCTTCCTTCTGTGAGTGATTTTCTAAGTCTTTTCTGAAGGGGCTCAGAACTTCCAGAAAAGTTTGGGAACTCAGGGAAAGTAAGTTTGGGAAGTAACAAACCAGGTGCTTGATATGAGGTAACTCTGAGGTAGGTATCATTATATCTAATTTACAGATGAAGAAACTGAGATACAGAGAGGTTAAGTAAACTACCCAAGGTCACATACCTAGAAAGCAATAAAATTAAATTTGAATTTAGGTTTGCCTGCCTCCGAAGCCTGTGTCTTTCCAGGAGGCAGGACTGAGCCTGGGGAGTTGAGGGCCATGAAAGTGGAGGGAGGGTGGCTGGTGGGGGTGGGGGTGGGTGAGGCGGAGCTGGGGGGAGAAGGGTGAGCCAGGGATGGGCCTGGCAGTCTCAGAGGGTGTCACATTGTTAGTGTGTGACATTTGTGAAGAGTTGTCACAAATGAGGGAATTTACTTAGTAGTCACATCCCTTGGATCTAGAGGCAGAAAGAGGTCAGGGACCCTGTCTGAAATTGAATCAAACTCTTCTCTTATGTTCACTTTGCCTTGGGATAAACAGAAATATCTCAATGAAACAAACTCATTTTTGCATTTTGATTCCTTTTTACACACTCACTCAGAAATTTGTTGCTGATAGAGATAATTTATTTCTACAAGTATTTAACAGCCCATCTTTGTGACACTTAGTAGGCTACAAATGAAGAGTAAAATTCTGCTCTCCAGGGAATCAGTCTAGTTGGGAAAACAGGCCATGAACACCCTGAAGAATTTGACAATGGAAGACAAGGTGTTGTAAGACGTAAATCTGTAAAACAAGATACCTTCACTTGTACCCTGGGGCACAGAATGGAGACACAGACAGGGACCTGGCAGTGGGGAATGACTGGAGGTGGTCATTTGAATTTCCCCCCAAAAGCAGAAGATGGAAAAATTCCATAATCTTGGGCTTCACCCTCAGAAAGGAGTAAAAACAGTTCTGAAAGCCAGAAAGCTGTTGCCCAGAGTGTCATGTGTGGTGAGAGAAGTCACCTGTCCATGCACAGCCTATACATCCTGACTGAGAGGCAGGGTGAGGGCATGATTCTTAGAGGGGAAAAAGAGCAGTGGACAGTTTTGAGACTCTTTATGCTTTCTTTGCCCCAAATGTGGCCTCTTCTCCCAAGCCCACCCGACCTGGGTCCTGGTTAGAGCATCCTGGAAGCCCAGATGCTCAAGTTCAACCCCAGATATGCCAGGGAGGATTAAGCAGATACCAGAGACATCCCTGTTGACACAGTTTGCAGCGATTTAGTATCTATTATACTTTCTGGGCCTAATCCCCAACCTGACAGGTGGTGTTGGTCCTGCTGTGTCTCTGAGTCCAATGCAGACAGGGATCATGTGACTAATACTGTCGTTACCATTTGCCAGGAAATCTGGAAGCTGCCATTTGAAAGGGAGTCTGAATTTCCCAGAGCTAGGTGTCCAGCCCAAAGGCAGAGCTCCTTAGAGCAAGCAAACCAGAAGGTTTCAACCTCCTTCCCATTGGGAAAAATGAGAAATATCATAGGAGGTGGGGAAGTTCTTCCTTTTCCTGCCTCATCAGTGCTAATGAGTCTGCACAGTTCTGGTGGTACCAAAGGTTTGTTGATTTAAATGTAATGGGAATAGATAAGACACTTCCCAGTATGTCTTTATTTATGTCAAAACTTGGACCTGTCTCAAGGCCAGAAAACTCCCTTTCTCTGCCTTGCTGATATGCTTACAGGGTGCTGGCATATGAGCAGTGTGCCTGGCCACCAAACACACCTGCATGAGACTCTGATTCAGGAGTGAAGGGTGTGAGGATGTAGGCGCACACGGAGAGGGCTAGACTGAGGCTAGACTGGGATCTAGGGGTGATGCAGGACAGTGGGGTCTTTCCTAGAACAATCCTGTAGTCTGACTTGGGCTTTTGTTCTTGTGGGGCAGCCTCTAAATTCAACCCTCTGATCCTAAAGTGGTTTTATCTGCTTTCAGGTAGGCCTTCCTGTCAATGGCTTAGTTCAATGTCATTCCATCATGTTTTAGGAAAACATTTTCTTTAACAGGTGGGTTTTTTTCCCCATTCATTTGTCCGTTTAAATATTAATTAGGAAATACAAAATAAATATAATACCAAACACATTCATGTAATAGAATTCCATACAGCAGTGAAAATGAAAAAAAAAAAACTGTTATACGTAACAACATGGGTAACTCTCACAAACATAGATTTCCAAAAAAAAAAAAAAACCAGATATAAAATCTACATAGTATGAGTCCATTTATAGAAAATTAAAACAACAGGCAAAACCAAACCACGGAGTTATACATTAGAATATTAACTTTGGAGAGGCACGAGCCTAGCTTCTGGGATGCTGATAACATGCTGGTTCTGGATCTGGGTGGTGGACACATTAATGTGTTACTTTGTGAAAACTCTTACATTAATGATTTGTGTACTCTTCTGTATGTATTTTACACTTCAGTAAAAAGGTCTTTTTCCCTTGGAAAAAGAAGTGTGGACCTGCCATTCCCACAAACCCAGCTTCTGCTGCGTTCTGCCTGTCTGCCAGGCCTTCCTCCTGCCTGAATGCATTCTCCTTCTCCTCCATGCAAATGGCCTCTGTCCCTTCAAAACAACTCAAATACCACTGACTCCATAATGTATTTCCATATTATCCTAACCAGATGAGATTTGTTCTTGTTCGGGCGTCTCTTTGAGGACAAGGCTAGTTTGTAAGTACACATATGCTAAGTTGATATGGAGGCCTGGTTCATTCTTCAGGAGAAGAAGCTTTGCCCTGCAATTGTGAAGGCTGGGTGATGTGTCACACACACCATGCCTGGCCCCACATTCCATCCCACTACAGCTCTTGGGCTTCATCCCTGGCTCATGGAGATAACATGGGATAGTTCAGAATTTAAGGCTGCAGGAGATGCCAGGACCAAAATGGAGCAAAGCTCCAAGTCAGCTCTCATCAGGATGGACCGGATTTGTGGTGCTTTCCCTAAAACCCTCACAAACCCATGTGTGCTAGCCTCCACTGGAGTTGGCCAGCTGTGAACTATTTCCTCCTTCATTTATCAAAGGGCCTATCCCTCCTAGGGTGGTAGCCAGGATTAAAAGGTAATGATCAGGTGTTGTGAGCACACTGGATGACGAAGGGACATCGAAATTGTGCAAAGATGAAAGCCATTAGTAGGAAGTTACTTTGGGGCCTGGAAATAGAGTCCTGATTTAACAGGAAAAGGGTGAAGTGGTGGTGCTGAGGGCCTGAGGTTATTCTAGGGACCACTGGCTATTGGCAAATGTCATGTTCATTGTCTTCAGACCCTCGTGATGTTAGCAAGACAAGAAGACACACAGGAATGTTCTTATCCTGAGAGTGGAAAGGACTGGCATGCCCTGCCCCCCATACTTCCCTGGCTGCCTGGCTTCACTTACTCGATGAGCCCCTGTTTCCTTATCTGTAAACTAGCGACAACCTCTGTGCCACTTGGTTATTATGAGTTAACAATATGCACCCAGTGTAGAAGTGCCTTCTGAACCAAGAACACTAAAACCTGTGCAGGGCATTATTATTCTTGTCATTTGAAGTCGTGATGAGTAGTCCTTTTGAACATAGGCAAGAGGAATGTACACAAAATTAATGCTCACAGGGGTTACTCAATCTGCCCCTTTAAGAAGCACTAATCCATAAATAATAAATAATACACACACCTTGGAAAATCCAAAAATATAAATTAGAAAAAACACAGTGGGTAATTATTCTCTAATGAAGGTATGTTTATTTTCCCTCAAGAGGGTTTACCACAGACTTCTTTCAATTACCTTTGATATATCTATACACCACTGAGTATTTCAGAACAAATGTATATAAGGGTAACATTAAGAGCCATTATTTGCAAGTCAATCCAAAGTGAAACTATAGTTGTCTGTGAAACAGAAGGAAATGATATTCAATTTACACAACTTTTGTGGGCAAAAGTGACATGGCTTTGCAGTGAGCCTGCCTCCAGTTTTTGGTATGTAGAGCTGCTGTGGGGTTCTCTGGGGCAGTGATCCACCATGTGGTGCCCACTCCTCCACCTGAGTGCTAAGAACATGCTTTCACTCCCTGGTTCTGGAATTGAAGGCTTCCAATGCTTGGTGGCCTTTGCAATTATTGTGAGGGTCCTATGAGTCCACGTGCCTGTCCGTCATTGCTGTGTAAGGAATTCCTATCCTGCACATATGTGTGCTCTTGTGTCCTAAATATGTGCTGGCCAAGTGGCCAAGACAGAAGTCACTTTCCTCCAAGCACACCAGCGTGGAGCCCCTTGCCTGCCATCTAGGGGAGATGGTCATGGGTAAGGCCCCCAAGGCTGGATAGTGGCAGCAGCCGACTCCAAGGAACAGTCAACAGAGCCAAGATCCACCAGCTAAACCTTCACTCAGGACTGAGCACCAGCTGTGCACAGGTCAGTGTGCTAAGGTGACTGCCACACTTGCTGTCCTAACCTCTCACAAACACCCTGAAAGCTTCTTCTTCTTCCCATACTCCACAGGAGGCACTTGAGTTTCAAAGAGGGGAAATGACATGGCAAAGTCACACAGTTTTGGGTGGAGATAGGACTGGACTTGAGAGTTTTTGCTCCTGGCTGGGTGGGCTCCTCACACTATACAGCCACCTCCATGGAGGGCTGGGGGAAGACAGGAGCCTGAGTGACCCTGAGTGGTAGGTAACACACTTTTGTTAGCATGAGGCATCCTCCACAGCTCCCTGAGTTGTGTGGGAACAAGGACTTAGGTGGAAGGTCACATTGAGGAATATTGGCATGTGTCAGGATGGCCCATAGGAGGGCAAATCCTCAGAAGCAGCTTACTGGGGTGTGGGCATGGTGACATCATGTGGGATCACAGGGGATAGCTTTAGCCTCTTCCATTGCTGTCACCAGCCAAGAATTAGGGCCTCCCTGCTTGCTTCTGTATTTCTCTCTTCTTAGCCAGTCCTTGTGCAGGCATGACATTTTCTGTTGTTAAAATGGAAACCAAGGGCTTCACAGGCCAACTGATCCCAGGATGTATCTGGCTCTACCACTTGAGTTCAGTGACTTAGGACAAATCCCTTAACTTCTCTGAGCCTTGACCTCATCTCTAAAAACGGAGCTTGTAAGTAAAATAAGTCAGGCGGAGAAAGACAGATACCATATGTTTTCACTCATAGGTGGATCCTGAGAAACTTAACAGAAGACCAGTGGGGAGGGGAAGGGGTGAAAAAAAGTTACAGAGAGGGAAGGAGGCAAACCATAAGAGACTCTTAAATACTGAGAACAGGGGCGCCTGGGTGGCGCAGTCGGTTAAACGTCCGACTTCAGCCAGGTAACGATCTCGCAGTCCGTGAGTTCGAGCCCCGCGTCGGGCTCTGGGCTGATGGCTCAGAGCCTGGAGCCTGTTTCCGATTCTGTGTCTCCCTCTCTCTCTGCCCCTCCCCCGTTCATGCTCTGTTTCTCTCTGTCCCAAAAATAAATAAACGTTGAAAAAAAATTAAAAAAAAATACTGAGAACAAACTGAGGGTTGATGGGGGGGTGGGGGAGAGGGGAAAGTGGGTGATGGGCATTGAGGAGGGCACCTGTTGGGATGAGCACTGGGTGTTGTGTGGAAACCAATTTGACAATAAATTATATATTTTATTATATTAATATTATATATTAATATATTATGTTAATATTAATATACATTAATATTTAATATATAAATATATAATTAAATCAAAAGAACTATTATGCATACAAAAAAATAAAAACAGAGCTTGTATAATGCCTGTTCTTTTATGGATGGCTGGTAGATTAAATAAAATAACGAGTCTTAAATGTTTTACCCAAAGACTGGTGGAAAAAAGTAGGCTGTCAGTCACTAGTAGAGGTCTGATTCGTTCATGAAGATGGGTCAAGAACATAACAGAACCAAGCTATTCAGGATTGGGCTCAAGCCTGTACACAACAGGGACTGGTGTGATTAAACAGAAGAACCAGAGGCTCCTGTGGTCATGAGGGAGGTCTGTAATAGTTTCTAGAATGTTAACATCATTGAATCATGAGTGTGTATGTGTGTGTGCACACATCTGTAGAAGATAAATCTAAGTTTCAACCTGTATTTCACTATTCAGTAGCAAAATGGGACCAGAAATAGTTTGAACTGCAAGTTGATGGAAATTGTGAACTTTGGGCAATTGCAACTAAAAAACCAGAACATTCTCTGTAATTTCTATAGCAGGTGTGGCACAAGGATGTGACAATTTGGAGGTACATTGATGAAGAAGAGGTTCAGAGGGTGACACAAAACCAGAATAGCACAAGAGGGAAACCCAGAGAGGACCACACCTGTGTGGTCCACCCATTCCGCAGTGAGGAGGGAATCCACTTAACCCCGGAAGTACTCTGGAAATGGTTATGTAATCTGTTGTGAATGCAATTTTGCTTCAGTTAATATATTTATAGAAGTTCAAATCATTTATACAATAATGTGTGTTCCATCATTTCTAATAAGCCATTTTGCTGTCCATTCCTAAGATCTGAGTTCAGAGAAGCCCTGTGTGTTTTCCTAATGGAGTCCTGAGCATTGGGTGGGGCCCCTTGGCCACTGCCTTGCAGTTCTGGTGCCCAGGCCTGGCACACCAGGTGTGCTGTCTATGTCTCGCCCAGGGCTTGCTCCTGTCTGGACCTGCTGCATGTTTCACATATGCTCCTCCCGAAATGCTGCTTCTGCTTGGCTTGTCTCTTTTTTTTTTTTCAACGTTTATTTATTTTTGGGACAGAGAGAGACAGAGCATGAACGGGGGAGGGGCAGAGAGAGAGGGAGACAGAATCGGAAACAGGCTCCAGGCTCTGAGCCATCAGCCCAGAGCCTGACGCGGGGATCGAACTCACGGACCACGAGATCGTGACCTGGCTGAAGTCAGACGCTTAACCAACTGCGCCACCCAGGCACCCCGGCTTGTCTCTCTTTAATCCTGCTGCCACATGTGTAGAACCAAACATAAAACCCTTCAAGGTGTGAGGCAAAGTCCTCAAGGTAAACCATCAGGGGAAGCCCCAACTCTGCTTCACCATGACAGGGAGTATTTTACCTTTGTTTCTTAAATGAGGAAGGCTGTGTTCTTACACACTTCCAGGCACTAATAATCCCTCTGATTGGTTGTTTTGAGCATAATAACTGTTTCTCCAGGCAGTAAAGAGGATATAGACACCGATAATTACAAGCTAGTTCACCACTCCCTGGGAGGCTGTGTAGATGGATTACTGTGTTGGAAGCATTCTCACTGGTTTCTTCACATGGTCTGTATATCAGTTAGGGTTCTCCAGAGAAACAGCCAATTAAGAGAGTTTATTTTAAGGATATGGTTCACACAATTGTTGGGGTTGGCAAGTCTGAAATTCACAGGGCTGGCCAGTAGGCTGACAATTCTGGCCAGAGTTGATATTGAAGTCTTGAGTCCAAAGGCAGTCTGGGGGGAGAATTCCCTCTTCCTTGAGCGAACGCTAGTCCTTTTAAGGCCGTCAACTGATTGGATGAGGACCACCCACATTGTGGAGAGTAATTTGCTTTACTCAAAGTCTACTGATTTAAATGTCTATGGCATGTGAAAAATACCTTCACAGAAACATCCGGACTGATGTTTGACAAAACAACTGGGCACCATGGCCTATCTAAGTTGACATATTAAAATAGCTATCACAGTGTAGGTACTCTGTTTGGCTTTCCATCATTGCTTTTCAAAGTATAGGGTTCCCCCCTTCTCCCAATTTCTTAGTAAATCATTGCTCCCTTATATCCTTGGTCTGGACTTTCATTCCCTGTGTTTCTTCCTAAGACGTTTGATACAGATTTCTTTAATTTTAATTAAGTGATATAGTTTTTCTTATTTAAAGTAAAGGTACATGAAAGAAAATTTAGAAAATTAAGATATCAAAAGGAAGAATAAACAGTACTGTGACACCACATAGCATAAAGAATCATTAGATTATATATCCTTCCAAGTAGCTTTTCTGTGTGTTCATAAGCAAGGATAATAATGGCTAACTTACTATGTCCCAGTTATTAACTCATTCAGTCCTCCCAACTTCAGTGCGGTAGGTACCATTATTATGTTTATATTCAGATGAGGAACATAAGGCACAGAGAAGTTAAGTGATTTGCCCAATGTCATATAGCTTGTGAAGGACAGTTTCAAGCACAGAGTCTGTGGATGGCAAGGAAGAGAATAAAGGGTTCTAGGGGTCCTGGCACCTGCAATACCAGCCTTCTCCCCAGATTTGTATCTCTCATTCCACTGTTCCCCTGTATACAAACACAATCAATGCCTCTGGGTGAGGGAGTAAAGTCCTCTGACTTTGGAATCTGGCTTTTAATTATTTCATTATAGTGCCCCTGTATGCAGATATTTTTCTACGATATGGGCATTATTATAAATACAGTATATTGTTTATTTTTATCTGATTTGCACAAGTACCTTTAAAATTTTTTTTTAATGTTTAGTTAATTTTGAGAGAGAGAGAGAGAGAGACAGAGCATGAGTGGGGATGGAGCAGAGAGAGAGGGAGACACAGAATCCGAAGCACGCTCCAGGCTCTGAGCTGTCAGCACAGAGCCTGACGCGGGGCTTGTGCTCATGAACAGTGAGATCATGACTTGAGCTGAAGTCAGACGCTTAACCGACTGAACCACCCAGGCGCCCCCGCACAACTACCTTTTTAAAATTTTTTTAAACAATTTTTTAAAATTTATTTTTATTTATTCTGAGAGAGAGAGAGAGAGCAAGTGGGGGAATTGCAGAAAGAGAGAGGGAGACAGAATCCCAAGCAGGGTCTGTGCTGACAGTGAAGAGCCAGACTTGGGGCTTGAACTCACCAGCTATGAGATCATGACCTGAGCCAAAATCAAGAGTCTGACGCTTATCCAACTGAGCCCCCCAGGCACCCCACACAAGTACCTTTTTTTAAAGTCACTATATAACCTTCAGGTTTTCTGTATCATATTTAGTGGTAGCAAGGGATTCCACTGAATGGAGACGCTTATGTAATCATTCCATTCTTAGGTTTTTTCATTGTGCCTCTTGTTTTTCTTGTGTCAAACACACAACATGTATTCTTAAACATATATTTTTGTACCTATTTATAAATTTTACCTTAATATCTAGAAATAAAATTGTGGAGTCAAAGAACATCAGTAACTTTAAGGCTCTTACATACCACAGACCAAACTACTCTCTCAGAAGGTGGTTTCAATTTTGCACTTCCATGAATGTTCAGCCCCTAAAAGTCACTAATATTTTGTGATTTAAAAAAGTACCAATTTTAATTGATGGTATCTGAGTGTAATGATTTGAATTCTGTTTATTGATTGTAATGAGGACAGTTTTTTTTCTTTGCGTGTTTATTGGTGATTTATATATTATGCATACATTTTTGGTTCATTTCCTTTGTCCCCTTCTTTAGAGATGGAAAATTATAGTCTTCCAAGCTAAACATTTTTATTTTGTAAATTACTTTTGAATATTTTTTTAAATTCTCCGGTGATGATTTTCTTTTTGTTTTCTGTCATCTGTAAGCCCTGGAGCCTTGGTAGTTTGTCTATAAGCTCCCTGGCCTTCTTGCCGGTATGAGCCAGGCCCCCAGCCCCCTTGGTGGGGCAGGACAAGTTATTCAGTCCTTGGAGGAGGCGTGAGGAAGAGCTGGCTGCTGCCCACTGCCTCATGCCCTGCCGCCCCACCTCTGGCCCAGGGGAGGGGCCCTGATGGGGAACATGGTGCCCGCCTTTGAAAAGGCAGCTGCTTACTTCTCCCACACTTCCCACTGCCTTTCCCTGAATCAAGGCGCATCTGCAAAGCAAGATGGATAGGGCTCTTTCATAGGGCTGCAGTGAAAATCTTATGGGAAGGTGTTTTACAGACGGTTATGAATTACAACAAAACAAAGTTCTTACTACTTTGAGCTGTGACTGTGGTTCTGGTTCTTCAGGGCAAGAGTTGGGTGGTTTGGGGTAAGCAGGTCCATTTGTCATGTTTGGAGAATGTGTGACATTTTGGGTTAGGCTATGCTGATGATCTCCCCACCCCATGCTCTCTGGGTCTCAGTTTCCTCCTCTGTAAAGGATAGTAATAGTACCAACTTCATTGTGCTGTGTGAGGATTAAATGCGTTAATCTATGTAAAGCACTGAGATTAGCCATTGGCACCTAGTAAGAGTTTAATGTAGATTAACTCAGTAAATCGTCACATAATCCAGTGAGGTAGGTACTATTTTTCCTCAGTCTACAGGGGGAGGAGACTGAGACCAGATGGGTGAAGTGGTCAGCCCAAGGTCACACAGCTCTTCAGTGGCTGAGCTAGGATGTATAGCCAGGCAGTCTGTCTTGAGAGTCCACATTTTAACCCCTGTACTGCTGCTCCCCTGCTTTGGGATGAGGGGGAAAGGTGGGTAAGGAAGCAGAAAAGCCTGGCCTTTCCCTCCCAGAAGTTAAGATGACAGGCCTTCTACATGCTTTTCAGCCCCTCCTCATAGTCTTCTCCAGCCACACCTCCTTCAGAAAGTCTTCCCAGATGAGCCCCACCCTTGTGATCACTCCTGTTTTCTCTATCTACTTTGAACTTATGAACCTAGTTGTTTGCATGGTGCTTTTTTAATGCTTTGAAAATTATTATTCAATTTGATGGTCATTTATCAAATGCCTAGAGCATAAGGCTAGAACTGTGGGGTATGTGAACATGAATAAAACATAGTTTCTCCCTGCCAAGAATTTGTAACCTTGCCAGGGATGTAGACTAAGACAGCCTTATGGAATTCCATTGAAAGAGAAATTGAGACCAGCGTTGTAAAAGAAATAGGAACCATGTACTACAGAAGTGTGGGGGAAGTAATGGTTAATTCAGACTGGGGTGGATGGCTTTGGACAGCTTCACAGACCATGCACTTGTACTGAGTCTTGAAGGATGGCTAAGAATTTAAGAGGCACAATGAGGTGGGATAGCAATCAGAGTAGGATGAGACAACACTATTGGTGCTGTGGTAGCCATTTCGCCGTTGTTATTCACAGGAGCAGGAGCTCTGCCCTGAAACTTTTTCAAGTGTTTGCATCTCAGTTGAATCATCAATGGAGATCCTGACTTCTGTGCTCTTGTTCTGGGTTTCCCCAGGCTGACACATGGCTCAGAGGTCCCTTCTGCAAAGAGACCGGCTGTCTTCTCATCACGTACTTGCCTGCACTGCTCCCATTTCTCTGGTAGGGAAGGAGCTCTGGGATGAGAGGGCACAGCTGGACCCCTGTGTCTACACTTCCTGGCAGTGTACCCAGGGAGGCTGTTCCTACTCCCTGGCTCCAGGGGAAACATCCAGCTGTGTTTTGTGTTCTGAGGCCTGAGACCTCTGGTGCCAGAGGCTTGGGGTTAAGATGAGGACTTGGAACACTAGACCACCTCTGAATAAGCAAGGGACTTTTTCTGGACAATAACTTTTCATTTTTCCATCCATCCATCCATCCATTCATCCAACAAACTCTTGCTGAACCTCTCAGCTCTTGCCCTCAAGCTCAGAGCCTAGTGAGTGACATGCTATCACACTATCATTACACTGATTACACTGAGTACTCTGATCAAGGGAGCACAGAGAAGGGGTACCCTACTCAGAACTGGGGTTAGGGAGTTGTCAAATCTTGAACCAAGTGTACAAAAAAGAGGTGGTGCAGATGGGGTGTAGTAGAAGGCAGAGGTGTGGGGTGCCCGGGGATACTTTTGCTGGGGCAGAGACAGAGTTGGGGGCAGATGTTACTCAGCAATGTGGCTAGAAGGGGCAGGTGGAGTCAGATTGTGAAGGTTCTGGAGTGGGAACGCAATAGCATTTGGGGCCCTGGAAGGTTTTAAGTGTAAGAAATGGTTTGTTTAATAGAGAAAACACTGTGGTGAGGAGAATGCAGTGTTGGAGGCAGGAGTGAAATCAAGGAGACAAGTTAGGGTTAGGGCAGCAGTTTTTAGAGAAGAGATGAGGACCTGGCCTGGGGTAGGGAAGGGGACTGGAGAAAGAAGAGATTTGGGAGGCCATAAGCAGGTACAATGGGTAGGACATTAAAGTCACGAGGTTGTGGGGGGACAGGGAGGAGTCAACAATGACTTTGGCCACCACTGATTGCTAGTGATGCTCTTCACCAGGTCAGAAAACAGGAGGAGAAGCAGGTGAGCAACAGGCCTGGGGAAGGGATGAATTCACTGTGGCGTGAGTTGAATCAGGCAGAGATAGGGCACTGGAGTCGAGGTCATCAGGCCCTAAGGTAGCGATCTGGAAATCTTCCAGATGTAGGTCTTAGGTAAAAAGTGAGAGTACTGGGCTTGAGTGGCATGTATGAAGCAGATTCTAAAGAGAGATGGAGAACAGAAAGGGTTACACCAAGGACTGGGGCACAAGTGAGGCCTGTGTCAAAGACATGCAGCAAAGTAGAGAGCAAAGGTTCCTGCTGGCTCCAGAGACAGCAGATTTTGAAGAATAAAAATCAGGATGCAGAGGGTTGAGGAGTGAGTGGGAGTCAAGGAGAGTGTGTAGGCATCTTTTGCAATAAGTTTGGCTAAGAAGGTAGTGAGAAGGGAGAAGGGAGGGGAAGAGAGAGACCAACCAGGAAACACTGTTTTAGAATGGGAAGGGCTTGATGTGCTTATGCCCAAGGGGAGTCTGTAGAAAGACTTTGTCTTAGGTTCAGTGGGTCTGAGAGGGGCCTCTGGGCCTCAAGGGGAGAGGGCACCCAACGCCCTGTGGGTAAGTCAGCCTTCCCAGGGAACAGCTGTCATGCCTGCCCCTGAGCCCACCCAGGCCTCAACCCCTCCACACTCCACCAGAGGCCATGTTGGGTCTCACAGAGGCAGCTGTGGAGGAGGGTGGGGTAGGGCAGAGGACTCAGGCCTTGGTTCTGAGTCAAGCAGGAGGCTGGGCTAACCCAGCTAGGGCCTGTGGCCAGACTGCCACCTGGTGTCGAGCTGAATATATAGCAGGAGGGCATCTACCAGGCACCAGCTCTGGAGGGTGGAGGGGGGCAGGTAAAGAAAGAGGAAAAAACAGGGGCACCTGGGTGGCTCAGTCAGTGAAGCATGTGACTCTTGATTTCGGCTCAGGACACTATTTCAGGGTTCATGAGTTCACTGGCAATGCAGACCCTGCTTGGGATTCTCTCTCTCTGCACCACCCACCCCTGCAAAAATAAATAAAACTTTAAAAAAAAAAAAAAAAGAAAGAGAAAACCCGCAGGGAAGCCAGGCTCCTCAGGGTGTGGAATGCCACCCCAAATCAGAGAAAGAGTATATTTCACGTGGGGAAGATGAGCCGCAAAGTTACCAGTCTGAGGCCAGAGGTCAATAAAACTGACAGCACACAGTTACCTACATGGTTTCCCCCATGACCCTCTGGGTTAGTTATTATAATTTTCCCTACTTTACAGATGGGGCTTATTCCTGGAAGGCTCAACATGTTTGTCCAAGTCCGTGGCCTGTTGAATAGAAGAGCTGGGATTTGAAAGTTTCAGACATTGAGAGGGGATGGGTGTGTGTGGGGGGGGGGGCAGGCACTGGGTTTAATTTCAGGAGCAATAGGGGACAGTCTGGGCAGATGTAAGCATGAAGTGTGGAGGGTGTGGGCAAAATAAATGATAGGGACCTGTGTCCTGTTGGTCTTAAGGTAGAGAGTCTGGCTGGGGGGTGAGAAGCTTACCACTACCCAGGATGGATGGGAATGGCCATTGGACTTGAGGAGAGGTTTGCTAGGGAGACAAGTCCCCTCAGGTCCTGCCCCAGAGCCAGGACAGAAGTTGGCCACAGATGTCAGGGCCCTCTGGAGGGGGACCTCAGTAGTGCTGACAGGACAGTCCATGACAGACTCAGTGAGCATGCGGCCTACTAACCAGTGGCTGTAATGGAGGACCAAGATGGGAGAGGTGCACCAGCGAGTGGACAGGGCCTTAATGGAGCAGGCAGCACCAGGGGAACTGGAGCCGGATGAGAGAAAAATTCATCCAGCTCACCTGCTGGCAGGCACCGCTAGGCACAAGGCCCAGGGGCCTCTGGGGATGCTGGTTGGGGTGGGTGGGTAGAACTGCCTTCACCTCAGAGCCCCCAGGTGAGAAAGAGCAGAAGTGTTTTCCTCCCAGCTGCCTGCACCCTATTGGTAAAGGTGTGTGGGGAGCAGCTGGAGGCAGGTTGCTGATCCCTTCTAAGAGTAAGAGGGCAGAGTCTGGGTGGCACCTGCCAGCCACACCAATCTATAACCCCAGTGCTGTGGGGTACGGCCTCTGTGCCTCACATGGCTTTCCACTTCCACCACTTCCTACTTACTCTCTTTATTTTGTTTTCCTCTCAGTTTCCCAAATAAATTTCCCTTTGAAAAAAAAAATCCCTGCTCCCATTTTTTTTCTTAACAAGGAGGTGGAATCATTTGTCCCCATGCAAGGCAGCTTAATCAAAAGTACAGAGCATCTCTAGGGGCCCAGGCCATAAAGTTTGAGTGGGAAGGGGGGTGAGCTGAGGTGGGCAGAGGGGGACAGCCTGGGGAGAAGCCTGGCAACGTGGGATCTGTCCTGCTGGCAGTGTTACTGCCCTGGCAGGTGGCCCTCAGAGGCCTCTGGAGTCGTGTCCCCTCCACCCTCCCCATGTCCCACTAGACCCTCTTCCAACACACTCAACACCTTGCTTTCCCATCCAAAAGTGACTAATTGGGTGAGTAACAAACTAGATTCGATTGCTAATCTATCAATAACTCTGAATCAGTGACTGTATGCCCCACATTTGCCCCACATTTGCTATTCCCACTGACTGTCTTAAATTTTTCTTTTTCTTTTCTTTTTTAAAAGTTTATTTATTTTTGAGACAGACAGAGAGAGAGAGAGCACAAGCAGGGGAGGGGCACGGGGTCAGACAGAGATCTGAAGCAGGCTCTGGGCTGACAGCAGTAAGTCTGATGCAGCTTGAACCCATGAACTGTGAGATCATGACCTGAGCCAAAGTCAGAAGATTAACCAACTGAGCCACCCAGATGCCCCTAACTTTTTCTTTTTAATAAAAATCCCGCTATAAAGTAAGGCATGCCTGCTTTGGGAAAGTCAGGAAATCATAATGAGGACAATGTCAATCAGGCTTTTTCATTAATTAAAATTAACAACCTTATCTCATTTCTGATGACTAGTAAGTTGTTCCCACTTCTCATCACAGCCACCAAAGTGTACTGGTGCCCTGGTGGCTTGTCTACCATGAGTTCTCAGCCAGTATTTTTGGGATGACTGGTTGTTGACCAGCATGTCCAGAGAGCTCCACATTTCCTGTAAACATATGAAACTATGATGTGTGCTGGCAGTGGTAGCTGGTTTGTGCCACACTGGCTGGGGAGCTAGCTAGATTTCACATAAACTTGTTTTTCCCAGGTTAACTGGTGGCTTTCTGCCATGACAAGTATAGCCCTACAGGAAGTGAGTTTGGATGATGCTTCAGCATCACCTGAGTGTGAGTTGGTCCTGGGAGGAGTGAGTCTCTCCATAATCAGATGTTGAGCGCCTACTGTGTGCCAGGCACTGTGTGTACTATAAGGAATATGAAGACAAGAGTTGTTGGAGATAGGATCTACAAGCTAATTGGAATGTGACCTAATAACTGTGGTCCTAGAGTTGGGTACAAAACCCTGGGGGAACCAAGGGGGCTGGCTCATCACTCAGGAAGGCTTCACAGAAAAGGCCACATGAGAGTTGAGTCTTGAAGGGTGACTGGTCACCTGGGGGACTTTGGGGCCAGGTGGAGAGAAGTGAGACTGTCGTAGACAAAATAAAGAATGAGAGCAGTGACCTGAGGTATGAAGGCTAAGCACCTTTGGTGGCTTCCATTTTCAAATCTGAGCTGCTGAGAACCATGTGAGCAGCTATAGCTCATCTGCCCCATTCCTCTGTGCTCTTCCTTGGGTTGACCTAGCAGGGAGCAGCCATGTCTGCATGTGCCATCCAGGCCCAGCTGCAATGCCTCCTCGCCTGATGCCTCTGGGATTGTTGAGGCAGATGTGGCAGCTCCCACATATGGACTATCACTGCACCCCATCTTTACCACTGTCATGGCCCCTTACACACAGATCATCACTGTTTTGAGGTCTGTTTTCTTCTATGTACTTGGTTTATCCCTGCAGTCCTAGCATCTGGCTTTAGACCTCACAGAGAATACACACACAATAAATGTTTAATTCCTTAGCTTATTCTGTGAACACATCCCAGTCACTCTTCAGACCGTGGCTCAGTTTCCCCAACTAACCTCATTAGGATTATGGCAGGATCATCAGCAGTCTGCTGTGGGATGAGAAGGTTTAGGGTAGATTGCCCTCATCAACCTCAATTAGTGCTTAATTGACAAGGTCACAATTGGGGCTTATGTAACAAGAGCTCATCGTTTAATTGGTTAAAACAGGTTTCCAGTTGGCAGCTGGACAAGTGCACACTGCACAGCCTCTCCCGCTCCACCCTACAGTGCCGGTAAGTGACAGATTTGGGTGGCAAATGCTTGGAGTGCCTTGAAGATCCTGCTCCAGCCAGCCAGCTAGGTACTACTGGGATAGGGAGGATACTGGTGACAAATGTGACCTGATTACTTACAGACCTTTGTTCCTAGGATGGGCTCTGAGATCCTGACGAGTTGCTGAACAGGCTGTTAAACAGCCCACCAGGGACTGGAGAAGATGAAAAACATCATCTTCCCAGGCCTGTCCTGTTGCATCATTGACCCCATTTGGGAACCTGCATCTTGACTTTTCTACTAAATCTCTAATTCCTTTTGGAATTTATTGAGTTTTGTGATGAGGCCCTTCCAAGGAAGAGTGGATGGATGAATTGGTAAACAGAATGGTGGGATACATGGATGGGCAGATAGTAAGTCATCAAATGGATAGACAGGTAGGTAGTAGATTATGTAGATGTATGGATGGGTGGGTGGGTAGTCAACCTGTGCGAGACCTCCTAGGGACATAAAGTCCTCTAGTTGTTGGTGGCAGTGCCCACAAGTACTGCCGTAGCAGTATCTTAGTTTCTGAAGCCTTGTTGTGAATATCTGGGGAGCTAAATATAAAGGAATAGCTCTTCCATTTATTTTTCAGGAAACAGCAATAAATGAAACACAGCTGATGCCTCTTCAAAGATTTGCTATCTTCCAAGATTTTCAAGCATGAAAATATCTTTATCTTCCCCTCTCAGAATTGGCCATATAGGAGAGAGTGAAATAACCTGCAAATAGAACACCTTAGGAAAAGTAGATCTATAAAAATAATGTAACAAACAACAAAACAACACTGCCAACAGTTTGACAAACAGAGAACAAAGACTCACCTTCATAAACCTATCATTGTAGAGCAAGCCTTGTTGTTTTGTGTGGCCATGCTAATGCATTAGGCGCCATACATAGCTGCAGTCACCATCCTCATTCCTACCTTCTGTAACCTACTTTCTCCTCTTCACATGATGTCATGAGCATTCTTCTGTGTTGCCACATAGTCTTTACAATTACTTTAAATGGCTGTAAATATTCCATTCATTATGCTACTGCTGAATATTTAGGTTTCTTACATTGTTTTTTCTTACTTTGCTCATTTTTGTGAATTAACAAATGTTAGATATTTTACCTGGTGCCTGGAAAAATGTATACACTTAGGAAGCACTTTGTTGCCTTCCCATCACTCTCCTTTATATATCTTTATATTTGGGATTTTCCTTAGGAAACATTTCATAGGATAAATATTAGTTCAAGAGTTCAAACAATTGTATGGCTCTTCATGCATATTACTGCCAATGTTGCTTTATTGATAACCATGAATAATATAAACAGCTCCACAATTACACATATTATCTCATAAAATCCTCTCAACATCTCTAAGGGGTGACCACTACCCCATTTTTTATGATAAAGCAGAAGCCCACAAATTTAAATAATTTGTCCAATGTCCCTGTCTGCTCTGTTTTCTTCTTCTTCTTTTTTTTCATGGTGTGGTAGTGTCTGGCACACAGAATGGCTTCAATAAATATTTGCTGAATGGAGTCCACAGGTGGGAGTATGGTGATTAAATCCAGGTATGTTTTACTTCAAAGCTTGTACCTTTCCCCTTAAACCTTGCCAACTGGCTTTTGACATTCATTTGGGTGGGGGTAAGGTATTGCCTTACCTTTAAATTAAGGACTTAGATTTACTGAAGCACTCATTCAAGCTTAGGACAAATGTGTGAGAGCAAATGATGTGCTGTGGGTGGGAGTTTAGGACCTTCCTTATAGTTTGCCTACAACTGTGCCTGTCTGGATTTTTCCTGGATCACCCATGCACAGCTATTATATGGTTCTAAGAACAATGCCATAGGAGAGTGGTCGTAAGAACTTGGTGGCCACATTGAATTCAGAGGGTTTGTGTTGTCTTGTGGCCATATGACCTGATTGTACATGTATAGAAACACTGTACTTATTTGGGCTCACTCTCTAACACCCAACTCTACAAGCTGAGGAGGCAGAATGGACCCCTGGACTGAATTTCCTTGAGCTCTAGCCTTTCTAGTTCCAGCGGATGCATCCCAAAGAACACCAGCCCTAAGAGTCTTGAGTAGTAATTTCCTCAGGTTGTTTCTTCCTGGCATAAGGCAGGAACCTATGCCTTATTTCTATTGCATAGGATGAGTGTTTTGAGTGTCAGAATGGTTCTTCAGAGACCCTTTAAAGGATACAATCTGTCCACTGATGCTGCTTGACCAGGAAGAGGGTTGGAGAGTTCAATGACAGGGCTTGCTTCAGGGCTATGAAGGAGACCCAACATGGTACGGCTTGCTGTGTGCTGTGTGAGAATGTGTGTGTGTAACCCTTATCCCCCAATTCTAATCTCCTGCTTTTCTGTTACACCTGTCTTCTTCAAGCTGTCAAGCTCCATGGTAGTGGGTAAAAGGTTCTGGACATCTCTCCAGATGGGAGTCGCTGTACCTTCAGCATGACCTTTGGTGAGGGAACTGAGTCCTCTTGGTTCTGGAAGATCAGAGGTGACTCTGCCCATGCCTTCTCTGAAAAGGGTCAGGGGGTTGGAAAGCCAGCTTCATCTTGGTCATTGGCTCATGCTCAACTTGCCAGGATAAATGGAGGCCACTTTATTCAATATGTGTTTATCAAGTTCTTGCTGTTTGACAAACCCTATTCTGGGCACTGGTCACACAGCAGATAATAAAACATACAAAACACTACTCTCAAGGAGAGTAGGTAGACTAGCAACAGGCAAAATAATAAATAAAACATATCCAAGAGTTACAAGGGCTATGGAGGAGGCAGGAATGATGGGAAGGGAGGGCTGGTGTGGGTGGGGAGGGTGGTTGAGCATGGAGAGGTGGTATGTGGGCCAGCTGTAGACTGTGCATGGGACTGCTCCAGGAAGTGGCCTTTCTTGGTCTCCAGCCACTTGGGTGGCACTGTCCTACCCCTGCGGGAGATCTTTACATATCACCTGCTTTGTTTTCTTCCTAGTGCTTATGGTGTCCTGTGATGACTTTGTTCATTTGTTTGTTTATTCCTTCTTCAAATAATTGAGATGAGTTTTTGTGTGATTCCAAAAGGTGTAAATTTGGGGAGGAGATGGAAATAGGGATGGGTCATGAAAGCTATGGCATGACTCCAGGTGCTGAGTTCAAGTTAGGAAGGGTCTGGATAGACTTGGAAATTGGGTTCATAGATGGACAGTCCTGGTGCCAGTGTTGGGATTCTTCTGACGGGGGAGAAGGGAAGTATACTGATGGGAGAGGCATTCAGAGAGACAATTCAGATTGGAGACCCTGAGGGACTGTGTCCCTTCTGGGTCTGAGTAGGATGCAGGCAGAAGGGCAGAGTTTCAAAGCAGGGCTGCCATTTAGTTAGAGCCTGGCTTGTTCCTGATCTAGTGCTGAGATGCTGGAAGAGTTCAAACAGGAGGGACCCCATCCCTGCACTGAACTTAACTCCGCTGTCCCTCCTCTAGCATGTTGCAACGGGTTTTCCTATAGGAGCTTCGGCTAGGGAGAGGTGCCCTTAATCAGCAACCGAAACTCTGGGCAGGTGTTAATTAGGTCCAGGCAGCTGAGAAGTGATTATATCTTTCCTTCATTAAAGATGAGGAGAGCGTAAGGTGCCCCCTGCTTCTCCCTGGCTCCTCCCTGACTTCCAGAGAAGGCTGGGAGGTGGGGCTGGGATAGGGCCTGCTCTGGGGAGGTTGAATGGAAGACCTGGTCCACAGAGCAGAGCGCTGCTCTGCCACGTGGCTGGGCACAGAGGCAGTGGCCCAGCTCAGACCATGAGAAGAGGCAGGCAGAGGAGGACACTCTAGCACTGGTGTTGATCTCAGCAGGAGAGTAAGAGTCCTTGCTTATGGTGCCACTTGCCACTGCTGCATCTGGCTGGTCTTATTATGAGCATTTTTTCTTGTCATCTTCCTCTAATTATGGACATAATAAACATAGACACACATACACACTCATATACACATTGCTTATCACAGGCTTTGGAGGTAGAGTGGCTTGGAAGAAGACAGGTGAAAAGCAGGAGATTGGAATTGGGGGAAAAAGATTACAGTTTTCATTAAATGACTCTGTTACATGAATGTGTCCATGTTACTTGAATTGTGCTGACATATCCACATCTATAAAATAGGTATTTAAAACAATTTGTTGTTATTATGAGCATTTACATTTGTTGTGAAGAGCTAATACTCGGGTACTCGAAGTAGCTAATACTTCGGGTAAGCCCTGAAGTTCTGTCCCAGTAAAGGAGCCCTACTCTCATTGGAGTGGACTTCCATAGGAACTGAGTTGGCAAGTGTAAGAGGTTGTAAATATTTAAAAACCCTTTTGAATTAACTTCTTCATAAGTGAAATGAGAGGATTGGACCAGAAGGGTAAGAGCCTTTCCAGGTTAGAGTTTGGTTTTGAGGAGCAAACAGCAGACAGAAGCATTACTCCTGGGGTGGGGGGCGGTCCTGTGCAAAGAAGTGCATGGCAGCCTGCATGCGAGCCCCTGACACATGCCAGCATGCGTCAGGGCAAGCATGGCCTTTGGCCCAAATGCCAGCCCCACATGCTTGACTTTAGGTGAGTTTCTTAACATCTTTGGGTCTCAGTTTCTTCATCTGTAAAATTGGGATAATGATTTCTCTCTTTTGTTTTGGGGGTTTGAATGGAGAGTTATGTGAAAGAATCAAAGTGCTTGGCATGATTGCACATGGGAAGTGGGGCAGTGGCTGACAGTAACAGTGAATCTTGAACTTGATTTTTAGGTTCTGATTCCCAAAGCCTTCTCTCTGGACCCTTCCCCAGAGGGGAATTCCCTGCCTCTCTACCCCTGGAGGCTCTACCAGAACAGAGGCAGAAGGGCCTAGCTGGCTCATGATAGGGTAGGGCCAAGGAATTTCCACGTGGGAAATGGAAAGATCCTTTGATATTTACCTAGTCTTTACCCTTCATTTCACAAATGAGGGAGCTGAGACCCAGAGACGTAGGCACCCAAAACTAAACTTCATGGCAAGTTAGTGGGAAAGCTTAGATGAGGACCAGGTCGCCCAAAGGCCATCCACTCAGATTTTATGATCTATGCTTGAGGGATTTCACCTCTGTTGCTGTTGGGAGTCACTATCCATCTGGCCTAGGGAGTCTGTCATCTGGGAAGGGCAGGCTAGTGCGTAGCTATGTCTTCCCCAAAGTCCACAGGCTCCCTGCTGCTGCACGGCCACCTTGACTCCTAGGTGCCCTCACCATTATGATAGTTTCTAGGTTTTCAGTATTCCATGTCACTGTGCCACTTTAAAAAGAGATTCAAATAATTAAAAAGTGTTTTCCTATGAACCCACATAATTACCATTTTGGGTGCTCTTCATTCTGTTGTGTAACTCCACATTTGCATTTATCATTTTCTTTTCACTGGAAGATTTCCTTTATCATCTTTGTAGTTCAGGTTTGCTGGTGACAAATTCTTTCAGCGTTCAAATGTCTAAAAGGGTCCTTAATTCGTCTTCAGTTTTGAAGGATGTCTATAGTGGGTGTAAAGTTCTAGGTTAAAAGTAATTTAAAGATATTCCTCCACCATTTTCTGGCTTGGATCGTTTCTGGTGAGAAGCCTGCTGTCACTCTTCTTTTTCTTCCTCTGTAAATTATGTATTTTTTTTCTGGCTGCTTTGAAGATTTTTTTCCCTGCCACCAGTGGTTTTAAACAATTTGATTATGAAGTACCTTGGTGTAGTGTTCTTTGTGTTTCTTGTGCTTGGGATTTATTGAGATTCTTAAGTGTATATATGTTTTTTAAAAAATCAAATTTAGAAAAATTTTGGCCATTATTTCCTAAATATTTTCCCCCACCCCACTCTATTCTCCAAAGGACTCCAATCACAAGTGTATGAGGCTGCATGAAGTTGTCCACAGCTCACCTCACTTGTTTTTCAATTTTTTTTCTTTTTTTTTGAAAATATATTTCATATCCCTACTTAGTCTTTCTGCTAGTGTTTTGAACATATGAAATATGGTTATATTCACTTTTCTGATGCTCTCATTGACTAATTCTATAATCTGTCAACTTATTTCTGGGTTAATATTGATTTTGCTGATTTTTCTCTTCATTGTATATCACACTTTCCTGCTTCTCCACATGCCAGATAATTTTTGATGGATGCCAGACACTCTGAATTTTACCTAACTGTTGGGGGCTATATACGCAATTTTGTTTTTATAAATATTCTTGAGCTTTGTTCTGGGGCACAGTTAAGCTACTTGGAAGAAGTTTGATCCTTTCCAGTTTTTCTTTTAAAGATGTGTAAAGGTTTAGTCTACAACTAATTTTACTCCATTACTGAAGTAAACCTTTTCTGAGTACTCCATCCAGTGCCCAATGAGTTAGGGCTTTTCCACTCTGGCTGGTGGGAATGGAACTCTTCTCAGCCCTGGGTGATTCCTAGGATTCACCCTTTCTTCCTCCAACCTCATAGAGTTTCCTCACACACAGATGCTAGTCACCATTAAGCTGAAGATATGAGAGAGGCCCTCCCCTGCTTGTCAGAGCTCTGTGTCTATGCAGCCTTCCTCTGCAGGACCTGCCCTGAAAGTCTGGCTGCCCTAGTCTTGGGACCAAGCCCCATTTCCTTAATTCAGAAAGACCACTGGGCTCTGCCTGGCTCTCCTCCATGCACTGCAGCCTAGAAACCTTAGGGCATTAGGCTAGGGGTACCCCAGGCTCACTTCCTTTGTTTTTCATCTCTTAGAGATCACAGTCCTTCACTGCTTGAGATCCAGTGTCCCGACAAGCGTTTAGTATGTTTTGTCAGGGGCGCCTGGGTGGCTCAGTCGGTTAAGCGTCCGACTTCAGCTCAGGTCACGATCCCGCGGTCCGTGAGTTCAAGCCCTGCGTCAGGCCCTGGGCTGATGGCTCAGAGCCTGGAGCCTGCTTCCTATTCTGTGTCTCCCTCTCTCTCTGCCCCTCCCCCGTTCATGCTCTGTCTCTCTCTGTCCCAAAAATAAATAAACGTTAAAAAAAATTAAAAAAAAAGTTTTGTCAGGTTTTGTGTTTTTTTTTTCAAGTGGGAGGATAAATCCATCCCTGTAATTCCCTTCTCATTAGAAAAAAATAAGTTTACACTTTATACTTTTACTAGCTCAATACCATTATTCTGTTCTTTTTCAAAATCAAAATCTAAAAATATAAGTGGATTCTACATTACTTTAAAATTTAAAATTGAACAAACATGTAATTTCTCTATTGAAAATCCTTCCAAGGAGTTTGTTTCTAGTGGGGCTGAGCCCCTTCTCTTGTGTTCACCAGTCATTTTTAATCCCTCCATAGCCAGCTTGGGTCCCTTTCCACTCCCACAGGCCTTGACAGACATTTTTTCAAGAACTGGGGAAGTGAGGGGTGGGGGTGAGGTGCTAAAAACAAATGGAGAGGGTATGGAAGGGAGGAGGGGGAAGGGGACATCCGTTTTCCAGAACCAATTCCCAGCATCCTTCCCCCATCCTGACCAGGGATAGAGGCCGCTGCTCACCTCCACCTTCAAAGCCAGATTTTCTTAAGGACTGGCCCCTCTTCCTCTAGGATAGTTATTTTATTCAGGTCTTCTTCCCCAGTCACCCTAACTGGACAGACGTACTGACTGAGGAAGAGGAACTGCAGGCCTTCTCAACTGCATCAACATCTGAAGAGAAAGAACAGAAATTAATGACAACTGTTCCTTTTTGAAATTCAATATGAGGTATTTTTAGTATTCTAGATAAACGTGGAAATACGAATGTTGTCATAGGGATCAGATACCACAGTCACTACTTGGCTGTGTAGGAGGGAAGATCTTAGGGTCCCCACACAGACCAGGAGAGTCTTGGCAGGACTCAGCCCCATGGAGTCATAGAGCCCTGGCCCTGACCCTGGCCCATGCCCTAACAATCTCAAGAGTATGTGATCTGGGCTTCTTGCCTTTAAAGGCAATAATTACAGAAGGCCTGGAGAACAGCACCAGACCACATTTGACAAGATGGGGAACTGTGGGGGATGCAACGGTAAACATGAGAATTTAGGGAGGGGAGGATGGGGGGGTAGGTTGTTTTGAGGGCTTTGGTTTTATAGACGGTGTCTGGGACCCAAGAGATGACTGTCTTTTGCAGAGTGACTGTCATGTGCCAGGCATGGTGCTGGGTTTCTTACAGTCTATAGTCCATTCATTCCTTGTGATAACTTTATGTGTGGGCAGTCTCCTTTTACGTTTTACAGCTGAGGACAGTTAGCCTCAGAGGGTGAAGATTGTGATTCTGTAGGACTCACGCTCCAGACCCTGAGAGAGGGCTCATAGGACCTCCTGGTGAGAGAGGACCTTGGGCCCCTGCACCCTGGCTGGCTGGTGTCCTGCTATGCCCAAGGGACCTGCACTCTGAGATGCCAGGTGGGCACTTCCCAGTACAGCGGCTGCCTGCAGCGGGAGGTGTGGCCAAGGCAAAGAGCAAGACCCTGAAACTTTAGGGCCAGGAGGGGATGCAAAAAGAGTGAAAACAGAATTTGAAGGCAGAAGGGTAATGGGTACAGTAAAAGAAAGGGAAAAAGGAAGAAAGGAAGGAATAAAGAGCTAGAGTCTGTAGTGAAATTGAGAAGACGAGAAGGGGTAAATTATTAATTTGGACGATATGAAGCTGTTGTTTCGTAGGTGAAACTTGGTGGGTTATGAGCAATTTTGTTTAATATAAGCATACCGAGGATAAGCACTAAAATCCTCAGCATTCCCCATGAAATGCATCAGTCTAAATGAGCCGCTCTTGATTTTACCATGTGGAATGCCCTTCGGTTCCCAAATACATCTTCAGAAAGCCCCTGCTAAAATCTACCTGTGTTACCTGGGAGGAGCGAATATTGCCTAGCAACATGCGGGCACAATCGGCTTTGTCCCACTTACCCAGGACAACCATTACACAAAGTGACTGAAAAGAATACTGGCATTTTGATTGGATGGAGCCTGGGAATGGCAGCAGGCTGGCACCGGAGGGCGGGCTTGGGTCCAGGGCACCGAGAGAGGGGATACCCGGGACTGGGGCCCCGCAAATCTCGCGGACTGACTTGCCTTGCTGTCTATGGGCCCTGCCCAGAGTCAGCCCGAGATCCAGGATTCCTTGGTGCTCTGGCGCCCTCTTGAGGGAAAGTGCTGAAACGCACCCCTGTGTCTCCGGAAATGGAAACTTGGTGAAATTTCAGTCTCACGACGGAAGGGGAAGGGAAATAGTTGTATCAAATGCACACTGTGTGTAAGCAGTGAGCTGGGCACTCAGAATAACCTTTAGCAGTGGCCATTACTATCCCTGTTTGACAGAGATGTAAACCCGGGTTCAGAGAAATTATTTGACGTGTCCAAAATCATAATTCAGTGGTGATGGTACTGGAAATCATATCCAAGTTTGCCCCTCTCCAAAAGACAAAGGTTGACCGTTGACCGTGGGCACCTCCAGGGCAAGGAGCAACGTTTACTGATTTCTGAGTACTCGGAGTGTAGTGGAGCACAATAGGGGCCAGTCCCCAAAGACACCGGCCCTGCTTTACTCCCCACCTGTGATGCTTCTCCCCAGCAAGTTTATGCCCCTCTGCACTGGGGACGCGAACCTTGGGCCCTAGATATATGTCAAGGGCAATCCTTCACTCTTCCCTTCTAAATGCTTTTGACAGCCATTTGGAAAAAAGTTTGCCATGTGCAGAGCTTGGCCTCCGACCAGCCCTTTCCTATAAGGGACCACCTTTCCTCTTAACACCAGCTCAGCCTTAACACCAGCTCTGTTCAAGGAGGAGACTTGATTCTGAGATGGAAGGTCTTTCATGCATGCATTAATTCACAACACCAGTAAATATTTATGGAGCCTCTACAATGTGCCTGTCAATGTTATTGGCACTAGGGATACAGCAGTGAACAGAATAGATAAAAGCAAGGGTGCAAAAGGTGGGGGGGGGGGGGGAGAGTAGGCACTAAACAATAAGCCTAATACAAAAGTAAATTGTTCAAAATGTTAGGTGATAATGCCTATAAAAATAGGAAGAATTAGGAGGATTGGGAATGTATGTGGGAGATGGAGGCTAAGTTGCAAATTAAATGGACTGGTCAGATCTGCTTTATTAAGAAGCTTACTTTTGCACAAATACTTGAATGGAGTTAGGGAGTGAGCCAAGGGGGTATCTTGGGTAAAAACATTCCAGCCAGTGCAAATGTCCTGAGATGAGAGTGTGCCTCACTCATGCAAAACACAACAAAAAACCCAGAATTTGTAGATGGATGCACCATTCTTTGAGAAAGAACCCAAAGCAAGCCCCTTGGAGAATGAATCCAGTGATTTCATTGTTTATTAAATGAGATTACACAAGGAAGCTCTGTAAAGTATCCAGCATAGCCCTTTAAAAATATATTTATTTTTGAGAGAGAGAGAGAGAGAGAGAAAGAGAGAGGCAGAGAGAGAGGGAGACAGAGAATCCCAAGCAGGCTCCATGCTGCAGGTGCCAGAGCCGAGCCCTATGTGGGGGTCTCGAACTCACAAACTGTGAAATCATGACCTTAACCAAAATCAAGAGTCAGAGGCTAAACTGACGGAGTAACCGGGTGTCCTCAGCATAGCCCTTTTAATTATAGTTGACATTTCCTGAACAGCGGGGCCTTTTGAACAGTGGGGCATTTTTGTATGGATGTATAGGTTGTGCACTTGTGCAAGCACACTGTGGAAGCCTCACACTAACTTTTAGAGGTTGATAACTTTTAACAACCATTTCATAGATGAAAAAAATTGAGCCATAGAGAGGTGAAAAACTTAACTCAGTAACTGGTAGAGTAGAGCCTATTAAAAAAGACACAAGGAGGCCTATGTGGCTGGGAGAGTGTGAGAGAGGAGGAGAGTCATAGGGATCCTGAGTAGCTCTTACCTGCTGGGCACCACTGGGCACCACCACGTGATGATCTTGTCACCCCTATTGGAGGGTGGTATGAAGCATTCATAAGCTGAGGAAAGGTTCAGTGAGATTGGGTGACTTGTCCATGGTTTCAGGGCTAGCAAGTTAGCTGTTTTTGCTCCAGAGCCCCTATTCTCTCCTCTATGCCCTCCTGCCTTTCTTCCTGTGTTTCTTTTGAGGGTGAACTGTCCCTGCCTGCAGTGGTTTCTCTCATCTCCCGTTCAACTGCCATAACTTTGAAAATCACCTGTTCCCAGCAACCATCTCTTACTCCCCCAGGCCCAGTCCTCCGTGGCCCCTGCATGACTTCTGACTTTGTGGTTATTGCGTCTGTGTCCTCCCCAGTGTATGAACCCCCTGCCCCCAGGATAGGGAGGTATATAATTTCTCTCTGATTCCAGGTGGCAGCACAGGACCTGGGGCATGGTAAGGTGCTCAGTAACTGTTGAAAGAATGAATAAGTAAACAGCAACAGGTAACAATAAGTAGAAAACAGACTGCACTTTGATCTGTAGAAATGTGTGGAGTTTATTTAAAAGGAAGAAGAAAGTCCCCTTTTTGATAGGGCAACTCAAGAACATCCCTTTTAAAAACTTTTAGGTGTCAAAATTCATAAAAATATTCCCAGATGCTATGGTTTCGACTTTTAAACAGACAGACTGCATGCATTTTAGGTTTTGCTGATTTATGCTCATCCTTGGACCTGGCTACACAGATTCCTTACCAGGTCTTATCTAATTGTTGAAAAAACGATTTTGTCACAGCACTTATCATATATTATCATCTGGCTACATGTATGCCTCCCATAAATGGTTTAAAACTGCATAGTCACTGTGCAGGGAAACAGCTCCTGATGAGCTGGAAAGCCCCGCTGGGACAGGTGGTTAATAGCCATCTGCGCTAAGCAAGGTCAGGACTTGCTCTTATGCAGGGGTGCCCTCTTGTGAAGGACCAGCAAAGTAAAAACAAAAGAAGTTAAAAAAAATTTTTTTATGTCATCTGTGTTTTTATTTTTATTTTTATTTCTATTTTTTTTAATATATTAAATTTATTGTCAAATTGGTTTCCATACAACACCCAGTGCTCATCCCAAAAGGTGCCCTCCTCAATACCCATCACCCACCCTCTCCTCCCTCCCACCCCCCATCAACCCTCAGTTTGTTCTCAGTTTTTAACAGTCTCTTATGCTTTGGCTCTCTCCCACTCTAACCTCTTTTTTTTTTTTTCCTTCCCCTCCCCCATGGGTTCCTGTTAAGTTTCTCAGGATCCACATAAGAGTGAAACCATATGGTATCTGTCTTTCTCTGTATGGCTTATTTCACTTAGCATCACACTCTCCAGTTCCATCCACGTTGCTACAAAAGGCCATATTTCATTTTTTCTCATTGCCACGTAGTATTCCATTGTGTATATAAACCACAATTTCTTTATCCATTCATCAGTTGATGGACATTTAGGCTCTTTCCATAATTTGGCTATTGTTGAGAGTGCTGCTATGACACATCCCCAAAGGCTAGGGAATTAAAAGCAAAAGTGAATTACTGGGATCTTATGAAGATAAAAAGCTTCTGCACAGCAAAAGAAACAACCAACAAAACTAAAAGGCAACCAACGGAATGGGAAAAGATATTTGCAAATGACATATCGGACAAAGGGCTAGTATACAAAATCTATAAAGAGCTCACCAAACTCCACACCCGAAAAACAAATAACCCAGTGAAGAAATGGGCAGAAAACATGAATAGACACTTCTCTAAAGAAAAAAAAAATTTTATTCTATGGATAACTAACCTCCCTACCAGCAATAATTGAATACTCTATTTTTTCCCCATTATTTTTTCATATCAAGGTATAACTTTAAAAAATTAGGTTACAAAAACCTTAAGTGTCGAACTTAATGCATTTTTACATATATGTATACAGCAGTGTAAAAACTGCCTGTGTCAGGGATGTCTGGGTGGCTCAGTTGGTTAAGTGTCTGACTTTGGCTTAGGTCATGGTCTCACTTAGTGAGTTGGAGCCCCGTGTCTGTGTCTGTGCTGAGAGCTCAGAGCCTGGAGCCTGTTTCAGATTCTGTGTCTCCCTCTCTCTCACTGCCCCTCCCCCCACTCACACTCTGTCTCTCTTTCTCTCTCAAAAATAAATAAACATTAAAAAAATTTTTTTAATTGCCTGGGTCAAGATAAAGAACATTTCCAGCACATCAAAACACTGCCTCATGTTCCCTTTCATTCAGTATGAAGAATAACTACTATTCTGAACTCTGTCATGACAAATCAGTTTTGCCTGAAAGTCTATGAAGCTTTCATAGAAGTAGAAATAAACGGAATCGTGCAGTATATGCTATTTTGTATCTTTTATCACTCACCATTATATCTGTGAAATTGATCTATGTTGACTTTGTTGTCTTTATAGTTGTGTAGTATTTTATTTTATAAATATATCACATATTTTTTAATCCATTTGCAATAGTTTTCTGTTGCTGCTATAATAAATTATCACTAATGTGGTGGTTTAAAGCAATGCAAATTTATTACCTTAGAGATTTGTAGGTTAGAAGTCAAGGTCTAAGTAGGGCTCCATTCCTTACTGGAGGTTCTAGGGGAGGATTTGTTTCCTTGCCTCTTCCTCCTTCTAGAAAGCTGCCCGCATTCCTTGGCTCATGGACACTTCCTCCATCTTCAAAGCCAACAGTGTTGCATCTCTCTGACCATCCTTGTGCGTTCACATCCCCTTCTCTGAACACAGTCAGAAAAGGGTCTCAGATTTTAAGGACCCATGTAATTTACAGTGGGTCCATTGTAGACAATCCAGGACAATTTTCCTACCTCAAGGTTCTTAGTTTAATCATATCTGCAAAGTCCCTTTTCCCATGAAAATTATTCACAGGTTCTGGGGGTTAGGACTTGGACATCCTTAGGGGGCCATTATTTTGCCTACTATACCGTTCAATTGTTGATAGACATTTGGGTTGTTCTTAGTTTGGGGAGATTAAATATGTTTTGCCCTCACTTTAAAAATATGATTCCATCACAATCTAGATTCTATCATTTCAGTTGAAAATTCAACCATCATTTTTATGATTACTCCTTTGAAAATAATGTTTACTCCCTGGCTACTTTTGATTTTTCTGTAATTTACTAAATTATACTTTGATTTTCTGTAATTTCACTATAATTTGCTTAGATATGGCCTTCTTTACATATATGATGCTTGAAGTTTGTTGAACTTTTTGTATCTGTGTGTCTTTCATCAGATTTTGAAAATTCTTGGCCATTATTTCTTCAAAGATTGCTCTGTCCCATTCTCCCTTCTTTTGGAATCCAGGTATATGCATATTGACATTTTGAGTGTAGTACAGTTGTCTTGTTCACTCTGCTCTATTTCTACTCACTCCCTACCCTCCCATTTTTTTCTTTGTGTGCATAGTAGGTTCATATATTTTATTTTGACTTTTCTTCACCTGTCCTGTCTTCTGCCTTTCCCAATCTGCTAATAGATCCATCTAGTAAGTTTATAACCTAGGATACTACATTTTTTAGTTATAGAATATCCATTTAATTGTTTAATTGATTCTAATTCTTTGTTGAAATTCTTTTCTTTTTCATCTGGTTTTCCTCCATATTCTTTAACATATTTATTATGGTTATATTAAAGTTCTCCAGCATCTGGATTATCTCTTGGACTGCTTTTATTCATTGCTTTTCCTCTTTATGTTGATCACTTTTTCTTACATCTTTGTATGACTGATTAAACATTATTCTGGATGATACGTTGTAGAGGCCCTGGATCATGTTATCTTCTTTTGAAGAGTGTTTTATTCTGGCAGGCAGTTAAATTACCAGATCCTGTTCTGGTTTTGCCTTGGGTTTTGTTATAGTTGATGTATTTCCTTACTCCATGATGTTGCTTTCTTCTTGGTCATGAGTCATAATCCCAGCACATGGTCTTTCTGGGTCCCAACTGAAAACTCAAGGGGTATCCAAATTTTCTCCACTGAATCTGGGATCAAACCCCAACTTCTGTATCTCTTATACTGTGAAGCCCCTAATATATCTTCGGTTCTCTGGCCTCCCAGTGGCTCTTCTGTCCTAGACCTTCTGTCATATCATGAGGAACTTAGGGGTTGGCCAAAGACCCACAGGAGAGCTTTAATGAGGATTTTTAGGTGTCCTTCTGGGACATCTCTAGTTCATTTCTGGGACCATGACCACGACATTTTTACTATCTTTACTCTGATCTCTGCATCCTCCACATAGTTGGCCACTTTGGAAAGAATTCATGTTGAACATGGAATTTACCTTCTGTGCTTCTCATGGAGTGTAACTGTGTTGATTTCTGCCCAAGGGGGAAAAATTTGTTTTATATCTTTTATTCAGCTTTTTAGCTGTTTACAGCAACAAGATATTTTCTAAATTTTATTATAACTCCAGTATAGTTAACATACAGTGTTAGTTTCAGGTGTACAATATAGTGATTCAACACTTTCGTATATCACCCAGTGTTTATCACAACAAGTGCCCTCCTTAATCCCCATCCCCTATTTCACCCATCCCCTCATCCACCTCTTCTTCTGGTAATCATTTGTTTCCTGTAGTTAATAGTCTGTTTCTTGGCTTCTCTCGCTCTCTTTTTTTCCCTTTGCTTGTTTGTTTTGTTTCTTAAATTTCACATATGAGTGAAATCATATTGTATTTGTCTTTCTTTGACTGACTTATTTCACTTAGCATTATACTTTCTAGATCCATCCATGTCGTTGCAAGTGGCAAGATTTCATTCTTTCTTATGGCTGAATAACATTCCATTGTGTATATATACCATGTCTTCTTTATCTATTCATCTATCAATGGACATTTGGGCTGCTTCCATAATTTGGCTATAGTAAATATGCTGCAATAAACATGGGGTACATGTATCGCTTTGGATTAGTGTTGTTTTTGTTTGTTTGTTTGTTTGTTTTGTAAATACCCAGTAGCACAATTACTGGATTGTAGGGTAGTTTTATCTTAATTTTTTGAGGAATCTCTGTACTGTTTTCCATAGTGACTGCACCAGTTTGCATTCTCATCAACTGTGCAAGAGTGTTCCTTTTTCTCTACATCCTTGCCAATACTTGTTCCATGTGTTGTTGATTTTAGCCATTCTGACAGGTGTAAGGTGACATCTCATTGTAGTTTTGAATTGCATTTCCCTGATGATGAGTGATGTTGAGTATCTTTTCATGTGTCTGTTGGTCATCTGGATGTCTTCTTTGGAGAAATGTCTGTTCATTTCTTCTACAGCAGAAAGAAATTTTTATGTTATCTACTTCATCATGGTTCAGACAGCAAATCACTCATGATATTCAAGGCTGCTCTCTCATCCATGATGTTCCATGTATACATAGGTCCATTTTTGAGTTTTATATTTGGTTCCACTGATCAATTTGTCTTTCTCTTTGCCAATACCATACTATACTAATTTCTATTGGTTTATAATAATTCTTGATGTCCGGTAGAGGAAATACTTTCTCCTAGAAGAAAACATAAGGAAGAAATTCTCCTCAGGGGTCCCTGGGTAGCTCAGTCGGTTAAGCATCAGACTTAGGCTCAGGTCTGTGGGATCTCATGGTTTGTGGGTTTGAGGCCCATGTAGGGCTCTTTGCTGACAGCTCCGAGCCTGGAGCCTGCCTCAGATTCTGTGTCTCCCTCTCTCTCTGCCCCTCCCCTGCTCACACTCTGTCTCGGTCTCAAAAATAAAAATAAATAAACATGAAAAAGAAAAGAAGTTCTCCTTGACAATGTGCAGTGTGGTCTGAAGATCCTCTGGGTCACACAGGGAGAAACACTTCCCCTTCTTGGAGTGCATTTGGGAGAAGTGGAACGGCCTCTCTGGGGACAAAGAGACACCTGCTGAAGGCAGCAAACCTTGGGGCCTGCTTTTTGTTACACTTTACGATACAATCTGAACCACTGTGCGGTTCAGGGAAGTAAGATCTAGCTTCTTTTAACAAGCAGATGAAAACACACCTAGTTATAACTTGCCACGAAGTGAGCAAGATCCAAACACTCCCCACTGAAGGCAAGGAGAAACTCTGCAGAGGGCTGACCTGAGGGAAGGAGCAACCAAAACACCACAGCAAAGTGTACACTTTGAAACACCTCCTGAGGCACCAGGCCCAAGACATATAGGACCTCTTCTTAAAATAGCCATTACTCTCAGGAGCAAGAATATAACAGGCTTTCCCAAAAATCACTCACACACACACACACACACACACACACACACCAACAACATGGAGGAATTCACCCCAAAAGAAAGAACATAAAGAGGTCATGGCCATGGATCTAATAAAAATAGATGTAAGTAATGTGCCTGAACCAGAATTTAAAACAACAATCATAAGGATAGTAACTGGGATTGATTAAAGCATAGAAGACACTAGAGACTCCCTTGCTGCAGAGATAAAGGAATGAAGAACTAGTCAGGATGAAATAAAAAATGCTATAACTGAGATGCAAACCTAGACGTAATGATGATGGGTGAATCAGAGGAATGAACCAATGTCACAAATGTAGACTTAGGGAAATCAGTGACCCTTTAAAATGTAATAACATTTGTATCATACAAGTCCCAGAAAATGAAAAGAGAGAAAAGGGTAGAGAGGTTTATTTGAGCAATTATAGGTGAAAACTTCCTGATCTGGGAGTTGTCCTTCTTAGTGAGGTCTTCGGTTTTGGAATTGAGGTAATGCTGGTCTTGTAGAATGAATTTAGAAGTTTTCCTTCTATTTCTATTTTTTGGAAGAGTTTGAAATGAATGGGTATTAACTCTTTAAATGTCTTGTAGAATTCTCCTGGGAAGCCATCTGACCCTGGGCTTTTGTTTATTGGGAGATTTTTGACTACTGATTTAATTTCTTTCCCGGTTATGGGTCTGTTCAAATTTTCTATTTCTTCTTGTTTCAGTTTTGGTAGTTTGTATGTTTCTAGGAATTTATCCATTTTTTTCCAGGTTGTCCAGTGTATTGACATATAATTTTTCATAATATTCTCATGATTATTTGTATTTCTGTGGTGTTTGTTGTGATCTCTACACTTTAACTTATGATTTTATTTATTTGGATCTTTTCACTTTTCTTTTTGATAAGTCTGGTTAGGGGTTTATCTGTTTTATTAATTCTTTCAAAGAACCAGCTCTTAGTTTTGTTAATCTGTTCTACTGTTTTTTTTCTTTTTGTTTCTATGTCATTTATTCTCTAATCTTTATTATTTCCCTTCTTCTGCAGGCTTTAGGCTTTATTTGCTGTTCCTTTTCCAGCTCCTTTAGGTGTAAAGTTAGGTTGTGTACTTGAGACTTTTCTCGTTTCTTGAGGTAGACCCATGTGGCAATATACTTCCCTCTTAAGGCCGCATTTGCTATATCCCAAAGGTTTTGGACTGTCATGTTTTCATTTTCATTTGCTTCCATGTACTTTTTAATTTCTTTTTTAATTTCCTGGTTAACCCATTCATTTAGTATGATGTTCTATAACCTCCATGTATTTGAGAGCTTTCCAAATTTTTTCTTGTGGTTGACTTCATTTCATAGTATTGTGCTCTGAAAATATGCATGATATGATTTTGATCTTTTTGTACCTGTTGAGGGCTGATTCATGACCCAGTATGTGATCTCTTCTGGAAAATTTTCCATGTGCATCCGAGAAGAATATGTATTCTGTTGCTATAGGATGAAATGTTCTGAATATATCTGTTAAGTCCATCTGGTCCAGTGTATCACTCAAAGTCATTGTTTCCTTGTTGATTTACTGCTTTAATGATCTGTCCATTGTTGTAAGTGGCGTGTTAAATCCCTTACTATTATTGTATTATTATCAATGAATTTCTTTATGTTTGTTATTAATTGATTTATATATTTGTGTGCTCAAAGTTGGGGGCATACATATTTACACTTGTTAGATCTTATTGTTGGATAAACCCCTCAATTATGATGTAATGCCCTTCTTCATGTCTTATTACAAACTTTGATTTAAAATCTAGTTTGTCTGATATAAGTATGGTTACACTGGCTTTCTTTTGATGTCTGTTAAAATGATAGATAGTTTTCCATTCCCTCACTTTCAATCCAGAGGTGTCTTTATGTCTAAAATGAATCTCTTATTGGCAGCATCTAGATGTGCCTTATTGTTTTTTTAATCCGTTCTGATACCCTATATCTTCTGATTGGAACATTTAGTCCTTTTACATTCAGAGTAATTATTGATAGAAATGAATTTAGTGGCTTTGTAATACCTGTAAAGTTGGTGTTTCTAATGATATTCTGTGTTTCTTTCTAGTCTTTGTTGCTTTTGGTTCTTTTTTCCCCACTCAGAGTCACCTTTAATATTTCTTGCAGGTCTGTATTAGTGGTCTTGAACTTGTTTAGTTTTTGTGTGTCTGGGTTACTTTTTTTTTTAATGTTTATTTTTGAGAGAGACAGAGCATGAGTGGAGGAGGGTCAGAGAGAGAGGGAGATACAGAAGCTGAAGCAGGCTCCAGGTTCTGGGCTGTCAGAACAGAGCCTGATGCAGAGCTTGAACTCATGAACCATGAGACCATGACTTGAACTGGAGTCAGATGCTTAACTAACTGAGCCACTCAGGCACCTCTGTCTGGATAACTCTTTATCTCTCCTTCTTCTATTCTGAATTACAGTCTTGCTGGATAAAATATTCTTGGGTGCATATTTTTCCCATTCAGCATGTTGAATATATCATGATACTCCCTTCTGTTTTGCTAGGTTTCTGTGGACAGGTCTGCTGCCAACTTGATCTCTTTTCCCTTGTAGGTTAAGGACTTTTTTTTCCCTTGCTGCTTTCAGGATTGTTTCCTTGTCTGTGTATTTTGTGAATTTCACTATATGTCTTGGTGATGGTTGGCTTATATTGAATTTGATGGGAGTTTTCTGTGCTACTTGGGTCTTGAAGTCTGTTTCCTTTCACAGATGAGGGAAATTTTCAGTGATAATTGGTCAAATAAACCTCCTGCCTCCATTTCTCTCTCTTCATCTTCTAGGATTCCTATTATGTAAATATCATTACTTTTTAAGGAGTCTGTGAGTTCCCAAAGCCTACATTTGTGATCCAATATTTTTCTTTCCCTCTTCAGCTTCATTATTTTCCATAATTTTATCTTCTACATCACTGATTCATTCCTCTACCTCAACCATCCTCATTATCATTGCATCCATTTGGGTTTGCATCTTGGTTAAAACATTTTTAATTTTGACTTGACTAGTTTTTGGGTTTTTTAATCTCTGCAGTAAGGGATTCTCTAGTGTCTTCTCTGCTTTTTTTCAGGCCCAACTAGTATTATTCAGTATAACTGTTGTTTTAAATTCTAGTTCAGAAATCTTATTTATATCTGTATTGATTAAACCCTGGATGTTACTTCATCCTGTTCCTTCTTTTGAGGTGAACCCCTTTTGACATATTGTAATGGTAAAAAAAAAAAAAGAAGCTGGATGTTAGGTGTGTTTTGGTCTGCTTGTTAAAATAAGCTAGATCAAAAAATAGAATAAAATAATTAAATAAATAAAAAATAAAAAAAATAAAAAAAATTGCCTTTTCTGTTTCCCAAGGAGGGAAACACACACACAAAAAACCCAGACAACGACAATGATGACAACGACAACAACAACAAAGGAAGCTAGACACTGCTTCCCCTAGAGCTGAAGATTTGTAGCACTCTATGATCAGTAGAGTTGGTGTGTAGGAGTGGTTTGTGCTGGTCTTCTGGGGGTGACGCCCACTGTGCTGATTCTCAGGTGGACTTGCCATAGTGGAGATACACCTGCAGGGCTCAAGGCAGGGAGTTTGGTGTAAGGAGCACTGGCTTTCACTTGGTGGCGCTGTTTTGCTCCCTGAAGTTCATCAGTGCTGATGGGTGGGGTGAAAATAGAGTCACCCTGCTCTCTCTGTCTCCAGAGCAGAGAGTTTGCTCCTGCTTGCTCTCCTAAAGGAGGCCCTCATAGAAGAGCAAACAATCACCTCTCTTGTGTCACTGGCTTCTTCCAGATCCCTGCCTTCACCCTGCCTGTGTCTGAACTGTCTGCCTGCCACACAGCACAACACTCCTGTGTTTTATCTCGCTGGGTTTCCTGGTTGGGTTTTCAAACTCCAAATTTTAGAGATCCAGTGTAGTTAACATGCAATGCTATATTAGTTTCAGGTGTGCAAGATAGTAATTCAACACTTCCATATATTACTCAATGCCCATCAAGGTAAGTATATTCTTACTCCCCAAACCTGTTTCACCCATCCTCCCACTGACCTCCCCTCTGGTAACCATCTGTTTGTTCTCTATAGTGAAGAGTCTGTTTTTAAGTTTGTCTCTTTTTTCCTTTGCTTGTTTGTTTTGTCTCTTAAATTCCACATATGAGTGAAATCATATGGCATTTGTATTTCTCTGACTGCTTCACTCAGGATTATAGTCTCTAGAGCAATCCATGTTGTTGCAAATGGAAAGACTTCCTTCTTTTTATGGCTACATAATATTACATTGTATATATACCAAATCTTCTTTATCCATTCATCTGTCAATAGATATTTGGGATGTTTCCATAATTTAGCGATTGTAAATAATGCTGCAGTAAACATACAGGTGCATATAACTCTTTAAATTGATAAATATGTTTTCTTAATCCCTTCATCCTATTAAATCACTTATATTTTTATTTTCTGGTTAAAACTTTCTTTATAACATCTATGAACTTGCTTCTTAATGAAGAAAAACTAGAACTGATAATTTTTCATGACCCAGACAGCACTATTTATAGGCTATCACAGAATAAAACTATCTTAGACACCATCACTACACACATATACCAGTGGTCTATGACCATTTATATCTGGTATTGGTATCTTTTTAGTCATGGAATTAGAAGATTTTTTAGTTGAGTAGGTGGCATTAAGGAAATATTTCCAGCCATCACATACCTGTAACTTGGAATGCCCTTTACTAAGCAACTATTCACAGAGGTTCTGTGCTGAGCAAATCAGATAAAGATCAAGCAGTCTTCATGGGAATAAATGAGGGAAAAATATGTTATTGAAATAAAGAGCAAAGCATCTCCAAAGGGAAAAATTCAAAGATTTTCTTGACTGTGCCTGCCTTGTAAGGTCAAGAGTCAGAGTTCACTAACTCATTCCCACACATACGCAGCAAGTTTTTACTGACTGTGGCTAACACTATGTGGAGACATAACATGGTATGATGGGTATTATCTCTGACCATCACTACTGTATCCAAAGGAGAGACAGACTTTGACAAGTAAAAGACAAGTAATTATGGGCATTCCGATTGGTGGGACCATTACATTGGAGGTATTCAAATGGTGCTATGAATTCACACTGAGACCAAGTCCTGTTCCTCAAGACCTCCTTGAATTACAATGACAATCTGGGGTCCCACAGGAGAGGATACAAGATAGCTCATCACATCCCATCCACCAGGGGGTGTACAAGCTGAGGCAACTGGTTTGTGGGACACCCCCACCCTAAAGTTGTACAAAGGAAAGGACAACGAAGAGTCACATAGGCACCCTCTCCTGATCATTGCACATCTGCTTCTATTTTAATGTGTGATATTAGGAGGCTTTAATTCAATTCATCTTTGCCATGCTTGAGAAGGATCTAAGAATTTGAGTATATGGCTGTGTGTTTCCTTTGTCTGAACTCACAGAAGCCAGGGCATTCCTCTGAACAAATCCTTTTTTAAGTAACAACTTACTCAGCAGCAAAGACTGAACACAACCTTATCAATTAATATATTTTGTTGACAGGGCATTTATGAAATAATGTCCAAATTCATGTCTTTTTTCCATAAAAGGACACTTTCTCTCATTGTCACTTAAAAGACATGTGGTTTTGGGAAGATGGTGGTGTAGGAAGACGCTGGGCTCACTGCGTCCAGATGACCACTTAGATTCCACCCACATCTGCCTAAATAACCCAGAAAACCCCAAGAAGACTAGCAGAACCGACTCTCTGGAGCCAAATGTAGATGAGAGGCCCACGAAAGAGGGTAGGAAGGGCAGAGAGGTGGTGTGCGCTACACGGACTGTCAGGAGGGAGCTGGGGCTGTGGAGGGGCAGCCCACCCGGCAAGGCAGAGCCCCTGAGTCTGGCTTGCAAAAGCAGAAAGGCCTGACGGAGTGTGTTCTGACAGCCAGTGGGACTTATCTGGAATAAGTCAACAGCTCTGCTTGGAGAGCGGGAGGGCTAGAGGACAATGGGAGGGAGAGTTTTTGAGCCCTGGAGGACAAAGCTCAGCTTGGTGGGGAAAAAAGTGCTCGCCAGCGCCATCTCCCTCACCGATCCCCCAGCCAAAATCCCAAAGGGAACCAGTTTCCCTCACGGATCTTGCTTGCACTGCACACTCAACACTGCTTCTGTGGATCCATCCCTCTGACGGGTCTGCCTCCCTCCCGGTGCTGCAGGGCCCCTCCTGAAGTGGACCACTGGAGGCAAAGCAAGCTGAGTCTGCCCCTCCCACCCCTGTGCACCTTGGGGATCCACCCCAGCTAATATGCCAGATCCCATTGAAGCAGCACCACAAACCTGGCAGTGTGCAAGTAGCCCAGACAGGGGCCACCCACTCCACAATGAGCCCTGCCCCTGGGAGAGAGGAAGATAAGGTACACACCAGTTTGACTGTGGCCCTAGTGGTGGGGCAGACATCATGTCTGACTGTGGCCCTGCCCACCAATGCAAATTACTCCAGACAGCACAGAGGAAGAGTCCCGAAGTTCTGCGCCACTCCAGGGACTATCCAAAATTATGAAACAGAAGAATTATCCTCAAAAGAAACTCCAGGAAGTAGAGACAGCTAATGAACTGATCAAAAACCATTTGAGAAATGTAACAGAAAATGAATTTAAAATAATAGTCATACAATTAATCGCTGGGCTTGAAAGAAGTATAGAGGATGGTAGAGAATCTATTGCTACAGAGATCAAGGGACTAAGAAATAGTCAGGAGGAGCTAAAAAATGCTATAAATGAGATGCAAAATAAAATGGAGGCGACCACAGCTTGGATTGAAGAGGCAGAGGAGGGAGAGAGCCAAAGCATAAGAGACTGTTAAAAACTGAGAACTGAGGGTTGATGGGGGGTGGGAGGGAGGAGAGGGTGGGTGATGGGTATTGAGGAGGGCACCTTTTGGGATGAGCACTGGGTGTTGTATGGAAACCAATTTGACAATAAATTTCATATATTAAAAAAAATAATAAAAACAAAAAGAAGAGGCAGAGGAGTGAATAGATGAATTAGAAGATAAAATTATGGAAAAAGAGGAAACTGAGAAAAAGAGAGATAAAAAAATCCAGAAGTATGAGGGGAGAATTAGAGAACTAAGTGACACAATTAAACATAATAACATACACATAATTGGGATTCCAGAGGAGGAAGAGAGAGGGAAAGGTGCTGACGGTGTACTTGAAGAAATCATAGCTGAGAGCTTCCCTGATCTGGGGAAGGAAAAAGGCATTGAAATCCAAGAGGCACAGAGAACTCCCTTCAGACATAACTTCAATCGATCGTCTGCACAACATACCATAGTCAAACTGGCAAAATGCAAGGATAAAGAGAAAATTCTGACAGCAGCTAGTGATAAACATGCTCTAACATATAAAGGGAGACCGATAAGACTAGTGACGGATTTACCTACTGAAACTTGGCAGACCAGAAAAGAATGGCAGGAAATCTTCAATGTGATGAGCAGAAAAAATATGCAGCTGAGAATCCTTTATCCAGCAAGTCTGTCATGTAGAACAGGAGAGATAAAAATCTTCCCAAACAAAAACTGAAGGAAATCATCACCACTAAACCAGCCCTACAAGAGATATTAAGGGGCATCTTGTGAGACAAGGTACCAGAGACATCACTACAAGCATGAAACCTACAGACATCACAATGACTCTAAACCCATATCTTTCTATAATAACACTGAATGTAAATGGACTAAATGCTCCAACCAAAAGACATAGGGTATGAGAATGGATAAAAAAACAAGACCCATCTATTTCCTGTCTAAAAGAGACTCGTTTTAGACCTGAGGACACCTTCAGATTGAAAGTGGGGGGATGGAGAACTATCATACTACTGGAAGCCAAAAGAAAGCTGGAGTAGCCATACTTATATCAGACAAACTAGACTTTAAGTTAAAGGCTGTAACAAGAGATGAAGAAGGGCATTATATAATAATTACAGGGTCTATCCATCAGGAAGAGCTAACAATTATAAATGTCTATGTGCTGAATATGGGAGCCCCCAAATATATAAAACAATTACTCACAAACATAAGCAACCTTATTGATAAGAATGTGGTAGGGGCGCCTGGGTGGCGCAGTCGGTTAAGCGTCCGACTTCAGCCAGGCCACGATCTCACGGTCCGTGAGTTCGAGCCCCGCGTCAGGCTCTGGGCTGATGGCTCGGAGCCTGGAACCTGTTTCCGATTCTGTGTCTCCCTCTCTCTCTGCCCCTCCCCCGTTCATGCTCTGTCTGTCTCTGTCCCCCCCCCCCAAAAAAAAGTTGAAGAATGTGGTAATTGCAGAGGACTTTAATATTCCACTTACAACAATGGATAGATCATCTAGACACAGGATCAATAAAGAAGCAAGGGCCCTGAATGATACGGGAACAGATGGATTTGACAGATATATTTAGAACTCTGCATCCCAAAGCAACAGAATATACTTTCTTCTCGAGTGCACATGGAACATTCTCCAAGATAGATCACATACTGGGTCACAAAACAGCCCTTCATAAGTATACAAGAATTGAAATCATAACTGCATACTTTCAGACCACAATGGTATGAAGCTTGAAATCAACCACAGGAAAAGTCTGGAAAACCTCCAGAAGCATGGAGGTTAAAGAACACCCTACTAAAGAATGAATGGGTCAACCAGGCAATTAGAGAAAACATTAAGAACTATATGGAAACAAATGAAAATGAAAATACAACAATCCAAATATTTGGGATGCAGCAAAGGCAGTCCTGAGAGGAAAATACATTGCAATCCAGGCCTATCTCAAGAAACAAGAAAAATCCCAAATACAAAATCTAATAGCACACCTAAAGGAACTAGAAGCAGAACAGCAAAGACACCCCAAACCCAGCAGAAGAAGACAAATAATAAAGATCAGAGCAGAAATAAACAATATAGAATCTAAAAAAAACGTAGAGCAGATCAACGAAACCAAGAGTTGGTTTTTTGAAAAAATAAACAAAATTGACAAACCTCTAGCCAGGCTTCTCAAAAAGAAAAGGGAGATGACCCAAAAAGATAAAATCATGAATGAAAATGGAATTATTACAACCAATCCCTCAGAGATACAAGCAATTATCAGGGAATACTATGAAAAATTATATGCCAACAAACTGGACAACCTGGAAGAAATGGACAAATTCCTGAACACCCACACTCTTCCAAAACTCAATCAGGAGGAAAAGGAAAGCTTGAACAGACCCATACCCAGCGAAGAAATTGAATCAGTCATCAAAAATCTCCCAACAAATAAGAGTCCAGGACCAGATGGCTTCCCAGGGGAGTTCTACCAGACATTTAAAGCAGAGATAATACCTATCCTTCTCAAGCTATTCCAAAACATAGAAAGGGAAGGAAAACTTCCAGACTCATTCTATGAAGCCAGCATTACTTTGATTCCTAAACCAGAAACCCAGTAAAAAAAGAGAACTACAGGCCAATATCCCTGATGAATATGGGTGCAAAAATTCTCAATAAGATACTAGCAAATCGAATTCAGCAGCATATAAAAAGAATTATTCACCATGATCAAGTGGGATTCATTCCTGGGATGCAGGGCTGGTTCAACATTCGCAAATCAATCAACGTGATACATCACATTAATAAAAGAAAAGATAAGAACCATATGATCCTGTCAATAGATGCAGAAAAGGCCTTTGACAAAATTCACCAACGTTTCTTAATAAAAACCCTCGAGAAAGTCCGGATAGAAGGAACATACTTAAACATAAAAGTCATTTATGAAAAGCCCACAGCTAATATCCTCAATGGGGAAAAACTGAGAGCTTTTCCCCTGAGATCAGGAACACGACAGGGATGTCCACTCTCACCGCTGTTGTTTAACATAGTGTTGGAAGTGCTAGCATCAGCAATCAGACAACGAAAGGAAATCAAAGGCATCAAAATTAGCAAAGATGAAGTTAAGCTTTCACTTTTTGCAGATGACATGATATTATACATGGAAAATCCAATAGACTCCACCAAAAGTCTGCTAGAACTGTTACATGAATTCAGCAAAGTCGCAGGATACAAAATCAATTGCATTTTTATACACCAATAATGAAGAAACAGAAAGACAAATAAAGAAACTGATCCCATTCACAATTGCACCAAGAAACATAAAATACCTAGGGATAAATCTAACCAAAGATGTAAAAGATCTGTATGCTGAAAACTATATAAAGCCTATGAAGGAAATTGAAGACGATACAAAGAAATGGAAAAGCATTCCCTGCTCATGGATTGGAAGAATAAATATTGTTAAAATGTCAATATTACCCAAAGCTATCTACACATTCAATACAATCCCAATCAAAATTGCACCAGCATTCTTCTTGAAGGTAGAACAAGCAATTCTGAAATTTCTATGGAACCATAAAAGGCCCTGAATAGCCAAAGTAATTTTGAAGAAGAAGACCAAAGCAGGAGGCATCACAATCCCAGACTTTACCCTCTACTACAAAGCTGTCATCATCAAGACAGCATGGTATTGGCACAAAAACAGACACATTGACCAATGGAATAGAATAGAAACCCCAGAACTAGACCCACAAAAGTATGGCCAACTAATCTTTGACCAAGCAGGAAAGAATATCCAATGGAAAAAAGACAGTCTCTTTAACAAATGGTGCTGGGAGAACTGGACAGCAACATGCAGAAGAATGAAACTAGACCACTTTCTTACACCATTCACAAAAATAACATCAGAATGGATAAAGGACCTGAATGTGAGACAGGAAACCATCAAAACCCTAGAGGAGAAAGCAGGAAAAGACCTCTCAGACCTCAGCCGTAGCAATTTCTTACTTGACACATCCCCAAAGGCAAGGGAATTAAAAGCAAAAATGAACTATTGGGACCTCATGAAGATAAAAAGCTTCTGAACTGCAAAGGAAACAATCAACAAAACTAACAGACAACCAACGGAATGGGAACAGATATTTGCAAATGACATATTGGAGAAAGGGCTAGTATCCAAAATCTATAAAGAGCTCACCAAACTCCACACCCGAAAAACAAAGAATCCAGTGAAGAAATGGGCAGAAGACATGAATAGACACTTCTCTAAAGAAGACATCCAGATGGCCAACAGGCACATGAAAAGATGCTCAACGTCGCTTCTCATCAGGGAAATACAAATCAAAACCACACTCAGACACCACCTCACGCCAGTCAGAGTGGCTAAAATGAACAAATCAGGAGACTATAGATGCTGGAGAGGATGTGGAGAAACGGGAATCCTCTTGCACTGTTGGTGGAAATGCAAACTGGTGCAGCCACTCTGGAAAACAGTGTGGAGGTTCTTCAAAAAATTAAAAATAGACCTACCCTATGAGCCAGCCATAGCACTGCCAGGAATTTACCCAAGGGATACAGGAGTGCTGATGCATAGGGGCACTTGCACCCCTATGTTTATAGCAGTACTCTCAACAATAGCCAAATTATGGAAAGAGCCTAAATGTCCATCAACTGACGAATGGATAAAGAAATTGTGGTTTATATACACAATGGAATACTACATGGCACTGAGAAAGAATGAAATATGGCCCTTTGTAGCAACATGGATGGAACTGGAGAGTGTTATGTTAAGTGAAATAAATCATACAGAGAAAGACAGATACCATATGTTTCTACTCTTATGTGGATCCTGAGAAACTTAACAGAAGTCCATGGGGGAGGGGAAAAAAAAAGAGGTTAGAGAGGGAGAGAGCCAAAGCATAAGAGACTCTTAAAAACTGAGAACAAACTGAGGTTTGATGGGGGGGTGGGAGGGAGGGGAGGGTGGGTGATGGGTATTGAGGAGGGCACCTTCTGGGATGAGCACTGGGTGTTGTATGGAGACCAATTTGACAATAAATTTCATATTAAAAAATACAATTGTGTGCAGGGACACTTGAATAATTTTTGTAGTCAGAGTCTCCCCAAAACACCACTGTACTTCTACTTTTTCTCTTTCAGTAATGTGTCCACATTTTAGGTTATTAAAACAAGGCATGTATGTTTAAAAATTAATTTTTTTTTCTGTTTGGTACATTGATCTTTCTCTATTCAGCCACAGTTAAGAATCCAGCCATCTATTCAGAAAGAAGGAGTAGAACATTGTAAGTTAAGTAGAAACGCGAATCAAAAATCATGGTAACAAGAGGATTTTAACAATATTTATTGTGGCAGAGCAACTCATTCAGAGCAATCACATCAAAACATCAGGGATACAAACTTGAGATAGTCCCAAGGTCACTGTGCCAAAACCATGTTCCATAGGTGACACTCATGGAGGATGACAAGGAACTGAAGGATGAGAAGCACAAGAATGGTGCCAGTGCTTGGCCTTTTGGTTACTCAACTGATGCTTGGTCCCAGGTTGGAAGCAGCCCCAAAGTGGGGGCTGGAGTTCGGGCCACAGTCAGCTGAGGTTGTGGCAGCCCTGGGGCTAGGGTCACAGCAGGAATAGGCTGGAGCAGGGAATCTTGGGAGGACCCCTCGGAGGACACTTTGGGGGGCACTTGGTTGTGGGTCCTTTAAGAGGAGGCTGGCACAGGTGCTGGGTTTGTTGGTAGGACATCAAGGTGGGAGTTCAGTCAATCTGAAACCAATATAGTTGCTTTATAGTCTTGTGAAATCTTAGGTCATTGTTTCCTCTTTGGAATTGACCTCAAGACTGCTGATATCTAGAACTGATCATGAGTACACACACACACACACACACACACACACACACAGAGTCATACTTACACGCTCAAGCCAAAGCCTCCATTGTATTCATATTTATATTCCTAATGTCAAGGCACAATCTTGTCACATAGACGATGTCCAATAAATGTGGTTCCCACACGAAAATGCAGGCTGTATAAGAACAGAGATTCCCCTGCCTGGTTTGCTTACTTCTATATTCCAGTGTCTAGAACAGCACCAAGTAATTGGTAGGAGCTTTGCAAATAATGGTTGAATATATGAATCATATATGAGTGAATAAATGAATGAGAAAAGAAAGAAAGGCAGACAAGAAAGAAGGCAGGCCAGTAGAAAGAAAGTTAAGCCTCCAGTTGGCATTTCATGGTAATGTTGGCTGTCACCATTTTCTCCACGTGCATCTGCCATTGTCTCTAAGCATCTGCAAATGTGTGTGAGAATAAATGGCCAGGATTTGCCCTTCCAACCAGCTGTCTCAGGTGCCAGAGGCCAGACATTGGCAAGAATTTAGGCTGGCTAATCCCTCATGGTCCAGTCTTAGGGGCTATAATTCCCAGGCTGGACCCTGCTAGACCTACACAGAACCTCTCCTCCTTCCCCTCTTTCTTCCTCCCTTCCTTCCCCATGATCACCAAGAGCTCCCATTTGAAACAACACTCACCCTGGTCAGGCTCAGATATGGACGAGTCAGTCCCTGAGGTTCAGGGTGGATGAGGAGTGGACATCTGAGATGCGTTTTATAAGCTCTGCCCTGGCTGGGCTGCGGGTGAGCCATGGCTCTAGGAGGAGCAGGAGCTGGTTCCGCTCACACTTGGGCACCTGTAAGGTGACATCCTTCTCCCTGCCTCTTCAATCCATCCCTCCCAGGGATATTCCGAATTACTCTTCTGAAGCTGCAGATCCAAACCTCATCAAATTATGTTCTTTCCTAAACTCAGACTCCATGGAGCAGTGTGAGAATTCCTGGTCCCTGGGCCAAGAACCTGGTTTCTCAAAACTCCATGACCCTAATCATTCTTTGAAATATATAAATAAATAATTTTCATATCTTCTCAACTTAGTCTATGATCCAGTCTTTAAGAAAATATCTATTTAAACCCAGGGGCAGTTTTTGAGCTGGATAGCTTCCAAGCTGATACCTGGAAAGAAGTCCTCTCTCTCTCTCTCTCTCTCTCTCTCTCTCTCCCCTGTCGCCTTCTCCTGTGATTGTACATGTAGATAGAGGTAAAATAATTTGGGAACTCCTGCTTGGACTAACTTACTTCTAGATATATACTAAAGGATTATTTGAAAATAACTCTGCCCCAATGTTGACAACCCGTGTTTTCATGTGCATCACTTAACTTTTTCAGTCTTCCCAATAACCAAACATGAAGGGCAGAGCTGTTGTCACCATGCATGTTCTGTTGATGGTGATAGGGAAGTTGAGATGGTGAAAGGGTCCCAAGTTGGGAAAGAGCTGAAGCAAGGCCCCGAGTGGGATTCCTGGCTGGACTCCCCTTACTGCTGTGTTTCCTGTGACACTCCTGTCTCCTAGGCATAACACAGCAGGCAGCACCCTTTTACTTAGTTGAAGAATTGGAGTCCTGGTCTTGTTTTGATAAGGTGTTATGCAATGGGAGCCCTGGGAGGTGGACAGAGTGAGGTTCTGCCTTGCTTTTTCTCTGCATCCTGTTTCACCTGCAAGGGCTGAGCTCACTCTGTGTTATACCTTTCAACTGCAACATGGACCTGATGGGGCCAGCCTTGGGCAGGGACTAGAGGCAAGCTTCTGCTCTGTATCTCAGCCCCCCCACCCCCACCCCAGCATTAACTCGGCCCTCTTTTCTTTGTTGATGAATTAGTGTGGGGATACTTTAAAATTGTACCAGTCTCCAAGAAGCCCCCACAAGTCTTTCCTTCCTCATCACTGTGTCCCTTCTGTGGGTCTGCCAGCTTCTTTTTAGAACCCCCACCTGTTCTCCTTTTTCTACCGAAAGCCAACAATGTTTGCTTTTCTCTTGAGAATATTTCTCACATGGTTCTCTCTCCAGGACATCTAGCCCTTATGTACAGAGAGCCCAGGGAAGGGGTTAAAATCTGGGCAACTCTAATATAACTAGAGGCAGCTCTAACACTGGGGTTTCTGAAGACCCTGGAGGGCTGTGGGTCTCAGGACGGGGAATGGGGAAAAGGAAGAGGAGGAGGATGTGATGGAAGGGAAGTACCTTCTGCACAGGAAAGTATCATCAAGAACACTTCTGGTGTTGGGACAGCTCCTGAGGTCCCGAGGAGAAGGAACATGAAGACAACTAATCAGACAGTCTAATGTGAGCCTTGATTTGAGATGGGGTAAATAATCGGGTTGAGTAAAATACTGAAAACAGCAATCTTGTGACTTGTTTCCTACATGGTGCTCTGGAAGGAGCTAAGACACCATGCTGAGACAGTACCACCAAACTCCTTGGCTCCTGTCTGTCCCATGGAGAAGGAAGGAACTCAAGGTGCTGACCAATAAAATCCCTGGGCATGTGGGGAGTGGGAGGTGAGAGTGTTACCTACTGGGATGAGCTGAGTATGTGCCTCTACAGTGGCAAGCTACAGGTTGGACTGCAGGGCCAGGATGTCTCAGAGCCCCAGCCAGGGCTCAGGGGGCGACCTCACTGCACAGCCAAAGTGAGCCAGTGTGAACCAGGAGGATCATGGCCTGCCCAGGCAGTAGGACTAAAGCACAATTCACTGACCAGAATTCATCAGCCTGCCCCAGGATAGGAACCCTGTCTGTTCAGTCCTCCTATGGTCGGGGGGCAGCAAAAATCCAAACTCCAACAGAAAAAGCCCAGGCTTCCTTTTTTGTGTGGCCTTCAGCCGATATAACCTTCCTTGCTCTTGAACCCAGGTGCCATCAAGGGTAGAACAATGGGGAGGGGTATAAAGATGTTAATAGGGAGGTAAAATGTACACTGACTGAATAATTTCCTAAAGCGAGATGTTCTTAAACCAGAAGAGACAGAAGTATAGATGTTTAATCAGTAATCTTACATGTTTTCCCCTTCATCCCCATGCCAAGTGGGTCAGTTGCTCAAGAAACAGCATTATATCCTTCAAAATGCTGTTCTTATTTCACTATAGTGTACAAAATTTCACTACCCCACCAAGTTTTATGAAAAGCCTGGTCTTCCATCCAGCTCTTCTGGGAAACAGTCCACCAGGTGTACCCCCTTCCACCTCTTTCCCTTCTTTGCCTTTTCCCAGGCTCCACCTCACTTCAGATCTCTTCTAGAAGCAGACATGTAAGGAAGTTTTGGATGTGTTTCAGGTGGCCTCCCTTTGACCGTCACCCCACTCACCTGCCCCTTGACCCACTCACCTGTGCCTCACTCTGCCATTAAGGACTAGCTCAGACCCACCCCTCCCAGGGGAGTTCCTGACTCCTGCCAATTGCCATTCCAGCCCATCCCCCAACCAGTCTCTATAACTCTCCTAACTGACCTGCTGGAACACTGGGAACTTGTATTCTATAATCTACCACTCCATTTGGGATTATTCTCTTGAATAATGATTTACCTGGTCTTAATATATTGTTATTTTCCGGTGTAGTGGCACATACTAAATAAATTGGAATGCTCATGCAACTCTGAGTCGGCAACAGGACTTTGGAACTGGGCCTTCCCAGAGCCCTACTAAGGCCCTGACAGCTCCTTAAAAATTAGATATAAATTCACATACCATAAAATTATTTATTTATTTGTTTGTTTGTTTATCTCCAAGTTAGTTAACATATAGTGTAATAATTGTTTCAGGAGTAGAATTTAGTGATTCATCACTTACATATGACACCTAGCACTCATCCCAGCAAGTGCCCTCCTCAATGTCCATCACCCATAAAATTCACCCTTTTAAAGTATGCAATTCAGTGATGTTTAGTGTCTTCATAAGGTTGTGCAACCATCACAATCTGATTCCAGAACATTCTCATCACTCAGAAAAATCTACTAATAATTATTACCTTTTTCATCCCCATCACTGCCCCCGCCCCCCATCCCCTGGCAACCACAATATGCTTTTTCTCTGTGTGGAATTTCCTATTAAAGAAATTTGTGTGAATTGAATCATATAATATGCAGATTTTCCTGTCTGGGTTCTTTCACTTAGCATAATGCTTTTAAACCTCCTTCAAGTTGTAGCATGTATTTTTTTTAAATTGAATTTTTAAATTTTTTAATGTTTTATTTATTTATTTTTGAGAGAGAGACAGAGAGCAAGTGGGGGCAGAGAGAGAGATGGAGACAGAGAATCCTAAGCAGGCTTCAGGCTCTTAGCTATCAGCACAGAGCCTGAAGTGAGGCTTAACCTCATGGACTGTGAGATCATGACCTGAGCTGAAGTCAGATGCTTAACTGACTGAGCCACCCAGGCACCCCTCAAGATGTAGCATGTATTAATACTGTATTACTTTTTATGGCTGAAAAAATATTTTATTGTAAATATATATAACATTTTGTTTATTCATTAATACTCACTTTTAACTGTGAATAATGATGCTATGAACATTCAATCACAAGTTTTTATGTGAAAATATGTTTTTGATTCCCTTGGATATATCCTCAGAAGTGAAATGACTGGATAAAAAATGTTTTCTTTTTGGAGGAGTTGCCAAACTTTTAAAGATGGCTGTATGATTTTACATTCCCAATAGTAATGGATGAGGACTTCAATTTTTCCAATTCTTTCCAACATTTTTTATTGTCCATATTATTATTATTATTATAGCCATTCTAGAGGGTGTGAAGTATGGAATCTACTCTAGTTTTGAGTTACATTTCTGTAGTGAGTAATAACTCAACATTTTTCATGTGTATACTTTCTTTGGAGAAATGTCTATTTGAATGCTTCGCCCATTTTTAAGCAGGATGTTTTTGTCTTTTTATTGTTGAGTTGTACGTGTTCTTTATAGATTCTGGATATCAGATATATGATTTGCAAATATTTTATCCCATTCTTTAGATTGTCTTTTCACTTTCCTTATAGTGCCCTGTGAAGGACAAAAGTTTTACATTTTTATAAACTCTAATTTACCTATTTTTTTTGTTTGTGCTTTTGATATCATACCTAAAATGACTGCCAAATCCAAGGTTATGGAGATATACCCATATCTTTTCCAAGAGTTTTATAGTTTTAACTCTTATATTTATGTCTTTGATTCATTTTGAGTTAATTTTTGTATATGTTTGAAAGATTCACACTTCCCAATTTCAAAACTTACTTCAAAGCCACAGTTATCAAGCCTGTGTTATTGTCACCCTCCCACTCCCACCCCTACTCCAGAAACCTAAATCCAAATCTCCTGAATATCTCTAACTCCACAGGTGCAAGAGGAGCCTGTCACTTCTTCCTGTGACCATAATTTCTCTCCCCATCCTTGGTTCCTATGAAGGCTGGAACCCTGTGAGTCAGCCCCATGTCATTTGCCCACAGACAGGCACCTAATAATTCTGCACAGTGGCAATCATTATTCTCATGTGGCTTTTTTTTTACAGCCTCCTAAACTTCCCTTCATCCACCTCATGCCCCTCAGTGATCTACCTTAAAACCACTGCAAGGATAGTAGCTCTAAAATAAACATCTCTGTCTAGCTTAAAGTATTCCTGTGGATCCTCACTATCTAGAGTACAAAAGCCTCCAATCCTTGGAAAGTATAGTCTGTTGATCTCTTTGTGTTGATTTGATAAAGTCCTGAGGTTTTTCTGATACCATCTTAGTGAATTCAGTTCTCACAAAGGGCATAAACCCCATAAAGAAAAGACAGTGCTATTGTCATAAGGGTAAATATAGATCAATGGAATAGAATTGAGAATAAATTCATATATCTATGGCCAATTGATTTTTGACAAGAGTGTAAGACTATTCAATGAAGAAAAAATAGCTTTCAATTAATAGTGCTGAAACAACTGGACATCCACTGGTTATTATTATATTTTTTTTGTCACACAATTATTCAAAGTTTTCTCTTATAATCCCTTCTATTTCTGTGAGATTGGTAGTACTGTCTCCTTTTCCATTTCTTCTTTTAGTAATTTGAATCCTCCCTCTTTTTTTCTTGGTCAGTCTAGGTAACAGTTTGTCAATTTTGTTGATCTTTTCAAAGAGTCAACTTTTTGTTTCACTTATTTTTTCTATTGTTTTTATGTTCTCTATTTTATTAATTTATGCTCTAATCTTTATTATTTAGATTAATATTTGCTTTGGATTTAGTTTTCTCTTATTTTCCTAGTTCATGAAGGTGGACACTTAGTTATTAACTTGAGATTCTTTTTATTTTTTAATATAGGCATTTATAGCTGTAAGTTTTCCTGTAGGCACTGTTTTACCTGCAACACAGTTTGGTAGGTTGTGTTTGTTTTCATTCATCTCAAAATATTGTACAACTTCTGTATTAGTCATTTTAGGCTGCTATAACCAAAATACCATATGTTTGTTGTTTATATACCATATGCTGATTGTTTATTTCTCACAGTTCTGGAGGCTGGGCAATCCAAGATCATGGTGCTGGCAAATCTGGCATTTAGTGAGGGCTTCTTGGTTCATAGAAGGCTGTCTTTTCACTGTGTCCTCATATGGTGGAAGGTGATGAGGGATCTCTCTGGAGATAAAGGCACTAATCTCATTCATGAGGACTCTGCCTAATTCACCTTGGAAATTAGGATTTCAACATGTGAATTTTGGGAGGACACATTCAGACAATGGCAATTTCCTTTGAGATTCCTTCTTTCATCCATTAGATTTTTAGGAGTGTGATGTTTACTTTCCATATATTAATAAAAATTTCCAAAATTTCTTCTGTTCTTGATTTCTAATTTCATTCCATTGTGGTTGGAGAACAAATTTAAATTATTTAAATTTCTTTAAGTTAATTTTAAGACATATTTTATTGCATAAAATATGGTTTATCCTGGAAAATATTCCATGTACACTTGAGAAGAATGTGTATTCTTCTGTAATGGGATGGAGTGTTCTATAGATGTCTGTTATTCATGTTGCTCAAGCATTCTATATCTTTATTGATGTTTTGTCATTATTGAAAGTGAAGTATTATTGTTGAATTATGAATTTCCAATAATTCTATCAGTTTTTGTTTTGTGTATTTTGGAGTTCTGTTGCTAAGTTCATATATGTGTATAATTGCTATTATCTTCTTGATATTATATTTCCTTTTATTAAAATAACATATTATTTATATGCAGTAATAATTTTTGTCTTAATATGTGTTTTGTCTGCTATTAGACAGCCCCTTCATCTCTATTTTGGTTACTTCTTGCAGGATATATCTTTTACCATCCTTTTTATTTCAACATATTTGTGTCTTTGAATTTGATTCTGTTTTCTAGTAGACAGCATATAGTTGGATCATTTAAAAATTCATTCTGCCGATCTCTGCCTTTTAATTAAGGTATTTAATACATTTACACTTAATGTAATTACTGATAAGGTAGGATTTATGCCTACATTTCATTATTTGTTTCCTATAGGACTTAATTTTTTAAAATTCCTCTGTTCCTATGTTACTGTCTTCTTTTGTGTTAAATATTTTCTAGAGCATTTTTAAAAGTATCTTTTCAGGGTGCCTGGGTAGCTCAGTCAGTTAAGGGTCTGACTCTTGGTTTTGGCTCAGGTCATCATCTATTTCACGGTTTGTGAGTTCGAGTCCCACATCAGGCTCGGTGATGACAGTGTAGAGCCTGCTTGAGATTCTCTCTCTTTCTCTCTCTCAAAAATAAATAAACTGAAAAAAAATTTTTTTAAGTATCTTTTCATTTCTTTTACTATATATATTTTGTTTGTGTGTCTATGTTTCAGTGGTTGCCCTTAGATTACAATTAACATCTAACATAACAATCTAGTTTGAATTAATATAGCTTAATTTCAATAGTATGCCAAAACTTGGTTCCTATATAGTTTCATTTCCTCTTCCCTCCTTTGTGCTGTTATGGTTATATAAATCAAATTTATACATTGTATGTCCATCAATGTAGTTTTATAATTATTGCTTTATGCAATTGTCTTTTAAATCAGATGGGAGGAAAAAAAGAGTTTCAAGCAAAAAAAAATATTTATTGTGGTTTTTAAAATTTTTCTTATGTATTTACCTTTAGTGATATTCTTTTTTTTATATTAAAATTTTATTTAATGTTTTTATTTATTTTTGAGAGAGAGAGAGAGATAGAGCACAAACATGGGAGGGGCAGAGAAAGAGGTAGATACAAAATCTGAAGCAGGCTCCAGGCTCTGAGCTGTCAGCACAGAGCCCAATGTGGGGATTGAACTCCTGAACCACGAGATCATGACCTGAGCTGAGGTCCGACATTTAACCAACTGAGACACTCAGGTTCCCCTCCTTTACTGATATTCTTTATTTCTTGCCATGGATTTGAGTTATTGTTCAGTGTCTTTTTTTTTCTTTTTTTCTTTTTTTAAAAATTTTTTTTTCAACGTTTATTTATTTTTGGGACAGAGAGAGACAGAGCATGAATGGGGGAGGGGCAGAGAGAGAGGGAGACACAGAATCGGAAACAGGCTCCAGGCTCCGAGCCATCAGCCCAGAGCCTGACGCGGGGCTCGAACTCACGGACCGCGAGATCGTGACCTGGCTGAAGTCGGACGCTTAACCGACTGCGCCACCCAGGCGCCCCTGTTCAGTGTCTTTAATGTAATTCTGAATGACTCCTTTTAGTATTGCAGGGTAGGTCTCCTAGGGACAAATTAATTAGTAGCAGAGTGCAACTAAGGACACTAGCTGTATGTTTTAACCAGGGAGAAAACTTAGTTCAGACACTTTGGTAAAGTATTATTAAATTTTAACTCTTTCTCCTCTAAGAAATCACTTTGACTCCATAAAAATGTGATGTCAAATAAATCATCTTTCATAAAGATATTTTGAAAGGTGAAGTGGAAACTAATAAGGAATATTATACAGATGTAAAACATAAACAAACAAAACTGCTATCTGCTGCATCAAAAAGCCTGGAAATTAATCAATTGCCTACAATTCTTTCAACAACTGCCCCCTACCACCTGACTAAAAGGCTTTTTGCATAGAATGAGTTCCAAATCAGGTCGAGTACAGTCTTGCAAATGGCACCTTGCAGGAAGTATGAGAAAAATAATGACAATGTTCTGGAAATAAGGCTTTAAAAGACTCCATCCCTATTCCCCTTCTGGTTGCTGTGATTACTGATTTTTAGTGTAAAAGTGGGCTGTTATTTTTCAAGACTACCATAAAGCTGGAGAGAGGGAAAGTAAAAATGCTACAAAGTTCTCTGTTCTTAATTAAACGCAGTCATTTTTACTTGAATAAATACTTTGAGACTCCAGAAATTTGATTTTTTTTTTGCCAGTTTTCTCATTACTTTCACAGAGAACAGAGTTTTGGAGGTCCTTACTCCACCATTTTCAATAATGTCTCTTGTAGCGGCTTTTAGGTTTTGAGGCCTATCTTCTCACACTCAAATTTAGCTGTTTTTAGAGTTTGATGGGTTTCATTTAGGATTGCTGATGATCTTAGGGGCAAACAATAAATGAGAAAGCACAAATATTTATATAATTATGAAATTTTATAAAACTGTAGCATGCTTAATTCAATGTACAAAATAATTACTTTTTACCTGGATGGTTTTCTGAATGATCTTCAATTTATAGAAATTATAAATGATTTATGCAATAAATATTTTTTAATGACAAATGAAACTGTATGGACATTCATAGATTACTAGTAATTTCAAAATGTCACTACAGAGCTATCAAAGAAAGATGTTTTCCACTAGACTATGAATAGTGAGTAAAACATGAATATGAAAAACTTCTAGCAAAGAGATAAATCCGAAATGTAGGAAATTAGGAAGGACAACTTATTGTGAAGTAGTTTTCAAGTGGAGAAATATAAAGCTTTAATAAGTATATGAAAATGTGATTCACTAAGAAGTATGGTGACAATATACAAATATCATACACAAGTCAAATATCACACACAAGTCACAATATAAAAATATCATGAACAAGTTATAGTGACATCAAACTAAGATTGCCTTTCTGTATATATAACTTATATGTATATACAGAAATAGTACGGGTGAACTTTTAAGGAAAATAATCCACTGAATGGATTCTCCAGATGGAAGGTCACCATGTACAAAGGGCAGTAGCTATGAATGTAATCAAACATTAAATTCTGACACTGGCAAATGGCTCTTAGAGAGAACTTATTGAATGTTTGAAATCAATATTTTATAGATAGAAAATGGGTTTTTTATTTGTCTATTTCTCTATCATCTGGGTTTCAAAAATGCTATATTCAATTTGTTTTCTGTCCCTTAATTGTGTCTCTGGCAGATCTTACAGCTTTCTGGTCATTTTCAGGGGTTAAGACTTCAGTACAGCACAATTTAAAGGTGTTCCTACCTAGTCAGCCAGACGTAAACCATGAGCCAGGAACCTATAGTGAGGAGAAACAGATGGTTTGATCTTCCACTTTGTTGCCTGTTCTTTCTTTCTGCCTCTCTCACTAGGCTTCTTTTGGGCATCCTTTTTTCTGTGTATTGGAGTCTCAGTAGATAGGCTGGGCGGGTGCTATAGTAATCCAGCCTATATAACCAGGAATGTTCCCAAGTTCCAGGGGCACATGGATGCCTGTGGCTGTCTGCACTACATTAAGCATCCAAATGAGATTTGATCTATCCATCCCACTTTCCTACAGGCACCACCAATCTCTCTGTGTGGTTTTTGATGTGAGATGTAAGGTTGGGGTCCGGGAGCAAACGGTCAAGAAAGAATTCCTGAGATATCTTCAGTGCAAAAAAGGTGATTTTATTAAAACATGGGGATGACCCATGGGCAGAAAGAGCTACACCGGGATTGTGAAGAGTGATTATATACTTTTCAGTTGGGATGGGGTAAGGGATAGCATAAGTCTCTAAGGAATTTGGAATCAAGGCTTTCAGGACCTTGAGGGGCTAGCTGCTGTTAAGATAAGGTCATTTATTATTGTCTGATAAAACTGTAGTCATGAGACCCTTCAGATGTATATCAGTGACTCATATGTTTGGGGGATGGTTGCTAACATATATATTGTCTGTGTATGTAGGTGCATAGAGATATAGGAAGTTTCCAAAAGAATTTTTATGTGTTAAAGAAGACTTACAGGATCCTGGAGGTCAAGCTAATTTCAAGCTAAGGTTGCATTTTGCCTCTAGTAAAGCATTAAAATTGACAGCTGAGCTCCTTGAGGTCACTCTGCCTGTCTCAAGGATTTGTCAATGGGTTGTAAATTGTAAGGAAATTTTATTTTTTTTCCTACATTTCTGCTGCCTTTTTTCTCTACATCAGTTTTCTTGTGGACCCTTCTTTTGACTTGAGAGGTGGGGTAACAAATCCTCCACACTCACAAGGAGTAAAAGGGGAAATAAGCCACAAATGTTCCCCTAAAGATATCAATTCCCTAATCAAAGAAACTTTTCTACTCCAGAAGATGATTCTAGAATGTCTAGTCCATATAGACTGACTGGAGGGGTCAGTGATGGTCTCAGGACTGGCTTCTGTTTTAGTAAACCAGGCAGAATGTCAGGCAACAACTTGGTGAAACGTTGGGGTGCTATGGAGAGGGAATGTGATGGAATTAACTTCTTGGAGCTCCATAGGCTTAAGTTTCAAGGCCTATCTTCTGGAAACTGCCTAACCTCTCTGTTCTCCTCAGGCTTCAGCATGATCTCTCTCCATCCTCTAAAGTCTGCTGAACCCTTCACAGGGTGGGCATGGGTGTGGGATCTTAGTTTGCTCCCACTACATCTCTCTCTTTGTCCTCCCACCTTGGATGTGTAGGGGTCACTTTTGGTGACCAAGAATAGCCAAGGGAGGCTATTCTTCTCATCTGTTGTTTGGGCTGAATTGTGACCCCTCAAATTCATATGTTGAAGTCCTAACTCCCAGCACCTCAGCGTGTGAATATTAGGAGATGGGGCCTTTACAGAGGTAATTCAATTAAAATGAGGCCATTAAAATGGGCCCTAATCTGATATGACTGGTGTTCTTATAAGAAGAGGAGATCATGACACAGACATGCACGAATGGAGGCCATGTGAAGACTAAGGGAGAAAGTGGCCACCTACAAGCTAAGGAGAGAGGGCACAGAAGAAACCAACCATATGGACACCATTGTCTTGGACTTCTAAGTTCAAGGATTGTGAAAAAATAAACTTCTGTTGTTTAAGCTACCCAGTCTATGGTACCTTGTTATGGCAGCTCAAGCAAACTAATACATCTGTCTGCCAGGGGCTTCTCTGTCTAACCTTCCCTCCAACTCTGCCTCTCTCTATTGTTCCTTCATATTCACTAGCTGTGTCACTTACTTGTCCACATCTCTTAGATCAGGATGTAAGCTCTCTGGATCAAGGTTTTTATGCTTTATACTGGCAGAAATTGAGCATCCAATTTGCGTTACACATATTGGACAGTAGAGGGAGACAGAATCAAAAGCATGAGTCCAGAATTGGCCTTAGAGATTTTGCTAAATTCCAGCAATGGGATGTAAGAATAGGAGGTTACCGCAGCCATCACTACAAATCTCTTTCTCCTTCAACGCCTGATGTAATGCTACCAATCTCCAGTAACAGAATTAACTATGCCTTCTTATACAAAGCATGCAACTATGGCTGGCCTTCTACATAGTGTATCCAGTTATAATACCACTTAAATGGTGTTTGCTATATGTCAGACACTATTTAAAATGCTCTAATACCATATGATTTCAGTTATGTGTGGAATCTCAAAAACAAAACAAAGCAAAACAGAAACAGACATAAATACAAAGAACACCTGGTGGTTATCAGAGGGGCAGGAAGTGGGAGATGGGTGAAATAGATGAAGAGGATGAAGAGGCACAGACTTCCAGTTAAAAAATAAATGAGTCATGGGGATGAAAAGTTCAGCATAAGAAATATAGTCAGTAAGATTATTGTAACATAGTATGGTAACAGGTGGTAACTACACTTATGGTGAGCACTACATAATGTATGTAATGGCTGAATCACTGTGTTGCACACCTGAAACTTAATATATGTCAACTATACTTCAATTAAAAAGAAAATAAAAAATAAAAATAAATGAAATTAATATAGAACTCACCACAATTATCCAAAGAATGAAGACTCTTCATATTTTGGATAGAAAATCAGTCTTTAAAAACTTCTTAGCAGGTCTATGCACAAAATGCTTCCATTGTTTACAATGTTTGTATACCTATTTAGGCTCTTTTGAACAATGACCACTACTTCCATACCTCCTTCAACAAAATATCAGAAAGGAAACTAAGGTAAACCTTCAGGAAAAAATGCTGTCTCCTGAGAACTCATGAGAACTGTAACACATTTAGATTTTGCAATGTTTTTTTGTTTTGTTTTCTTTTGTTTTTTTAATATGAAGTTTATTGTCAAATTAGTTTCCATACAACACCCAGTGCTCATCCCAAAAGGTGCCCTCCTCAATACCCATCACCCACCCTCCCCTCCCTCCCACCCCCCATCAACCTTGTTTGTCCTCAGTTTTTAAGAGTCTCATGCTTTGGCTCTCTTCCACTCTAACCTCTTTTTTTTTTCCTTCCTCTCCACCATAGGTTTCTGTTAAGTTTCTCAGGATCCACATAAGAGTGAAACCATATGGTATCTGTATTTCTCTGTATGCCTTATTTCAACTTAGTATAACACTCTCTAGTTCCATCCATGTTGCCACAAAGGGCCATATTTCATTCTTTCTCATTGCCACGTGGTACTCCATTGTGTATATAAACCATAATTTCTTTATCCATTCATCAGTTGATGGACATTTATGTTCTTTCCATAATTTGGCTATTGTTGAGAGTGCTGCTGTAAACATTGGGGTACAAGTGCCCTATGCATCAGCAGTCCTGTATCCCTTGGGTAAATTCCTGGCAGTGCTATTGCTGGGTCATAGGATAGGTCTATTTTTAATTTTTTGAGGAACCTCCACACTGTTTTCCAGAGGGGCTGCACCAAATGCATTTCCACCAACAGTGCAAGAGGATTCCCATTTCTCCACATCCTCCCCAGCATTAGTCTCCTGATTTGTTCATTTTGGCCACTCTGACTGGCGTGAGGTGATATCTGAGTGTGGTTTTGATTTGTATTTCCCTGATGAGGAGCGACGTTGAGCATCTTTTCATGTGCCTGTTGGCCATCTGGATGTCTTCTTTAGAGAAGTGTCTATTCATGTCTTCTGCCCATTCTTCACTGGATTATTTGTTTTCTGGGTGTGGAGTTTGGTGAGCTCTTTATAGATTTTAGATACTAGCCCTTTGTCCAATATGTCATTTGCAAATATCTGTTCCCATTCCGTTGGTTGCCTTTTAGTTTTGTTGATTGTTTCCTTTGCTGTGCAGAAGCTTTTTATCTTCATAAGGTCCCAGTAGTTCATTTTTGCTTTTTTTTTTTAATTTTTTTTTCAACGTTTATTTATTTTTGGGACAGAGAGAGACAGAGCATGAACAGGGGAGGGGCAGAGAGAGAGGGAGACACAGAATCGGAAACAGGCTCCAGGCTCCGAGCCATCAGCCCAGAGCCTGACGTGGGGCTCGAACTCACGGACCGCAAGATCGTGACCTGGCTGAAGTCAGACGCTTAACTGACTGCGCCACCCAGGCACCCCTCATTTTTGCTTTTAATTTGCTTGCCTTTGGGGATGTGTCAAGTAAGAAATTGCTACGGCTGAGGTCAGAGAGGTCTTTTCCTGCTTTCTCCTCTAGGGTTTTGATGGTTTCCTGTCTTATATTCAGGTCCTTTATCCATTTTGAGTTTATTGTTGTGAATGATGTGAGAAAGTGGTCTAGTTTCAATCTTCTGCATGTTGCTGTCCAGTTCTCCCAGCACCATTTGTTAAAGAGACTGTCTTTTTTCCATTGGATATTCTTTCCTGCTTGGTCAAAGATTAGTTGGCCATACATTTGTGGGTCCAATTCTGGGGTTTCTATTCTATTCCATTGGTCTATGTGTCTGTTTTTGTGCCAATACCATGCTGTCTTGATGATGACAGCTTTATAGTAGAGGCTAAAGTCTGGGATTGTGATGTCTCCTGCTTTGGTCTTCTTCAAAATTATTTTGGCTATTCGGGGCCTTTTGTGGTTCCATATGAATTTTAGGATTGCTTGTTCTAGTTTCAAGAAGAATGCTGGTGCAATTTTGATTGGGCTTGCATTGAATGTGTAGATGGCTTTGGGTAGTATTGACATTTAGACAATATTTATTCTGCCAATCCATGAGCATGGAATGTTTTTCCATTTCTTTATATCTTCTTCAATTTCCTTCATAAGCTTTCTATAGTTTTCAGCATACAGATCTTTTACATCTTTGGTTAGATTTATTCCTAGGTATTTTATGCTTCTTGATGCAATTATGAATGGGATCAGTTTCTTTATTTGTCTTTCTGTTGCTTCATTATTAGTGTATAAGAATGCAACTGATTTCTGTACATTGATTTTGTATCCTGCAACTTTGCTGAATTCATGTATCAGTTCTAGGAGACTTCTGGTGGAGTCTATTGGATTTTCCATGTATAATATCATGTCATCTGCAAAAAGTGAAAGCTTAACTTCATACTTGCCAATTTTGATGCCTTTGATTTCCTTTTGTTGTCTGATTGCTGATGCTAGCACTTCCAACACTATGTTAAACAACAGCGGTGAGAGTGGACATCCCTGTCGCGTTCCTGATCTCAGGGAAAAAGCTCTCAGTTTTTCCCCGTTGAGGATGATGTTAGCTGTGGGCTTTTCATAAATGACTTTTATGATCTTTAAGTATGTTCCTTCTAAACCGACTTTCTCAAGGGTTTTTATTAAGAAACGTTGGTGAATTTTGTCAAAGGCCTTTTCTGCATCTATTGACAGGATCATATGGTTCTTATCTATTCTTTTATTAATGTGATGTATCACGTTGATTGATTTGCGAATGTTGAACCAGCCCTGCATCCCAGGAATGAATCCCACTTGATCATGGTGAATAATTCTTTTTATATGCTGTTGAATTCGATTTGCTAGTATCTTATTGAGAATTTTTGCACCCATATTCATCAGGGATATTGGCCTGTAGTTCTCTTTTTTTACTGGGTTTCTGGTTTAGGAATCAAAGTAATGCTGGCTTCATAGAATGAGTCTGGAAGTTTTCCTTCCCTTTCTATGTTTTGGAATAGCTTGAGAAGGATAGGTATTATCTCTGCTTTAAACGTCTGGTAGAACTCCCCTGGGAAGCCATCTGGTCCTGGACTCTTATTTGTTGGGAGATTTTTGATGACTGATTCAATTTCTTCGCTGGCTATGGGTCTGTTCAAGCTTTCCTTTTCCTCCTGATTGAGTTTTGGAAGAGTGTGGGTGTTCAGGAATTTGTCCATTTCTTCCAGGTTGTCCAGTTTGTTGGCATATAATTTTTCATAGTATTCCCTGATAATTGCTTGTATCTCTGAGGGATTGGTTGTAATAATTCCATTTTCATTCATGATTTTATCTTTTTGGGTCATCTCCCTTTTCTTTGTGAGAAGCCTGGCTAGAGGCTTATCAATTTTGTTTATTTTTTCAAAAAACCAACTCTTGGTTTCGTTGATCTGCTCTACGGTTTTTTTAGATTCTATATTGTTTATTTCTGCTCTGATCTTTATTATTTGTCTTCTTCTGCTGGGTTTGGGGTGTCTTTGCTGTTCTGCTTCTAGTTCCTTTAGGTGTGCTATTAGATTTTGTATTTGGGATTTTTCTTGTTTCTTGAGATAGGCCTGGATTGCAATGTATTTTCCTCTCAGGACTGCCTTTGCTGCATCCCAAATATTTGGATTGTTGTATTTTCATTTTCATTTGTTTCCATATAGTTCTTAATGTCTTCTCTAATTGCCTGGTTGACCCATTCATTCTTCAGTAAGGTGTTCTTTAACCTGCATGTTTCTGGAGGTTTTCCAGACTTTTTTCTGTGGTTGATTTCAAGCTTCATAGCATTGTGGTCTGAAAGTATACATGGTATGATTTCAATTCTTGTATACTTATGAAGGGCTGTTTTCTGACCCAGTATGTGATCTATCTTGGAGAATGTTCCATGTGCACTTGAGAAGAAAGTATATTCTGTTGCTTTGGGATGCAGAGTTCTAAATATATCTGCCAAGTCCATCTGATCCAATGTATCATTCAGGGCCCTTGTTTCCTTACTGACCATGTGTCTAGATGATCTATCCATTGTTGTAAGTGGAGTATTAAAGTCCTCTGCAATTACCACTTTCTTGTCAATAAGGTTGCTTATGTTTGTGAGTAATTGTTTTATATATTTGGGGGCTCCCATATTCAGCACATAGACATTTATAATTGTTAGCTCTTCCTGATGGATAGAACCTGTGATTAGTATATAATGACCTTCTTCATCTCTTGTTACAGCCTTTAATTTAAAGTCTAGTTTGTCTGGTATAAGTATGGCTACTCCAGCTTTATTTTGACTTCCAGTGGCATGATAAGTAATTCTCCATCCCCTCACTCTCAATCTGAAAGTGTCCTCAGGTCTAAAATGAGTCTCTTGTAGACAGCAAATAGATGGGTCTTGTTTTTTTTATCCATTCTGATGCCCTATGTCTTTTGGTTGGAGCATTTAGTCCATTTACATTCAGTGTTATTATAGAAAGATATGGGTTTAGAGTCATTGTGATGTCCATAGGTTTCATGCTTGTAGCGATATCTCTGGTACTTTGTCTCACAGGATCCCCCTTCGCATCTCTTGTAGGGCTGGTTTAGTGGTGACGAATTCCTTCAGTTTTTGTTTGGGAAGACTTTTATCTTTCCCTCTATTCTAAATGACAGACTTGCTGGATAAAGGATTCTCGGCTGCATATTTTTTCTGTTCATCACATTGAAGATCTCCTGCCATTCCTTTCTGGCCTGCCAAGTTTCAGTAGAGAGATCAGTCACGAGTCTTATAGGTCTCCCTTTATATGTTAGAGGACGTTTATCTCTAACTGCTTTCAGAATTTTCTCTTTATCCTTGTAGTTTGCCAGTTTCACTATGATATGTCATGCAGAAGATCGATTCAAGTTACGTCTGAAGGGAGTTCTCTGTGCCTCTTGGATTTCAATGCCTTTTTCCTTCCCCAGATCCAGGAAGTTCTCAGCTATTATTTCTTCAAGTACACTTTCAGCACCTTTCCCTCTCTCTTCCTCCTCTGGAATACCAATTATGCTTACATTATTTCTCTTTAGTGCATCACTTAGTTCTTTAATTTTCCCCTCATACTCTTGGATTTTTTTATCTCTCTTTTTCTCAGCTTCTTCTTTTTCCATAATTTTATCTTCTAGTTCACCTATTCTCTCCTCTGCCTCTTCAATCTGAGCCGTAGTTGTCTCCATTTTATTTTGCAGCTCATTGATAGCATTTTTTAGCTCCTCCTGCCTGTTCCTTAGTCCCTTGATCTCTGTAGCAAGAGATTCTCTGTTGTCCTTTATACTGTTTTCAAGCCCAGCGATTAATTTTATGACTATTATTCTAAATTCACTTTCTGTTATGTTGTTTAAATCATTTTTGATCAGTTCATTAGCTGTTGTTATTTCCTGGACATTTTTCTAAGGGGAATTCTTCCGTTTCTTCATTTTGGATAGTCCCTGGAGTGGTGCGGGACTGCGTGGCACTTCCCCTGTGCTGTCTTGAATAACTTGTGTTGGTGGGTGGGGCCGCAGTCAGACCTGATGTCTGCCCCAGCCCACTGCTGGGGCCACAGTCAGACTGGTGTGTACTTTCTCTTCCCCTCTCCTAGGGGCGGGATTCACTGTGGGGTGGCGTGGCCCGTCTGGGCTACTTGCACACTTCCAGGCTTGTGGGGCTGGGGATCTGGCATATTAGCTGGGGTGGATCGGCAAGGTGCACAGGGGTGGGAGAGGCAGGCTCAGCTCGCTTTCCCTTTGGAGATCTGCTTCAGGAGGGGACCTGCGGCACCGGGAGGGAGTCAGACCCGCCACTGGAGGGATGGATCCGCAGAAGCACAGCATTGGGTGTTTGCATGGTGCAAGCAAGTTCCCTGGAAGGAACTGGTTCCCTTTGGGATTTTGGCTGGGGGATGGGCGAGGGAGATGGCACTGGTAAGCGCCTTTGTTCCCTGCCAAGCTGAGCTCTGTCGTCCGGGGCTCAACAAGTCTCCCTCCTGTTGTCCTCCAGCCCTCCCATTCTCTGAGCAGAGCTGTTAGCTTATAACCTTCCAGATGTCAAGTCCCGCTTGCTGTCGGAACACACTCCGTCCGGTCCCTCGGTTTTGCAAGCCAGACTCGGGGGCTATGCTTGGCTGGTGGGCCACCCCTCCGCCCCGCTCCCTCTCGCCAGTCTTTGTAGTGTGCACCGCCTCACCGCCCTTCCTACCCTCTTCCTTGGCCCTCTCGTCTGGGCTTGGCTCCAGAGACTCCGTTCTGCTAGTCTTCTGGTGGTTTTCTGGGTTATTAGGCAAGTGTAGGTGGAATCTAAGTGATCAGCAGGACACGCGGTGAGCCCAGCATCCTCCTACACCGCCATCTTCCCAGGATCTCAGATTTTGAGATGTTAAGGTAGACCATACAAATACATATTTTTTCCAGTGGCTGTGCCATGCTTCATATGCTAATCAGCACTTACTAATAACACATAGGTAGAAAACTGCCATCATCATAAACTGGGTCATTGTCTCAGTTAACTACCACTTAAGGAAAGCTACAGGATTGAGGGAGGGGAAGAGGAAAAACTAAATTTCTACATCTTCCTGGTTTTGAAGTAAAAAGTGTACCTCTACACTCCAATTAGAAGGTGGCACCACCTAAATGGATCTACATTATTTAACAGACTCAAAAATACAAAGCTCGTTTGTAACCATAGAGACATCATTGGTTCCTTGCTATGATATCTGACAGCTGAGAGACACCTAATTATAAATCTCCACAGAAATGTTCAAATATCCACTTGATTTTTTAATTTAATTTTTATTTATTTTTGAGAGAGAGACAGAGAGACAGAGCATGAGCAGAGGAGGGGCAGAGAGAGAGGGAGACAGATCCAAGGCAGGCTTCAGGCTCCGAGCTGTCAGCACAGAGCCTGATGCAGGGCTCAAACTTACAAACTGTGAGATTATGACCTGAGCCAAAGTCAGACGCTTAACTGACTGAGCCACCCAGGTGCCCCTCGCTTTATTTTTTACTATTTTTTTTTAAATTCACTCTGATATTTGCCAAATGAGAAAGTACTTGTCTAAACTATCTGAGTCTTGGCTTCCTTGTCTGTGAAACATGAGTGAACATGTTTTTTATAAGCTTGAATGTCAGTGAGGACCTTGGGTTAGTCACTAGAGTGGCTATACCTTCTAGCTTTACCCTGGAAGCCTTGACTTCAGATAGTGAGTGTTGTAGCCTGAGAAACTAGCTATTTTCAACTCTGAATTTGCCTGTAGGAGGTTTGTTTTTATTTTTGCTTTTTAAAGTATATGTTCTCTGAAATAATAGGTGTAAGTGAGTATGTGGAGAAAAGAGAATGCTTGTGCACTGTTGGAGGGACTATAAATTGGTGCAACCACATGGTAAATGGTATGGAGTTTCCCCCCAAAATTAAGAATACAATACCATATGAACAGCAATTCCATTTCTGAGTATCTATCTAAAGAAAACAAAAATACTAATTCAAAAAGATGCACCCCCATGCTTATTGCAACATTATTCATAATAGCCAAGACACGAAAGCAATCCAAGTGTCCATCGATAAAAGAATGGATAAAGAAGATTGGTACACACAGACACACACACACACACACACAGATGCACACACACACACACAGACACACACACACACACACTGGAATATTACTCAGCCATAAAAAATAATGAAATCTTGCCATATGCAACAACATGGATCTTGAGGATGTTGTCCAAGCTTGAGCAGGCATTCAAATCCAACACTTGCTCCCAAGTCTATGCTTTTAAATATCCACTGAGCCTGCTTCCTGTGCATTTCTTGGCTTTTTACTCTACCACCAGCTTTTATGTTCTTATGTGGCAGAGACCACATCTTTCCCATTTTCATGTCTCTCCCTTTAGTTTCTCTTCTCTCAGTTATCCTTGTATTTGATGCTTGGAAGACATTAGAAGACATTATAAGCTTAATAAATATTTGCTGAATTATTGGCCTCTCTGCATTTTACATACAAGGAAACTAAGACCTCCTAGGCCCTCAAATCTAAGGCCAGACCCAAGGATCCTGACCCCTAAGCACTGGCTGGGCCAAGTTCTAAGGTATCTCAGTCCCAAAGAAATGGACACCTGTATTAATAGAGATGTCTGAGGGTTCCTCTTAAGATTCCACCTTCAGTGTGTCTTGTCTGTTACACCGCTGACTTCCTTCAAACTCACTCCCTGAAATACTGTTACTGTATTTACAGTTATTATAATGCAATATATGGTTATTATAGTAAGGAATGATTGTTATCTCACTGATCTCAGACCAACTCCCAAAAGTTAAGTAATATTTCTAACATCATGGTAGATGTGGAAGCTGAGACTCAAAGAGGTTAAATAACTTCCCCAAGACCACAGACCTGACAGTCCAATAGAAGTCTGACCCTAAAGGTCGGATTTTCTCATCACTCCACCAGGGGGCATCTTAAGAGCAGAATGACACAGAGAATCTCAGACAGGGCTCTGGGATGCACTCAGGCCCTCAGGGCCTGGGATGACAAGTCTGGAGGGTCCTGGATGGAGATTAAAGTTCCTTTCCAAGCCCCTGGGTCTCAGGAAAGCAGGCTTCCATCGTTCATCTCTAGTTTTGCCCTTGGCCTATGGGTGCAGGATTGTTACCCACAAGGAAGTTCTTTAGCTGAGTAAGGGCTCCCTGTGGCTTCACCGAGGTCTGCACTGTCTGTACGTTCTTGAAGATGCTGACAGAAAACCTGGCTTTTAGGCCTGGCCCTGTCACTTACTAGCTGTGTGACCCTAGGTGAACTGCTTTTCCTCTCACTCTGAGACTCAGTTTCCTCGTCTGGCGAGAAATCTACTGCAGTCATCACCTCCTGCCACTGCCTCCAGACTCCTTCTGGGAGCATAAACCTGAAAGCCAATCATTAAAGGTTTATTCCTTTATCTTGGGGTCAGCACCTGTGAAAACACAAATGCACTCCCCGCACTCCCCAGGAAGGAGCCGTACCTAGGGACAGTAAGCTGGGAATGCTTTCAGACTGCAGATTCTGGACAAGAAGACAGCCTGAAGGCATTGGTGGAGGGAGAGTGCACAACATGAGGAAACTAGCAGGGTAAGACTGGCATCAGAAAACTGGCCTTCACAGTAGAGTGAAGTAGACCAGCAGACTGAGAATCTGGGCACTGGAACTCACAAGTTTGTTGCCTTGGCCACTCTCTGGACCTCAGTTTCCACATCTGTCCTCTCATTGTACTCCAAACCCAGGCCAGATTCAGTTCATAGCTGGATGGGCTTGTCTGCCTATGAGGACAAGGCATTAGAGCAATTCAGGTCCCGGCAGGTTACTTGCCATCTGTACTCTCCTGCATGGAGCTCTCCCTTCTTCCAGCATCTCGACCAGGCATTAGTCTGCTCCTTTCCTGCTAACCAGAAGCTAAAGAACAGGGATGGAGTGGAAACTCTGAGGAAGGGGACCCATTCTCTTATCAACTACAAAGCAGTTGAGAGGACCCTGGCTGAACTCTGCGTCTGAGCCCTGAGCTGTGACGCTGCAGGCACAGCCTCCTGGGCTCTCCTGTCCTAGTCAACACACAGCGAGACATATCCCCCTTGACAGTGGTTACGAAGAACATCCTGCCACATAGTAAGATCACAACTGATGTTTGCTTTCCATTTCCTCTTTCTCGTATTCTGACTTCCCCAGAAGGGTGGGGAGGCAAAACACACAGGAGATAGAGGATAGTACATGTTTACACTGCACGTTACAGTTTAAAGAGAACTTTCATATACACTGTTTACTGGAATACCCAGTAACATCTCTGAGGAAATGATTCTGCTGTGTGAGAGTTTCTTCCTGCGATTTCATAGGACCCTGTGTTTCTCCTTTTATGGCTGTCAGCACTTATATGATATCCCGGTTTAATGTCTGTTTTCCCCAGTGAACTGTGAACTTCATGAAATCAGGGGCCATGTGTCTGCTCTCCCTCGAGTTGCCAAAGTCTAGTGTATAGCTGCTGCTCAAAAAAAAAATACTTGTTTTGGGGAGCTTGGGTGGCTCAGTCAGTTAAGCGTCTGACTTTGGCTTAGGTCATGGTCTCACTTAGTGGGTTTGAACCCCATGCAGGCTCTGTGCTGACAGCTCAGAGCCTGGAGCCTGCTTCAGGTTCTGTGTCTCCCTCTCTCTCCCTCCCCTACTCATGCTCTGTCTCTCTCTCAAAAATAAACATTAAAAAATTTTAAAAATATATTTAATTGAATGAATAGATGAAGGGCTATCATCATTCCCATTTTACAGATGAGGAAACTGAGGCTTCAGGAAGCTAAGTGCCTTTCTCAAGGTCATCTAGCTAATGGATGGCAGAACTGGCATTCTTTCTGGCTCCTAGGTTACAGGAGTGGACAAAGGTGTTAGTGGGAGGTCGGTTATATCCCATCAGGCATGGCGGAGTGTTACCTCTCCTGTCTCTCTCCACTCATTCCCCAGTCCTGAGGTATCTTGAGAGATTCCATCGGCACATCTCATACTGTCTTATATGTATACCTTAATGTGGCTGGCCACCCCCACCCTACCCTGATCGAGAATGAAGACTGCTTCAGGACATGGCTGGGCCTTCTCTTATCTCTATCTTGAGGGTCTGGCATTAGAGCCTGGCACAATATAAGTACTCAATGTGTTTTCAAGGACTGAGTGATTGACAGATGGATGAACCTTCCAACAGTTCCAACAGCAGCTCCAAATGTCTTCTTCATATGACAATCTTGGTGCAAAGTTGGAGTAAAGCTCCTCTGAGCCGAGTGTGCCCTGAGTGGAGCCACTACTGAGATAGTGTTGGTAGTGTTGGGTGTAGGCTGTGGTTCCAAGGACTGTGAGCCCCTGAGGACACAGCCTGTGAGAACCTGCAAAAAAGTTCCATGGGGTCTGCCATCAGAAGGATAGCTTATAGGGGTTGTCTCCCTGACCTATGCAAGTATGCACTGCTCCACAGGAAAAGAGGCTGCCAGGACCCAGGCATTGCCCCCACCCTACATTCTGTTTCCCAAGGACCTGCAGAACGAGCTGGGTAGAGTAGAGGCCAGCCATCAGAGGAGTCCCATAGGGGCAAGTCTGGTCACAAACATTAGCCATCAGTTTATTCTGGCTTTCTCATGCTCTTTGGGCCAAGATAGTGTTGCCCTTAGGACTGTCACCCAGACAGTCGCTAGCAATGCCTGGAAGTGTCATTGACTCTCAGCTGTCACCTGGGGTACTTTCTGTTGCAGGTCTTGCCTTCCACCACCCCAGGCTTTCTGACATCATGCATGCTGCAGGGTTATGTGAGGGACAGAGCCACTTATAGGTCGGCCTTGATCATCATCATCATCATAATTTAATTATGTTTTTATTATTATCATTATTAGCTCTTATTTTTATAGTACTCTTTAGCTCACTAAATACTTTGTATATGTGATCTCACTGGATTGGGTAGCATAGTGGTAGCCTCCACTGTTGAGATGAGAAACTGAGATTCAGAGAAGCAACTGACATGTTCAAGGCTTTAGAGTTAATATGGCAGAACTGAGACTCAAGAACAGATATCCATGTTTCATACTCAATTTTATTTCACTATACTCACTCTGCTCAACTGATTCTTCTTCTGCTTCCAAGTTATCAGTGGCTTCCCATGGGTCCTCAAGTTTTGTATTCTTAGTAGAATTTACTATGGTCACCTCTGTGCCCTGGATTCCAGTGAGAAACATTGTACCTCAGTGATTGAGGCCTACAGTGCTTCTGAGCTCTAAGACAGTATCCTTCCACTGTGCTAGGGGTAGCTTGTGGGAGAGAGACACAAATTTGAAAATGACATAGGAAAAGACCGAGCTAGAATGACATTGGAACAAAAGATTTTAGGGCTCCTGCTATCCACAAAGGATGCCTCACTAATAAGTTTTCTGACCCAAGAAGGTTTCTGCTCTGGTAAATGAACATTAATGGGATCGGTGGGAGGTGGCCTCTGTTCTGGGAATTTGGCTTTAGCCTCTCACATGAGGTATGGAGATACTCATAAGGGCCCATACTGATCTCCCATCCAGCTCTGTGGTAGCTAGTGCAAACAGTAGCACATGGCTCACCTTTCACCCACCCTCCCTCCTACAAATATTTAACGAGTATCTGCTATGATCCAGGCATCTTCTGGGTCCTGGGAATTTAACAATGACCTGGAAGCCTAGAGAGATCAACTATCTGGTCCATGAAGAGTTTGGTCCAGGGCGAGAGCGCTCTCTGTAACCAAAGAATCCCTGAGCACTAAGAATATTATGATATCTGCCAGAAACTGAGAGAAGATCAGAAAACTGGCCCTACTCACAGGGATTCCACAAAGTAACCTCCTTGGGAAGGTAGTAACTGAACCCACCATATCAGAGGCCCATTCTTCTGCCCTCCAGCAGCAGTAGCAGTACATGGGGGATAAGCTGTGGAAACTAGGAGTCACTGTCCCCCATGACCTCCCCAAAATCTGCTAGGGTTTCTGTCATTCAACTGGGCAATTGTCAGTTGAGTAGATACTCTGTTAGGCACAGCACGACTCTGTTCTCACATTACATCTCCCCAGGTCTCCCCTCGGTTCAGGCATTCCCAGGGAATTAAGCTGTTTGGTAAGTGGAACTGGAAAGGGTATGGGGCTCAGTGGCTGGAGCCCTGGGCCCTTGCCCTGACTTCTGGGCAAAGAAGAATAGGCCAGATCTCTGACAGACTCCAGTGACCCCAGTGTCTAAGAATAACTCAAGCAGGACCTGATGTCCCTCAATTTGTCTAGCAGGGATCTGGAATTTTCAGTTTTTGAAGTTTCCTGTTTGCCTAGCCTCCAGGGAGACCACAGGAACATGCTGAAGAGAAGTGACTTCAAGTGAATCAGGCTGAGTCAAGGTCAGAAGGTACCCTTCAGTCACTATACTGGCTTGACCATGACAATGAGCTCTCATTCTTTCATTCCTTCATTCTTCATCCAACAAGTATTTGCTGATTACTATGAGCTCTGCACTGGGTCTTGCACACAGTGATGGGTAATGTGAGGCACCTGCCCTCAGGTAGCTTTCAGTGTGGAAGCAGGGATAAGAGTTTCAGGAAGTCTGAGTATTTATTATGTGCCAGCCTCTGTGTTACCCCCAGGGTTATGAAAGGAACACCCAGACACTAAAGTGGAGGTGCTCAGAATCCAAGAGGGGAGGCCAATCATGAACATAGGGCATGACAGATACCCTGTCAAAGAGGCATTCCATTTCTGGGAGACAGTGAAGGGGCCCTGTCAGTGATGGGATGGGTTTTTCAGAGAATAGCCCTTGGAAGCATGTTGGAGTTGGGAAGGAAGGGCATTATAAGCAGAGGGTGCACCTAGGTGTATTCAGGAATGATAATAACTTACTGTAGTGTTCATATGGTACAGGGGAGACAAGCCTGGGGTGGTAGAAGCAGTCAAAATATGAAGAACTTAGGTAACATTTGCAGGGACTTGGATTTTTTTCCCATTGGGGATAATAGGGAGCCACTGAAAGTTTTAAATAGGCTAAGATTCACATTTATTTATTTATTTATTATTTACTTTTTAATGTTTATTTTTGAGAGAGAGACAGAGAGCACATGTGAGCAGGGGAGGGGCAGAGAGAGAAGGGGTGGGGTGACTGAGGATCCAAAGCAGGCTCTGTGCTGACAGCAGTGAGCCTGATGTGGGGCTTGAACTCACGAACCTCGAGATCATGACCTGGGCCGAAGTCAGACACTCAACTGACTGAGCCACACAGGTGCCACTAGATTTACATTTTAGAAAGATGGGAATGGTCTAAGGAAATGAGGAAGTAGAGCTGAGAGAAGGAAAGGTGGGTGCATTGTTAAATGTGTGGGAAGGAAGAGGGAGAAGCTAGGGTGACTCTCAGCCTTGGGTCTTGGGACCATTTCCTCAACAAACTGAGGGGTCTATGGGAAGGTGGTGATGGTGGGTTCTGTGTGCATCAGTTGCTGTCAGCTGTGGGCCACAGTTTATGTCATGGGTAGGTGTGGATAGAGGACAGGGGTTGAAAAGAGGGAGAGACTTTTATCCTGCAATGATGGGGTTCCTCAAGGTGGAGGACATTTTGCAGTGCAAGGGGGCTTCTCAGTACCAGGAGCAAAGGGTGAGCAGGGGGAGAAGGAAGAGATTCTGGAGACTGAACTCTGTGCAAGGGGAAATCTGCAATCCTGGGACAGAGACAATCATATTCCCAGATGGCTCTTTGGAGTTTGGTGGAAGAGGCTGACACAAAGGAGGCAGGGAAAACTTGGTCATTTTGTCACTAAGCTAGAGATTTCAGGCATCTGGTAACTTGTTCAGACTCCTACTCTGTGACTCAGTCATGTTCCACTTGTTTGCCAGAGCCAGGAGTGTGACTTGGAAAGCTTGGCATTTGGGCCCAGAGAGCCCAGGGCTGCGCTGGGCATGAGTGGCCAGAACACATATTGGAGGAAGGCAGTGGGGAGGGCCAGATCCAGACTATAATTTCAGATCTGGGTTGCCAGGGTATATGAATGTCTGTCTTCTTTATTACAAGTGAGATTCACTCTCTACCTTGTTATCATTATTTATTTGTCAACAGAATCACCACTACTTGAAGAAGAATGACATGTGGTGGGGAAGAGAGAACTATATTTGTCACTCATTTCCCATCTTTGTTTATTTCTCTCTTTCCTTCATTCCTCCTTCTTTTCCTTCCTTTTCCCCATCTTTCCCTCTTCTCTACTTTTCTCTCTTCCTTCCCCATTTACCATGGTTAATCAGGTACTCAGTCTGGAGCCAAGCTCCAGGTTTACAAAGTTAAATTAAAATTTTTAGGCTGTGGGCATGAGCATAATCAATTGAGCTTTCAGATCTCAAGAGGGAAGATGGTGTCTTTGGGTGGAAAGAATCATTTTTATCCCAAATATAAGTGAAGGCCCGCCTCAGGAAGTCATTTTAATTTAATAAATATTAGGTGCCTTGTGTGTGCAAGCCATGGGGCAAAGGGCCCCTGGGTGGTCAGTGGGGAAAAAGAGGCAGGACTCACATCCTCAGTGCACAGCTGGGGTCAAGGTCTTGGGACCAGGAGGTCCTTTGACCTCTGGCACTGAGACTGACTTTTGTTTGGGCCATGATTGTCCCTTCCTTCCAGTTGGCTCCATCAGTAAACCATCTAGGGCACCCATATTTTCTCAGCTTTGGGCATTCAACAGAAGGATAGCATATAGTTCTGGCTTCCAATGAGTTCATGATATGAACATACGAAACAAAGCAATGTTGTGCAAGGTATGATGAAGTCTCCAAGAGAGTGAGTCTGACAGAGAGGGTTACTAGAGATCAGATAGGCAAAAAGGTAGCATCTGAGCTGTAGATGGAGAAGTGAGGGTGGCATTTGGAGCCCCAGGAGCAAGGGGACTATGTGTAGCTCTCTCCCTGTGCTTCCAGTACCAAGCACGGTACCTGGTACTTAGTAGAAACTCAAAACATCTGCAAAATTGAATAAAAACATCAAGTGCCACTTTTGTGAAGACTTCTCTGATACTTTCTATGCCTTTAGTATTTCTGTTCTAAGTTAAAAATTTTATCATCCAAATCATGTGCATTCATGGCAGGAAAATTAGAAAATGTAGGTAAGCAAAGGGAAAAAGGAAATGTTCATGATTCCCCACCCAGAAGTAAATACTGTTAACATTTTAATACAGATCCATCCAGACTTTTTTTCCTGTTTATTTACATGTATTATATATAAATATATGTTATATTCAGAGAGATTTGGATGAATGGAATCATTGTATTGTTTATGCTGTTGTAATTTTTTCTTCTCTAATTATATTTGCTTACACTTTGGTCCATACTCATCAGAGCTCGCTCCTATTCTAGTTGATTGGGAACATCTGTCTCCCCTACCAGACTGACACTCTGGTGGGCAGTGCTGGTGGCGTACTCGCCTCTGTTTCTCCACTACTTAGCACAGGGCCAGCTTCCTACAGGTCTTCAGTGTGAGTTGGGGGACTAAAAAATGTCCTGCTGAAGATGTCCACTGATAATCGTGAACACCGGTGATTGCACAGCTGTGAGGGACAGCCCAGCCCCCCAGCAAATGGAGGTGCCTTTGCCTCAGTGTGACAAGTGTCTGTGCTCTGGAGCCAGCCCCTCCCTGCTGCCTGCCTGCTCAGCTCACCTGAGCTCTCAGCTTCCAGCCTCTCTCCTGGGAAAACAAGATACCTCAGCCTTCCAGGAGCCTCCTTGGCTATTTTTACTCCTCTGAGTCCCCACCCCGGAAATTTACTTACTCCCCACGAGGAGGAGTCCTCCTTTCTCTGATTACTCACTACAGAGGCTCCCTTGGCATCCCCACCCCCAGGCTCCAGCTATGGAAATGCTTCCAGTTGAGGAGATAACCTTGCAGCTGGCCAAGAGCCCCAGCAGGCTTGAGCATCACACCCACCAGGGATTCAAGGGCAGGCAGAGCTAGGCTGGTGCAGGGCTGTGAGGCAAGGCTCTTCCAAGAAGTGCTACATGCACCTGGGGGCCCCACACCGCTGCAGCTCCATGAGTCAGTCCTAGTGTCCCTGACCTCACACATGTCTCTGGTATTCATTTATTTCTTGGAGGTGGTGTTGCCCAGGCAGGCAAGAGGATTGCTCCGTGACTTGAGACCAGAACTGCTGCAGGGTTCTTCCAGCCAGCACTCCTATCACTTAGGGCAAAAAGAAAGCCCCATTTTAAGGCCATATTGCATCGCCTTTTCAGAAAAGGAGTATTTATGGTCTGCTTATATGTATATTTCAACTGAGATATAATTGACATATAACACTGTGTAGGTTTAAGAAGTGCAATGTGCTGATGTGATACATGTATGTATTGCAATACTATCACTGTAGTGTTAGCTAACACCTCCATCACCTCACATAATTATCATTTATTTTTTGTGGTGAAAATATTTAAGATCCAGTGTCTTAGCAACTTTGAAGTATATGATATAGCATTGTTGGTTATATATCACTATGCTGTGCATTAGATCTCTGGGATTATTCATTATCCAGTTGCAAGTTTGGAACCTTTAACAGCATCTTCTCAATCCTCCCCACCCCCAGCCTCTGGTAACCACCATTCTATTCTCTGTTGCTGTGAGTTTGGCTTTTTTAGATTGCACATGTAAATGACATCATACAGTATTTGTCTGGCACCTCATTTAGCATAATGCCCTCAAGGTTCATCCATGTTGTCACAAATGTCAGGATTTCCTTCTTTGTTATGGCTGAATAATATTCCAGTGTGTGTGTGTGTGTGTGTGTGTGTGTTAAATTTTCTTCATTCACTCATCTGTTGGTGGACAATTAGATTGTTTCCATATGTTGGCTATTGTGGGTAATGCTACAATAAACATGGGAGTGCAGATATTTTCCTGATATCCTGTTTTCATTTCCTTTGGCTATATACCTAGATGTGGGATTGCTAGATCATATGATAGTTTTATTTTTAATTTTTTGAGGAACTTCTCTACTGTTTTCCAAAGTGGCAGAACCAATTTACATTTCCCACCAACAGTGCACAAAGGTGCCCTTTTCTCCACTTGTTCCATCTTGTCTTCTTGATGATAGCCATTTTAATAGGTGTAAGATGATATCTCATTGTGGTTTTGATTTGCATTTCTCTGATTGTCGAGCATCTTTTCATGTACTTATGGCCATTTGGATGTTTTCTTTGGAAAAATGTCTATTCAGTTCCTCTTTCTATTTTTAAAATTGAATTTTTTTGTTATTGAGTTTTATGAATTTTAAAAAATATATATTTTGGATATTAACTTTTTATCCAATGTATGGCTTGCAAGTATTTTTTTCTTATTTCATAGGTTGCCTTTCCATTGTGTTGATTGTTTCTTTTGCTGTGCAGAAAGTTTTTAGTTTGATGTAGTCCCATTTGTTGATTTTTGCTTTTGTTGCTTGTGCTTTTGGGATCCAATCCAAAAAATCATTGCTAAGACCAATGTCAAGGAGAGCTTCTTCCTTATATTTTCTTCCAGGAATATGGCATCAAGTCTTATACTTAAGTCTTTAATCCATCTTGAGATGATTTTTATGAGTGGAGTAAGAGAGGGGCCCGATTTCACTTTTCTGCATGTGGTATCCAGTTTACCCAGCCCCATTTTTACATTTGAATTCCCTGCAGACTCTAGGCCTTTCCACCACTTCTGACAGGGCATACAGAAACTGGGCTAAAGGAAACTGTGATTTGAGGAGCAAGCACAAGATCTAGAGCCTGAAGAGCTGGGGTTGAAGCCTGGCATCTTCCCTCATCTTGACCTTAGACAAATTGCTTGGCCTCTCTGAGCATGTATTTTCTTTTTGAATAACAGAGGTGATATAACCCTCTTTTCTACCCAGTAAGGTTGTTGTGAAGATTCAAATAAAAACATGAATGCCAAAATACCTTATAATCAGGAAAATGCTCCCGACAGTGAAAGTATAAGAAGCCCATCTCCTCTTCTTTCCTGAGAAGTAAAAAACTATCTTGGTAATTCAAATAGGCCCACAGTGGTGGCAATGTGTCCATCCTATTCTATGGAATTTGTCTAGTCCCAATATAGGAAATAGGAAGCTGGAGGTGACAGGCTGAAAGAAGGTCTGGGAATGTCCTACTTGCATCTCTGAGTTTCCACTGATCACTGAAAACTATGGATGGGGACAATAGTAATAATGACAGGAGTAAGAAGGGCTAGCAGTTGCTGAGCACTTCCTACATGTCATGTCCAGGGCTAAGGACTTTATAAACATTATCTCAAGGAGTCTTCATAAACTCCTATGAGATGGGCATTGTTATTATTCTAATTTTATGGATGAGGAAACAGGTTCACAGAGGTTCACACAGCTGGTAAGTGGCAGAGCTGGGACATAAGCCCAGGCAGCTTCATTGTTTATCTTTGAGAATTTTCTTTGTTGTGTTTTTACTGAGTTTTACCCTTGGCCAAAGACATCTTGTCAAACTGAGAGACATGAGGCTTTAATTACAAACATCAGTGGAAATAATTTTAATAAATTTGATTTCATTTTAATTAATTAAACCATGTTCTGGAACTTGAAGGTATTTTTAAACTTAGGGGGTATGTATTAGTTTCTCATTGGTGCTATAACAAATTACCATAAACTTGGTGGCTTAAAACAATCCAAATTTATTCTCTTCTGTGGTCAGAAGTCTTACCAGGGTCTTACCAGGCTAACATCGAGGTATTGGTAGAGCTACATCCTGGCTAGAGATTCTAGGGGAGCCCTATTTCTTTACTGTCTCCAGCTTCTAGAGGCTTCCCAAATTCCTTAGCTCATGGTCATTTTCAAAGCACATCTCTCCAACTTCTTTCTTCAGTTGTCACATCTCCTTTCCCTTGCATTTGACCCTCTTGCCTGCCTCTTGAAAGTACCCTTTGATTACATAGGGCCCATCTGGTTAATCTCAGATAATTTCCTCTCTAAAAACCCTTAACCTAATCACACCTGTAAAATGTTTTTTGCTGTGTGAGGTAACCTATTCATGGGTTCTGGAGATTGGGACGTGGCCATCTTTGAGGGGAGAGGCATTATTCTGTTTACTACAATGTGTGTCAGGGCAATAGTGTGTAATGAAAAGAAGACAAATAATGAAATTACTGTCCCAGTGTTAAATTCCAAAATCAGCATGGTATGAATGGGAGCACTACTCAGCAAAAGACTCCGACAGAGCTGTTTCTCTGGACAGGGTTCTGGCAGTGAAAAGGATGGTTTACAAAGAAGCACAGAGGAAGGGCAGGCACCAGAGGTTTTTAGGACCACTCAGATATGTCTAGGGCTGGAGGTATCCAGATGACTTGATGGGCACGTATGGTTTGGGTCACCATCAAAACCTGAGGCCATTATGCAATCCTACCTCACCAAGCACCTCCAGATTATGACTCAATTTCTCTGAGGGGTTTTCCTACAGGAAGAGAATATACCCATCTGGCCAATATTTAACACTCACGTTTCTCTTTGTAAACTGATGTCATGGGTCTCTTGGGAGTTAGTTGCAATGACTCAGCATTACCAGGACTGGTAAGCTCAGAGGCATGGACAAGGTTGGATTTCTGGCCCAAGGAAATGTCACCAAGGTGATGCCACCCTGGGGATGGCTCTTGAGGACTGCCAGCTGGCCTAACTCTTGTAAAGCCAGACACTGCCTTTCACGTGTACGTACTCAATTCCTGGTGACTGAGAGCAGTTGCAGTAAAGATTACTTCCAATGTTTCTAACCATGAGATTCTGACAGTTATTCACCAAGTTTAGGACAATTTTCACCCCAACTTCAATAGCCATGTTTGATAAGCAGATTATATAAAATGAAGCTTGCTAGAAAAAAACATCACAAGGAGAAATAAAATATAAAAGAGGCAGGGTGCTGTGATAGAGGGCTACAGCAGGATCTGAATTCCAGCCCTGCTGCTAAGTCTTGGTGTGATCTGGGACAAGACTCTTCTCATCTCTGAGCCTCAGTTTCCTCATATGTAAAATAGAGTCATGGTCAAAATCAGTGATTCTCATCCTACTGCACATTAGAACCACCCAGTGAACTTTTGAAGACTGTCAGTGCCCATGATTCGCTGGAGTTGAGAACCATTGTCTCTGAACGGTGGCTGAGCTCCTTTACATATCTTCTGTTCTATCATTCCATAAAATATCTGGGATTTGTCAATGAAAATCTGGCTTTGGATTTGTTGGAGGCTCCCCTCCTTGTTACTGACAAGCAAATTCAACTGGACGAGGAAATGAAAATTGAGTGTCTGCTGACTACAAAGCATTAAGCTGGATTCTTTGGGGTTCCTGACTTTACCGTGTGTCAGCTATTAGATCTACCCAAATAATTAATTATAAGTAAAACGATATGGACATTGCTTCTTTTAAAATTCATCATACCCATGTATTAAATATATAATTTCTTTAAATTCTATTTGGCTTCTTTTTCCATAAATTCAGAGCCTGTGTTATGCATCCTTTCCTATATTTCTCAGCTAGAGGGGAAGAGGTGGATCCTCTGATGCACAGCTCTAGCAGCCAAAGAAAGCTCCCTGGCTCCTCACCTGGTGGTCTTTACCTAAACCCACCTGCTCACCATGTGCTGATATTTGGAAGTGGACTGCATCACATTTCACTTTTAATATTCATTAAAATGCTTGCTATGCACCAGGCACTATTCCAAGAGTTTTATGGATGTTAACTCATTTAATCTGCAAATGATCCGATGATTCGGATATCACCATATCACCATATCACAGGTGAAGAAAGTGAGACAGAGAGCTAGTGTCACCTGTCCATGGTCACACAGCTGGTAAGTAGGGATCTGAGATCCAAACCACGACTGGTTCTAGCACTCATGTTCTTGATCACTTATAAATGGGTTCAGTGCCTTCCATGAAATGTTCTATGGCTACCAAAAATAATGTTTACAAAGAATGAATAACAACATGGAAAATATTCATGTTAAAATCTTAAGTGAAATATTTGTAAGATAAATTCTTACAGACAGCACGATGATAAAGACTGTGAAGTCCAAACAAAGCACAAATCGGGTGCCTGGACGGCTCAGTCTAAGCATCTGACTCTTGATTTTGGCTCAGGTCATGATCTCACAGTTTGTGAGTCCAAGCCCCACATCAGGCTGCACAGAACCTGCTTGGGATTCTCTCTTCCCCGCCCTACCCTTCCCTGCTTGCACATGTACTCTCTCTTTGCCTCTCTCTCTCAAAGTAAAAAAAATAAACTTAAAAACAGAACAAAACACAAATCACTAAAAAGATATATACAGTAAAGAAGACTGGAAAAAGTAAAACAGAGACTTTAAGGAAAATTGTAAAATATTAAAAATGCTTGGAAGATGGGATTATAAATTAATTTTAAATTCTTCTAATTGTATTTTTTAAATAATGATTAGGCTGTCTTATAATCTCATCCCACAGTGGCAAGTAGGTACCATGATTTTTTTTGTAAGAAAACATTAAGACTCAGCTCTGATATTGCAAAAAGTAATTTTAGGGTTAAAAAGTGGTAGATCAGTCATTTGAAATTGAAAAGATATTTCCTCATGGATATAAAAGTACCCATAATGGTTAGATTGTTTTCAAAGTAGCATTTTGAACTAGTCCAAGGCACAGTTTTAAGAACTTTATCTATATTTCCTTATTTAGTGGGCTAGGATTTGTTTCAGCCCCTTTTTATAGTGATGATTAAGTAACTTGCCTGAGTTTGCAAAGGTGGGAACAAATGCTAGACAGTGTCTCTCCTGAACCTGTGTTATAATTTAGCCACATGCTTCTCACTGCAGCATATGAGCCCAGGATAGAAGCTGAAGATTGTACATTTCCCCTGTCTTATTTCCTCCCACTACACTTTTCATTGTGAACACGCCATATTGTGCCTATGTTTCCAGCTAAATAGAGTTTGATGACTTTCCTAGGGACCCCACTTGCACTCAGAATATTGTTTTTAGAGAAAAAAAGCTGTGGATTCCATGTAAAAACTATGTATTCTTCCTTCTTCACCCTCATCTGAAGGTCATTTTGGCAAAAAGGATCTTCCTGGGTTGGATGTTATTTTCTTAGGGATGACCAGAACTGATGCCTCAGTTCTGGCAACCTCCATGAGTCTAGTTCCCTTCTTCCACCCTCAGCATACACCCGGTCCTTGCCACCTCACCTTGGGCTGTCTAAAGATGTCTTATTTAGAACCATATATTTAGAACAATATGTGGAAAAAGAAGTCATTCCTAGACTTCTTTTTTTAAAAAAAATTTTAATGTTCATTTGTTTTTGAGAGAGAGAGAAAGACAGAGCGAGCAGGGGAGGAGCAGAGAGAGAGGGAGACACAGAATCCAAAGCAGGCTCCAGGCTCTGAGCTGTCAGCACAGAGCCTGATGCAGGGCTCAAACTCCCAAGGTGTGAGATCATGACCTGAGCCTAAATTGGATGCTTAACCGACTGAGCCACCCAGAAGCACCCCCCACCCCATTCCTAGACTTCTTCTACCCTTTCAAAGGGATTGTTAGTGCTGAACCAGTGCTATTTGAGAGTTCTCTTGGTGTGCCAAGTTCAGGTAAGGAGAGAAGCCCAACCACCCACACCATCTGCGTTAGATCTGACTAAAATGACATCACTGAGATATCAAGCATTCTTAGTCTGGGTTATGGCATCATCTAAGAATGAAAAAGCCACATTAGATCATTGGCTTGGGCCTGGCATTTTATTCTGGATCTCTAAATCTTATTCTAAAAAGAGCTATTTGATTTCCATCTTGGGAATTTTTCCTTCCATTTTCAAACCAAAGAGAAGAGAGACCTTCTCTTCATCCCTGAGGTCTAGAAGTCCACTGACCCAGCTCAGGAAACAGGGAGCATAGCAGAGCTGCCTGTGAGGCTAACATGTGGTGTGCAATCCACAAAGCACCATCACTATCCTAGTGGCCTGCAATTCTCAGGGGAGCTTCCCGACAAGGTAATAGTTGACATGCTTACGGAGGGAGGACTTGGGTCCCTGGGATGTGAAGGGAGGGTAGTCACACGTCCCCCTTGTGAAAGATGCTATTAGCATCCCGCACTTGGTCCACACCTCCTGATACCAGGTCAGAGCTGAACCTATATAAAAGGTGGAAGCTTCTAACAGCACCTCAGTCCACCTGAATCCTGGGTGATCTCCAGTGCTTGAGCCAGGTAAAATGCATCTCGAGGACCAGGAGGGACTCTTGGTGCTGGTGTTTCAGGCAGAGTGTAGCCCTTGGTGGAAGCTGAGGACAGTCTTCAGAAAGACAAGGAGAAAAGAGGATTTGGATGGGAGGATTCTGTTGGAGAGGGAGGGCGGAAGGTAGGGGAAGGGAAAGAAAGATTGGTGTCTTTTTGAAACTATAAGGAATTCATTTTGAAATTATGGAGTTCTCAGGTTGAAACCTTTTTGCATATTTCTTATAATTGATTTTGGGAGATTGGGTTTAAAAATGTGATCATCATAAAGATGGAATTTCCTGAATTCATAGTTCAGTTTTAAATGTGGGGAAGTTACCTTGGGCTGGTTGAACTTGAAATGCCATATTGTTTTTCAGCCTCATTCAGTTCCTGCCAAGATGTCCTGCCAGCAGAACCAGCAGCAGTGCCAGCCCCCTCCCAAGTGCCCCCCCAAGTGCCCCCCCAAGTGCCCTCCAAAGTGCCCCCCCAAATGCCCCCCTAAGTGTCCAGCCCCTTGCCTACCTCCAGTTTCCTGCTGTGACTCCAGCTCTGGGGGCGGGGGCTGCTGCAGCTCCGGGGGCGGGGGCTGCTGCAGCTCCGGGGGTGGGGGCTGCTGCCTGAGCCACCACAGGCCCCGCCGATCTCTTCGACACCGACACCAGAGCTCTGACTGCTGTGGTGGTGGTGGTGGCCATTCTGGAGGCTCCAGCTGCTGCCACAGCTCTGGGGGCTCCAGCTGCTGCTCCGGGGGCTGCTGCTGACCCCGGGCCCCAAGGATCACTGAAGAACAGCACTGGAGGAGCCAAAGTGCCGAAGACCCACCCAGCCTGAGACTTCTCTTCCTCCATTTGGAAGAACAGAAGGCAAGGATGGAAGGGCTTCTGAAATGTTCTGGGTTTCCCTCTTCGTCCCACCCATGTCCAGTCCACGGCTGTGAGGTCTTGAGGTTTAACCTCTAACGTTCACTAGCCTGATTCCCTCTCGGACACAGATCTTTGGGGGACTTGGTGTTGGAGTCCAGTTATGAAGCTGCTTCCTCTGTACAATAAAGCTTTTTATTCCTGATGTCACGGCCTCCTGATCATGTCTTGTTCACCTCTCCCACTTACCTCCTCCATCAAGCCCTCTCCTCTGCTGTTCTCTTAAGTGCAAGTGAATACTTTACAATTCAGTTTGGGAAGAAGATTTTGGCCCTGAAGCTTCTGAGACCTCTGGGAAACAATATCACCTTTCATGCTGTGAATTAGGAAACTTTAAGCTTGTAGGGAAGAATCATGTCTGAGACAGTCACCCTGACACAAGCTTTGCATGAGGGGAGTCAGAAATGGGCTTTCAGAGTGAAGAATGGTGGTACCCAGAAAGGTCACAGTGAGATGACCTACTCTGGGTGGGTTTCCTTCAAGCGTGAGTGATAGTTTAAAGAAGACTTTATCTCCTAGGTGTGGGGGTAAGTTCGCCTAATGTGCTCATTCTGGGCTCCATTAAATAAACACCCTTTACTTTTCTGGTGATTATAAGCCCAGGTGCTCCCATCAGTTACCAGAAAGAAGAGCTTGCGGGGTGAGTTAGTTTTGGGGAGGTGAGTTTAGGAGGCAGGTATGAAAGGTCTGAGCCCATTTTCCCTGGATCCAGAAAGCCTGAGTATGGGTCTGAGCAGAGAAGCAAGAAGGATGTCCTTGTCTGCCGAAAACTGTCTCCATGTGGTCAGTGTGTGTGTGGTGAGGGGGAGAGGGGGAACAGGGGGGCTTTATAGCCACTGTGGTGAGTTTTCCATTTTCTTCAGAAATAGGCTGATTCCTTTGGGAGATACTCAGAAAGTTTACAATAGGAATGACAATCCCAAATCAGCCTTTTATAGACCAGAAAAATTACCTTTTCCTCTGATAGGAGTTAACGGTGATGGGGGAAGTAAGTTAGCACATGATGCTACAGCAAATCCATATAGCAACTTACCCACATCACTTCCAGAAGAGATCCTGTCTCCAGAGGCCTTGTTACTTCATTACTTCCTTCTCTAGTCTAATGCGACCTCACCTTTTGGGATGTCTCACCTGTACTCATCAACAGGTACCCCTGAGTACATGCAACCTGTTAATCAGGCTCTAAAGGCATGTTAAATGAAATGATATCTTTCATGACTTACCTTTTCTTGTCTGTTCCACCATGCCACACCCAGCTCACTCACCTCCAACCTATCTCTCACCACCAACTCTTGAATTCTTAGTCTTTGGTTTCCCTTTCATCTCATTTTTATGGTTGTGGATGCTTGCATTGATTAAGAAGTTCTGAAGCCAGTTGACCTCCAAATTGTCCCTGTTCTTAAAACTTAATTATTCTAAGAGCACCATTTTTCATGGACACTTTGGACCTTGGGAAAGGACTGGCCTGTCTTCCCTCCCTCTCTCCCTTCTTCCCTTCCTTCTTTCCCTCCTTCCTTCCTTCCTTCCTCACTTCCTCCCTCCCTCTCTCCCTCCTTCTTTCCTTTCCTCCCTCCCTCCCTCCCTTCCTCCCTCCCTTCCTCCCTCCCTTCCTTCCTTCCTTTTTCCATTGGCTAGTGCCCCAAGGAGAACCTACTTTCAGAAGGATTTTGGTAGGGTTAGGGAGTAAGAGGCAACGAGTCCCACAGGTTGGCTTAGGATTTTGCAATTGGGCCAGAGTTCTGCACACATTTTTCTCTTAGGCCTCCAGGGCTGTATGGGGATATGACAACCTGACTACAATCACAGCTTGTCTGGTCTTAATGGTTCCATAGCTTGGCGTGGGTTTTTCATCCTGCTTCCAGTGACAGAGCGAAATTGCCACTGGGATTCTCATAGGCATATCCCCACCATCATCTTCACTTAGTGTGCTCTGGAAGCTTCTACATGAAGCTCAGTAGGCTTTTCACATAGCCTGTGGCCTGACTTAAGGAGCAAAGACCTTTGCAAAGCAAGATAATAAAGTAAGTAAACTACCAAAACCAAGTAAATGACTACACAGAGATGGGTGTGAGAACGGGGGACTGTGTGTGTGTGTGTGTGTATGTGTGTGTGTGCATGTACTTTGCGGAAGAGGGCAAAGAGAACAGGTCCCAAAGAGAGGCCCCAGACCCCACCTCACTTGAGCCCCTATGCCTTTCCTTAGCACACACAGCCCTCCCAGCCATGGACAGTCTCTTGTTTGGAAAGTAAACACACCACAGCAATCCTGGCACCTCTGTGAAGTGACTTGAATGCCCACGTGCACCACCTACGGTGCTACCTGAGTGATGAATGTCTCTGGGATGTGAGCATCAGCTGACCATGTCTATTGGGAAATGGGCCCCTCCCAAGAGGCAGTGCCTAACTACAATCTTATAAAAGGTTCTCTGGCTGGACACTGCTCAGTCCACTGCCTAGCAGGTGCCCCATTCCAGGTGGAGAACTGAGAGAGTCTTCCTGTGGAGCTAGGGTCTGGTAAGTCTCCAAGGGGGACTTGGGGGAGGAGCTCTGGAAGAGTTGAAGGCAGAGGGCAGGAGAAGACAGAGCACAGCCAGCAGGTAGATGTGGAAAGAGAGCCCTGGAAAGTGCCTTAGGCTTCAACTGAGACACCCTCTCATGGTACCAGTGAGGTCATGGAGGCCCGATGGGATGGTGACTTCTGCAAGGTTACTTAGCACGTCTGTAGCAGAATGTGGCTAGAATCCAGGTCTTTGGCTCCCTGGAGTGGGATATATTTCCATCCTCTACACCACAATGCATCCGGGCACACTCTTGTTCCTGTGCTTGTGGAGAATGAGAGGCATGGGCAGGGATGATGACCAGGACATGCTTCTGGTATTTGCTGATTCTTTAGACCCAGGTAGCAGGTCCTCACGTGTGATTTAGGCATTTTCTAACTGATGGAGTGTTTACACGATGCTGATAACTGTGGGAACAGCACTTGGAGGTCTGTGGCCACAGAGAAGTGGAGGTTGGGAAGTGAAAAGAGCCAAAGGAAGAGTTTGGACTGGGTCGTGCAGATAAGTTGCCACCACATCCTCTTTAGTTTCCACTGTGGAGAACACGGGTGGTCTTCATTTTAGTCGGAGACAATGGAAGCCCGCTGACTCCGCAGACTGTTTCTTTGCCCTATGCCCATTTAACTCACTGGAAACACCTGGCTGGGGTGTGTTTGTTCCACTCTTTTCTCCCCTGCACCGGGCCAGGCTTGCTCACTCACAGAGCCAGAGCGCTAAAGCCCTGAGTTCAGTAGTTGGGAGGAAAAGGCCTGCTCGCCTGTAAAAGGCTTCTTCTCGTCTTTCAGGTTCACCGTGACTAGCTGAGCCTCACCATGTCCTCCCAGCAGAGCACGGCTTCCGCCAAAGGCTTTTCCAAGGGGTCTGCCCAGGGTCCCTCTCCGTGTCCGGCTCCGGTCCCCGGCCCTGTGCCCGCAGCCTCATCCTCCTGCTGCGACTGCGGGGAGGGCTGCTGCGGCTCTGGCGGCTGCTGCGGCTCCGGGGGCTGCTGCGGCTCCGGCGGTTGCGGCTGCTTCCCCAGGAGGCGCCGCCGACAGCGCCGGAGTGGGTGCTGCGGCTGCTGCGGGGGTGGCAGCCAGAGGTCACAGAGCTCCAGCAATGCCCAGCGCCAAGGCTGCTGCGGAGGCTGCTGAGGCCCCTGCTGAGCCCTGCGGTTCCCCGCCTCCCGTGGAGTCCCGCCGCCTGTCACTTCGCTGTGCTCTCACACAGGGCTGGGTCGGAGTGTTCCGCTTGTCAACCTACCTGCACCGGATATTCCAAGAGCTACCCTGTTCGCAGCCCCACCGAACACTCTGACCCCCCGTGTGATTATCCTCCCCGGGAACCTAAATGCCATGGGTGGGATAATGGAGCCTACTGTCGGCAGGGGCTTGCACACAGTAGGTGCTTAATAAATATCCATGTCATAATAAAGCTACTACCTCCTGAGAACACTTTATTTCCTATTCTTTCTCTTGTGTGTTTATTATCATGTTCTGTTACCCCAACCACGACCTTTCACTTAGCCCTGGGCTTGGCATGCGTGAAAGGGAGAAAAGTCAAATTCATGCCTGAACAAGAGTGGCTTTCTGGTACTCAATTATGATAGCAGAAATCACGGTGGAGCCAGGCAGTGTTCTAAGGACTTGACTTGACATGCATGACCTCATGGCATTCTCACAATGACTCAGTGAGGTAGGTGCTGCTACCCCATTTTACATAAGAGAAACTGAGGATAAGTAACTTGCTCAGAATCTTTCAGCCAGTGCATGATGAAGACTGGGTGCCCCATTCCAGGGCTTATGCTCCTAACTGCTCTGCCTGGTTCCTGAAACCTTCCAGAGCCTTGGTTTGGGTCTGCAATTCTCTGAGGCTTTGGAATCAGGCAAGCCACACAGGATCATAGACCCACTACTTTCCTTGCTGGATGGGGAAACTTTTTCAAGTGGAAACTTCCAGGGGCCTGGGAAGCTCTCTCTCCAGGCCTCATCCATGCAGCTGAGGCCCCACCAGGAGCCATGGACATTTGGGACTCTGTGGGGTGGGGGATGGGCATGCTCAGAAACATGGGGTTGTCATTCTCTAGAGGTGGTTGTGATGGTGGTGGTGGGGTCATCCTGAGGTCTGAAACCCACACCTGTGGGCATTGATTTTATCCACTCATTTCAGGAAAGAGGAAACAAGAAGAAAGACATCCTCTGCAGGTGTTGACTGGTTCAAAATGGAGAAGGTGATAATAATGGTCGTAATGATAGGAACAATAGCTACCACTTATTGGGCACTTCCTTTGTTTTAGGCACAGGGCTAGGCACTTTCCATATATTGTCTCATCTAATCCCTGTGATAATCTCAAAATGTAGACTTCATTTCCTCCATTTTTTAAATCTGAGAAAATGGGTTCAGAGAGTTTCAGTGACTTGGCCAAAGTCACACAGCTAGTGAATGTCCAAGACCCCTTGAAGGTGAGTGAGGGAGATGAGATTTGAACCAGTACCTGTCTGATTTCGAAGTCTGTGTTTTCAGATGCAGCATCATAATCTACTGCCTTCGAAGTCACTGTCATCCAGGGGAAGGCACACTCAGGCCTCTATGGACACACCCGCACTGCACTCATGGAAAATTGAAGCTTGGCTTCTTGGTACCGCTCCATCGGTAGCCCCATGACTAGCACGCTCTGTCATGGCATCCACCCAGCAAAAGTATTTGCTCAGAGGTGAGGTCAGAGATGGTTCATTGATTCATCCAGGATATTTAGAGTGGAGCCAATGACCCCCATTGGGAAGCCTCTGAAGGACAGCCCTGCTCTGGGTGGGAGGGGCTCCTGCTTCCACCTCTGAGATTCTGTGATTCTCAGTGGAGGGTGACTTGTGGAAACTGTTTACAGATGGTATCACTTGTGGACCTGCCCTTCCCATATCCTTGATGTGTGTTGTAGCAACAAACCCCAGGCCTCGGTGGATGGGCGAGGTGGGAAGGGAACACTCAGAATAGACAGAGTGCAGCCAGACTGAAGGTGGGAGCTGATCCTTGCACAGGAAGCTGAGGCCCGAGTTTGGGGGAAGAAAGGCAGGGAATTACTGAGAGACATGTGCATTTGAATGGGAGTACACAGCTTTGTACCTGAGGCATATTTGTAAGGATCAAATGCCTGGCTGTGGGTGGTAGTACTGCCAAGCTCACGTATCCCTGGTCCCAGCAGGCTACATCAAGGGGTTTTGATGACAGAGATTTGGACATTCGAATAATAGTTTTATTATAGAAACATGGGGAGCTGCTCTGGATGGTCTGGAGCCCTGTACTCACAGCCCCCCAGCCTTTTCTGACTTCTGGCAGCAGGGAAAGCCATAGTGCCCGGCAAGTGCTCCCTGTGAGGTGGCAGCAGCCCCCCCCCCCCCGGAAACGCAGGCTGGGATGCTGGCCTTCGGCATTGTGAGGTCCTACCCAAAGTTGTCACTCAGTACATGGTGACAGCCAGAGTCAGATGTCTTACTCTCTGTGGATAAGACAGTAACAAGGGTTTCAGTTTCAGCCAAAATTGTGTTATTATAATGGTAATGGTAACGACAGCTGTTTACATAGAAATTAGCGGCTTATAAGGTGTTATTACTTATCTCTTTTATGATTCTGTAAGATACATCTCTGTTTAACAGGCCCGTCTCCAAGAGTTCGTGACCCATCTGAGGTTATTCATCCAACAAGTGACAGTCTCTGGACAGGCCTTCTAATGCCTTCCAAGAGAGCCAAGAGCCACTTCTTTTTAACCTACACATTGAGATAATTGAATAACGTCCCCCAATTAATTATTTAGAGACAGTGCATCCTTAGCATCCCAAACTATGCCAGGTACCTATTAGAGGTCAATAAATAAATGAATGTTTGTTAGTGCATCACATGTAAAGTTGTGCCAGACTAGTCTAGGAGATATGCAAAAGTATGTCTTGGCCTCAAGGAATTTGAAGTCTGATTCAGGAAATATGCTAAATAATCATATAAGGTATGAATGATAACATCATGTACAAGAAATGACTTCATATTCGAATGCTGACTATACTTAATAACACAAGAAGCATCGTAAGCTGAACATGGCATAGACAATGGCTATAGGGACTCGACTGAATTTAGACAAGGATTTGTCACAGAGCTTCACATGAGGCAAATTACTGTAGACTGGGTTATTCACGAGAACTTGTGGGAGGAGGGATCTGAGCTGGGTCTGAGGATGGGGGCACTTCAGAGAGGCTGGGATTCTTTGGTTCATTTACTCAAATGTGTCAGATGCTGTTCATGTGCTGGGGGCAGACAAACAAAGAAACCATGTGGACCTGTGTGGACCCTGCCATGTGAATCTGTCCATGTGGACCTGCCATGGGGACTCACCTGTGTGGACCCTGCCTATGTGGACTCACTCCTGTGGGCCTGCCCATGTGGGCCTTCTGTGGGGACCCTATCCATGTAGATCCACCTATGAACCTGCCTGTGTGGATGTGCCATGGGGACTCACTTTCTAGGGTAAAGACAGACAAGAAAGTGAGAAGGAAAGATTATTTCACATGGTGAAAAGTGCTATGATGAAAATAAAGAAGATGGAGTATAGACATTAAATGGAGGTGCATGGGGATTTTAGGTAAAGACCAGAGAAGGCCTTTCTGAGGAAGTACTATATGAGCAGAAAATGTGGGAGCCATTGCACAGAGCAGGAAAGCCTGAGGCTACAGTGTTTGAGGGGTACTCAGTTACATGGGTCCATTAAAGACTTTCACTACTAGGGAAGTCACTCAGAATTCCAGCTGGTGGGCACACAGATTTGATACTGAGATGGATCATATGTTGTGATCTGGGCATTATTTCACTTAATCCTCACAATTATTCCACAGATAAGTTTCCCCCTACATTTTGTTGATAAGAAAGTTGAGACACACAGCTGTTAGGTAACCATTATAAGGTTGTTGCACAGCTTATAACTGGCAGAACAGGGCTTATACTGGATATGTCCGTCTGTAAGCCAATATTCTGAACACTGAGCTATGGTATGAATTTCTGGGAAGCAGGGGAATAATTTCAAGTTTGAACAGAAGGAGGAGAAAGGAGATCCAAGGGGGAGGTGGTGGTGTAGAAAGACTATCAGGACACATTCTCAGAGAAGGAGGGATGAAGCCAGCTCATAGAAGGTTTTGAGCGACAAACAAAGGAGTTGAGACTGTACATATTTATAGTGTGATGGTAGGAAAATGGCTTTGAAAGAAGTACTTTAGAAAGATAGCAGCTGGTCTACATAACCCTTAAAGTATTCTCTGACATGACCCTAAAATTAATTAGGCAGCACTGACTAGGATGCTCTAGAGGGAGAAGTGAATAGAGAGAATATAGAATATTGTATCTGTGGGAACGTGCAATAGGTCTGGCTTGAAATGAGGACACAAACTCAGTACATGGCAGTGTGTAAGAAAAGGATATGACAGATGTGGAAAGCATTTGTCTGGAAGGAAGAAAAAGAGACAGAATTGGGTGATGTGTTGGGACCAAAGAAGAGTAAGTGGTTAGGGTGTCTCTGGGGTCTTGTGCCTAGTGACAGGGAAATGATGGTATCATTGACAAAGCAGAAAGTCAGGAGTGGTATGGGAGGAAGAGGGTAAGTTTGGTCCAGGACATGTTGAGTTTGAGATACTGACAAGACACAGGATGTGAGGCTGGAGCTGTAAGCATAGAATCCTTGAAAACTGAGGTAAACATATAGTAATAAGCCAAACAGAGGTGAACAAAATCCTTGGGAATAGATGTGGTCCCACCTAAACAGTGAAAATTATTGAGAGAACACAGACCTAGTCTGTCATGTTCATTGGAGCAAACTCAGCATGAAAAACAGGGACTGGGACATTGAAAACACTCAATAAATATGTGCTGAGTGAGTGAGTGAATGAATGAATGGGCAACACTGAAAGTCAAGAGTTGAGTTGAGGGAGAAATTGAGCAGTTCAGAAGAGGTTGAGTTCCAAATGAAGAGGGCAAAAGTGATAAAGTCAGAGAAATTAGTCAAGATTTGGACTAGACAGTCTTTAAGTCTATTTTAAGGTATCAAGTTCTAGAAATCCAGGTGGAGGGGATCCACAACAGGGCAGAGTTTCAGAAGCTAAAGGATGTCATCTAGATCAGGTTAGTCACACGGGACTTCCCTCCCATTGCAAGATCCATCTTGGCATCTTTAAAGGATTGAACAGTTATGGTAAGATTCCATCTGGCGGGATAGCAGTTTCATCTGGACCAAGTGGAACAGGTTGAACAGGAAAACTGGCATTCATAGTGACTAAGGACAACATCCTGTCTTCTGTGAATGACATTGTAGCAGATCACAATGATTTGGCTCTGATAAATCCCAAGTATGTCAACTTGCCTCAGAATGTGTCCATCCCGGAAAAGCAAGTATCTCCTCTTCTCTTACAGACACTACATCAGGGCAAGAGCTATGGCTTCTAATGTATCTCACTTAATGGTATATATCATTCCTAAGAATATACTAGGGGCACCTGGGTGGCTCAGTGGGTTGAGCGTCCCACTTCGGTTTAGGTCATGATCTTGTGGTTCCTGAGTTCAAGCCCCACAATGGGCTTGCTGCTGTTAGCCTGTCTGTGCAGAGCCCATTTTGGATCCTCTGTACCCCTCTCTCTGCCCCTTCCCTGCTTGCACTCTCCCCAAAATAAATATTTAAAAAAAGAATATATCTTTGCCAGTAATGTAGTTATCTCAACTCTGCATGTTTAGAAACTTAATTTTCAGTCTTCAAAGGCTATTTTTAATGTGTATTAAATGTGATTATGTGCACCCAAAAGTTAGACATTAACTCCTTCCTCTATCCCCCTCTTCTCAGTGATTTTGTTCACTAATAACTGCAGTCTTTCATTAATTAAAAATTTATTGGCCACTTACAATATGCTAGGTACTGTATAATATAAGCAAGTAACTCAATTTCCAGTAGTGGGAGAGGGAGTCAAATATCACATTACAGCATAATGTGATAAGTGCTTGATGTCAGCACATGAAATTTGCACCACAGAAGCGGAAATGCTCATTCTGCTGAGGGATTGGCAAAAGGTACTGCTTCAGTTTGGACCTGAAGAATGTGTAGGAGTTTTCCAGGCTGAGAGGATGGGAAAAAATGTTTAAGTTAAAGTAAACAACTTTAAGTGCAAGGGCCGGAGAGGTGAGCATGTGTTTTGTAGCAAAGAGTTTGGCATGGCTGGAGCTCAAGGAAGTCTGGGCAGGTGAGATTATACAGCTGGTCAGGGAATAGATAAGGCAGGACCTTGTACAACTACCCATGGCTGCTGGAACTTTATCCTGAAGTCATGATGAACCTTGACATTTGGGGGCTCATTAGTTCTCTCCCCTGTTTGCAAACATGCAAGTTATCTTGGCTTAAAAATGGGGTATTATCTTCACCTCTAGCTATCACGCTCAACTATCTTCTGTCTTCCCCAAATTTCAAAGAGTGCCATTCATTGTTGTATCTTGTGTTTATATATCTTTTTTAATCTCACTGACTAATGCTGTCCCATCATCCATTATGCTAGATGGCTTCACTCCAGGGTTACCAGGTGGTTTTTTCCTCAGGGCCCAGGACACTAACCCTCATGCAGCATTCCCACTGTTGATCAGCTTCTGTCCCTCCCTTCATGACACTGCCCTTCCCTCAGGGCTTTCTGATCTTTTGGACTTTTTCTTTACAGTTTCTTCTCTCTTCTTCTCTCTCCTAGCTCCACTCTACATTTACACCTGATAACTTCAGTTCAACCTACAGCAATCTGACTTTCTCTTTCTATAGAGAAATCTTATTAATTCACTAGTTCTTCACACTTCTATCGAGGCCCTAATATGTGTGGGGCTCTTGGTCAGGATTTCAGACAGAAAGATGGAGTCTGGATGATTCCTTTACTTGGATGTCTCCAAAATCTTTATCTCCAGCCATGACATGTCCTGCAAATTACAGATAAAAAAGTCTCCAATTCTCATAGAAAAGTCTCATTTGGATATCTCAGACACACCTCATATTAAACATAACTACCTGGAAAACTATTTTTTTCCCTTCATATTTCTTTACTTCAGATGGTGGGGCCACTGTCACCATCTACATTCACAACTGCAGTGAAATATTTGATTTCTTCCTTTCCGTTGATTTTGTATTTAACCAGTCACCAAGCTATGTTGCTTTTTCCTTGCCAGTGGCTTTCCTTTCTGCTCTTTTCATCTAGGCCACCATTATCTTTAATCCTCAACAGAAAATGGGCAGGAAGTTTGGAAGTAAGGGATCTATTAAGAAATCTATCCTGTGGTGCCAGAGGGCACTGGAGTTGAAAATCTTAATCCACACCTACTTATGGTGGGAATAAGCCACCTATTGTGGGATCAGGACTCAGTTCCACATCTGCTAGGCAGTTCTTTACACTTACACACTCTGGAACAGTTAAATACCTAATTGTCCTCTAATTGCACTCTAATTGTCCTCATTTTGCATTACATTCATTGCCATCATTACTTCTACTATTTTATACTGTCAATGCTTCTTTGTTTCTATCCACATTTCATCTCCCTGCCTCCCTCCTCACCATTGCCTGCCTCAGGTCATTCTTTCTGGATTCAATTTCTTTCTTCCTGAAGTAAATACTTTGGTATTTCTTTTAGCTACTATATTAGTAGTAAAACCAATCTTCATCTGAAAATATCTTAATTTGGTCCTCACCCAGTGATAGTTTAGCTAGATATAGAATTCCAGGTTGACATATGTTGTCTTGGATTACTTTGAAGATCTTGTTTTTACTATTTTCTGACACTAATGGTTGAGAAGGATTCTGTTGGCCTGTCATTTCTGAGGTAATTGGTTTCATATTTCTGGTGTTTTTTTACAATTTTCCCTTGAGATTTGTTTCTGAGGATTCATGACTTTCATTAATTCTTGAAAATTTATTTTATTTTTTATTTTTTTAATGTTTATTTATTTCTGAGACAGAGAGAGACAGAGTATGAGTGGGGGAGAGGCAGAGAGAGAGGGAGACACAGAATCTGAAGCAGGCTCCAGGCTCTGAGCTGTCAGCACAGAGTCCAATGCAGGGCTTGAACTCACAAACCGTGAGATCATGACCTGAGCTGAAGTCAGTCGCTCAACTGACTGAGCCACCCCGGTGCCCCAATTCTTGAAAATTTAGAGCCAATATCTCTTCAAATATTTTTCTCACTCACTCATTCTTTTTTTTTCTTTTTTTGTCTCCTCTTTCAGGAACTCTTACTGGATGTATGTAGAAATTTTACATTTTATATTCCAGAAACCACTGACTTCTAAATTATTTCAACGTATCTATCTTCCAGTTCATGATTTCTCTTTTTGGTTCTTTTAAAAATATATTTAGTGCCATCTGCTTATTCCACTAGCTATTCTTTCTTCTTTCTACACTAATAAAACTCATATTTTTCAGTTGGGGCCATAGGTGTCCAGAATAAATATTGCAGCCTCCCTTGCAGTTAAGTGTGACAATATGACACAATTCTGGACAATGTGATGCCAGTGGAAGTATTTTCGGGATTCTTTTTTAAAGGATAGACCCATAATATTTCCCCTTTTTGTTCTTCATCCTTCCTTCTTCTCCCTGCTTTGACTGTATATTGATGGCTGGAACTGGGTATTGAACCAAAAGAGTAAGTGTCACCCCATAGGTGTTGCAAAGAAAGGTAGAAGACAAATCACTCTTAGACCACATGTGTGGTATACTTCAGATTAATGGAAAACTAATATGAAGCACATGCTCATGGCTATAAATTTTAAAGGTTTATTCTCTCCTTCTACTCCCACCATAAGCCCAGAGGAAGGCAGGCAAGTTTCCTTGTGTCTTGTTTGCTTCCAACATTGTGTCTTTTTCTCTATGACCTTAGATTTCAAACCTCTAGAAAGTGAATCTTTTTGTTCTCAGGCAGCTGCCATATCCACTTATGGACTTCCTAATCTGGTTTTGGTTTTTAATTCTTCTTTAAATTATGGAACTTCAGAATTTTTTTTCTTTACTTTCTTGCAAGCATAGATATGCATCAAAAGGATATTCATTCTATTTTATCTAAAACTTGAGGTGGTTAACAGTAAATATTTTAGAGTTTTCTAATAAGCAATATTGCCAGAACTGGTAGCTGGTTCTTTGAAAGTTCTAGGTTGTCTTGTCTGTGTTATGAGAAATCAAGGGAAAGAACTTCTGCTTTGCTTAGAGTCAAGCATGCCCTGGGGAGGGATCAGTGGTTCTTGACTGAGGGAACCTCAAAGGGAAGCTAAAACCCAGTGACTACTGATTTTAATTCCATTGCTACAGGAGGCTGATTTCTTATACTCTAAGACTTGGAGCTTCTTGGATACAGTGGCTGTGTCCTATACATTTTTCCTGTCTACTCAGCACTTTGATTTTTATATAGAAGTTGCTCAAAAGCAACTGTTGATTGATTGTCCTGACAGCATAAACGCTATAATTTAATCCTTGCTTTGTACTTTGTACTCATCAGAAAATTACATCAAGGTGTGGTGCATTCTCAGTACAAAGCAGCACATTAACCCTGCACTCCACCCAGTCCAGAAACACAGGGAAGATACCTGGGGTCATTTTTGACATCACATCCATTCTGTAACTAATTCACAATCAATAATAAAGAAGAGATGATGATTGTATTACCCATTTAGTTAAAAATATGCTTAAAAAAAACTTCTAGACATAGATAGTCTAAAATTCACAACATCTTTGGCACTTGGGATTATTAGAGATCATGTACCCAAGTTCTGTTGCCTGTCCCTTGAGAGGCCATTACTGAAGAGACTAGTTTTTTGGTTTTTGTTTTTTTTTAACTTTTTTATTTTTTATTTTTGGGGGAGAGAGAGACAGAGTGTGAGTAGGGAAGGGGCAGAATAAGGGAAGACACAGAATCCAAAGCAGGTTCCAGGCTCTGAGCAGAGCCTGGCGTGGGGCTTGAACTCACGAGCCGTGAGATCATGACCTGAGCCAAAGTCAGAAGCTCAACTGACTGAGCCACCCAGGTGCCCCTGAAGAGACTAGTTTTGACTGAAAAGGAATATGAACTTTACTCAGGAGGTTGGCCACCTGGGTAGAAAGGCAGACTCTTGTCCAAAGGTCACCTCTGAGGTTTCAGCCTGGCTCAGGGTTTTTTTAAGGGGTTTAGAGAAGTTAATCAGCAAAGGGAGTGCAGTGGCCTGCAACATTTCTTGATTTCATGGGACCTTGATGATACCAGCTACATAAAAGGTCTGGTTTCTGTTTTGTGATGTGCAGGAAGACTCTGTTCTTTCTGCAAAGGAGGGCAAGGTCTACAGGTGCACAAAGGGAGGTCAGTGAGATCATTTATGTGACCTAAAAGAAGAAAAACACTTTGCTAGAAAAATTGCTCGGTTAATCAGAAAGCTGAGGCAGCTTCAAACAGACTTGCTGGCCTCTGTGGCCTGGGAAGATTCTGGTTCTTCATTCCCCAAGGCCAGTGGTCTGCAAATCTCAAAGAAAATAAATTACTCTGTTACAAACCCAGGGTCTTAGGCCAGCAAGTAAGGAGTATGTTATCTGGGCGCAAGTTAACCCATAAGACCAGCTGGAGTGCTGTTACAGTATGTCTCTCAAATTTCCTCTAAATCTGCAGATGTCTCCTCCTCTTTCACATCATTTATTCTTTTTTTAATGTTTATTTAGTTTTTTTGAGAGAATGAGAGAGAGAGAGAAAGACAGAGCATGAGCAGGGGAGGGGCAGAGAGAGGGAGACAGAATCCAAAGCAGGCTTCAGGCTCTGAGCTGTCAGCACAGAGCATGATGTGGGGCTTGAACTCATAGAGTGTGAGATCATGACCTGAGCCGAAGTCAGAAGCTCAACTGACTGAGCCACCCAGGCACCCCTCACATCATTTACTCTTTAGAGAAATAGATTATGCGCCTTGAAGAATTTCTCAAATTTTGATTTCAGCTAATTGTGTCTCTCTGCTGCCATTTAACTCTCCTGTGACATTCTCATAGTCACTAGTATCTCTTGTGATTAGATCCAGAAGCTTAAATTCATCTTCTTTTTGTGTGTGTGGCAAACATTCTCAGGTGAGATGTTAGGTGCTTCTTCTTGCACCACACAAGAGGCACATGCCATCTGAACATTCTACTTTAGGGATGTTAAGATTGATCTGTGGGGTTGGGTGGTATTTGTACCACCCATCCATTTATTTTAAAATTCTCTATAACCCTTTCTCCTAATTCTATCAGTATATATTGGTGATTGTTGCTGGAACCATTCTTTTATTCTTTTTTTTTTTGAGTTAATAAAAACTCAATTTCTGATTTTTCTATCAGAAATTTTTCTATCAGTGATTTTTCTATCGTTCATTCTCTGTTTATTAACTACTATTATTTTTATCAAAATCAACTCTCTTCATTAACCATGTGGTAACCTGAAATACAGTTTACATATAAAAGACAGAATAAATGCTAAATTCTTTCTCTTGCCAATTATCAGAATAATGAGTTGGTGGCCCGGCAATTTCCAAAGATAACTGTGTTTTTTTTAAGGAGTACTATTTTGGACATGTGGATTTTTATATTTTTGATGTGACTTGACCAATTGCAATTGATCACTTGCAAAAAAGAAAAATTTGATTTTCCAATTGTCCCATTTTTAAAACTTCCTGTGCTTTTTGACACTGCCCAGTAGCTTTCTTGCCTTCTGATGTAGTAAGGTGTCCCGGGGTCATCGTATGTATCATCTCAGTGTAGCCTTGGAAACTTCTCCAAGAAGCCCACTTTCTTTTAGTAGAAATGGTATTTAGAGGCCTTAATATGGTCGCTATTGATGAAAATACTGCTAAGTTTTTATTGATGCTGGTCTTTTTAGTGGACAACACTAGGGAATACATTTTTTTTCAAAAACATGAATGAAAGATATTTCAATTCAAATTAACATTAACATTAACATATATGCCTGTTCATATTATTCTTGTATCTTTTTCTTCTTATGCTGAAAGTTTGGTTCTTTTTTGTTTTATCCTACAATATAGCTGTAATATTCTCCAAGCGATGATGCCAATATTAGTATTAGAGACAAGATAATTTAGTGCTCTGTGAGGTTTCTTTGAGCTTGGGATATAGATGCGTAGTCAAAATACTGTGTTTTAAAGTTAGTTGAAGTAATTCTTTTCTCAGTGTAGATATGTCATCAGCCTCATGGACATTTAGACACTGTAGGGGAAGGAGAATATTCCTCCTTTCCTCCCAGGGTTCTTTTTAAAAATTATCTCTTTTTTTTTATTGAAGTATAATTAACATACACTGTTATATTAGTTTCAGGTACACAACATAGGGATTTAACAATTCCATACCACTACAGTCCTCCGCTCTACCAACTGAGCTATCGAAGTCTCCTCTAGGGATTTAACAATTCCCTGCATTATTCAGTGCTCATCATGATAGGAATAGTCTTAATCCTCCAAGGTCTCCTAGGTGGTTTAGAAAGAAAAAGTGATATGAGACAGACTAACAGGCGAAAAAACCTGAAAATTTTATTATATGCACATGGAGGCCCTATAATGCAACTGAGACCCAAAGAAATGACCAAAGTGGGCAGTTTTTAAACATTTTAGGCAAAGAGACAATAAATCTGTGAGGAATTAACAGGATCAATAAAGCAGATGTTTGGGGGCTTCAATTTGTAAAGAATTCTAAGTAGAATCCAGCCTGAGGTAGATTAGAAACAACAACAACAACAAGGTTTGTTTCTATGACTTTCTCGGCCTTAAAGTCTTTATCTCTGGTGAGAAGCATGTGCTTTTACTTCTCAGCGCAGGGAGGGTACCTTTCATGTGGGAGATGTGTTTCCTGCTTTCAGGATGGGGTGGTGGGGGGTCAGAGGAGGGTCTGAGTGTCCCAGCACCAGCTGCCTCCCAAGTGGTTCCAGTTCAAAGCCACCAGTATGCCTCCAGTGCATTTCGGGTGGCCTGCTCTTGACCCCACCACACATTTGTTGTAGTTTGTTTTCACTGTTGAGAGAGTTTTAAATTTCATACTTCTGTTTTTAATCATGTATTAAGTATTTGCATTATTCTGAAGTCAAAACTATAGAGCAAGTCACAGTTGGTGAGGTCAGGCTTCTTTCCTTGTCCCATTTCCCTATTCCACATGTAATATTTTTATTACTTTTAGGTTAACCCACAGTTTCTTTAACTCTTACTTCTAGTACTTTTATGTAGGCAAGAAAGTGATTATCACCATCATTGTTTCCCTTATGGAGGAAGCATTGCCCTAAAGTACTAAGCATTGTCCTAAGTACCTTGGGACTGAATTCTGAGCTTCTTCCCCAGCCACATACCCCCTCTGCAGGCTCCCCAAGTTTCATCAGAGACCCAGCCATCTGGTTACCCTTAGGGTAGCCATCAAAATTAAAACAGATTTCTTGCTTCAGTGATTACTCCTCCTACTCTAGAATTATGTAAAATAAGTATGCCAGCTATATTTAGACTCCAGGTGGTGCTTGGTGTCTGGAGTTAGAAAAACACATGAGTAAATATGTGTGAATAAGCATCTGCATATTCGTGTGTGTGTGTGTGTGTGTGTGTGTGTGTTGTTAGGGAAACAGATTATCCCCCAAAGCTGTCATTTTCTGCTAACACCTACTATGGTAATGTGGAATAGTACACAAAAGCATCATCCCTGGAATCACCCTTCAGGCAAATGTGGGGACCACTTAGAAGAGGAAAGTAGATTTGAAATGAATGAGGATGACAGTTCAGAAGACAACATAGCAGAGCCTGTGCTGTCCCAGGTATAGTTTGGATGCATTTCACAGTAGAAATTCCCCAAATGTTCCCTGACTTTATACTGACTGTAGGTTTATTATTTTTCTTTCTAATTCAATTTAATTTCAAATTGGATTGAAAACTAAGAAGAAAAGAGGAACTATAACTTCCTTTACTGGGTGAGTGTACCAATATGACAGAGTGATGACCATACTGTGTTGTTTAACACCAAAGTGTTTCTCTTGCCTTCCATCTGCCCGCTCACTCACTACAGACCTGGGGAAGCAGAGGGGCAGAGGTAGCCGAGGCTGGACAAGGAGACACATGCCACCTTTTTCCAAGGTGATCACTCAAAACCTGAGGAAGCCTCTCCCCTGCTTTGCTCTGCTCCTAAGACGTGGAGAGGCAGAAGGTTTTTTATAGAAAAGGGCTTGATGCAGGCTCAGTATAGAACCAAAAAATGAGGTGGCTTTCCCACCATCCCTTATCTGCTCAGAAGGGATTCAAGGAAGCATCCCCAGAACCTTTGAGTTGGTTTGTTTGAAATAAGATTTCAAGAACTGAGTGCTTAGCGGTCATAGGGAAATTCACATGTATGCAACGGAATTAAGAGGTTTGCTTTTTAAAAAACAAAAGTGATACCATGTCCATGGAAGGCCATGAGCAGCTGCACATGTGAGCTGGACTGGAGAGGTCACCTTTGAGATTAGGGTCTAGGACAGGCTTTATTTGTTCTGGGCAATGTAGGGCAATCTGGGTCAAGCTTCTGGCTTTGCTGGGAGCTGCTGGGATGGTCCCCCTCCTGGATCACAGCAGGACCAAAGGGAAGCTGCAGGTGGGTGACAGTCCCTCTTCTCTTTCCTTTTGGTTAAGGCACTGCCCTTTCCCTCATAGTGGGCAGAAGAGGGGGGTCACTGCTTCAAGTGCTCAGGGAAGAGCAGAGATGTCTGTTTCTTCACTGATGACATGAGGGGGGTGGACACTTAGCCCTACTTCTTCTGGGCCAGGATATATGAAGACCCCTCAAATCCTAGGAATCCATCCGGCCTACTTAAAAAATAAAGTTAAAGTTCTTTTCTTTTTTTATTTATTATTTTAATGTTTATTCATCCCTGAGAGAAAGAGACAGAGTGCAAGAGGGGGAAGAGCAGAGAGAGGGAGATATAGAATCTGAAGCAGGCTTCAGGCTCTGAGCTGTCAGCACAGAGCCCAACATGGGGCGGAACTCACAATCAGTGAGATCATGACCTGAGCGGAATTCGTACGCCCAACTGACTGAGCCACCCAGGCGCCTCTAAAGTTATTTTCTTATAAAGTAATGCACATTGACTAAATTTCAAAGACGGTGGAAACATGGAAAGTACTGTTTGTGCGAATACAAAATTGACCTAAGTTAAGTCAATGTTGTTTTTTCTAAGTATATGTTGTTTTTTCACATTACACAGTGAGAATCTGTCCATCTTTAAAAGTGGTTTCAATGAGCAAGAATTCATCCATCCATTCATCCATAAAATTCAGTGTCCTTTATTTTTGGACACTGAAGCAAGTTTTACTTTACTGCTCCCCTAAAGAACGTGTCACATATCTAAAAGGTTTGCAGTTGATTTAACCGGGAGCATTTTCCTACGAAGAGTTACTATTCTGTCAAATCCAATGACTTTTTTTTAAATATAAAATTTATTGTCAAATTGGTCTTCTGTTGATTTTCTCAGGATCCACATACGAATGAAAACATATGGTATCTGTCGTTCTCTGCCTGACTTATTTCACTTAGCATAACACTCTCCAGTTCCATCCACATTGCTACAAAAGGCCAGATTTCATTCTTTCTCATTGTCAAGTAGTATTCCATTGTATATATAAACCACATCTTCTTTATCCATTCGTCAGTTGATGGACATTTAGGCTCTTCCCATAATTTGGCTATTGTTGAAAGTGCTACTATAAACTTTGGGGTACAAGTGCCCCTATGCATCAGCACTCCTGTATCCCTTGGATAAATTCCTAGCAGTTCTATTGCTGGGTCATAGGGTAGATCTATTTTTAATTTTTTGAGGAACTTCCACACTGTTTTCCAGAGCGGCTGCACCAGTTTGCATTCTTACCAACAATGCAAGAGGATTCCCGTTTCTCCACATCCTCTCTAGCATCTATATTTTCCTGATTTGTTCACTTTAGTCACTCTGACTGGCATGAGGTGGTATCGTAGTATGGTTTTGATTTGTATTTCCCTGATGAGAAGCGACATTGAGCATCTTTTCATGTGCCTGTTGGCCATCTGGATGTCTTTTTTAGAAGAATGTCTATTCATGTCTTCTGCCCATTTCTTCACTGGATTACTTATTTTTCAGGTGTGGAGTTTGGTGAGTTCTTTATAGATTTTGGATACTACTTCTTTGTCCAATATGTCATTTGCAAATATCTGTTCCCATTCCATTGGTTGCCTGTTAGTTTTGTTGATTGTTTCCTTTGCTGTGCAGAAGCTTTTTATCTTGATGAGGTCCCAATAGTTCATTTTTGCTTTTAATTCCCTTGCCTTTGGAGATGTGTCGAGTAAGAATTTGCTGTGGCTGAGGTCAGAGAGGTTTTTTCCTGCCTTCTCCTCTAGGGTTTTGATGGTTTCCTGTCTCACATTCAGGTCCTTCATCCATTCTGAGTTTGTTTTTGTGAATGGTGTAAGAAAGTGGTCTAGTTTCATTCTTCCGCATGTTGCTGTCCAGTTCTCCCAGCACCATTTGTTAAAGAGGCTGTCTTTTTCCATTGGATATTCTTTCCTGCTTGGTCAAAGATTAGTTGGCCATACATTTGTGGGTCCAATTCTGGAGTCTCTATTCTATTCCATTGGTCTATGTGTCTGTTTTGTGCCAATACCATGCCATCTTGATGATTACAGCTTTGTAGTAGAGGATAAAGTCTGGGATTGTGATGCCTCCAGCTTTGGTTTTCTTCTTCAATATTACTTTGGCTCTTCAGGGTCTTTTGTGGTTCCATAGAAATTTTAGGATTGCTTGTTCTAGCTTTGAGAAGAATACTGATGCAATTTTGATTGGGATTGCATTGAAAGTATAGATTGCTTTGGGTAGTATTGACATTTTGACAATATTTATTCTTCCAATCCATGAGCACAGAATGTTTTTCCATTTATTTATATCTTCTTTAATTTCCTTCATCAGCTTTCTATAGTTTTCAGCATACAGATCTTTTACATCTTTGGTTAGGTTTATTCCTAGGTATTTTATGCTTCTTGGTGCAATTGTGAATGTGATCAGTTTATTTGTCTTTCTGTTGCTTCATTATTAGTGTATAAGAATGCAACTGATTTCTGTACGTTAATTTTGTATGCTGTGACTTTGCTGAATTCATGTATCATTTCTAGCAGACTTTTGGTGGAGTCTATCAGGTTTTCCATGTATAATATCATGTCATCTGCAAAAAGTGAAAGCTTAACTTCATCTTTGCCAATTTCGATGCCTTTGATTTTCTTTTGTTGTCTGAAATCCAATAACTTTTTAAGCTTTTTGGACACACTGCTAAATTGGCCACTACCACTGCCGTGAGTTTGTCCATTCCTGACAAACTCAAGTGCCTGGAATCTGGTAATTACAAAAAGACAGGTGGAAAATATTTTTGTTGCTTATTGAAGTTGAACATATTTTCATGTTTTTGTCCATTTACAATTCCTCTGTGATTACATTTGTTCTTTCTCAGTATTTCAAAATTGTGAAATAATTTTTATTCCTTAATATGTTAGGACTTTTTGCATTTGTGCTATATGGGAGTTGTGTAGCACTAATGATATGTAAAGTATTAATGTTGGGGAATAAATACCCTAAACATTTTTACTCTGTCATTTCCTTTTTTAAACTTTGTTAGGGTGATTTTTGCCACTTGGAGATGCAAATTGTCTGGCCAGGTGGGGCTGCTCCCCACTGAGGTGGAAGCCAGCTCTGGGGAGGGACTGAGGAACACCCACCGCAGATGGCCACTAGGGGGCTCTCATCACCCAGGACATAATGGCTTTGACTCACTACCGGGGTGGTTGCAAAAGTCAGGAACTCCAATGGGGAAGAGGGGCAGCACCCTAGAGTACTTGTTGTTAGAACTCGAAGCAGGAAAAGAATTTAGCATCCACTGTTCTCTCTCCCCTGGGTAACCCCTCTCCCCAAGTCCAATCATCAACAACTGCCTACATGCTTCCTGAATTCACTTGGCATCCCTCCTTCCCTAATGTTCACTGCCTCCCTTGGGTCACAATCATCTCTTTCAGGCAGTACTGTGGTAGCCTTCTTGGTGCCTTCCCGCTGTCATTTTTGTCCCCAGCCCTTCCCCATGGAAGTTGCTTATTAAAAAATAAAGAAAAACATATATTAGATTTGACTGTCCCTCTGCTTTAAAATACCCATGGTATTTGGAATGAAACCCAAATTCTTGACCTTGGCCCCACAGTCCTATGTGACTGGTGCCTTGTCTGCCTCATTTTCCAGACTTGGCCCCTCCACGTTCTTGACACTGGCTCCCTTTCTGTTCTTAGAACATGCCGAGCTTGTTTATATTTTTGTGGCAGTTTCCTTGGTAGTTTTTGACGAGTGGTTTGACTTGAGCTCCCAGAAGTGTTATCTGCCATGAGGCCAATGAGAATGTACAAAGAAGAGGGAGAGACACAGGTTCTGGGCACTGTCTGGTAAGACCTGGCAAGGACCTAGCAAGGCTACAGACTCTGGAGATGAAGAGGAGGGGTGGGTGTGTGAGTCCTCCTAGAGGCTGACCACTGACTCTCTATGGGTTGCTGGGTATGAGGGATGGCAAACTCTGAAATCACTGTAGGATTTCAGGACCTGTAACTGAGACTCTGTGTCAGTAACAGGACTTGGGAAGAGCTGGTATGGTGGGAGAAGAGAAGAACTGAATTCTACTTACTGACTGGTTGCTGATGTTATAACAACAACAACAACAACAACTACTACTACCATTTACTAAACACTTTCTATGTGCTAGATACTGTGCTTTGATGCTTTTATCTCAATTACTTTTTGCAGCACTCACTAGGGAGGAGGAGCCAAAAATGTCTCTTTAGGAATGAAGAACTAGTTGAGAGAAGTTAAATAATTTGTCCAGGCTCAGTGTTAAAAAAAATAGCTGAATTGGGGATAAAACCTGGAAATTGACCCTAAAGGTCTTACACAGGCTCCCTACCTCCCAGTGATTCTAAGCATTCTACACCTTTGGAAATCTCACGATGACTTCAAGCTGAGCATGTCTAAGGGCTGCACTTGTTAGTGTCCCCCAAAACCAGTATGTCATCCCGTATTCTTCATTCAAGGATGAAGTAACACCCCAGTCACCCTCGCAGGCTTGAGGCCTAAGGGTCATGCTTGATTCCTCCCTTTTCCTAACCTCTTAGCCTCCAGTCAGGCACGAAATCCTGCCATTTCTGTCCCAAACTGCTCTGTCACTGAGCTGTGTGCCAGACTCATCTCAAGCCCCTCCTCCCTTTTCTCCTCCCTCTGGTCACTACTGCATTTTGCCCTTCACTCTCTTCATCTGCCTTGGAGCCAATAAAAATACCCAGGAATTAGGAAGCAGTAAGGAGGTCAAAGAAGCCCTTCAATGACAAGAGGAGTCCTTGTCATAGAATCAGAGGTCAGGAGGGGAACACAGGCTCTTTTAGCACAATAAATTCCAAGTTTGAGTGCAGAGAGGTAAGACTCATGTACAGGGACAACAGAAGTTGGAACAGCCTTGTCACCTGGGCCTGGTGACTTTCCATGTGAGGGACAGCCTATGCATCCTCCTCATGTCCAGCTCCAGCACCTTCCTGGATGGGATTAAGATATTCCCCCAGAAGGACCCAGGAAGCCCTGCCTCTGCCTCTTAGACCTGCTAGTTCTCACTGACTTGTTCAAGTATGAATATGTGCCAAGCACTTGCAAGTTGCTGGCAATTCTAGGAGGACTCAAACTGTTTTCTAGGATCTCATGGTTGCAGTGAGCACATGTGGAACTACTGAAGTAAAATGTAATGTTTGAAGTGCCACAGCTTCACACAGTCCTCTGTGGTGCTCAGCATGAAGGAGAGGTGAGTGCAGGGTGTACTGTCCCCTGCATGCGGCTGGCGATGCCCTCTCCCTGCAGAATCACAGGTGGCAGGGGGAGGGTGGAGGGAGGGTGTAACTCCAGCTTTCCCTGAGGGGTGCTGATGTCTTCTCTGCTCAGGCCCACCGATTTCCCTGAGGTGGGGAGAACATGCCTTCGTCTTCCTCTTCATTCGAAGTCAGTCACTGCACCCTATGCAGAGGCTGGGCTAGGCTCTGACATGTGGGGGAGGGGAGCACTAAGCAGGTGGGTGTGGGGAGGGCACTGGGGAGTCAGAACCAATGGTGTGGGATTAGAGACCTCATGGTTTCACAGGACTGATGGCCACCACCAGATCTACTCTAACCAAACCTAACGTTTTCCTCAGACTGAGATCTTCCCTGAATTTATCAAAGCTATGCTGGTGTCTACTAAAAAACCAGGGCTCTCAAGTAAACAGAAACAAATCATAATTTGAGGCCATGCTTTTCAATCTTGGAACATCAGTGTGTGTGTGTGTGTGTGTGTGTGCATGCACAAGGCATATGTGCACATGTGTGTTGTGTGTTCATGTGTACATATGTATTACGTATGAAGCATATATATATTATGTGTGGTGTGTGTAGTATCTGAGCCATGACTCAACAACTTTATACCCCTTGGCTGAGTACTACCTAAGGATTTCTTGTGCTTTAGGGTGGCAAATGGCCTCTCTATGCTGTGAATCTAGGGCCTGCTATAGTGCGAGTCCCATACCTATGTCTTCGAAAACTCCTAGCTCCAATAGTTGAGCCGGGCTGTGTATTTCAGAGCAGATCTGATGTCAACTCTGTCTTATGCACTGTGTTTGGTACCTTTATCTTCCTAACATCTAAGGAACTAGTTTTCCATTAATGTTGGAGGAGAAATTGATTTCTACTTTGTCATTTCTCAAGAGCATTTCCCACCCAAAGCTTAATTTTGTGGAAGTATTTGGCACTGTGCCAGTTTGGCTTTACCTCAGGCTCTATCATGCTTTTTCTTTATTTCTTCTTTTATTATGATAAAATATATGTCAACATGAAATTTCCCATTTTAGCCATTTTTAAGTGTACAATTCAGTGGCATTAAGTACATTCACAATGTTGTGCAATCTCTACTATTCATTTCCAGAACTTTTTTTTATCACCCCAAACAGAAACGTTGTCCTTATTAGACAATAATCATCCTTCTCCTCTCCCTGAAACCCTGGGTCACTTCTATTCTGCTTTCTGTCTCTGAACTGGACTGTCCTAGATTCTTCATATGAGTGGAATTACACAATATTTGTCCTTTTGTGTTTGTGTGTTTTTAACTTATCATAATGTTTTTAGAGTTTATCCACATTGTAACATTACTTTTTAAGATCAAATAATATTCCATTATATGTATATACTGCATTTTGTTTATACATCATCTGTTGATAGACATTTGGATTGATTCTACCTTTTGGTTAGTGTGAATAGTGCTGCTGGGAACAAGGCTGTATAAATATCTGAGTCCCTGATTTCAGTTCTGTAAGTGTATCCTTAGCCGTGGAATTGCATGATATATTACTGGTTTTCTAGCATCATTTTTAAGGAATACCCTTGCTTAGGTCTGGTTGATCATTTCTGCTTTCCCATTATCTCAACAATTTGTAGTCAATGGAAAATGTTGCTCTTGGTTCACACATGAAATGATGGTTTCTCTAGGGCCTCAGGAGATGTGGGTCAGTTGACAGTTGTATTTTTTTTTTTTCTAACATCAGGGATGGCATCTTCCTGCCTCAGATGGGATCCTGTAGCAGCTATGACTTACAGGATTTGGAAGTTTATTGGTATACAGTTTTAAAAAGCACTATTAAACACATTGAGTTGGGCTGGGAAAAAGTAATTTAGAAAGAATTCTATTTGTTGCTTTGAAGCAAAGCAGAATGGTGTGGTGATTACATTGGGGGTCCTGTAGCCAGACTTCTGGGGGACTTTGGCAAGTTAGGAAAACGTGTGATGATTATGTTTCCACTTCTGTGACATGAGATAATAAGAGCTCCCATCTGAGGGTAGTTGGGAGGAGGCTTTGAGGAGCTGTATGCCAACAGAATCATGCATGGCTCAGGGTAGGTCTGAAGTGAATATCTGATCTCATGACTCTCTTCCTTTTAAGAGCAACCACCTGGCTCACTTGCACTTCTCCCTTCTTCCAATTTTCTCACCTCATATCAGACACCTATTTGCAAGCCAGGGCCCCATTTGTCCCCTGCATCTGCAGTCCCTTCAGACAGGGCTCTCAAACCATTGTGCCTCCAGAGCTTTGTTAAAGAAATTGAGTTAATAGTCATCCCTGAGGTCTTCCTTCCCCCTGCCCCCACCCCAACAACTTTTCTGCTAGGTTTGGATTTGTTTTTTTTTTTTTTTTTTTGCCTCCCCAGTCCCTGTCTCTCAGCAGGGGGTCCTGGAATACCTTTTCATATCTGATGGTGGTGGTTGTCTCCCCACAGAGGCTGAGAGTGGGTCACAGCCTTTCCCACACCACATTATGGAGAAGATAAGGCCTTTGATTGGTGGGGTCCAAACCAGTACCCCTTCTCTTCATGTCCCAACATTAAGTTTTCCTACAGGTTTTTTTGCAGGAGTTAGAACTGCTACTTTTCTGGTCTTGACTCAGTATGTGTTCCTTATCCAAGGTAGTGGTAGAGGGCCAGCTGGGAGAGACCCACAGAGCAAAGTAAAAGAGAGCTTAGTGGGGAAACCACCTAAGCATTCATTGATGGATGAACATTGCTAGAGGTGGGGAGGTGGGGTGGGCGAAATAGGCAAAGGGGGTCAAAAGGTACAAATGTACAGTTATAATATAAATAAGTCTTGAGGGTGTATGTGCAGCATGGTGACTGTTGTTAACAACACCGTATTGCATATTTGAAAGCTGCTGTGAAAGGAAATTTAAAAAATTCACATCACAAGGAAAAAAAAAGTGTAACTATGTGTGCTTATGGATGTTATTGTGGTGATCATTTCATAAGATTACACACATATCAAATCATTTTGTTGTACTCCTTAAACTAATACAATATCATGTGTCAATCATATCTCAATAAAAAAACTAGAAAAAGAAATTTATGCATAGCATAAGAGAAAGTATATACATAGTATATTTAGAAGAGATCAACTCTAGGCTACAATCAATATAGACTGATTTATAGCTCTACATAAAATACACATACTAAGTTTCTTACCGAAAGCATTAAGGTCAGAATAGTAACAATAGCTACTAACACTGAGTGTTATGTGCTCTGTGATGTTTCCAGCATGCAGTGTTTTCAGCATTTGGATTAGACTCATTTAATTAAGAAAGAGAGAGAGAGAGAGAGAGGGAGCGCACCCACGCCAGCCTAATGGTGCTGAGGAATTAAAACTTTATTTTTCCATAGGTCCAGACCTGGGTGATGACAATTGATGGGGCGGATACTGCAAGTTCTAGAAGACAGGAGGTGGGTGGGCCTTCAGGCTGGTCCTGGAGAACAGATAGGAGGAGCCACCCCGGGAAGTTTAGCGGCTTCCTGGACATCTCCACTGGCCAAGCGCTCGGAGACTGGGGTATCTGGAAAGAACACACTGGGCTGAGATGGTCCTTGGATTCTTCCCCTCAGAGCGCTTGTCTCGGCTTCAGGATCCCAGGTCAGCAGCCGCCCCCAGAGCCATGGCCACACCCGGAGCCAGCATGGCTGCCCAGACTGCAGCCCACCACCACCTTCACAGGAGTCGGAGCTGTGTCGCCGGCATCCATGGCGCCTACGGTGGTCCAGGCAGCAGCCGCCCCGGAGCTGGGATCACAGCCGCCCCCGGAGACTGGAGCACAGCTGCGGCAGGGGGGCTGGGGGTGAGCACTGTGCTGAGATCTTGGCGGGGGGTACTTGGGAGGGGGCCGGCACTGCTGCTGGCTGTTCCCGCAGGACATCGCAGCTGGAGGGCAAGTAGACTGGGAAAATAAATAAATAAATAAATAATAAATAGTGCAAACTCTAGGCCAGTGTATCCTCTGTGTACAGTTTTATGAAGCCCCTGCTCCTAATACCAGCTGCTTCCTGAGCTCTGGACGTTCAGGAGGAGAATGGAAACCGACGTCGAGTTAACTGACCTAGGAAGACATTCCCCTCACTTTGCCCTCCTTCTAAAACAATGTTGATATCTTCTTACTGGGCTCCAAGTCTGACTGGCTTTCTAGAAGCTTGGAGGCAGACACACCCAATGAGGTGATAACTCCTGAAGAATGTCTCTTGGCAGGAGCACATCTTTCAGGATTAAGGATGGATGGGCTGCTGGGAGCTAGGGTGTGGGTGCATCACTGACCCTGATGCATCTCACAAAGGTTCCTGGTTTACTGTCCCCAGCCCGTTCTTCTGCTGCCCTCCAAGATCTTCTCGCTGCCTCCACAGACATCTCTGCTTCCCTCTTTCCCATTAAGATCTGGGCTTGTCTTCCCAGCGCTCCTACCTGAGGGGACACTCATGGGATTCAGAAAAGATAGGATGAGGCTGTTGCTGAGGAGGCTGTGGATGAGGAGCCCAGGGCAGGAGCGCTTTCATCCAGTGTCATGTTCATGATGCAGGGCCCGAGCACGCTGCCACTTTCACAACCAAGGGAGGTGACTGCCGGAGTCCAGCTCCAGCAGGTCCAGGGGTTCCCGAAGAAAGAACGGGCGTCGGTGAAAATAAAATAAAACTAAAATAAAAAACTGGAAAATAAAAAACTAAAATAAAAAAACTAAAACTAAAATAAAAATGGACACAGACAACAGCAGCGTGTTGAACTGGCCCATTTATTGTAGCAAACGTGGCATTATATATGCTAGTGATTTCCTTGTAGCATACGTCATCTATGTTTTTCTAACATTACCTAATTTTGAAAATGTTCCTATGTGTAAACGACCTTTAAGAAATAACATGGTGATTTTCCCCTAACTTTCCTGCCTACCTTTTGATTATAGATTAATTTCTTACATTATTCCATTATGCATCTACATTTATCTATAATCTACAAAGCATTTGCTTTGCTGTTCTTGTGAAAGGCCCTCCATTTCCTAACACCTCAAGTGGAACAGTTACAGGGGCATGATCTCCTAACCACATGAGGCCAGAAGAACAATGTGTTTGCCTTGGTCCAAGGTGCCAGAAAGGGGCTGAGAAAACCTTAGAAACCCATGCCTCATACATTCTCAGAGAGACAATGCACTTAGTAACCAATGAACCATTCTGTAGCTAAACTGACTAGGTTCAGTCATCTTCTGGAATGCCTCCAGGGGCCAGGTGGGCCTAAGGGTTGAAGTCACCTGTGCCCAGAGATACACTCCTTAGTTGCCAGAGTGAGGCTTTCAAAATCCACATGTCTCTACTATACAGGCCCTCTTTGCTGGCAAAGGTATGAGGCTATCCTTCCTATAAGTAGAAGAGTCTCCTTAGGGGATGGCAAGGGCTAAACGTAAGGCTGCACAATTTCTTGCGGAACCTTATTTTCTTCCCTAATGGTTTTTTTCCCAGGGGGCCTGCTGAGGGCAATTCCCCAACAGACAATACCCCAAGTAGTTTTAAGGCCAAGTTACCTAAAAGTGGGAGTACAAGAAGCTTCACTGTCGGTGGGCCGCCCTGCAGTCACCAAGCCATCCAAAGCCCGGGCCCTGCCACTCAGGCTGGGTAGCTCGACTTCCAGCTGGTGACGGCCTGGCACCCTCATATCCTAGTCTCCGGCTGCTTCCTGCATGCTTGCCAAGATGTCTGGCAAGAGGGAACCAGGAACTCCTGATGACTGCTTCCCAGATGTGTTGGGGACCATTTCTTTTTCACTCATGTGTTCAGCTCAGATGCCTTCACTTCAGCTCTGCCCCTTGCATTTTTGCTGGGTAGAGATGCACATGGCACATTTCCTGACCTTTAGCATTTCAAGTTTAACTGGACAGACCTCAGAGAAGCAAACATGTCAGTGTGCTACCATGTGATTTGTCCTGTGATACAAATGTCTCCAAACAACTCTGTCTTTTGGACACCAGTTTTCAAGGGTACTGATTTTTTCAGATAAAACCGGCCCCTGACTTCTGGAGATGTTGGGTGACCTGAGAGCACTGGACCCTGGGAGTGACGCATGTTGGGAAATGGGTGGAGGATGGGATCAGGCCCCATCTGGGACAGGTGGGCCCCTCAGAGAATGGAGGGAGGGAGGATTATATAAATAAGCAGACAAAATATTAAGAGGACCTACAAAGTTGAGATCACAAGACTTATACTTAGTATGATAAAAATCCAATTTATCTATGTTAGTTTCCTGTGGGATGTAATAATATTGATAATGAAAAATGAAATTATCTACCAGCGTGAAATATTTAATGTAACTGATGGGAGTCATAAAGATGATTTGTTCAATATGTTGTGGCTGGATGATGTGCCCAGATGGCACATGATAATAATGATAATAATGATAATAATATCATTATTATATCAATATAATAATAATGATAATAATGATAATAATGATGGGCTGGATGATGGTGGTGACATTGTATGCATTACATTTCATAGAACAGATCTGATCATTTCTAAAGTTTGTGTGTAGTTATGTTTAATAAAATTTGAGGGGCACCTGGGTGGCTCAGTCAGTTAATCATACTACTCTTGATTTCGGCTAAGGTCATGATCTCAAGGTTCACAAGATCCAGCCCTGTGTCAGGCTCTGGGCTGTCAGTGGGGTGATGCTTGGGATTCTCTCTCTCCCTCTCTGCCCCTCCCTCACTTGCACTCTCCCTCTTTCTCTCTCTCAAAATAAATAAATAAACTTAAAAAGATAAAATAAAATTTTAATCCTATTTCCCATTGAATTCTATCACAGTACTAAAGACAAATTCCCATTGATCTCATCTTGTAATTACTGCATTTTGCTATTTGTATCTAAAAGATTACATTTAGAACAACAGAACATTAATTATTAATATCTAATTTTAATAATTAATGTTTAACATTAATTAAATTATGTGGCAATTATAAATAAAATATTTTTATGGTCAGTATATATGATTCTTTTCTGTACTTCATGGTTTTATTGCTTTTATATATAAAATTCCTTATAAGGGTATGCATTTTACAACTTAACCACTTTTGACCATGGGGGTTCCATGGTTATTTTGAGATACCTGTAGGAGAATGAGTTGCACAACGAATGGTGGCTGGGGATGGAGGAAGGGGAAAAGGGTTGGAGCTGCCTTGGCCATCCTCTATGCTATTCTTCTGTCTCCAGAAGGAGTCTCTTGCTGAGGGGATATTTGTAGGCTTAGCCCTAGGACTATATTAGAGTGTCCATTTCCATCACATTTCTGAGGACTGCACCAATTAATAATACATTGGAAGGAATTGCTCATGAAAGGTAAAATGAGTACTTTCTCATACCAGTCTGGGTGATAAAGCTAAAGAGGTTCATACAGTGCTGAAAATCTCACGGCTATTTCTTCCAGTTTCACTGGTGATGGAGGCCCCAAGAATGCCAGACAGGAAGAGGGCAATTCTGACTACGATATGTACCAGGGAATTCTGAACTTTCTAAAGAGTCCACCCTGGTCTCTGTTCTGTGGCTGTCGATGGAGACAGTCCTATCTTTCCTCTCAGAGGTCCTGTATTTTCCCTGAACCCCCTCCCTTTCCTAACTGCTACCATGAACCCTGATATGAAATGCCTTCTTCTTTAAGTCATTCATTCATTCTTGTATTCTTTTACTTAGTGAAATTCTGTTGAACATCATTAATATTCCTCACCCAAAGACCACCTGTACTGGAACATAACTATAGTAAAACAAAGTTGTGTTGGTTGGATTGTTGCAATAAAGGAGATAGTACACCATGCGGAAGACATTAAGGGGAGCTTGTTATAGGATTTGGACTTGAGTTAGGTAATTTTGGGGAAGGTTCAAGGAAGTGAAGTTTTGCTCTGGCTTGGGTACTGTCAGAAATCAGAAGCATTTCTATTATACGGTATCTTGATAATTTTTAACTAGAAGCAGGAGGAATGGGGCAAAGCTAAAGACGTAATTGGTTAAGAAGTAGCAATTCCTTAGTTGGCTGAGCAAAGGGGACGTTGGTCATTTTTGTGGCTTGGACAATGATCTTATTTTGTTGGTGCTCAGGGTCTTGTTTTTGCCTTGCTTCCTCATAATCTCAGACTTAGCTTGTCTGAGGTTGGAATACCATGAACTTGTTTGTATTTAACTGGTGAACATGTAACCTAGCTACTAGATCTAAGGTAGCTTGTTGCCAACAATCTGGGACTGCTCTTTTCTCAGCAACAGTTATGGGTCCAGTGTCATGGCCAGTAGTGGGAATAGAGCAGTGAAAATGGGAGGGGGTATGGTGTCTTTCTTCAGGGAACATTCAGTATAGCCAATTGAACAAACATAGGAGTATTCATTACACCAATGATACATAGTACCCAATCAGGAGTGAAGTGCCGTGGGGCACAGAAGCAAGCCTTGTCCTTAACACAGCAGCAGCCAGAATGCCATCCTCCCCCCACACTGTGGGTTGCAGCCCTGAGTTACTGGTGAAGGGGGGGATGGGTGGAAAGTAAGGGAGTGGGGTGGGATAGTGGAGGAGAGAAGAGTGAGCAATTTGTGAAAAAGTAACACAAATCACATACTATGAAGAGTTTCAAAGGGTTAAAGCTTCCTTGTAAATAACTGTTGATGGTCAGCTTTCCCTGTCTTTCATGAAACACCAATGGATGTCTGTTAGGCTCTTAGTCCCACCTCTGTCTGTCTTAGAAGGCTTCACACAAGACCCAGAGATGGAGCCCACTAATCTCACCTCCACTTTGATGAGTTGCTCCTGTATCTTATCCTTCCTTTTCCTCATGCGATCAGGTGCTCTGCAGGTCCCACATGCAGAGTGGCCATCCTGTGTTGACAGAGAACAGCTGTAAACCTACTCACTTCCCCCAGAGTGCCAGGACAACTCCCTGAGAATGTCTAATCCCAAGAGTCCCATCCTCAGAGCCTTAGATAAATTTCATGATTTAGTCATTACAATTGCTGTTATAGGAACATTTTATCAGGCAGTGTAGATCTCAGGTTTAGCTCCTTGGAGAGCATTTTGGACATTCCATATCAGCAGTCAAAGATGAATCAACAAATACAAAATCCTTCTTCTTTTGCTTATCTCACAGTTCCTTCTCCATTCTGTTCTGCCTCCTCCCACCCCATAACAAATATATTCCATGGCAAGCAGCTGAGTCATTCTTAAGAAAAATGGAAAGAGGTAGCCAGAAATTGCCACATACCTTCAGTATCAACTTGAAGGCATGTATCTCTAAGGCTCTTATGTAGACCCCAGTTTCCCTTTACAGCTGATACTACTGCAGTCCCCAGAGCTTAGGCTCAGCAGGAAGAGACTGTAGGTGGGTATTGAGCAGGATAGTTGAGTAGGCACTTTGGGGGGACACATGGGAGGGGCTTGATACTACTACTAGTTTTGCTTCCAGGACATGTTGGGGGAAGTTTAGCTGGACTCTATCTGGACAAAGCAAAAACACAAAGAATTATATGTGATTTTATCAACTTAAAAATGATTCTATTTACTTCAGAGCTTCTGGTTCTGAACCCAGCAGAGCTTAGGGAAAATTCCTGAGCAAAGAGGAGTAGAGAAATAGAAAGTAACTTGTGTTGAGGGATTCTGGTTCCAGAAGATTGATAAAATCTTGGAGCTCTTTCCCTGTTTTAGTTTGCAGGCAGAAAATGGGTGCTGGGATTGGGAAGGGGTGAGAGTGGAAAGTCCTACTTATGAGGCAGCTTCTTACACTTTCCATCCCCAGGCCCTTTGTGGCAGGTGTCAAGAGTTTTGAGAAGAGAGAGAATCCAATAACCCCCAAGACTGTTCAAATACCTATTCCTCAGTCTTCTTGTAGGTCTGCCTTCCTTGACTTTCATTAATTTATACATAAAAATTATTCATTCATTCTTTTTAAAAGATTTAAAAATCACATATATTGAGATAGTACACACTCTCCTGAGCAAAGGAGTTTCAAGAACAAAGAAGATGCTGTCCCCATCCTTAGGCTGGCAGCATAGTGAAGCTGAGAAGCAAGTAGTGAAATAAGCATGAGCCAACTGAGGGTGTTGTAATACACATGTGTGGGCAGTCCTCAGGCCTGAGGTCAGAGTTTTGGGGCATCAGTCCCCTGTTACTCTTCAGTGACTCTGAGTGAATGATGCCACCAGATGTCACCTCCTATCACTTGGGATGATTGATGATGAGTGGAGATGTAAAGCCTATAATCTGTCCATGCATAGAAAGCCCAGGTAGGGCAACTAGGAGGAATTCAGGGAACCCAAGAGACCTCCAGGTATCCATCAGGAGAAAGAGATAATGCTGGTGTGGAGGGGAGAAGGGGGCCTGGGGACTGCTGAAGGCATCTAAGACCTTGGGGGCAGAAATATATGCTCATTAAGAGCCTTTTTTTTAAAAAAAAATGTTTATTTATTTTTGAGATAGAGAGAGACAGAGCATGAACGGGGGAGGGCCAGAGAGGGAGACACGGAATCAGAAGCAGGCTCCAGGCTCCTGTCAGCAAAGAGCCCGACGCGGGGCTCAAACTCACAGACCATGAGATCATGACCTGAGCTGAAGTCGGAAGCTCAACAGACTGAGCCTCCCAGGTGTCCCTAAGAGCATTTATTTTGGAGAGAGACACTGCCAGTTTTGAATCCCTCCCTTCTCTTCATAACGGTGTTAAGGCAGGAGCATCAGAGGAAAGAAAAACTATTTATAAAGAGGTATGATGAACCAGAGCTGTTACAGGTAAATCTAGAGATGGGGATAAGAAATTGACAAGGGATGAGGTGACAAGTCTTGCAAATTACCACACATTTAAGGACCATTTTGTCAGTCTCTTAGTGACTATAGCATTGATTATAAGAGAGCCAGGAGTAGTAACTCAGAGAAGAGGGTGTTTCAAATTGGCCAGGGTGGCTAAGAGTTTAGACCATAAATGAATGATAATTGATGGGTGTGACAATAATGAGGCAGATAATGGTGATAATTGTGAATACCTGATGTAAAGTGGACAAAGGTTGTGGAAAGTTGTAGTCACCTGAGCTGTGTAGTATTTTTCTCATTGAATTTACTGTAATGATAGATATATTATTTCACCCTGAATCATAAGTTAAAAATCCTGAAGAATGGGACAAATCATTTACATTTCAGTATATCTTACAATGACAGATTTTGATAAAACACTACTACATATTAAGTATATCTGATTATCCTGATGCAGGAGAGGCCATTAGTGTGGACATCCTGTTTTAGATGCTCCCATATTTTGTAGCCAAGTAGGAAACTGAAGCACTTTCAAGATTCTTGTATCAGTGTAGGTTTTTACTGAGATTTGGAGACTGAATAAGAAAAAGTAGGAAAGAAACAAGGCCAACTTTCAAACAGACATTTCTCCATTGTTACCAGCACTATATCCCCTTGCCTTACTTTGCTCTTACCTTTGGTGTGGAAGCAAGCAGACATTAGATTTTTTTTTTGTCACCACCCAACTAACAATATCCAATTCTCGAAATTTTGCCTGTGTCTTCACTGGGTTTAGCAACCTTTTACTAGTGTCTATCCAATGTTCAAGTGTGAGAAGCCAACTGAATCTATATTCAGCCACCTTTGTCTAAATATGCTGCCTTGCAAGGAAATCAGAAGATACCTCCAACAGACCCACTGGAATGTAAACTTCTTGAGAGGAGGGGTTTTTGTCTGTCCAGTTCCTCACTGATTCAAGTACCTAGACTGATGCCACATAAATATGTGTTGAATGAATGAATGCTTGAACAAATGGCTATGGGGTTGGTCTGGGAAGTTGCCTCTCTATAACTATTGAGAACTCACTTGTCAGGGACAGCTTTTAGTGATGGAATCATAACAGAAAACTCCTGGCTTCTGTCTCAAATCTAAATTTTATTGGTTGATTCTGGTTCCACTTCTCCACACCTCTAAGTTCACCAAGAGGAGTTCTAGTGGCACATAACAAGCACTGCTAAGTCTCTGAACCTGTCTCTAGATATCCCTGGTAGATGACACTCAAAGTTGATGTCAGCCAGAACTGAGGCCACAGCAGCCCCCAGGGCAGGGTCGCTAGCAGGAAACTGGCAACAGGCTGGGCATGGAGGTAGACACTCTGGGGACATTGAGAGGCTGGCATTACTGCTGGTTTTGCTAGCAGGGCATCTCAGCAGGATCAAGGACCCTGGAGAGAATAAAGTAAAAGCAGGGTGTTGAAAAAAGTCTCTGGCCAATGTCTCTTCTCTGATGGGTTCCATGTTCTACTTGTGAACTAAGGAATGTGGAAAAGCGAAGAAAATGTATTTGGAGTTAATTCAGCCTGGAGAGATGTTTTTTTTTCCTCTTTAACCTCCTTCTATAAAAGAACACTGACTCTTTTCTAATTTGGCTCCCATGGTGTCTTGTCTCCATGTAATCATGGAGAAGAACAAACCCTTTTGGGTAAAGTTTCCTCCAGGATGTCTGGTGGGATGAGTTTATGTCTCAGAACATGTTTAGGAAGAGGATGGGTCTATAAACACCCATGGCATTTGCAAGTCACAGAAGCACTGAAATATCCCATAAACCTGCTCATTAACCCTTCACTATTCCTGCTGTCTCCATTCTGGACCCCCTTCTTCCCTCTCCTCTGATAGAGACCTGGGCCTGTCTTCCTAACTATCCTTGTTCAGGTCCTGCCCTAGCTGCATATTCAGATGGTTGGGTGAAAGACAGAGAAAGTTGATTCTAAGTAGGCTGTGGGACTGAGTTGTCCAGGACAAGAGCTCTTGGGTTAGTGTATTGTTGGGGAGGTTGGCAACACCAAAGTCTCCCAGCCCAGCTCCAGGTGCAAGATGATATATTTGACCAAAAAGAGTTAGGCAACCTTCCACTCATGCCTGCAGACATACTTAACAGAGGCCATGCCTCACATTCACACTTTGCAATGGGATGTAGAGTTGAGGATGATACATAACCTGGACAGATAGATAAATAAGGAGTCTGTTCCTTTGTTCAAATGCTGTAATGTAAACAAATAACTACAAAGTCAATTGTTCTTTGTGTGACCTCTATTTTTCCTGCATGTTCTCTGGAGAAATTGGACACCTATATGTAATCAGCACTTGCTCTTGGGGGTGGTGACTGAGCTGAGGGCCTGGATGTTTTGGATGAGCTGTGTGTGGAAAATGGATAGAGGGTGAAGCTAGAGGAAGTGGGGCTCCTGAGAAGAACTTCCTGACACCCAGGAAGTAGCATGGATTCCTTGGGCAGGGAGGAGTGGAACCACATCAGTGCTTGATTGGAGGGTAAATATAGAGAAGGAAACTACAATAGCTGAAGTGACAGAGTCACAATTAGCACATTACAAAGGGTGTGACATTTCTACCAAATCCCAGAGAATGTGTGCTCTTCATTCAAATACCATAAACATACAGTCACGAGTGGTTCATCTGCTTGAACTAATTAAGGGAGGTCTGCAAAGGTAAATAATGACAGATGGGTTTCATGGAAGTAGTTTTGTTGAGTGTGTTGCTGCTTATGAGGTCTGTGTGGTATTAGGCGCATTTCATGTAACAGAGTCAGCCTCGAGGTGTCCATGTTTTATGTATGATCAATTGATGCAAACTGAATGCTATTTCCCCTGTGAATTTCATTTTAATTTTAGAGATGAATTCCCCAACCAATGAATTTCTAATATTAGAATAAATATATTTTTCTATGTTTTTTTAATATAAATCAGAGTCAGTATTATAACCAAGCTTTATCCATATTTAAATTAAATTATGATATTCAATGCTTACTAAATACGTTAATTACAAGGGGGTACAATTTTCATCTACACATTCTGCCTGGCACTTGAGAATAGAGCAATGCTGTGACTTACTTCAAGTTGCCTATGGGAGCGTAAATGCACTGGGCCACAGGGAAGAAGGGTGGTCCTGGATATGGATGGGGGAGGGGAGGGTGTGGGCCTTTACGTCCCCACCAATCTTGTCCTGCCTCCAGTGTGTGGTCCTTGTCTCTTGCTGGGGGGTAATTTCAGAATCATTCCCAGAACAATGATTGAGTGGCCATTTTGCTCATATCATTGAGGGTTCTTTGAGTATATCCTGCACTGGAAAGAGGCACTTAAAGAAGATGGAATGAGCACTTTTTCATGGTAGCTGTAGTAGAGTGGCCATTTTTGCTTCTTGGGGGATAAGTTCTAAAGTTTCTGAACACCCTGGAACTGTGAATATGGAGCTTTCTCTCTTCATAAAATGCGGTAATGTTTGTGGGTCTTTCTGAAGCTCCACCCCAGATTGCATGGCTTGGGAGGTTCCATGTGCATCCTGGTGGTGTTGTTCATCAATCCCCTCCATGAGGAGTTCTGCCTTCTCAGTTCTTCCATTTCTCACCAGAGTGGGAGCTCCACAGGCCCTAAGGCTGAACATGTGTCGTGTGATGACATGACTGGGACACCACAGGCTGTCCACTTGCTTGCAAGCATGACGGGGACTCTCTGAGGGTCATTTCTACCAGGAATGTCATCCTTAGAGCTCTGGATTCCTGGAGTAGAACCCAGTGTGGCTGGATAAATTCTAGATGTTTCCATGGTTTGGTAGTGCTGATGGGATGATGGCATTAGGTGGGGGAGCAGTTTAGGTCTGGCTCCTTGGAGTGCATTTTTATCAGGCCACATACTTTATAAATACATGATGAATCAAACAATGAAAAACTTTTCTCCATTTATTGAAAAACACAGCCCCTTCTGAGCTTAGGGCCCTCCTGCAACCAAAACTTCAGCAAGGCCATGATAAACAGCTGAGTCATTCTTAGGAAAATGTCTGCCACCTGTTCTAATTTAAAGACATTTTCCTTTCTTTTCTTTTTGTTTTAAAGTTTATTTATTTTTGAAAGGAAGAGAGAGCACTAGCAGAGGAAAGGCAGAGAGAGAGAGAGAGAGAGAGAGAGAGAGAGAGAGAGAGAATGAGAATTCCAAGCAGGCTCAGAACTGTCAGCACAGATCTTGATGTGGGGCTCGATCTCGAGAACTGTGAGATCATGACCTGAGCTGAAATCCAGAGTCAGATGCTTAACTGACTGAGCCACCCAGGCACCCCAAGACATTTTCCCTTCTATTCTCTTCTGAATCCTAACCTCCCCTCAGATAATGTTTTTGCATTTTGAGATATATAGCACTTATATATGACCATGGAGAATGTTCCAGAATGATCCAAGACTTAGAAGGTATTTGGGTTTTTTTTGCTATGTCAGAGTTTGGCTAAAGTGCCAGACCCAGAAACAAAAGGATCTATACATAGTCATCATTGAAAGAAAGACTAGAGAGTCTCAGACTCATTCCCCCAGAATTTGTTCAGAAGATGCAGAGCTGTCCTGGCCCCTGCAGTTGCCCCACCAGCCTGGTCCAGGATGCATACCAGAGAGATGACAACTGCATCATGTTCTTCAGCTGTGGTTTTCCATCATCCAACAGAGGGGCAGGACTGTGCTGGGGAGGGGAGCATTTGATGTAGGGATTTTATGTAGAAGGCAGTGACTCAACGAAAGTAAAACTGTTTTCCTCTCAGAATTCACTGAGTTTAGATTGTTCTATAAAGCAAGTAGAAGGCCTTCTGATGATCTCTTTCCCAAGGTTTCTCTGAGGTCTCTCTCCCTTTCTACTATCAACTCATCAGTAACATAATCCCAAGGCTTGGGCCATGTTCCCTGAGCTGCATTCAGGACAGTGTTCCTTCTTGGTATTCTTTTTTTTTTTTTCCAACGTTTATTTATTTTTGGGACAGAGAGAGACAGAGCATGAACGGGGGAGGGGCAGAGAGAGAGGGAGACACAGAATTGGAAACAGGCTCCAGGCTCTGAGCCATCAGCCCAGAGCCTGATGCAGGGCTCGAACTCCCGGACTGCGAGATCGTGACCTGGCTGAAGTCGGACGCTTAACCGACTGCGCCACCCAGGCGCCCCCCTTCTTGGTATTCTTAATCATTACTCCAAGAAAACAGTGCTTCAGGGACAAAGATCCTGTGAAACGCTGCATAAGATATCAATCCTGAGAAGCTTTATGTCCTCAAACTTCACCTTGTCCCAGACCTCCACTCCTATGGCCACCTGCAGGTGATCAGGATTTCATCTCCTCCCTTCCAGAGCATTACTCCAGGCTCCAGCCTTCCCTGCGTGTTCATTTGGGGATCTGGGAGTGCTGATGAGTGAGTGAAATCACTGAACAGAGAGGGAGGGGGTTTTAGGTGCCCAGGATGGTAGAGGGAGGGCAGGTGGATGGAGTAGAAGGGAAGAGTCATTCACTCACAAAGGCACACACCTTTATCCCAGAAGGGGGAGCCATGTAGTTATAGAGGAAGATGGGCTTTGAAGATCAAAGAAGATGAGGTCCCTGGAGCAGCTTAGAACCTTTGATGAGGACTTCTTAGAAAATCAAGTCCCCTGAGATGGAGGTTTAGAGGGTATGAGCAGCCATGTGCTACTCACCTGCTATTTTCAGAATAGCCTGGAATCTCTCTGCCTCACCTCCTGCCAGATGCTTCCTTTGTATCTTGACTCCAGTTTTTCACCTGCCTTGCATTTTCTCACAACTTCTTGCACATCCTTATGGTGTGTAGGAGGATGGACACACCAAGGACCTGAAGAACATGTGCCTGTGCTGTGAGCAGAAGGGACATTTAATGATGGATCCTGGGTTCTCAGGGTCCTCCGATGCCCTGACCGAGGCACAGGCATCACAGGGAAGGGAGGAGCCCTCAGTGCTACTCCTTGTGGGCTTCTTTGCCTGATGATTGGGAGGAAAAGGGGAAAGGGAGCAGGAGGTTTTCTGATGGGAAGGATTCAGGAGTCCCCAAATTGTTCAAATTCCTGCTTTTTAAACTTTCTGTGAGTCTGTCATGTCTTATTTTTCTCTTACTCGTGCTATCCTTCTTTCTATCCTTTCTCCCCCCTTCCTCCTTCTTTAACATGTGTTGAGCTGATTCAGCTCCTTTTGATCTCCATCCTTGGATCCTCCATATCTTCCAAGATAGGTGCCAGGAGTTTTCCTGTGAGGAAAGTCACAGGACTCTTCAAATACCAGTGACTCATTTCCTGTAAGCTTGCCATTTTATTTTCCCATCCATCCATTTATCCATCCATCCATCCACTCAGTTATTCACACAGAATGTGTTGCCTTGGGGCACCTGGGTGGCTCAGTCAGTTAAGTGTCTAACTTCAGCTCAAGTAGTGATCTCATGGTAAGTGAGTTCAAGCCCCATGTGGGGTTCTGTGCTGACAGCTCAGAGCCTGCAGCCCACTTTAGATTCTGTGTCTCCCTCTCTCTCTCTGACCCTCCCCTGCGCACGTCTGTCTGTCTGTCTCTCTCTCAAAAATAAATAAACATTAAGAAAAATTAAAAGAAAAAAGGATGTGTTGCCTTGATACAGCGGCCCACCAAGCATTCTGCTGTACCCAAGGAGATTCAGAAGTGAATAAGATCTGGTCACTGTTCTTAAGTAACTAACACACTGTGTGAGCAGCGCAGATGGACAAGTAATAAAATAAGCTTGATCCAAGGGTTAGTGCTGTCATATATGTGTGTGGGGAGTCCTCAGGTCTCAGGACAGAGCCTTTGGGTGTCAGAACCCTTTGTCTGCAGTGACCCTGAGCAGTAGAATGTGTCCAGATGGCATCACCTGCTATCACTTGGGCCTGTAGGTGGGATGAGGCCCCTGGCCTGTAAGAGCAGTACTTGGACAAGCAGCAGGAGCAGGGGTGTAGTTCCTTGCTCTGTCCATGCGTAGTCAGCCCAGATGGCAGTTCCAAGAGGAACTCACAGAACCCAGGAGTCCTCACGAGGAGGAAGAGCTAACACTGGTACTGACAGTGAGTGTAGTTGAGGGGACAGTGGAGGATCTAAGACAATGTGGAGGCCATGATAATGGGCTTTTTAAGCATTCATTTGGAGTCAGGCATTCCTGCGTTGGAATTCCTTCTTCTCCAGTTAACAGCCAGCACCTGGTAAAGAAAACTCTGAAAGGTGATAGAGGCACAACAGACCAAAGATGCAAGGAATGAAATCAGAGACAGAGACAAGAAATTTACAGAAGCTGCAGTGACAAGGTTTGCAAATTGAGATACATGTGAGGACCATTGTATCAGTATCTCTGTGACTGTGCTATTTATCCTAAGAGCTCCAGGGATAGTTCAGGGGAAGGAGTGATTCAAGTTGGCTGGGGTGGCTAAGGGAGGTTAGCTGAGCTATGAATCATGCTTAGTGGGCATGGTGACGGTGAGGGTGATAAGGATGAGGCTCGTGAACAATTTGGGAAATTACGATTACATAAGCCATGTGGAATTTCTCTATTGAATTTTGTTATAACATTAGAGATGCATTGCCTTCTGAAACATCACATTTAAGAAAGGAAAAGATCTTTTTAAAAAATGTTTATTTATTTTTGAGAGAGGGAGAGACAGAGCACAAGTTGGGGAGGGGCAGAGAGAGAAGGAGACACAGAATCCGAAGCAGGCTCCAGGCTCTGAGCTGTCTGCACAGATCCCCATGCAGGGCTCGAACTCATGAACCGTGAGATCATGACCTGAGCCAAAGTCAGATGCTCAACTGACTGAGCTACCCAGGTGCCCTGGAAAAGATCTTTTAAGTCGCAAATATTAATTATAGTGGTTATGAAGAATTATTGTTTTTTATAAACATTGATGAAAATGATTTGTCTGGTTATCCTGTTACATTAAACCTAGAGGATAGCTGTCCCTTTTTAGGTGATCAAATAAATGATATTCATGGGAGAAAAGGAGAACCTGAGCAGATGGTTTTCCAGTGGGGCTGCGGAGAGAGGGAGGGGAGGACACAGGGACAGAGGCTGCTTGTGCACTAGCATGGTCCCATTAATATTAACAACACATGCCCTCTCCTTTCTTGGCTGTTGTCTTTTGATGTGGTAGCTAGCAGATATTCACATCCTTTTTGGTCTCCACCAAAGCCACTATCTCAAAGCCCAGGCTGGATGTCTTCTCTAGGTTTATTAGACCAGCCTCAGTGTCCCAGAAGGTAAATGGCCAACTGAATAGAGTGCCACTGCGTTTCATTCTGCATCGTGTAATATCGGGGACTGTCACCCACACACCTATTTGAATGTCAGTGCCTGAGAGAAGAAACTTGTTCTGATTCTCTGCTGTATCCCTAATGCCTAGAACTGAACACATAGATGCTCAATAAAAATGCAGTGAGTGAATAAGTGGGTCCAGGGCTAGGACGTGATGTCACCCTGCTCAGGTTTGGGGAATCTACTTTCCTCCATTGCTGGGAACTCCCCATTGGGACTTCATTTGAAAGATTTGTTTTGTCATTTCTAGTTTCCCAAGATCTCTCCAGTGTCCCAGCAGGCAGCTCTGTGGGTTAACCCTGATCCCTTTCCACTTAGATTGGATTCAACCAGAGGGATAGCTGTCAGTTCTTGAGAGTGGCAGTGAGGGGCACTTCTGAGCCTCCAAGGCTGCTTCCCGGGCCCTGCCAGCCAGTGTGCTCCCATTCTCCAGGTTTGCCACTGTAGGCATGCATGGAGCTGAGGGTCTAATACATGTTTGCTCCTGAAATTACATACATTTATAATCCCAGCAGCACTACTCATTTTCTCCCTTTTTCTTGTTCCTAAAGTTTAAATGTCACACACTCCTACCATCTCACTGATGGAACTTCCCGCCACATCACTCCCTCCAGACCTTATTGATTTAAACACTTCTCTCTTTTCCATCTCTCTTCCTGCACTTCACAGACCCTTTAGTTTAACTTTCCTTCTGGAGGCTTCTGTCTCCTTCCTCCATCTTTTCATTCAGCTCTTCCTCTGCGTATTTTGTTCATTTGCCTCCCGATTCCTTGTTTCTTAATTAGGACACAGAAATAGTTTATCAAAATAAATACAAGTATCTTATCACACAATAGCAATTTCCAGATTGGATCGACACTCAGATTTCACAGGAAAAATCTGTCCCTTTACTGAGAGTTGCGGGGCTTCAAATAAATACACCCCTCATCCTCTGTCTCCATCAGGCCTAAAACCTCTCCACTTCCCTTCTAAGTGTGGGGCGGACAGCTGATCTGCTCTTATTCCTGATCCAGAGTGAAGATTCTGTCCACAGAGCTGGGTAGTGTAGGCAAAAGAACTGAGGGTAGGGGCAGAGTGGAATGACACAGGAATCACCCAGGGTAACAGGAACAGAACATTTATTTTTTCATGACCTCAGGCACAGGTGCTGACAATCACTGGCAGGTGCAGCAGGGAGGGGGCTATGCCATCCTGGACCAGGCAGGGAGAGCTGGGACCCTCCCCAGGGACAACCCCAGCTCAGCCTGAGCAAGAGAAAATGGGGGGTGCAGGAAAGGCTGCGTCCTCATGGGGTGGGAAGGATGGCTTTTTCTGGCCTTTTGGATTCCCATTTCCTCTAGGAGCTCTTGTCTCAGCATCAGGATCCCAAGTCAGCAACCACCCACAGAGCCATGGCCACACCCGGAGCCCCCAGACTGCAGCCCACTGCCACCATCACAGGAGTCAGAGCTGTGGCGCCGGCATCCATGGGATCCGTGGCACCCACGGTGGCTCAGGCAGCAGCCCCCCACCCCCTGGAGCTGGGGTCACAGCTGCCCCCGGAGCCTGGAGCACAGCTGGAGGAGGCTGGGGGCAAGCACTGTGCTGGGCTCTTCGGGGGGCACTTGGGCGATGGGGGGCACGTGGAAGGAGACTGGCACTGCTGCTGGCTCTGCTGGCAGGACATCGCGGCAGGAGGTTGATCTGGAACAAATAAAAGAAACATTTTTTTTTTATGTGAACACAGAAGCTTCAGACAAAAGTCCCTTCCCTTTGGGTTTTGTCAAACACTTGTCCTCATGACCAAACTGCTTCCTAAGCCAAGCTGTGTGGGACGGACATGGGGACACGGAGTGGACATGCACACTTAGACACCAGATGGGTGTATGTGCACCCCTGACCACATACTCAGAACAAGAATGGAAGGAATCCTGAAGACCTGTGGCTTTGAGGGTTCACAGCCCCCTGACAGGTGCCTCAGTGGCTCTTTCCCTCACCACCACCCCCTCCCCCACTGCCGCCCCTGTCTGGGTCCCCTCCTGCTGGTTTTGATCACATCTGGGCTTGTCTTCCCAGAGCTCCCAGCTGAGGGGACACTCACCAGATACAGAGGAGGCAGGATGAGGCTGTTTCTGAGGATGCTGTGGGTGAGGAGCTCAGGGCAGGAGCACTCTTATCCTGTGGCTGGGTTTGTCACGCAGGCCGGAGCCCTCTGCTGCTTTCACAACCCAGGGAGGGGACAGCCTGGCATGGTTCCTAGTTGTCTACCTCCAGTGTCTTCCTGGGAATGACCCTAAAATTCTTCTAAGGTAGAACCAGGATGTCCTGTGACTACCAAATTACTTCCCACTTTAGTCTGCTTTGGACCAGCTGCTGTGCCCTTATTCAGTCCTTCACTTCCATGCTTTGACATAGGCTCTGTCCCTTTTTAGTACATGCAACACTAATAATACAGAGAGATAATACACATTTCTTCCCTTAAGTACCTCACAGATCATGGACAATCACATGGAAAAGCAAATATATTGCATCTGATAACACAAATGCTAAACAGAAGTGTTTCTTAAGACCTCAAGCCTAAGATCCCAGGTTTTGGAGGTCAGTCCCCCATTGCACCAGAAGGGTGATATTTTCTGGAGGTGACAGCTGAACAAGGTCATTGTCCTGTGAGGGTGTGATGGGTAGGGTAAGATATGGAGGTTGGGAGCCAGTTCATGTCTAAGAGAGAAAGGTTCCTAGGGGGACCTCCTGGTTCCCATATGGTAGTAGGGAGAACAGCATAAAAGTTAGAGTGGAGAAGGGACCAACGACTTTTGATGGGACAAGATTCACAACTGATATTATTAGGAAGAAGGGGGAAGAGGGAAATGGGGAGGACGAGAAGTAGGAGGAGGAGGGGGAGGAGGAGAAGTAAAGAATAGATCCACCTCTTCATTGTTGTTCCATGCGTCCACATCTCTCAGACTGTGGGATATATACTATTGATTCTAACACTGTAGAAGGTGATAGAAGATAGTGGCCCATGTGCTTGGAGGAACTAAGGAAAAACTATGCAAATGATGATAATGAATCATTTTGCAAACATGATTGGTAATTGTGAGGTTGATGGTGGTGGAGGTGGTATGTGGGCCTTGCTTGATAGCATAAACCTCATAATGGCTAAGCTTTATGTAAACTGAATACTATCTTTCCATTTTTTAAAGATTCATTTTATTTGTAGAGAAAAAGAGAGCACCGAGCAGGGGAGAGGAGCCGAGAGAGAGGGAGAAAGAGAGAGAGGGAGAGGGAGAATATCTCAAGCAGGTTCCATGCTCAGTGCAGAGCCTGACATGGGGCTCAATCCCATGACCCTGGGATCATGACCTGAGCTGGATGCGCAATTGACTGAACCACCCAGGTGCCCTTATTGTTCCATTTGATTTAATTGTGATATTACACATATATTCCTCAACAAATTTTATCTCAAATATGATAATAAAATGGATAATATACATTATATATAACAAAAATAAAATTATCATTGAGACTTCAACATTCACATATTTAAATTTAATTAAATTAAATAAAACTTCATTATAGCAAATGTAATATATTACATTTTGATTTGTTGTTAGCTTAAATACCCATTTGTAGATACTAAATTCATAGGCTATAGTTTTCTTTTTCTCTCCAATCCACAACTTACTCATTCTGAATCAGTGATTCCTAAAGTTCTTTGAAGATCCATGTGGGAGCCTGGATGGTCCTGGGGTACAGAGCTGGGTGCTGGCAGTGGGGAAGGGAAAGCAGGGCACAATTGCTGTCCTCTCTGCTTCAAAGGAGATCCCAGTTTATCTCTGGGTATGATTTCACACAAGCATACAGTTAGGACAACAAACAACAAAGTATTTACATTTGTGATAACTGAACCCTAAGGCTAAATGTAGGTGTTACAGGGTAAACTGAAGTGGAACTGTCTCAGGGTTCCAGACCAGCTGCAGAGGGAATTAGTATTTTCCATGTCGTGTGGTTCTCCAGAAATTTGCACAGAGGCTATGCTTAATCCCAGCGATGTGGAAATTGAGTTGCTATGGGGCCGCACTTTTGGTATAACAGGTGTCCCCAATCAATGTGACCCAAGCCACTCTAAAACTTGTCAGCAAAGTGCTTCTGTTCCTCAAGAATGGACTTGAAGATGGCTTCTTTCCAGTCCCATGCCTGAATCCCTGCCTTAGTGCCTTGTTTCCATATCCTCAGATATCCCTCCTTTCCTTTCTCCAGATGAGCTACTTAATCTGGAAACTGCCCACCTCAGGGTCCACACTTTCCTTCTCAGAACAGAGTCCTCAGTCCAAACTCACAGAACACTTGAGCCCACAGCCCAGAGCCTGGGGAGGCTGCATTGAGCTGCAGTATGAGGATGTCTTAGCAGCCCTGACATTGTAAGGAACCTGGGGTCACACATGGAGAAGACACTCACCTGGTTTTATGAGAGGATTTTATGACCTAATAACCTGTGTGTTAGCTCTGGAGCAGGAAGTACTTTATCTGAGGCCCAGCTCCAGGATAAGCTTCCTAAGACAGACATATTAGTAATAACAGAGTAAACAAAGAAACAAACAAGGATCAGCCCTTTTCCATGGCAATTAATGACTGCTGCTGTGAAAGAGGAAGATGAGATGAGTAAGCCCAAAAGTAGTATTCTGGGAAGATATTTACTCCTGGAGTTTCACTTAGCTCTGTTATTATCAGATCTCAGGTGCACAGATATGGATTGACATCTTGGTTTGTAATATATGTTCATCATCAGTCCATGCAAGGTTCTCTTAATGAATTTGTCTATCTATCTATCTATCTATCTATCATCTATCTATCCTACCATTGTTTAAATAGCAAAAATGCCAAAATCCATTCCCCACATGAAAATGAGGACGTAATCACCATTCTGAGTCTTGTATTTACTATTCTTTGCTTCCCTTCTGACGTATTTTTATCATATTTACATGTATTCCTCAAAAATATTAAAATTTTTTTCTCTATTTTTAAGTCAGATTTTTTGAGGTATTTATTTTACACAGAGAAAAAATCATCCATTTAGGTACACAATTCTGTGAGCTTTGACTAACACATACAGCCATGTAAAAAAGCAACGAAAAGTTTCATCACCCCAAAACATTCCCTTGTGACCCTATATAGTGAACCCCTCCTCCATGCAGTCCTTGGCAACCACTGATCTGCTTTCAGTCCTTATAGTTTTGCCTTTTTCACAATGCTGTGTAATTGCAATTACATGATATGTAGCATTTAAAGCCTAGCTTCTTTCACCTAGAATAGTGCATTTGAAATTCATCTGTACTGTTTTATGTAATAGTACTTCATTCCTTTTTCTTTGTTAAGTAGCTTTATATTGTGTAAATGTATCTTGTTATTATTATTATGTTCTTATGTTTATTTATTTTTGAGAGAGAGAGAGAGAGAGAGAGAGAGAGAGAGAGAAAATGCACAGGGGAGGGGCAGAGAGAGAGGGAAACACAGAATCTGCAGCAGGCTCCAGGCTCTGAGCTGTCAGCACAGAGCCCAACATGGGGCTCAAACTCATGAACCATGAAATCATGAGCTGAGCCAAAGGCAGATGCTTAACTGACTGAGCCACCCGGGTGCCCCAAATGTACAGATTATTTTTTAATCTATTTTCCAGTTGAAGGACACTGGGGTTGCTACCAGTTCAGGGAAAGTCTTAATAAAGTCACCATAAATACTGACTTACAAGTTTTTCTGTAAATATAAAATTTATTTCTCATGGTTAAATATCTAAGAATAGGGTTTCTGGGGAAAATTATAAGGGTATGTTTCATTTTTTAAGAAACTGGCAAACTATTTTCCAAAGTGGTTGTACAATTTTGTATTCCTACTGGCAATGATTGAGTGAACTAAGTGCTCCACATATTTGATAGTACTTGGTATTATCAGTTATTTATTTTTTTTATTTTAGCCATTCTAATGTATGTAGAGTGGTATCTCATTTTGCTTTTAATATTTATTTCCCTAATGACTAATAATGTTAAGGGTCTTTTCATGTATTTATTTGCCATCCATATATCTTCTTGGAATGTCTGTTCAGATCTTTCACCCATTTTTTAACCAGGTTGTCTATTTTCTTATTATTTTTTTTGAGCATTTTATGTATGTATGTATGTATGTATGTATTTATATTTTAGAGAGAGAAAGAGAGCACAAGTGGGGTAGAGAGACGGAGAGAAAGAAGGAGAATCTTAAGCAGGCTTCATGCTCAGCACAGAGCCTGATGTGGGTGGGACTTGATCCCATGAGTCTGAGATCATGACTTGAGCTGAAATCAAGAGTCAGATGCTCCACTGACTGAGTCAGGAGTCCCTATTTTTGGAGCATTTTAACATATATTCTAGCCATAAGTCCTTCATTGCATATGTATTTTACAAATGTTTTTTCCAAGTCTGTGAATTTTCTTTACCTTTTCTTAACAGTGTCTTTTGAAAAGCAGTTTTTTGCTTGCTTTGTTTTTTGTTTTATTGTTTATTTTGTCATCTAAAGAGAGCATTATTTATAAGGCCCTTCCTTTTCTAATTTTTATTAAAATTTCAGTTAGTTAACATACAGTGTAATATTAGCTTCAATCACTACTGAACATTTCCATACAAGTTTATAGCAGCATTATCAACAATACCCAAATTATGGAAAGAGCCCAAGTGTCCATGGATTGATGAATAGATAATGAAGTTGTGGTATTATATATATGCATATATATACATACACACACACACACACACACACATATATATATATATATATATGTAGTGGAATATTACCCATAAAAAGGATGAAAAGCAGGGTTTTAAAATTTTGACAATGTTGAGTTTATGAAGGTTTTCTTTTGAATCACCCTTTTATTGCCATTTCTAAAAATTTTTTTGTGTAACTCAAGTCACAAAGATTTTTTCTTATGCTTTACTCTAGAAGTTTTATAATGTTTTGTTTGACCCTTTGATCCATTATTAATGTGGAGTTAATTTTTATATATAATAATTTTTTACATATAATATGAGATATAATTTATTTTTTTAATATGGTTGTCTAACTGTTTCAGCACCATTCGTTGGAATGACTGTCCTTCCACTCAGATGCCTTTGTACTGATAAATTTCTAACTTTTATTTTTTGTTTTTTTAATGTTTTTTTATTTTTGAGAGAAAGAGAGAGACAGAGCATGAGTGGGGGAGGGACAGAGAGAGAGGGAGACACAGAATCCAAAGCAGGCTCCAGGCTCTGAGCTGTCAGCACAGAACCCGACGTGGGGCTCGAACACATGAACCGTGAGATCATGACCTGAGATGAAGTTGGACGCTTAACCGACTGAGTCACCCAGGCACCCCAGAAATTTTCAACTTTTAATGTTTGTGGGCCCTGATCCTCAGCTCCCTGGGAAGCTATACCTTTACCAAGGTCAGAATGACTTCACCAAACTTCAGAGCATGGACTCTGTTTCTGCCCCGAGCACACATTGTGCATCTGCTTTTTTAACAAATAACCTTAAAGCACACATTTCAAACTAAAGAGTAAAAGTCTCTTTAAATTCAATTCCCATGCCTCCAAAGCCTGCAATCTTGCACATACTAAAAGCTTAAGATAAAGTTTGTAATTTTCTGAAATTTCCTTCATCATGATGGTTAGTAACTCTTGATGTAACAAAAAACATATGTAACCCCTCGTTAAACACTTCTCAGGAGCACTCTATTCTTTGTGAAGATTGTGTATCCTGGTCAGCTGTTCTCACCTAGACTTGAATAAAACTCTTCCTTTTTTAAAAAAAATTCTAAAAGGTTTGTTTAGGGGTGCCTGGCTGGCTCAGTTGGTAGAGTGTGGGGCTCTTGATCTCAGGGTCATGAGTTCAAGTTGGACATGCAGCCTACTTTAAAAATGAAATAAAATAAAGCGCTATTAACAAAAAGATTTGTTCAGTTTTCATTGACAGTACCTTTGCTCAAAATAAATTAATCATGTATTATGGGTCTACTTTTGGACCTGTGTTCTTTTCCATAACTTTCTACCCTTGCCTTACTCCTGATCTTAGGAGGAAAGCATTCATTCTCTTAAGTATTGTATTAGGGTTAGAGCTCTTCATGAGGTTGAGGATGCTCCTTTATTAGGTTGAGGAGCTCTTTATTAGGTTTATTTGCTTTCTGAAGGCTTTTTTTTAAGCTTATTTATTAATTTTGAGAGACTGAGAGAGCATGAGCAGGGGAGGGGCAGAGAGGGAGAGACAGAGAATCACAAGCAGGCTCTGCACTGCCAGTGCAGAGCCCTACTCGGGGCTCGAGCTCATGAACCATGAGACCTGACCTGAGCCAAAATCCAGAGTCAGATGATTAACCAACTGAGCCACCCAGGTTCCCCTTTCTGAGAGTTTTCTTTTTAATCATGAATTGTAATGGATATTTTCAAATGTTTTTATGCATCTATTGAGATGATTATATGTTTTTATTTTCTCTTTAGTCTGATGTGAATGTAGTAGTATCTCAACTACTCCAAGACTCTGTAAAATTTCTGGCTCATCTAAAATTTTTTACATTTACAAAAGAGGCATAATTTTACAAGTTATGAATGGCTCATGTAACGTGCAACCTAAACATAAGCTTTTTTCAGCCTGTGAGTTCAAGATGAGATCACAATAAATATATTTGCTCAAATCACAGTAGCTGGAAATAACCTGCTGTCTAAATAGTCATTAAGTGGCTCCATGTAATTTCTTGGAACCTCCAAAGGGATGTGTCACATGGTCATAGAGGCACCTATGTCACCACACAGCTCTCATTACCACACAGTGCACCTGGCTCCTCCTGTCGTGACCCTGCCCACATCCTCAAAGTCCACCCTGCCCAGAGGAGTTAAGGAGCCACCCCTCCCCACTCTTCTGCTAGGAAAAGCATCCTCTATTCTGACATTTTCCATAAAATTCTTAGCTTTCTACTTCCACATGATGGTGTTAATGGCAGGGCTTCCTCTATAATGTCTTTTTTTTAAATTTTTTTTTCAACGTTTATTTATTTTTGGGACAGAGAGAGACAGAGCATGAACAGGGGAGGGGCAGAGAGAGAGGGAGACACAGAATCGGAAACAGGCTCCAGGCTCTGAGCCATCGGCCCAGAGCCCGACGCGGGGCTCGAACTCACGGACCGCGAGATCGTGACCTGGCTGAAGTCGGACGCTTAACCGACTGTGCCACCCAGGCGCCCCCTTCTATAATGTCTTAATACATGTGGAAGACATCTGGGACTCTTTCAGGATCTCTTTAGGAGTTGTGAGTATTGAGGTGCTGTGGTTTCAGGGTTGGGGCTTGCGTTGAAATTCTCATACCAAGAAAAGTCACAAAATGGCATCACGTTAGAACCTGGATCCATATGGAATGTGTTCAGTGGTTGTGAGGAGATACTTTCCATGCCATAAATGCTAGACCCCATCTAAGTTGGTACGTGAATAAGCCAGGATCAAATATCCTCAAATTAGAAGATTAGATGATAGTTTTTCACACTGCCTCACCCCATTTTTCTGAGAGATTCTGAGCCATTTGTCCTGGGAAGAGGCTTCACACAGTTCTGTCCTTTTGTGGTCCTGTCCTTGAGATGAGGGAGAAGAGTTTTGTGTTTGCTTCATTTCTTATTCTTGATGAACCAAGGTTTACCTCTTCTGAGTGCAGTTAAGAGACAATGCAGCAGAAATAAGCAGGGTTCCTTCTGATAGCTCCATGCCCCAGGGTGCTGGGCTCTTGGGGATGGGCTGCTGTCAGCACTGACCCTCAGGGAACTATCCTCTGGGCCAGGAAGGAGCCACATGGTGGTGGCCTCATTGCTGTGCTGCTGCCATTAAGGACATTGCTTGCTCTGCAGGCCTGTGGAACAGCTGCTCTGGGAGACATGTGACGGCTTGTGAAGAAGGAGCTCCTCTTCCTCATTGATGTGGACCTCAGATCAGTGAGCAGCAACTCCAGGACTAAAACAGCCTCTTCCCTAAGACAAGGAAAACCAAGGATGGGCCCAGAAGAAGCCACATAGAAGTCCACTTGCATTTCCAGGGAAGAGGGGAAAATCTCCCTGCTCAGAGCCACTCAGAAACTTTGCAACTTACTCTACCATGAAGACAGATGTGACCCTCCAACCCTTATTGCCTAATGACTCAAGATTAAAACCATGTAGACCAAAAAGAGCCTTTGTACTTGCTTCTGTTGAACCCCTGGCTAAAGCTAAACTATCCATTTTTTGCAGAGATCTGAACCCCCGGACTAGATTAGGCCTTCCCTTTACATGCCCCCAGCACCTGCAATTTCTCCTTAATGGACACTACAGCTGTAATTCACCATCTGTCTTCCTCCTCTCTGCTGGATTGCCCATCGTGTGAGGACAGGCTGTTCTCGCTCCTCTGTCTGCATGCCCTGTGTGGCACACAGTGACTGACCCACAGCTCATGCTCATTCAAGGTATATCAAACGTAGCAACTGGGGAATTCATGACTGAATGAGATAAAGCGGTGAGGGCTAGCACTAGGAGCATCAGGTCGGTGAGAAAAAACACAGTGGGTGATGTCCCTCTCCTGGCCACACCCCAAGGTCAGGCTGCATATTCAGGAGGCTCCAAGTGTGATGTCAGCATCGCTTCCATTAGGCCAATCTTTGATATTATTGGCCAAACCCGGACTCCACTGAGTAGTTACACTAGGACACCAGTTGTAGCTAGGACCCCCCAGGTGCACCAGGAGGGAGAGTAGCCTTATTTTTGTGGCATTATCTAAGGGTCACCTGCCCAGCAAAGCTGATGAAAATGGAAATGACTTTCTATCCCCTCTCTGTGCAACCTCACTGGAGACCTCACGAAAATGATGCCTCTTTTCGCCCTCATATTTTGCTCTTTCCAATCCAGTATCTAGTTGCGTGTTCCCATGGAGTGAGGGAGGTGGCCTCTGAGCAGAATTGAGGATGAGGCTGAAAGCCTGGCCTCAGGGGGTCCAGAGCCTCTCCGGAAGACAAGAGAATGTCAGGAGGGTGCAATTCTGCCCCACCCTCACCCCCACCCCACCCTGAGTTAACACTCCAAAGGCCCCTTGCCAGTTCTTCCTCTGTGGGGAGTTGAAACAACTCCTGGGATCCTGCTTCAGTGTGGGTAAGTTTTACAGTGAAGTGAGGAAAATGAAATACTCTAAAGGCAAGAAACCAGTCCTATAAGTTTAAATAAGACACATCCCCTATACAAAAGACTGCATTGGAAATACCATTTAATTAACTGTGTGTACTGCTTTTTACCAGTTCACAAAAGGCCATGAACATTTTTCTCAGTAGAAAATATAAATCCGTGATATAATATCTATCTAATCTAATCTATCTAATATAATAGTAAGAATTATTTGCATCATATATAATTACAGTTTGTGTAGTCCTAATTACCTTTCCTTGACTAATAGATTCAAATATGTGAGAAGTTTTGAGTTCAGATGACTTCACTAAAAGAAAGTAAACATTTTCGGTTCTGAACAATTTATTTATTTGTGCATCAACACCTAACTTGGCTCTGCTCCTTTCATTTGTGAAATTCTCTGCTGCCCCCTGGGTACCATGAGGTCTTCTGAGGGCTCCCCAGGGAAGGCTGTAACACCAGTCCCCCACCCTTGCCCATATCTCAAAGCCAAGGGCTCAAGAGGTAGTAGTGGATTACTTGAGAAGGTTATGGTCACAGGGGCAGCCTGGAGACACTGAACAGATTAAATTACATTTTATTACTTGGAATTTGTGTTATGAATTTTTCATCTATCTATGTGTCTGTCTTGGTAGACTTCTGAATACAAGAAGAAAATTCTTTCATAGCCATACCTGTTCCCAGGAGGGTACATGAGACAGAATCTGAACTAAGTAATGTGAGTAGAAGGAAGGAAGGAAGGAAGGGAGGGAGGAAGGAAGGGGTTCAGAAAGGAATGCAGGAAAGACTAGTGTTAGGTTCCCAGCAGTTCCCAGGGGGATGTATGTGGGCAGTCATCAAGCTTCCTGGCTGAACCTTGTTAATTGGACATTGTGCAAGTGCCCAGGAAAAAGGCTGAAAGCCTAGTCCAACATGCCAGGCTGTCCCCTCCCCTGGTTGTGAAAGCAGCAGATGGCTCCAGCCTGCATGACAAACCCAGCCACAGGATAAAAGTGCTCCTACCTTGGGCTCCTCACCCGCAGCATCCTCAGGAACAGCCTCATCCTGCCTCCTCTGTATCTGGTGAGTGTCCCCTCAGCTGGGAGCTTTGGGAAGACAAGCCCAGATGTGATCAGAACCAGCAGGAGGGGACCCAGACAGGGGCAGCAGTGGAGGAGGGGGTGGTGGTGAGGGAAAGAGCCACTGAGGCACCTGTCAGGGGGCTGTGAACCCTCAAAGCCACAGGTCTTCAGGATTCCTTCCATTCTTGTTCTGAGTATGTGGTCAGGGGTGCACACAGACCCATCTGGTGTCTAAGTGTGCGTGTCCACTCCGTGTCCCCATGTCTGTCTCACACAGCTTGGCTTAGGAAGCAGCTTGGTCATGAGGACAAGTGTTTGACAAAACCCAGAGGGAAGGGACTTTTGTCTGAAGCTTCTGTGTTCACATAAAAAAATGTTTCTTTTATTTGTTCCAGATCAACCTCCTGCCGCGATGTCCTGCCAGCAGAGCCAGCAGCAGTGCCAGCCTCCTTCCACGTGCCCCCCATCGCCCAAGTGCCCCCCGAAGAGCCCAGCACAGTGCTTGCCCCCAGCCTCCTCCAGCTGTGCTCCAGGCTCCGGGGGCAGCTGTGACCCCAGCTCCGGGGTTGACTGCTGCCTAGGCCACCTCAGGCACCATGGATCCCATGGATGCCGGCGCCACAGCTCCAGCTCCTGTGATGGTGGCAGTGCGCTGCAGTCCGGGGGCTCTGGGTGCGGCCATGGCTCTGTGGGTGGTTGCTGACTTGGGATCCTGATGCTGAGACAAGAGCTCCTAGAGGAAATGGGAATCCAAAAGGCCAGAAAAAGCCATCCTTCCCATCCCACGAGTACACAGCCTTTCCTGCACCCCCCATTCTCTCTTGCCGAGGCTGAGCTGGGGGTATCCCTGGGGAGGGTCCCAGCTCTCCTTGCTTGGTCCAGGATGGCACAGCCCCCTTCCTGCTGCACCTGTCAGTGATTGTCAGCACCTGTGCCTGAGGTCATGAAAAAATAAATGTTCTGTTCCTGTTACCCTGGGTGGTTCCTTTGTTATTCCACTCTACCCCCCAGGTGACCTGATGTACACCCTCTGTCTGCTCCTCAGGCCCAGTGCTGCGGTACAGAGGGTGGTGAATCATAGCTCTAGACTAGAGAAAATGGAAGGCTGTGGGTCTTTTATTCTGTCGTGTGGTGCAGTGGGTGAGAGGAGGGTCCAACTGAGCCTGTAACCATTAGTAAAAGGTGAGGTGGATGGGTGTTCCCCTCACATTGGGCTCCCTGACTCCTGTGCTGTCTCTAGCCTCCCCATTAAAAAAACAGAATGCATAGTAGGCAGTTACCAGAAAATAGGCAGATAGGCAGTTGTCAATGTGGGGGAATCTGTTCCTTCTAGGGACATTTGTCAGTATTGAGAGACAGTTTTGGTTGTTTCTAGATATCGAGGTGGCAGCATCTCAGACTACTGGCATTCAGTGGGGGAGGCCAAGGCTACAGCTACACATGCCACAGAAGCACCTCACAATGTCCCCAACCCCATCACAGGGAACTATCTGGGCCAAAATGCCAAGGTTGAAAATCATCAGGGTAGGTTAAAGAGCTAGGGAGAGGAAGGAATGGCATCAGGACAGCCAACTCCATCTGCTCAGTAAACATCCCAGAGAAAGCTGACATGACAGAAGAGGGAGAGAGAATTAGAATTAGAAAGAATCTAAGAAGTTATGGTTTTGAGAGAGGTGGAGATGAAAGCTTAGGAGGTGTGATAATGTGAAAGTGTGGATTAGGAGACAGGAAAAAGGGTAAGGGGTTGTGAGAAGTGATTCTGGGACTTAGATGAGAAACTTACTGTTGCCTGTCATATGCTTGGAACCCCTAACTGACTTACATGAGCTCATTTAGTTTTCTAAACAACCCATAAGGTAGGTGCTCTTAAGAGCCAGATTATAAATGGGGAAACTAAGAATCCGGTTTTGTTCCAGGACGGAGGGCACACAGCCAGTAGGTGGTGTAGCTGATGGGCTGCAGAGGTCATGCTCTGGACCTCCTTGCCATTTGGTCTTCGCCAGAGACTTTTCATGGGATCTTTGAAACAATGACTTTTTTCACTTAGCATTTATGTTGGCTTGTTTGTGTTTGGTTTTTATTTTTGTTTTATTATTATTATTTTTTTTAGATCTGCAGAGCAAAAGCCCAGCCATGTGTTATAATTTCAGTAAAACTTAAAAAAAAAATTTACTCTTCCATACTTGGAACTTTAATATGAAATTCAATTGCCCTTATGTTGAGATCACCTGCTGAGAGATTAGTCTCACTCTCTTAGACTGTTGAAATACTGGAGTAGAAAGCATTCCAACCAAGCTATCCAAATGGTTGGATAAAGCCAACCAATGGTTGGAAAAAGCCAAGGGAACATCACAGAACCTGAATGAAATCAAAATTGAAATCTTGGGAGAAATCAGTGCAGGGCAGGATATAGAGAGCAAAACAGTAATGCTGTGTAGCACTTTGGGAGTACATTGAATTTAAAAAAAGGTTTTTTTGTTCTTATAAAATATCAAACTGGCTATTTATTTTCACTTTAATATCCAAGGACTCAAAGTTTCTAAAGTCTTCAGGATTTAATTTTAATAAGGGGTTCCCAAGGAGTTTGCTGTTGACACATACTCTGACCAGGTATGATCCACTCTCCAGCTCAGCATAATTTTCTAAGGTGGGAACCACAGCTTCTATGTCTGGATCTATCACCATGAACTACTTGCCCCTCAAAACCTTAGAAATTCCTGGGTACTGCTTCCCTATGGGACCAAAACAATATGGTGTCATGATGAAAGTATGCCTCAAAAAATGTACAGGGTGTGGCACAAAAACAGACACTCAGATCAATGGAACAGAATAGAGAACCCAGAAATGGACCCACAAATGTATGGCCAACTAATCTTTGACAAAGCAGGAAAGAATATCCGATGGAATAAAGACAGTCTCTTCAGCAAATGGTGCTGGGAAAACTGGACAGTGACATGCAGAAGAATGAACCTGGACCACTTTCTTACACCATACACAAAAATAAACTCAAAATGGATGAAAAACTTAAATCTAAGACATGAAACCATCAAAATCCTTGAGAAAGCAGGCAAAAACCTCTTCGACCTTGCCCGCAGCAACTTCTTAGTCAACACATCGCCGGAGGCAAGGGAAACAAAAGCAAAAATGAACTATTGGGACCTCATCAAAATAAAAGTCTTCTGCACAGCAAAGGAAACAATCAGCAAAACTAAACGGCAACTGATGGAATGGGAGAAGATATTTGTAAACGACATATCAGGTTAAGGGTTAGTATCCAAAATTTATAAAGAACTTATCAAACTCAACACCAAAAAAACAAATAACCCAGTGAAGAAATGGGCAAAAGACATGAATAGACACTTCTCCAAAGAAGACATCCAGATGGCCAACCAACACATGGAAAATGTTCATCATTCATCATCAGGGAAACACAGATCAAAACCACAATGGATACCACCTCACACTTGTCAGAATGGCTAACGTTAACAACTCAGGCAACAACAGATGTTGGCAAAGATGCAGAGAAAGAGGATCTCTTTTGCGATGCTGGTGGGAATGCAAATTGGTGCAGCCACTCTGGAAAACAGTATGGAGGTTCCTCAAAAAATTAAAAATAGGACTACCCTAGGATCCAGCAATTGCATTACTATGTATTTATCCAAGGGATACAGGTATGTTGTTTCGAAGAGACACATGCACCCCAATGTTTATAGCAGACTATCAACAATAGTCAAAGTATGGAAAGAGCCCAAATGTCCATCAATGGATGAATGGATAAAGAAGATGTGGAGTAAACATACTCATATACAACGTGGAGTATATACTCATATACAATGGAGTATTACTCAGCAATCAAAAAGAATGAAATCTTGCCATTTGCAGCTACGTGGATGGAACTAGAGGGTATTATGCTAAGCGAAATTAGTCAGTCAGAGAAAGACAAATATCATATGACTTCACTCATATGAGGACTTTAAGATACAAAACAGATGAACATAAGGGAAGGAAGCAAAAACAATATAAAAACAGGAAGGGGAACAAAACATAAAAGACTCTTAAATACAGAGAACAAACAGAGGATTGCTGGAGGGGTTGTGGGAGGGGGAATGGGTAAGGGACATTAAGGAATCTACTCCTGAATTCATTGTTGCACTATATACTAACTAACTTGGATGTAAATTAAAAATATAAATGTAACAAATGCCAAAAAAGTGTTTAGGGTGAATAGGCTTGACTGAGAGATCAGAGTCATAGGATGGGAGGTTGGTGGACTCAGAATCACAAAATACACAGATCTGGGTAGAACTATCGCACTTGTACAGAAGTGGCTGGGAGCTTGGCCCACATTCCTAGTAGCACACCAACTACCAGAAAAATAGGACTCAGCCTTTGAAAAAATAAAGCCATCCATAAGTACTGTTGGTTTCAAGCTCTCAATGCCAAAGTGCCCAAGAACTCCTGCAGTCAATAAGTCCACTCAGGAGGGGGAAGAAACAGGAGTTGGACAAACCCATAAGGTTTGGACCTGCAACACCAGGACAAAAAAAAAGCCAGAAGTTATGCAATTTACAATGCTGCCCCTAAGAGAGGACCCCAACAGCTGAGAGCTCAATGGGTAGAGAGATGCCCAGTTTTCATCAGAAGACTGCCCCCAACACCCAGTCCAGGACTCAATAGTCAATAATTCATTGATTCAGAAAATGTTTATTTCCTATGTGCAGAAACCACTGTAGGTCCTGAGACATAAAGGAGAACAAGAAAGACAGTCCCCTTATTTGTTGGCAACACAGTAGAATAAGGCACAAGGAGCCCTCTGTCTAGCTGGCTTCCCATACTCTTGGACTGGGGAGGCAGGGATGTACGTTTGGTTAACACAATGAAGGACCTCAACTTGGGAAAAATATCGAGGCTTAAACATACTGGCTTTGCTGGTGGAAAAAAGTTCATGTGGCGACTTGTTGCTTCCATACCACAGGCAATTGTCAAGTAAGAACAAGGGATGAATTATTCACTATGATGGGGAGCCTACTAGTGCACACATAGGCCTCTGCCCTCATGCCTTTTTGGATTTCTCTCCTTCGCTCCTTCCAAAGTCCCAGTGAAAAACCGTACCTGCACCAGTGCTGGGCAGGTACTCTCATTTGCTCCCTGTTATGCTGTGTTTGAGTATCTCAAAGTGGGTGGCCACAACCACAGGTCTTCCAGTGGCAGGTAAACAGACACATTTACTATTAATAATGTGTTATCACAGCTATTTTTTTTTCAATGTTTATTTATTTTTGGGACAGAGAGAGACAGAGCATGAATGGGGGGAGGGGCAGAGAGAGAGGGAGACACAGAATTGGAAACAGGCTCCAGGCTCTGAGCCATCAGCCCAGAGCCTGACGCGGGGCTCGAACTCACGGACCGCGAGATCGTGACCTGGCTGAAGTCGGACGCTTAACGGACTGCGCCACCATATCACAGCTATTATTTTTAATTATAGCTGTGATATAAAACATCTGTCTATTCTTATGCATAATTATATCCCAGAATCTCTAGTGTTATAATAAAATGAATGAGACAATTCTACACAACTGATTTAAATGTAATTTCTACAAATGTTAGTCATTCACATCAGTTGCATCATGTCAAGTGTAGATAATAACACTACCACAGGTATCAATTGTTATTCACCTTCTATCAATGATAACTCACCTTTCAGCTAAATTTTCCCTGACTACTCCAGCCTAGATGAGTCACCTCCTCCTCTGAACTACTCCTAAAACCTGAAACCCAGAAACACACAAGAGTGAGTGATTTACTGACACATCATTCATTAGATGTAGGTTAGTTTCTTGTTTCTATCTCTGTTTCAACTCTGAAAATCTATGGTCCATTTTGCCTTGATAACATTGTAGCCTTTTCCCTCCCTAAACAGCTCTACCTTAAGACAGCCATTACTTTAAAAAACCCAAGGAAACAAAGCCATGGATATCTAACTCTATAATCAATGCTCTTAATGAACATAACATTCTAGTCCCTTCCATCAGCCACATCTGCCCTCAATCATCAGCTTTACCACCTCTCTCTTTGCAGGGACCCCTGTGACTCCTGAGTTTCACAAATTCCTCTCAGTGGCCCCACCCTAAACCAGGTAGGGATGGAGTTGAGGGAAACCCAGCAGAAGGTGACTTGTATTTCAAGAATAGAGAAACATCCAATGATAGTTTTTGAATGCTTTGAATTCGGAACTTTACAAAAAAATTGTTGGGGTTACTTTTCAACTGTTGCCCCAAAGGACTCATGATTTCCCCCATTTGGCCAAAATAGGCCTCTGTCCTTGCTTCTGGAGAGTCACAAAATATGTAAAATAAGTGTTCATTTCTGCAAGAGATTTGAACACTGGTTTGTCCTCCATGTTAGGACATTAGCTCAGCCCTCCTGCTCTCTTTCCCAGGAATCCCAGTTCAGTCCCTGGGTGCCATGAATCTTCTTTGAGGCCCCAGTCAGCCCAGACAGGGTCTCAGCTCTATTCTTCCATTGTTGTACCTCCTCATCTTACTCTGGGAGCTCAGGAGACAGTAAGCAATTCTCTGTGCATGTACCAGAGTGCTGGGCTGTGTGCAGGGTGAAGGAAGGCTGACACCAAAGACAGTGACCTCACGACTGAAGATGTTATGCACAGTTGCATTACAGCATTTAGCATGTGATGTTTGACTCCATATTTACGAATGTGTGTATATTAATAGTTCTGTCACTCTCTCCTGAAAGACTGTGAGCTACCCAAGAACAGACAAGTGTGATATTCATCCATGTTTGCCTGGTTTCCTGCAAAGTCCTGGAGCAGAGCCCGGTGTTAAGAAATGTGAGCTGAATGAATGATGCAGGTGGCATGAAGGTAGACAGTGTGCAAATTTCCTGTTTCCCTTATCAGATGTCCTGCTAAGTCACAGGAAGGTGACGAATGCAAGGACAGTCCTAGGAGTGTGCCAGGCTGTCCCCTCCCTGGGTTGTGAAAGCAGCAGATGGCTCCAGCCTGCATGACAAACCCAGCTACAGGATAAAAGTGCTCCTACCTTGGGCTCCTCACCCGCAGCATCCTCAGGAACAGCCTCATCCTGCCTCCTCTGTATCTGGTGAGTGTCCCCTCAGCTGGGAGCTTTGGGAAGACAAGCCCAGATGTGATCAGAACCAGCAGGAGGGGACCCAGACAGGGGCAGCAGTGGGGGAGGGGGTGGTGGTGAGGGAAAGAGCCACTGAGGCACCTGTCAGGGGACTGTGAACCCTCAAAGCCACAGGTCTTCAGGATTCCTTCCATTCTTGTTCTGAGTATGTGGTCAGGGGTGCACACAGATCCATCTGGTGTCTAAGTGTGCATGTCCTCTCCGTGTCCCCATGTCCGTCCCACACAGCTTGGCTTAGGAAGCAGCTTGGTCATGAGGACAAGTGTTTGACAAAACCCAGAGGGAAGGGACTTTTGTCTGAAGCTTCTGTGTTCACATAAAAAAATGTTTCTTTTATTTGTTCCAGATCAACCTCCTGCCGCGATGTCCTGCCAGCAGAGCCAGCAGCAGTGCCAGCCTCCTTCCACGTGCCCCCCATCGCCCAAGTGCCCCCCGAAGAGCCCAGCACAGTGCTTGCCCCCAGCCTCCTCCAGCTGTGCTCCAGGCTCCGGGGGCAGCTGTGGCCCCAGCTCTGGGGGTGACTGCTGCCTGAGCCACCGCAGGCGCCACGGATCCCATGGATGCCGGCGCCACAGCTCCAGCTCCTGTGATGGTGGCAGTGCGCTGCAGTCCGGGGGCTCTGGGTGTGGCCATGGCTCTGTGGGTGGTTGCTGACTTGGGATCCTGATGCTGAGACAAGTGCTCCTAGAGGGAATGAGAATCCAAAGTGCCTGGGAAAGCTCCTGGTGATGCAGACTTTCCAACATCCCCTAATCTCCCTTTCCTGGCTGAGCACATGATCTGTTCATGGAGATGGGGAAGTGGTGAGCTCTCCCCAGAGGGTTCTGTAGATGTCTTTTCCAGGAGCCCACAGGGTGCTTCATAGCATTATCACCTCTGTCTGACAAGGTAGATAAATAAAGCTTCTTGTTACATCAACTGTCTCTCACTTGTCCTTTGACTGCATTGTTGCAGGATACTTAGTGGGTCCCCTCCCTGAACTCCTGCGGGTCCAGCATGCCAGCACGAGGACTAATCCTGGCATGGGACTAAGACATTAAGGGCTCATATGTTTCTCATACAGAGGGACCCTGAGAACTTCAGGGTGGAAATGTGGACAGGGGCTGCTAGCCAAGGCCTGACTGTGCTTATGTGATATGGTGGGAAGAGACCATCTGATGCTGGAATCCACATTTCTGTTGAGGGTAGTAGAGTGGATCAGAAATTGAGAAACATGAAACCAAAGAGGAGGCAGAAAGGAAGATCTGAGGGAGGAAGATCAAGTTAACCTACAAATGATGGGTTTGAGAAAGAGGGGTGAGCTGCAAAGTTAATAAATCCCAAAAAAAATCTGAGTTGAGCGTTCCCTGAGAGAGTGCCTGGTGCATTCAGTGTGTGAGGGGCTCTGTGCTCTGAGAAAACTGAGAAAAAAAATAGAACATGAGAAATGTCTCAGGGAGTTACAGATTGGACACCTATAAATTTCTTTCAAGAGATCTCACGTTGGATGAAACTCATTTTCATTATTTTTTGGCCGTTGAATGCCACTTTTCAAAGTCAACGTATCAAGGAGACATGGCCATGCTACAGTTACATGGGGTCCCAAGTGGGGGAGATCCCACCCCAACTTTGGAATAGGGCAACATTTATCTGTATGCCAAACTGACTTTGTCATTCTTGATGAGAACCAAATTTGCTGTTTCACTTGTATCACTAGATTTTTGAAATAGATGGTACAAAACAATGGGGGTCTGTTACACCCAAGCCAGGATGGCTCTTGAAATGATTTCAGAAAGATGAAAAGACATTATGTAACTATGGCTACAGGCAAAGTTGAAATATTTGAGAGAAATCAGAGTTAGAGCTTGGAAATTATAGACAAAGCACAAGATCTGTGTGATATTTTGGGAATTCAACTGGATTAAGTATATTTTTGTCATTTCATTTTTTAAAAGTAGTAATCTGAAAATTAGTTTTGCTACAATATTCTTGGACATATAATTTCTTAAGAAACTGAAATAAAAAGTGTCAAAATGAACCCAAATCTGTTCTGTCAGTCCAATCACTCAACTTGCTTACACTTGCTTAGAACTCCTCGAGGAAGTGGCCACAGACATGGGGCCTACATTCAAGCAGAGTTTGAAATGAACATGATTGGCTACTTGATCTTGGATATTTGAAACATTCTTGAGAGATATTCTTTAAATGTAGGAGTTAAAATATACAACAGAAAAAAGGAAAAAAGGATGCATAAGCTCTGTGCAGAGGATTTGCTGCCTGCTGTTGAAACATGCAAGCCACCACATTCAACTATGTTTGCACAAAGCCACAAACATTGATCAGTCTGTTCTGCTTGGCCTCAAATCCACAGGGGCCATGTACATTTCAGGTAGCTAGCATATGAGATTCATCAATCAAATTCTAGCTGCATAAAACTAACTCAGGAAACAAGAGATGTTGTTGAGGAGGTGGAGAAAGGGGGGCCCTCTTGCACTGTTGGTGGGAATGCAAACTGGTGCAGCCGCTCTGGAAAACGGTGTGGAGGTTCCTCAAAAAATTAAAAATAGACCTACCCTATGACCCAGCAATTGCAGTACTAGGTATTTACCCAAAGGCTACAAAAATGCTGATTCAAAGGGACACATGCAATGTTTATAGTAGTGCTATCAACAATAGCCAAATTATGGTAAGAGCCAAAATGTCCATCAACTAATGAATGGATAAAGAAGATGTGGTATATTGCTCGGCAATCAAAAAGAGATAATGAAATCTTGCCATTTGCAATAACATGGATGGAACTAGAGGGTATTATGCTAAGTGAAGTAAGTCAGAGAAAGACAAATATCATATGATTTCACTAATATGTGGAATTGAAGAAACAAAACAGATGAACATAGGGGAAGGGCAGGAAAAATCAGATAAATACAGAGTGGTATGCAAACCATAAGAGAGTCTTAAATATAGAGAACAAACCTGAGGATTCATGGAGGGGAATTGGAAGGGGGGATGGGCTAAATGGGTGATGGGGATTAAGGAGGGCACTTGTGATGAGCACTGGGTGTTATATGTAAGTGATGAATCACTAAATTCTACTCCTGAAACCATAGTTACACTGTATGTTAACTAACTTGGATTTAAATAACATGAAAAAAATTATAGCTGCACATCAACTGGGGAGCAGTGTAATAAGAATACAGAGTGCTTAAATTCAAATCCCAGCTATGCAACTTAAGAGCTCAGCAAATGACTGTCAGTGTCCTCATCTAAAAAATGAGGATAATAACATTGTGTTTTGTGTGGTGACTAGATTATGTTAATGCATGTAAATAATGCAGAAAATTACTTAAATATCAGTGTTTATTGGCATTTAATATGAAGAATGAAAGAACAAAGTCTGAAATTCAGAAGCTTCCAAGGATTCCTGCTGTTGGCATATCTAATCTGGTTGAAGAAAGAAAGAAGCAGGGTCAATGAATATAGTTCAGACATGAGACTCTAGAGCAGTCAGATGTAATTAGGCATGGTTTCAACACTAAATATTGTCTCCAGTAGCTAGAGGAAAAATCCATTCTTTATACTTGGTTAGGGTTGTATCAAGCCATCCTGGGACCATCAATTCATTTTTTCAGTCATTCATAACACAAATACTTACTAAGCATGTGTTGCGTGCCACCTGCCATTCTAGGCAGTGGGGATACAATGGGAACCAAAGTTGCTACTCACTTGGAGCAGACACACAGGACTTTGCAGGTAGGGACTGATTTTCTTGGTGTGCATCCAGTGTGCTATGGTCTCAATATTTATGTCTCCCCCTGCTGGAAGCCCAGCTATCCCAGCCCGAGTGGCAGGACCTGGGCTTTGGACGGATTGGTGACTGCAGGGCGGCCCACCGACAGTGAAGCTTCTTGTACTCCCACTTTTAGGTAATTTGGCCTTATTAAAGTACCTGGGGTATTGTCTGTTGGGGAATTGCCCTCGGCAGGCCCCCTGGGAAAAGAACCATTAGGGAAGAAAATAAGGTTCCGCAAGAAATTGTGCAGCCTTACGTTTAGCCCTTGCCATCCCCTAAGGAGACTCCACTTGCAGGAAGGATAGCCTTATATATTTGCCAGCAAAGAGGGCCTGTAAAGGAGAGACATAAGGATTTTGAAAGCCTCACTCCCGGCAACTAAGAAGTGTATCTCTGGGCACAGGTGACTTCAACCCTTAGGCCCACCTGGCCCCCGGAGGCATTCCAGATGATGACTGAACCTAGTTGGTTAAGGTACAGAATGGTTCATTAGTTCCTAGGTGCCTTGTCTCTCTGAGAATGTATGAGGCATGGGTTTCTAAGGTTTTTTCAGCCCCTTTCTGGCACCTCGGACCAAGGCAAACACATTGTTCTTCTGGCCTCATGTGGTTAGGAGGTCATGTCCCTGTAACTGTTCCACTTGAGGTGTTAGGAAATGGAGGGCCTTTCACAAGAACAGCAAAGCAAATGCTTTGTAGATTATAGATAAATGCAGATGCATAATGGAATAATGTAAGAAATTGATCTATAATCAAAGGGTATGCAGGAAAGTTAGGGGAAAATCACCATGTTATTTCTTAAAGGTTGTTTATAAATAGGAACATTTTCAAAATTAGGTAATGTTAGAAAAACATAGATGACGTATGCTACAAGGAAATCACTAGCATATATAATGCCACGTTTACTGGAATAAATCGGCCAGTTCAACACACTGCTGTTGTCTGTGTCCATTTTTATTTTTTACGTTTATTTTAGCTTTTTATTTTAGTTTTTATTTTAGTTTTTTATTTTAGTTTTGTTTTATTTTCACTTTTTCACTGATGCTGTTCATCCTTCGGGAACCCTGGACCTGCTGGAGCTGAACTCCAGCATCCCCTAAATTCATATTTTGAAGTCCTAACCCCCAGGGTGATGGTGTTAGGTGGTGGGGCATTTGGGAGGTGATGAAGTCCCATGGGATTAGTGCCCTTATAAAAGAGACCCCATATCTTCATCCATGTGAGGTTGCAGAAAAAAATGGCCATCTAGAAAGTGGGTGCCCACCAGACAGTCTGTTGGTGCCTTGGCCTTGCACTTCCCAGCCTCAAGAACTATGAGAAACCAATTTCTGTTGCTAGCATTTTGTTACAGTTGGCCAAATGGACAAGCTGGATTCTCATCTGGTGTGTGCTGGGCACCAGCATAGGTGGGATAAACTCAGCCTTGGCAAAATCTGAGGCATGAAGATGTTGAATTCTGTGGGAGTTAACAAGGGCATCTAGTGACAATGGGCCCCTCAGCAGAGCCAACAATAGTAGAGGGAGAAAGACAAGTCATTAATGGAAAAAGTTTAGTGGGGGCCCTGCCTACTATTGTTGCATCACAAACCACCTCAAACTTTAGTGGTGTGAAACAACTACTGCAGTTTTCTAACAGTTTTGTGGGTCAAGAATTCAGGAAGGGGTCAGCTGGGCAATTCTTTTTTGAGTCTTTCAAGTATTTATAGTTAGATGTCGACTGGAACTGTGGTCACCTGAAGGTTTGACTGGCCTGGACACCCAAGAAGGCTCACTCAGATGGCTGGCTATTGATTCTGGCTGTCAGCTGGGGGATCTACAGCTGGCACCTATACATGGCCTCTCTGACATTATAGGGTTGTCCTGAGACTTCTTACAAGATACCTGGTGTCCCCCAGGGACACCTCCCAGGGAGAGCCTTCCAAGAGCACCAGATGAGATCTGCATGACCTTTTGTCATGCAGAAGTCACATGGCATCATTTCTACCATATTTGGTAGGTTAAAGCAATCACAAGCCTGCTTAGATTCAAAAGGGGAGAATACAGTCCCCATCTCTCAATGAGATACATGTCAAAGAATTTTGGGAAAAGTTTAAAAAAACTATCATATGGGGGTATTGAACACTATCCTCATCCTCTCTCCAGTTCACATTACTTATTACTGGAGCCCCAGTGTAAACTTGTGTTCCCACAGTGTTTTTAAAGGACTCAGCTTTGGCCATGGTTGTAATATATTCAAGCTTTGAAGAGGATGGCTGGTCCTGTAGCTCTGATGTACCTAGAATGTCCAGAATCATTATTGAAATGATAACGTCTTGTCAAAGATATCAAAGGTTTTTACCTATGTCACGTTAAATTATTATTTCATCCTAGGAAACTAAAATAAAGTACAGTGAGAAAATATTACAAAACTAATATATATCTACCAGAAACACTAGTAAAATGATATCAGCCACTTCTATTACCAATCACATCATTATTATTTCCACCAATTGTTATTCAAATCTCATCTTCCTTTTCCCCCAAAGCTTTCTGGCCAATAGGACATGAGCATCCCTATCTCTGACCCACTCCCATGACTCTTTGATCAATAGCACAAACAACATAGTTAGATTTGTGAGTCTTGTCACTTTGGCAAGTGTAGACTGCTAATCTCTGGCTCTGCTTTTAATTCCAACATCTCTGGTTCATTTTGCCTGTAGTCGTTGTGGTTTTAGCTTTTTTTTTTTTTCCTTAGATGTTTCTACTTTATCTTCCTATTTAAAAGAGAAGAGGAAGGATGGGATTTTTTACTCCAATGTCTATGTTCTTAGTTAGCACATTGTCCTGTCTCCCATTATCTTAGTTTCCTCCCCTTTCAGATTCAACTTCCCTCAGACGGCAGCTTTATTTCCTCCTTCTTCCAAGAAACTTCCTGCCCAGGCATTCCTGGCTCTTGGGTCCCCTGTGTCCTTTTAAACAACCTTAACGGGACTACCACAGGACATCTCAGCTTTTGCCTCCTACTCAAAAGCCATTTTGAAGGCCAAAGACCTCACCCACCACCCACAAGTGAGATCAGTTACAATGTCTGGACACCTCACTCCTGTCAGGGCAGCGGGAAATTGATACCAAAAGCTATGACATAAGTCCTCTGGAATTCCTACACACTTACATTATAGCAGGTATTATTCTAGCTCATAATAACTTTGTTACTCATCACTCTGCACTATGCCTGCTGCACTGTAAGATTCTCAAGAATGGGAACTGTTGTATACATTTCTGAAATGTGCACTCAATTCATGTTTGAATGAATGAATGAATGAATGAATGAAAAACTAGCCTTCAAAAGTCCTGAGGGTCAGGGCCAGATATTTTTGGGCCATGGAGGGACTTCCCTGCTATCAGAAAAACATCTGGCCATCTAATGAGGAAATGTTGAAGGCCTGGACCTAAAGATCTGCTACTCAGATTATAACTTATCACTGTCACCACTCTCCATGTCTCAGCACCTTTTTTCCTGCCTAAATCAAAGGAGTAAGGAAGAAAATTTTGGGATTGATCAGTAATCATCTTGAGCCAGGTCATTTCTGCCTGAGACCCTTTCTATTTCCCTGCTGCCTGTAGATGACCTAAACTGTGGGCTGAGGGTCATAGGGTCCGGATCTGCAATAGTGGTAAAGGGGCAACAGGACAGGGTTTATAGTAATTTTTACATTTATACTCCTGTATCAATGTGAGGTAGTGGATTACTTTATTCTTTATTTCCTCCAGTATTACTGGACTGAGAAGTCCTGTCAGGATAAATCAATAGCAGTGTCAGCCTGTCCCAACTGCCTAACCTCAAATATCCTTTAGAAGTCTGGCTCTACCTCTCTTTCTGATTCCAGTTCTAGGGGAAGCTGCTCCCTGAGCCACTATGAGACCCACAAATGCTAATGGAAGTACCATAAGAGCATTGTGGAGGCCACAGCTGCTGCTGTGGCCCTGCAGGGGGAGGGGCTATTCTCCTGGGTCATGAGGACCACAGAGCATCAGAGTTGGAGGAAACAAGGAAGCACCTGCCTCAGTCTGGAGCTTCTCTTCCTCTTCCTCTCTGCCACATCTGGGGTTGAGCTTTCACGATGGCACCCTTAAGGGTCTGAACTGGCCCATGAAGCTCATTCCTTTTGCTCTCCAGAGGTCTGTGTTATCCCAACTTATGCCACTGTCTCAGGCCTTGTGGAATCATAAAGATTCTCCACTTGAGCACTATCTGACTGTGGGCTGCATTTGTACCCGTCCACTACCCACCTTCCCCTTCCCAGACAACCTGGGTTTTTCCCTTCTGCTGCCCAGAGAACAGCCCTATGCTGCATATGATGGGGACCACAGGACCAGAGGAGGGTGAAGAAGTAGGTTTTCCTCCATTCAAAGGGAGTCTTTGGAAACTGAGTCAGGAATCAGGAATCATCATGGAATCATCAGGAATCATCATGGAAGTAGGCCTTGTGTGTTTTCACCCTGATATGAGCAGGACCCTGCAGTCATGGGACATCTTTGCTGCCCCCACTTTCCTCCTCTTCTTCACAGTGCTCCTCCCCATCGACCCAGGCTCTCCATCATGCATCTGCCAGGCCCACACCCTTAGAACCCCTCCCTTGGCAGGCTTTTCCCCTGTCCCCCATTTCAAATTCTTCACTTTTTATACACTGCAACCTCTCCTTTCTTGGTCTTCATTTGATGGGTGGCTTAATGCTCTCCTCCACCATCCACTTTGGTCTTATTCTTCTTTGCCCACTTCTGATTCCCTGTTCCTCTCACCCTGTCATTCAGTCAGGGACCTCAGAACCATGTTCTTATAGGAACTCGGTGAGCAGACCCTGGGCCTCCCAACATCACATTAGATCTCACCTCATTTCACACAGGAAAACTCCAGGCTTTCACCAATCTGTCTTCACCAATACCTCTGCCTAACCCCCTTCTATGTAATGCACAAACCCCCAAAGGTTCTTGTGAGCTGGGGAGATGGGTATGAATGGCTATGTTTCTGTTCCTGAGACAGGAGGAGGCCTGTTGGGGCAAAGACTTGGACATGTTAGACAAAGGTTGCAATGCTAATGAGAAGCTTTGTTTTTTCACAGGGACATAAAGGAGAGGGGAAGCTTTGACCTCCTGGAGACCTCCCTCTGGAGGTCTGGAGATACACCCTCTGGGGGAATACTCTGAAATCCAAGGAGTATCTCAGCCAGAGAGAGGGGACAGGAAGAAGATGCACCCCCTCAGGTGGCTTTCAGTCATTTTGGATTTTTTTCCCCCCAAATGCTTTTACTTAACCTCATGACCAGGGTCAGCAGCCGCCCCCAGAGCCATGGCCACACCCGGAACCCCCGGACTGCAGCCCACCGCCACAGGAGTCACAGGAGTCGGAGCTGTGGCGCCGGCATCCACGGGATCCGTGGCGCTTGCGGTGACCCAGGCAGCAGCCACCTCTGGAGCTGCTGGCCACAGCCGCCCTCGGAGACTGGAGCACAGTTGGCGGGGGCTGGGGGCGAGGACTGTGCTGGGCTTTTCGGGGGGGGCACTTGGGAGGGGGCCGGCACTGCTGCTGGCTCTGCCCGTAGGACATTGCGGCGGGAGGGCAGGGAGCCTGAGCAAACCACAACCCAAACCAAGTGTGTGTCAGTGCAGAGGCTTCTGGCCTTGTTTCCTCGTTCATCTGTGGATCCTTCTTCTCTGGTCCACTATTCCCCAAGCCGAGAGCAGGCGGGCACCGGAAACTCTCTGGAGTAGCGCGGGGGGCGGGGCTATGCTGTCCTGCCCCATGCTGTGTGCAGGAGTCTCCCCGACCTGCACATCCTCTCTCCCCCACGACGCCCCCCAAAAGGGCCTGTCCCGCAGACGCAGTGAACAGCGCCCCCCTGTGGGCATTCGGTGCTCACTGCAACACTGCCCGTCGTCTCTGCACCTGTCTGAGGATGTAAACCACCCAGGGGTGAGCAGGCGGGGAGGAAGCGTCTGGAAAGACAAGGAAGGAGAGGCCCTGAGGTCAAATGAGTCACAGAGCCCCTCTCAGGGTTTGTGGACGCTTCCTTCTCATAAGCCCGGTTCCCATCAGCTGCCCGCCGTGGGTCTCTTCGCCCACCTCCATCCTGTCTTCCGGCTCCCCTCTCTTTGCTGAAGCACAGGCACATCTGCTCAACCCCATCAGCTCACGCTGCCCCCAGCTGGACATTTACTGATTCTGTGGAAACAGAAGAAGGCTCCGCCTCAGGCAGTTGTGGACCAAGGAGCCCAGGACTTGAGCCCTCGTATGCTGAGCGTTATGACCAGCGGCACAAGTGTATGTGTCCTTCTTCTGAACCCAGGACTAAGCTTTCCACATTTTCCACGGATTTTGAGGAATGACAAAAAGGAAGCAGGAAATCTCGGTAACAGTCCAGTTACCCCTGGCTCAGTCCCACTAGCTACCATTCTGCTTTTATTTATACATTCGGCTCACATGGCCTGCCCTCAGGATATATCCTTGTGGGCACTGGTAATATGGAGACAAACAGAGCTGCCCTTGGCTAGCTCAGTGTCTCAGAAAGACAGAATGGACCACTGGACAATTATGTAGAGCTTATGTTCTCACTGACATAGCACAGGTGTGTGCAAAGGCATCAGGCCCAGGGCCACTTTGGGGGTCAATCTCCCACTGCTCTGTAGAGTCCCTCAGAGGGTGAACTTTTAGGGGTGTTAATTAAGCTGAACTTACTGGATCTTGGGGAGCGAGTTGGTAAGAAGTGGAAGAATGGAGCTGGGACCATGGCTTTTGACACAGAGACCTTAAGAAAACCTGTGGCATCTGGAATGCAGTGGGGGGGAGGGGGGACGTGGGGGTGGGGGAGAGTGGAAGAGAAGCAGTGCAGGGTAAGTCTCCTTGCAGGAGCAAGATGATGTAAAAATGTGACCTTCATCTGTGGGGCTAACGGAAATCACAATTAATGGAAAACACAAAGGACATCTGTTTGCAGCTATCTGTGGGATGTGTGAGGCTGAATCTAATTCTACGTGTTATATTGGTAATTGATGAAGATTTTGTTAAATTAGTTGATAATGATGAGGTCGATGGAGCTGTATGCATTTTACTTAATGAATAGCTTTGGTAATCCTTGAGGTTTGTATATGGTGAATTCATGTAAACTGAATTTTATTTTCCATTTGGTTTAAATTAAATTAATATTTGTGATAAATTCATATTGAATCTTTCTGTAATAATATAATAAAATATGTTATAGCTTCCCAAGGAAAACCACTGTCATGAATCAAAAAGAACTATTTATTATACTAGACGTTTTCAAAGAAAATCATCACAATTAAGATGGTGTTAAGTTTCTAATAATCGTGAGCTTAAATTATACTATGATCTTAAACATAACATTATTTTGGTCAGAGTAAATGGAAGACCGTAGAATAACATACTTCTCCTTTGGCACAAAATACAACTAAGAGGATGTTAGTTCCTTCTTCCCGTTTGCCTCTTGCTCTCCTTTGAACAATTGCCATACTATGCGTTCATTCAAATATTCTGTGGAATTGAAAACAGGGAATTGGGATTCAGATGGGGAGCTGGTGAGAGGCTGGGGCAAGCAAGCACGTTTTGAGGAACACACTCCTGCCTGCAGAATGGGGTCCCCAGGGTACTAGGTTCTGATTTACCCTCAGAGCTAGGTTGGAAGCAACACTACCTTTATATTATTAAGAGCTCACACCCACTCATTCCATCCTCCCATGGAGATACTATCATGAAAAAAGACAATTACAAAGGATGAAAATAAGCCCTTGTGGAATGCCAGACTAAGTGATGTGGCTCAGGAGAGGAGGGAGTGGAAGGAAACTTAGCTCTATTTGCACCACCACCCTCACTTTCCCAGTGGAGCTGGGCATGAGAATATGGCAGAGGGAGGAGGGCAGCCTGAGGGAAAGGGTACCATTAGGGAACCCTGGGCCTTCTGCCAGCTCAGTTCTGTTTCCCTGTCTTCCATTACACAAGACTGAGATTTGGCCTGAGCCATCACCTGCTTTGTGTTCTGGAATTCTTTCTCACTCATTCATCCCCATGCTTCTTTATTGAAAAACCACTTGTTGGGCATCAGCTGTAGGCCAGTCACTACACTCAGCATCAAAGATCCACCAGTGAAAGAGAGAGATACAGCCTCTGCCCTCAGAGAGCTTGGTAACTAACCAATAGGACAGGCATCAAACACAACAGTGATGAATGTTCCTAAAGGGAAAATTCAGCTCTTTTGTGGGGAAAAGGGGTCAACTTAATCTAGAGCTCAGAGAACTCCAGGAGTTGACATTGACTTTTTTTCATCACCTGTGGTTTTTAGGAACAAGCATTTTTGGTCCAAACTTAGGTGATCTTGTGTCCTTGCCAGGCAAGAATCAGGGTGTGATACAAATCACAGGAATTGGTCAAGAGCTAAAACATCTTAGAGACACTAGGTGGAGTTCTTATGAAATGCAACGGATTTTTTTTCTTTTCTTTTCTTCCAAGTTTTATTTAAATTCAAGTTAGTTGATCACTTCTTTGGCTAAGATCAAGTATAAATTCAAGTTAGTTGACATATAGCAAGTATTGGTTTCAGGAGTAGAATTTAGTGATTCATCACGTACATATAACACTCAGTGCTCATCACAAGTACCCTCCTTAATGTCCAAGACCCATTTAGCCTCCCCCCCGACCCAACTCCCCTCCATGAACCCTCAATTTATTCTTGATAGTTAAAAGTCTCTTATGGTTTGCCTCCCTCTATGTTTTTATGTTATTTTATTTTTCCTTCCCTTCCCCTATGTTCATTTGCTTTGTTTCTTAAATTCCACATATGAGTGAAATCATATGGTATTTTTTTCTCTGACTGACTTACTTCACTGAGCATAATACCCTCTAATTCAATCCATGTTAGTGAAAATGGAAAGATTTCATTATTTTTAATGTTTATTTATTTTTGAGAGAGAGAGAGAGAGAGCACAAACAGGGCAGGGGCAGAGAGAAGGGACAGAGGATCCAAATCAGGCTCTGTGCTGACAGCAGCTAACTTGATGTGGGGCTCAAACTCATGAACCGTGACATTATGACCTGAGCTGAAGTTGGATGCTCAACTGACTGAGCCACCCAGGTGCCCCAAGGTTTCATCATTTTTGATGACTAATACTTCTTTGCATATATATATTTGTATATATGTATACATATATACATATATGTGTGTATATATATGTGTGTGTGTGTGTATATATATATATATATATATATATATAATTCCACATTCTTTACCCATTCATCAGTCAGTGGACTTCCGGGCTCTTTCCATAATTTGGCTATTGTTGGTATAAACATCGGGGTGCATATGTCCCTTTGAATCAGCATTTTTGTAGCCTTTGGATAAATACCTAGTAGTGCAATTGCTGGGTCATAGGGTAGTTCTATTTTTAACTTTTTGAAGAACCCCCATACTGTTCTCCAGAGTGGCTGTACCAGTTTGCATTCTCACCAACAGCGCAAGAGGCTTCCGCTTTCTCCACATCCTCGCCAACATCTGTTGTTTCCTGACTTGTTAATTTTACCCATTCTGACAGGTGTAAGGTGATATCATAGTTTTGATTTGTATTTCCCTGATGATGAGTGATGTTGAGAATAGTTTCATGTGTTTGTTAACCTTCTGGATGTCTTCTTTGGTGAAATGCAATGGATTTCTTTCTTTTTAAAAATGTTTATTTATCTATATTACGAGAATATGCAATGGATTTCTTTCTTTTTAAAAATGTTTATTTATCTATATTACGAGACAGTGGAAGAGCGAGTGGGGGAGAGGGGCAGAGAGAAGAGAGAGAATCCCAAGCAGGCCCCTTGCTGTCAGCACAGAGTCCCACCTGGGGCTTTATCTCATGGACCATGAGATCATGACCAGAATGGAAACCAAGAGTCTGACACTTAACCGATGGAACTGCCCAAGTGCAACCACATGGATTTCTGAGTTGCTTTCTAAATCCTGCCATTGGCTCCCTACATTAATGCTTTTATGACAGTTGCCTTAAATCTCTTCATTCTGGTGCAGAGGAGTCATAATCCCCACTTTAGAGCTCAGAGAGGCAGATGGTCAGACACAGAGAGGCAGATGTCCTGGGCTGACAGAAGAGTGACTCCTCAACTCCAGCATGAAGGCAACTCAGGTGCAAATCATGTAGTGGAGCAGTCATCCCTAGTCGTCCTAACACTCTGGAGTCCTATGGGTTGAACCTGGGTTAGCTGATTGAAACTTTGGAAAATTTCATCATCTGGTTCTGCCACGTGGTGTAATAGGAAAATGCAGGGCAGCGTTGCAGACTTTTTATGCTCCTTCCAGACACCAAGTTGTCTTTATTAAAAGGAATATTGAATTACAGGTAAAGAGCAAGCCATCATAGATTTAATTCCAGGAAGTGCACCTTGACCAAAACGGGTCAATGACAAACTGATCAACCAACCAAGGACTGCACATACTATCATATGTGAAACATTTTTTCTTTAGTCAATCAGTTAATCCCTTCCTAGTTCAAGTCTACCCCATCACCAAGACCGACTGTATCCTGTGAAATGCAGTTAGATCATTTATAGAGAAGATGGAATGAGGGAGCCTTGAAATGCTGTCTTGACTTCCAATTTGTGCATGCTTTTCCCTGGGTTCCTCTCTGGGTCCTAATTAGCCCCTTTGGTAGATAAGGACTGGCCCTTTCCTACTGAATATGCTGCTGATTCATTCTGACAAGCTCTAACAGGGTTTTGAAGGCACACATACTATTTTATGAAGATCTTGGTTAGATCCCCAAAGCTGAAAACAACAGGAACCACAATGCCTCTCCTTCCACAGACACCAGTATAGGCAGAGCCCCACGGGACTCACAGTGCAGTGGTAGGACTGGCCCTGCCACCCTCACTGCCTCCCCTCCCGCCCTAACATTCTAACATATATAAAGAGGAGACTAGGAATAAGGGAAAACTGTCACATAGAAGCTCATCATCTTGGGAGAAAGGTCTGTGGCATTTTTCTTCTCCTCCCTATGGGGTATGGGAGGAGGATGCTCTCCACATACAGCCACACAAAGAGGCTCCAAAAGGACCATTCACTGTGGTTAGAGATGTCTGCAAGAAAGAGATGAACATCTTAATCCTTCTTTAGGCTATCACGTTGTATCTGTTGCCTGTTCCTATGGTGCTGGGATGAAAGGATTGGACAGTTTAGAGACAATTGGCAGCTGAGGCCAGCCTATATATTTACTGTTTGATGGGGCAGGTGGACATAGGGGGTGGCAGCCAGGATTGAGCTGTGCTCTCCTCAGGAGAGTTGTCTAAGGACAAAGGGATGCCTGCAACAGATCAACACAGAACCCATGCCATCATGCTGTTGGGAGATCCCAGCAGGTCACATGCCTCCTACGAGGTGTTGTTTGGTGGCACGACCAGTTAACAGGGCATATTTCACCCTCTCCCTACTCTCAACCCTTTGTCTGCCTTTACATAATTTATATGGGAAGAGACAAACCTATGCAGACCTGGAGGGGAGGATCTTAAAGTTTAAAATTGTGTTAAATTGGACTGGGCTGGGCTCTTTGTTTTGTTTTGTTTTGTTTTGTTTAGTTTTGTTTAATGTATACTTACAAGTGAATGGAATGGCATGGAATGAGCCTCCCAGTGATTGGAAAGGATGGTTCGTTTTAGCACGGGAGAAGGCAGCATTTGAGAAAAAGTAAAGATGTTTCATGTTTGTGTAGCACTGAGCTCAGACCCTTCACTTTTGTATCAAGCATTTCTGGGGTCCTCCTCCACATCAAAAGATGAAGGATACATTGCTTAACCAGGACCATGTCTCCCAAGAATTGGTGCTGTGAAATCAATGTGTGTCTGTGTGTTTGTGTGTGTGTGTGTGTGTGTGTGTGTGTGGTGTGCACATGAGTGCAGGCACACATGTGTTTTTATCAAGAAGGTTGGGAAATGTTACACATATCAATGAAAACTTTGTGTTCCCAAATGTTCCCCTTCCCCCTACCTTCTCAATTCCTAGAGGCCACTAATGAATGAAGTAGAGTCAGATTTTCATGTTTTTCTGGTCTTGAACTGGCTTCCATACTTAGAAAATGGCAGAGCCATTTCTGCAGTGGTGAAGGTGTGGAAAGTACCCTTGAATACGGTGAGTGGAGATGTAAGAACCTAAGAGGCAAGGCATGCCCAGAAAAAGAAGTTTTGTAATTTCACATATTCATATGTAGCCTCTGAATGGGGTCTGGGAAGCAGGGATTGAGCAGTTCTAAGGTACAGAGAAAATGATATATTTTGGAAGATCAGAGTAGGTGAGACTTTTGGTGATAAACAGATGTCTTCCCCATGAGCAATGCAATCTGCTCAGCCCTGAAAAGTTGAGGATGGGTGGGGGAAAGCTTCAGGCAAGGCAAGTCACTTGCCTCTTGACTTTGGGTTCATCTAATGCTGTTCCTCTAAGTCATCAGGTCCCAGATTAGCAATAGTCCCTGGACCCGTGGCAGCAGCCAGAGTCCTCAGCTACTGACCACTGCACTGCCATGGAAATAGGAGTTCTGGTGGCTATGGTAGGATTGCAGGTAGGTCCACTCAAGCAGATGCCACACCCAGAGCTGGAGCCATGGCAGGAAGATGCTACAGATAAGGTGTTTGAAGGGCATTTGGGAGCACTTGGAGGTGTTCAGTACATCCAGCAGTTTCATTGGCAGCATATCTCAGCAGGACTAATTCAGATGCATCAGATAATAATCAAGCTTTTTTTTTTCTTATGAAGTTTAACCACATTATGTGGTTAACATATGGATAAAATAAACAAGAATATGAAAGAAAACTCTACCCAGGGTACCTTCTTTAAGAAGATTCCTTCTTTTTTTAAATTGTTTTTTACATTTATTTATTTTTTGAGAGACATAGAGAGACAGAGCACAAGTTGGGGAGGGGCAGAGAGAGAAGGAGACACAGAATCTGAGGCAGGCTCCAGGCTCTGAGCTGTTAGCACAGAACCTGACATGGGACTCAAACTCACAAACCATGAGATCATGACCTGAGCCGAAGTCAGACGCTTAACCGACTGAGCCACCCAGGCGCCCCAGAAGATCTCTTCTCTAGACAAATACAGATAGATGTGAATGTGTGTATATATATAAATAAATCTCCATAGATCTATACAGCCTCAGTTAGACTCCCAGCTCCTTGCAGAAACTCAGCCATTAGATGTTTAAGAGTGTCTGGGATGCTTCAAGGGTTTCATTCCAAGGCTGGTGCCTTTCTGTTTGAACTTCACTCTAATGCCCATTCTTTCCCCTTTTGTCTTGCTCCTTCATTCCCACCTCTTCTTCTTAGGCTTGTGAGTCCTGCTACAGAAAGGCTTCCCTGGTTTCAGATAAGACCTCCTTCCTGTGAAGTCAGATCAGAGGAAGATCTTGCGACAAGGGCACTTTTCCTGGGATATCTGAGCTCTGAGGTGTGGTGTGGCTCTCAGAGGTGCAGGTGGGTGCTCTTACACAAGCAGGGAGGGGGAGAGCCATTCCTGGCATTCTCCTACCTCCTCACTCATCCTTCCCAAGGTGGCTGCATGGGAGCTCCCAAGTGGCCTTTCCAGTGCCTGTGGATGAGGGAAAGGTTCATCAGGGCACATCCTTTACTGAGGCTGGGTCCCCACTGGAGCCTGGGGATCCCCATGGAACCAATCATTGGATTAGAAATTTGGGGGCTCCAGGTCTCAGTGTGTCTGTCCTTTCTTAGGAAATATCTAGTCATACCCTCTCCTTTAACCCATTTGAAAGAGGGCAGGAGAAAGGAAGATCAGTTGGTGGCAGTGGGCCTGAGAGAGCAGAGTATATTAAGAGAGACTTTGTAGAAGGTATATGTAAAACTTAGTGACTCACTACCTGTGAAAGGTGAAGAATGTGAGTTAATCAGGAATGATGCCATCCGTGCCCAGTCTGATGGCTGGGGTAACAGAATCATCATGAGTGAGATCAAGAAGGAAGGTGGAGAGCTCATTTTACAGATTTTTGAGCTTGAGATCACAGTAGGATTCTGAGGTAGATATATGCCCAGGATGTTTGGAGAGATGAGCCTGGAATCTGGCAACTTTCTAGGCAAGAGAGACTAGAGGGAAACTTCTGAAATGTACTCTATTTTCTTCCTCCTCTCCCCTTTCCCCCTTCACCTCTGCCATCTTTAAAAAAAATTTTAATGTTTATTTATTTTTTTAGAGACAGAGAGACATAGAGCACAACTAGGCAAAGAGCAGAGAGAGAAACACACACATAATTTGAAGCAGGCTCTAGGTTCTGAGCTGTCAGGACAGAGCCTGACGCGGAGCTCAGACCCACAAACCGTGAGATCATGAGCCAAAGTCAGATGCTTAACAGACTGAACCACCCAGGCGCCACTTCCTCTGTCATCTTCTTTTTCCTTTCTCTTTCTTTTCTCTTTCTTTCTTTCTTTCTTTCTTTCTTTCTTTCTTTCTTTCTTTCTTTCCTTCTTTTGTTTCATTGCCCTACTCACCAAGAACATATTTGATCCCATATTTGATCCCATGGCTCTGTTAGAGTCAGTAGATAGCACCCATATTTCTATTGTCACAAGATCTCCAATTAGCTAGAAGTGGTGGGTGGGCACAAAAAATATATATAATTATAAACCACTGATGTCAAAATCCATGGACGATGTGTCCACTGTATTAACAGCACAATGTTCTTAGTGGTTCCCAGCTTGTGGTACAACTGTGAGTATCCCTGGACATGATGTACTAGAGACTTTTAATCTCTATTTAACTGAGCACATATACCCCCTACACATCCTCCACATATACACCCCCAAATACTAACCCCTCTGTTATTCTGCTACAAATGCTTCTGTAACAGAGTGAAGACACCATGGATGACATCACCAAGGCTATTTCCAGTGTCCCAACAACCTCACTGGAAAGTGACTCAGAGCTGTTCAGTCTTCAAATCCATGCACAGGTTGTGTATGTGTGTTATAAGATGGTTTTCAAAAATCCACAGAACTAGGAACAACTTAGGGGCAGGGGACATGTGTTATCTATCACCTTTGAATTCCTAAGCAATGATGGACTGATCATATGAACATGTTTAATTAACCTTTGCTAAATTAAACTAAAAGATCTGAGAGACAGGGATCATGTCTGAGAACACATTCAATGAGAAGTTGAAGACCAGAAAGATAGATCCAGAGAAGCCAAGGGTTTTGGCTAGGTGCTGGAGTTCCTATGAGTACTCCTACCCTTCTCATGTGCTCTGCTATGCTTCTATTTCCTGTATTTCCATCATGTCCACATAGCACTTGAGTCTCATCAGATATTTTGGCCTCAGGACTGAAGATGCTCTCTTGACCTTGGAAGAGCTTCCCCCTTACCCTGTGCCTAGAATAGAATCAGGGATCTAGCAGGGGATATCCTGTTCTAGCTACAGGCATGGGGCCAGGAAGCAGCATCTGAAGTAATCATGGGGATATTCATGGGGTCTCAGTAGCAGTCAGAGTGCAAGGAGACTGAAATCTAATTTAGGACTCTGGGAAAGGAGCAGGGAGGCAATATAGTACCAGAACCCCTCAGAAAAGGGGCAGCTTCTTGGAAATGTCCAGTCCCCACTCCTTCAGGATTCCCTCACATAAACACAAGTGCTTTGTCCTTTGTTCCCAGTCCTTTGTTCAGATCCCTTGGAAAGACTTCTTAAGGATTATATTCAATGAGAAAATAAGTGTTAGAGAAAAAGCTTGAATTTTGCTGACTGAATGTTCTTTCAGTCACTGAATGTTTTCAGTCACTGAATGTTCTTAAACCATGTGAAGGAGTCTATGGGATGGAATCACACTTATGAGAACCTCAGGGATCTGCAACTGATGTTGGTAGTGGTTGAGCCAGTTTCAGATAAAGGCACAGGGAGGTGAAGGTGGGCAAGAGTAGCAGAGATGAAAGATGGGGCCAAGAGCTGAGTGGGATCTGGGGCAAACATGAAAGAAGTCTCTGTGAGCTTCTGCAACTGACTTCCAGCAGATTGCCTAACTTCTTTGTGCCTCAGTTTCCTTATCAGTAAAATGGGGGTCAAACTGGTAGTGTGGAATATAAGTGCTTTATAATGATAAAATAAACAAGGCAGTGAGATGGGTTCCAAAATGTGCATTTGGATCATAGACTCTGAAGAAGTACTGCTTGATGTCCATGGGTTCCATGCTCTCAAGGATCAGTGGAGAGTCATCCCAGAGTAAGTCTTCATCTTACCTGAGCTCCCAGGAAAACGTCAGTATGAACAGATGGACCTGAGCTTATATATCTTAGACTGGCTTCACTCTCTTTGCTCTTGACTGGTTACTTAATCCCAGAGATGTCCAGCAAAGCAGTGTTACTTTCCTCTCCAGTACAAATTAAGTCTAGCAACAGAAATACAGTTATGGAAAAGAGTCATTTGTTACAGAAGCAATTTCCAATTGGAGAGAAGTTATGAAAATATTCCATAATGCATAAAAAATATTAGGTACTTCAGAAATCATTGAAGTTTGAAGTCAATATAAGTTACATGGCAAAACTGTCATTTGTAAACTTACCTAACGTATAAATTTATTCACTCAAAACCTATTGTAGATAAAAGAAAATATATAAAATTTATTTTTATTTTATTTTTTTAGTTTATTCATTTATTTTGAGAGGGGGGAAGGGGCAGAGAGAGAGGGAGAGAGAGAATCCCGAGCAGGCTCTTAATTGTCCATGCAGATCTTGATGCAGGACTCAAACTCATAAACCATGAGATCACGACCTGAATAAATTTAAAGTTTATTTAAGTAAAAAAAACCAAACAAATGCCAGGAGGGAGGCAGACCCACCGGAGGGATGGATCCACAGAAGCACAGCGTTGGGTGTTTGCGTGGTGCAAGCATGTTCTGTGACAGGAACTGGTTCCCTTTGGGATTTCGGCTGGGGGATGGGAGAGGGAGATAGCGCTTGCCAGCTCCTTTGTTCCCCCTCCGAGCTGAGCTGTCTTCCAGTGCTGAAAAACTCTCCCTCCCCGTGTCCTCTCAGCCTCCCCGCTCTCCGAGAGCAGAGCTGTTCACCTTTAACATTCCAGACGTTTAGTCCCGCTGGTGGCTGCCAGAACTCCTGCAGTCCAGCCCCTCCGCTTTTGCAAGCCAGACTTGGGGCTCTGCCTTGCTGCGCGGGCTGTCCTTCCACCGTCAGTCCGTGTAGCGTGCACCGCGTCTCTGCCCTTCCTACCCTCTTCTGTGGGCCTCTTGTCTATGCTTGGCTCTGGAGAGTCCGTTGTGCTAGTTTTCTGGCGGCTTTCTGGGTTATTTAGGCAGGTGTGGCTGGAATCTAAGTGATCAGCAGGACGAGGTGAGCCCAACGCCCTCCTATTCCACCATCTTCCCTGAATTTCTCCACGATATATTTCTCTATTTACTTAAATCTTCAGTGCCTTTCAAATTTTATTAAAAAATATCTTGCAAGTCTTCAAATTTCGAGGTTAGATTTATTTTAAAATACTTGATATTTTTAACAATAACATAACAGGAACTTTAAAAAAGTTTCCCTGCTTATTGTTTGATTTTTATATATTCATTTTATGTACAGACAATAAATTCTATCTTAATAGTATATCTATGTATTTGCTTGATTTTTCTACATACACAATAAGATCATCTAAAGTAATGAAAGTTGTGTTTTGTTGTTTCTAATCCTTATGTGTTTTATTTTTTCCCCTAACTTTAATGCTTAGTTTGAATTGAAAAACAGAATAAAAACAGAATAAAGAATAAAGAAAAAAAAAGAAAACAGAATGAAGAAAAACAGAATAAAGAAAACTTCATTTACTAGATTAAAAAAATTATTTAGAATTTTTAATAATTAGAACTGTTTGATAGTGCCATAAAAACAAATACCAGACCAATGCATCAGTGAAACAAAATATAGCATGAGAGCAGACCCATGAATATACGGGAAGTTAATATATGACAAAGTTGGTATTTGAAAATGGAAGCCCTTAGTAGTCACCAAAAGAGATTTTAGATACTTTAAACACCTAAATGAAAAATCAAAACTGAAAGTTTATGGAATAAAACATCCAAGAATACCTTTACAACCTTGGAGTAATGTGGGCTATTAAAAACAAGACACAAAAGAAAACACTATTAGGTAAAAGGCTAATAAATGTACCTACGTTCAAAATTTTTCTCTGCTTCCAACTATTTTTTAAAAGGCTGAAACATCAGCAATACATTAAAAGAAAATATTTCTAGCACACATTGTAATCAAAGAAATAAATTCAGAATATAGAAATAACTCATATAAGTTAATATAAAAATTATCCTAAGAAAACTAGACAAGTGTATGGGTGAGACTTTTACAAAAGAGGAAAATCATGTAGCAAATATATGTGTAAAATGACATGCCAAACCTCTTAGGTATTTGGAGGACTACAAGTTAAATAAATAGCTTGATATCATTTTTGCCCTTCATTTTGGCAAATATTAGAAACAATGGTTTTATGATATTAAACACCGAGCCTGAGAAAGAGCTATCTGTATAGACCATGGTGGGAGTGTTGTTAATTAGCAGGAATGTCATATAGTCACAGATAAATTTTCCATAACTATTCCAACAAAAAAATGACATATTCTCTATCTCAACAATTTTAAATTTTGATGTCTTAACTACTCAAACACTTGTGTATGCACATGAGGACACTTATGAGATGCCGGTCTATGGCAGCATTTGTAGTTAAGGAAAAATCAGGAACAGTCTAAATGTCTGACATGAAGAGAAGAGATACACAAACACTGACATAGTATTCAAGGATTCGGAGGTGAGGGCAGGAGAAAGACTGGGTGTCATTGCAGTTATGACCTTCGATGAACATGCCCTTCTCCACCACCAGGTGGCAGCACTTGTGGGAGTAAGAACAGGTTTGGCTGACTAAGATTTTGTCACTGCTGTTACCAACATCACCATCATCATCACCATCAGTAGCTATAGCATCAACAAACTTGTAAGTTAATATCTAATTTGCATAACTTGCTACCCTGTAATCACTATAAAAATTCTTTCATTCCACTGTTATTTATCTGTTAAACAAGTATGCACTGGGTACCTCCTATGAGACAGGCATTGTGATTGAATATGTAGCTTTTAGACCAGTGGGGAAGACAGCACGTCAACAATTCCAATACAGATCATGTACATGAGCACTTTATGAGGAATTCTAAGTAGTCTGAGGTCAGAGAAGGTCTAACAGGAGCTGGACACCCAGGTCCACTTACAGCGACTTCTCTGGAGTGAGAACAGACTGTTTTTTTGCCCCAGTGTTACTTAGGTTTTCTTGAGATGCTTTTGTGATGAGAGCTCCTTTATTTATCTGTCTCTTGCACATATGTATGGTATAAGCTCTGGCATTTCTGCAGTTGTAGTGTACTCTGTTTTTATGTTTGTATATAGGTCTGTGCTAAAAATTTAGTTTGGCTTCTAGTAACAGAAACCTGAAAATCGCAGTGCTTACATAAACTAAAGGATTAATTTTATTTCACATGCTGAACATCTAGAGAGATGTAGTCCAGAGATGTTTGGTAGCTCCATGGTGTCATCAGAGCTCTGGGTTCCTTTTCCTTTCCTCCTTCCTCCTCCATCTTTAGTTCTGGCTTCTATCTGTAAAATTGCTAGAGCACCAGTGTGATGGGGCTCCACCTGTGATGTCTGGGCTAAGACTCAGGCAGGAAGAAGAAAAGAGGCATGGCAAAGGGTGTCCACCAGCTTGGTGAATCCTTTTACTGAATTTTCTTAAAGTTCTACCTTTGGACATTTTCATATTTTTTGTCAATTATAGATACGGCCAAATCAGTAGTTTTCCCCCTCAAAAGTGTCCCACAAAACCCCCAAAATGCAATGCATGCCCCTTTCAAAGCCACATCCTTAGAAACTCCTAAGGCGATTGCTAAATAGACTTTTCTACCCTTACCCTAGGACACTGGCATGTCCTCATGTCTGGATCCATGGAGGCATCATAGGTATGAGTTTCCTCACTTTTTGTGATGAAGGTCACAGGTGTTACTCTGTCAGATGCAGTGCAGCGCACCCAGAATACTGCTTCTAAATGTCCAGTGGTCCCACTGTTTTTACTAGAAAGTCATACCATGATCAAAACTATTTAGTTGCCTCCAATATTCATTTTCTCCTCTTCCTTAATTTTAGAACCTCTATATTATCAAAAAGAACCACGAGCCTGGTGTAGGGAGGAGGCAAACTCTGAACAAGGAGTGGTCAGCATCACTGTTTCCTCCTCTCTCTTCCTTCACCATCCTGATTACCAGGCACAGACCACTGGCAGCCTTCAGAAATTGCAGAAGGGAGTAGAGTCTTAGAGCCCCAGAAGATGGTCAAGCAGAGCAAGTAGAGTGGGGACCATAGAGGAGCTGAGAGATAGAACAGCCTAGAAACTGTGGAGTCCCAAAGCATATACTGAACTGGGTCCTTTGGCAGAGACATTTTTCCTAGGAGCAAGATAAGGGACCAGGACACCTCTGATTTCTTAGCATAAAAGTAATCTGAGAAAAAAGCTCCTGATTCTAGGCTCTAGGAATCTCCTGAGCGCTCTATGGAACTCTGACCTGAGGAAACAGTGTGACTTTCTAGAGTTCAGCGTACAATGCTGATTTGAGGAATTCTGACATCTCCACAGCACGTTCGAATGTCAGAAGGCATTCTATCTACAAGATAGGGACAAAGTGTGAATCAAGGAATTTAGATTCAGAACAGCCATCCTTCAACTAGAAAGACAACATAACTCTGTTATGTTGCAAGACTGCAGTGATTTTGGCTTGATGAGCTCTTCCTGAGGAAGTAACTAGATGACCTCTAGCCTGTTAAGTGATGTCAGAGGAAGCTCCAGAAAATATACTGAGGAAGAGTTGTCAGATCAAAGACACAATAGAAAATGGGGGTAATAAAATTTCATAAAATAATGTGCCTGACTTAGGACCAAGATGTCACCATTTTGTAAGAATACATGCAAGCAAATTCGCCTGGAAAAAATTTTTTTTAATTTATATTGGCTCAAAAAGAAAAATTCAGCTCTTTGCTGTATTCAAGAAATGCATCTAAAACCAAGTAATTCAGAAAGTGGAAAATAAAGGGCCAGAAGAATGTACATGAGGTAAATGTAAACAGTAAGAAAGTAACGGTTGCCATCTTGATGGGATTTTGGAGTGGTGGTAAGGGTCCTAAGCTGACAGTCAAGAAAAAAAATTCTTGAGACGTTTTTGGTGCAAAAAGGTGATTTTTTTAAAGCATGGGGACAGGACCCATGGGCAGGAAGAGCTGTGCTGGGGTTGTGAAGAAAGACTGGTTATATACTTCGGAGTTATAGACAAAAGAGAGGTCTCCAGAGGGACTTTGATGTGCTAACGACAACTCCTAAAATACCTGAGGCCTGCTATTGTCAAGCTAAGGTGGTTTTCTTCTAGTAAGGTATTGACATTAGGACTGTGGGGGGGGAGTTCCTAGAGAAATGTTATACTCTGTATTTGCAAGTATTTGTCAGTGGGCCGCAGGTTATAAGGAAATTTAACTATACCTACTGATGAGGGAGAATAAGGCAAGCTGAGGACAAAATACAAGCTAGCACCCCCTCCCCCATGTGGGATGTGTGTGATATTCCTCAGGCACTCCTGGCTGCCCAAGGACAAAGGAAAGGAAAGAAAACAAATGGTTAACTGATAGAGATCACAGTCATACAGGACATGGGTCTCCATCAGTTTACAAATATCTTAGTAAATGACAAGAAAAAGGCAATCTTATCAGAAGCTTAATCTCCAGAAATCTACAGACTCAGTTTCCTGGAGCCCCTAATGTCACCCTCCCCTCCATAGTGATGTGGGGAACAAAGACAAGAAAGAAATGGCAGGTAAAATTAAATTTCTTTGTAACCTGCAGCCCATTGACAGATACTTGAAGCAACATTTCTCCAGGAACCCCCTACTGTCATACTGTTAATACCTTATTAGAGGGAAATCAACCTTAGCTTGACCATAGCAAGGCCTCAGGTATCTTAGGAGTCCTCTTTAGCACATCAAAGTCCCTCTGGAGGCCTCCCTTCTGGTTTTACCTCTCCCAACTCCATAGTATATAACCAGTCTTTCTTCACAACCCTAGTGCAGCTCTTTCTGCCCACGGGTCCTGTTGCTGTACTTTAATGAAATCACCTTTTTGCACAAATAAACGTCTCAAGAATTTTTTCCTTGGCTGTCAGCTATAGACCACAACCACTCCAAAACCTCATCACTAAGATATATGTGAACTGATGGAGACTTCTGTCCTGCACGACTGTGATCTTTATCAGTTAACCATTTGTTTCCCCCTTTCCTTTGTCCTTGGGCAGCCAGGAGAGCCTGAGGAATGTCACACACATCCCTTGGGGGTGGACGTGTTGTAGCTTGTGCTTTGTCCTCAGCTTTTCTTCTACTCCCTCATCAATCTATTTGATGATGTAAAATTCCAGTTTCAAAGTGTTTTAAAGGCATTTTGTTTTGCTAAGGGAAATTATTAACATTGAAAATATTATAACTATATACACCAATTACTATACAGAAACTTGTATAGGACAGAAATTACAGGGTACATGAGGAATAAAGAGCACCCACTAAAGAAAGATAGAAAGAATCTAAACTTACACTCAATAAGGCAGATCTAATAAATGTACTGAACACTTGACCTGACAGTTGAGAATGCAGCTAATCTTCAAATGTCCACAAAGCTTTCATGCAAAAAAGACTGTTGTAAGTCTGCGAAGATCATCTTTAGAAAATCCCGTATTATAAAGAATACAGATACTGTTCTCTGACTACAATGAAATAAATCAGTGAATATTTAAAAAATAAGAACACTAGGGGCGCCTGGGTGACTCAGTCGGTTAAGCGTCTGACTTCAACTCAGGTCACGATCTCGCGGTCCGTGAGTTCGAGCCCCGCGTCGGGCTCTGGGCTGATGGCTCAGAGCCTGGAGCCTGCTTTGGATTCTGTGTCTCCCTCTCTCTCTGCCCCTCCCCCGTTCATGCTCTGTCTCTCTCTGTCTCAAAAATAAATAAACATTAAAAAAAAGTAAAAAAAAATAAGAAAACTAAAATACACTTACACTTGTAAGTTAAAAAAAAATCATACCTTAAATACATATAATTCAGGCCAAAATCCAGAATGGAACTGGGGAAAATCTAGAAATTCCTACATTAGATTCAGAAAAAAATATGGTCACTATCTCCAATGCCTTTCAACATTGTATTTAAGGTATTAGCCAATGAAATTATACAAGAGAAAACAATTACAGACATTAGAATTTGAAAGAATAAGGTAAGATTAACTCTATTTGCAAATGAAGTAATGATATAGCCAGAATACCCTTAGAAGTCAATGGTACTGCTACCAAAAAACAAAAAGAATTAGCAAAACAGCAGGTTGTGAAATCAACATAAAATGAATAACCTTCAGGGAAGCCTGGGTGGCTCAGTTAAGCATCTGTCCATCCCTTGATTTCAGCTCAGGTCATGATCTCACAGTTCCCCAAGTTCTAGCTATCAGCCTGGAACCTGCTTAGGATTCTCTCACTCTGCCCCTCCTCTGTGCTCATGAAAGAGCGGACCTACGCCGGCTGATTCCATCGTGTTCTGTGTCTTCCATCTTGAGTGACTATGTCCCCGACATGGCCCCCTTTCCGGGGAAAACCGCAGAAACCTCAAACCTCCTCCCCTTGAGTAACCTCCTGCTCACCCATTCAAACTTCCTGATCAAAACACGCCCGGCAACCTGCATAACGGGACTCCAACCCTTCCCCAGCCAATCGGCTGAGGCCACGACCCTTCTCCAGCCAATCGGCTAAGGCCACAGCCATTACCTCACCAACTGCCCCTAGACCCCTATAAAACCTTTGTGCTTTTGAAACTCGCTGGCTCTCTCTGGCATCTCACCACTGCGTCAGTGCAGGTAGGGAATTGAGCTCGAGCTAGCTCGAATAAAGGCTCTTTGCTTTTGCATTGGACTCAGCTCCGTGGTGGTCTTTGGGGATCGTGAATTCTGGGCATAACACTCACTCTCTCTCTTTCTCTCTTTCTCAAAATACATAAATCAACTCCAAATGAAAATGAATAGTCTGCATGCAAAGAAAAGCAAGGTAGAAACTGAGGAAGGTAGGAAACTAGTTAAGTAAGTAGCTCAAGGTCACCCAGCTGTTGCATGGTAGGGACTCCAACCCAAGCAGTCTTGTTTCAAGGTCTGGTCACCTAATCATTATTATCTGACATTTTTTTTCCCTTTTGGAGTATGGTCGTCTAGAAAAGGTAGTTGAATCCCAGAGTATCTGGAAACAGAACTACAGTCTCACCAGCTGTGATCCAGTATACTTGGAAGAGTCGTAAGAGTGACTTTCAACATGAAAATTCATACGTTGGTACCCAGTATGTCACTTCCAAGGGCTCTAACAACAGCAAAGGCCAAGTGCTCTGAGGCAAATCTGAGGGGGAAGAGTAGGTGAGGCACCCAGGCTGGGGTTCTCAGAAAGCAATTATAAAAGGCTGATTCACTGTGGCATTTGGGCATGATAAGGGTCTCCCTGGAGACAGCCACCCTGACCTAGCCTTATGGATAAGGGAAAACTGTGACAGTGTGGAGCTACCCCCAACCCACAAACACACACACTGGCCACTGATGCAGGAGGGAGGTCCTGAACCTCCTCTCAGAGGGAAGGAACACCATTCAGAGAATCTGGCTGAAAATAATGAGCAGAGGGGGAGGAAGGACAGGGGATGAAGGGAGATAAACCTGCAGAGGACCTACCCCAAAAGTCTCCGGGGTCTAAATTTGACTGCCTTTAGCCTTTCTTGTTTTCTGGTGTTGGAGAAGTAAATAAAGTACGCCAAAGATAGCCAACAGGGCTAAAACAAACTCTGGTCTCTAGCTTAGAGACCCCCTCCTCCAGGTTCTTCTTTTGTTTGCTGTGCGCATGAAAACCGCCACAGATACGGAGGCTGTCAGCTATAAATTACCCTCCTCACTTGCATTCTGGGCTCAGACCTTTGGAGAAACAGTCTCCTCTGAGCCTGCCGTGTAAAATAAATCTCCAATCCACCAAGATCTCAGAGTGCCACTTGGTTTTTCCGCCAGCATTCCAGCCTGGTTCCATATCACACTTGGTTCTCTGACCGGGAAACCCAACCCTGCTGGCCCATTGTTGCCACCAGTTTGGGAAAACAGCGAGGCGGTGACGAGTGAGAGATGGCAAGGGAGAAGGCACGCCCTGCCTGCATTTCAGCCGTCTCCTTCTCAGTTGCCTCTGGCTGGCCCCGCTCCATTGTTCCTGCACAGACTCAAAGAGACCTGGTAGGTGAAGACCTGGACCCGATGTTGGAACCGGTAAGGCCGGGCCCCAAAGAAGTCAGGCCCACCCAAAAGGGTGGAAGGGGGACCTGATCAATTCCTGGAGGCCTTAACAGGTCTCACAGGTAGAGAATTTTGTGGGAGGGAATGTAATAGACTCGTGTGTGTGTGTGTGTGTGTGTGTGTGTGAATGTGCTACTCAGCCAGGCTTGCCAGTTGATTTCAAGTTTGTGGCTCCATGGACAGTCACTCTTAAGGTCTCCAAAAGTCTATGGAGTCTGAATGGGCTCTCCTGTGTTGTGGTGAGTGTATAAGGTCTAGGGCAGTATCGGATCAGATTCTGATCACATGTCACAAAGCTGAGTCCCTTATGGCCAAACCTCACCTAAAGTTTCCCTTGGGAACACAACCAGAAGAGTGTCTGATTGGTCCTCTCATCCGAGGGGATACCGTCCCTTTGTTTGTCTTTGTGACACCAAACAGGAGAAAGAAATTAATAATGGGATCAAAACAGTGTAAGCCTATGATTTTAGAGGTCATGCTCAAAAATTTTAAAAAGGGATTTTCAGGAGATTATGGGGTGAAAATGACACTCAAGAAGTTAAGGACCTTTTGTGAACTAGAATGGCCCATATTCAATGTAAGATGGCCCCCAGAAGGGACATTAGATGCTCAAATAGTGCAGCGGGTTTGGCTAATAGTCACAGGGAACACAGGCCACTCTGATCAATTTCCATACATTGACTCCTGGCCTGAAATTGTCCAAAATCCCCCCGCCTTGGGTGTGATTCATCGTTAGCAAACAGAGCCAGGCAAAGGTTTTAGCCACTTTATCCGGAGGCTCACCCAGGAAGCCAAAGAAGCAACGCACCACTCCTCTAATATTTAAAGGAGATGCACAGGAAGATATTGTCTTTCCACCTCCTTATGACTCACCAAGCTCCCTCCCCACTGCCCCTGAGCTTGAAACTCCTCCCCCATCTGTCTCACCACCAAGACCACAGTCGGCACCACAGTCGCCACCGCGGTCTGTGCTGCAGCCGGCGCCACAGTTGCCACTGCAGTCATTGCCACCACAGCCATTTCTGCCACAGTTGCCACCACAGTGGTCGCCACTGCCACAGTAGCTATTGCCACAGTCACCACCACAGTCGGTGCCGCCACTGCCACTGTGGTCACTGCCGCCGCAGTCACCACAGCAGTAGTGATGAACGGTACCTCTCTATACGGAAGAAATATAACCTTAAAGAGTAATACAATCCTATATTCAACCCCTGGGGTGTTGTATCTATGTTCTAATTCAGCCTACCGATGCTTAGAGGCCAACTGGACTCAGATATGTTATTCTGTCTTCCTAACCCCAGAGATATCAGTATACACTGAAGATCAGCACCTAACAGCCTTTAGCCCCAAGTCCCAGGCTAAATGGGCAGTCCTGCTACCTGTTCTGATAGTGACAGGAAAAGGAACCGGAATAGGGGGCATAGATTTATCCATTGGACTATACCATAGACTATCTCAAGAGCTAAATGAAGACATGGAACAGGTGGCAGATTCTCTGGTAACCTTACAAAGCCAAATAAACTCTCTGGTGGCAGTGACCCTCCAAAATAGGTAAGCCCTCGACTTCCTCACTTCAGAAAAAGGAGGGAATTGGATCTTTCTGGGGGAGGAATGTTGCTCTTTCATAAACCACTCAGGAATAGTTACAACTAAGATTAAGGAACTCAAGGAAAAAATTCAATGTAGACAACAGGAAAGTATCAATCAGTGGAAAGGATGGGATCTCACAGATTTGGGCATCCTGGCTACCTGCCCTGGTGGGGCCCTCCTCTCCATAATTTTACTTGTATCCATTGACCCCTGTATACTGAATGCCATGCTACGTTTTATTGAAAACGCTGTTGCTTGCCAAACTACTGCACATATCTTAGCCTTCTGAAAGTACCAACCTGTAAAACTGAAAGGTGATGCCTACTAAAAGTTTTTTTTTTTAAGGCATCAAAGGGGGGAATGTTGGAGAAGTGGATAAAGTACACCAAAGATGGCTGGCTGGACTAAAACAAACTCTGGTCTCTAGCTTAGAGACCCCTCCTCCGGTTTCTTCTTCCTTTGTTTGCTGTGCATGTGAAAACTCCCACAGATATGGAGGCTGTTGGCTATAAATTACCCTCCCCACTTGCATTCTGGGCTCAGACCTTTGAGAAACAGTCTCTTCTGAGCCCGCTGGTGTTAAATAAATCTCCAATCCACCAAGATCTCCAAGTGCCACTTGGTTTTTCCGCCAGCGTTTCAGCCTGGTTCTGTAACACTGAGAACATGTACTGCAATATTTTCATGGTTGGGGGCCCCTCAACTCAATAACTGAGTTTTACTGTTTACCCAGTGATGTGCTGTAACGTGGGGGTTCAGGAGCAGTGAAGAAAGAATTCTTGAGACATCTTGGTCCAAAAAGGTGGTTTTATTAAAGCATGGGGACAGGATCTGTGCTCAGAAAGGACTGCACTGTAACTGTGAGGAGCAATTGATTATATACTTTTTAGTTGTGGGGTTTAGGGATAGCATAAGTCTCTAAGGAATTTGGACACAAGGGTTCCATGGCCTTGAGGGGCTAGTGCTGTTAAGATAAGGTCATTTACTACTGTACAGCAAAACCTTAGTCATGAGACCCTTCAGATATGTGTGTGTGTATATATATATATATATATATATATATATATATATACATATATATATATCGGGGAGCATATGTTTGAAGGATGACTGTCAAAAAATAACTTGTGGGGGTAGAGATAACGGAATTTTCCCAAAGGATTTTCATATGTTAAAGACTTAGAGGATCCTGGAGGTCTGGCTAATGTCAAGCTAAGTTTGCTTTTTGCCTTTAGCAAAGCCTTAACAATAAGGTAGTTGTAAGTTCCTTGAGGATGGTCACTCTGTTTGCCCCAAATATTTATAAATGGGCTGCAAGTTGTAAAGAAATTTAATTTTTCCTACATTTCTTTAGTCTTTGTTCTCCACATCAGCCAATACATATATATCATTTCCAATTATATTATGATAGTTTTGAGCCTTAATTTACAATAACCCACTGGCAGCCATGGCTCTGTCTTCTTATTATATAAAACTTTGTCCTTGAACAACTATACATCTGCTTTATGTTTTCAGATGACCCAGATCAGAACTGCCAGTCACATACCATGCCTTGTGATACTAGATATAAGATTATGGTGACCTGAGCAAACAGAACATGGTCCCAAGGCTCAGTCATTGGGATTCTATCTTGAGAAATGCCCAGTCAGGAACCCTGACTCTAGCTTTGGGCAACTGGAGACCATAGTCTTAGGGCAGCTGGATGGAGGACTTTAGGAGACAGAGCAAGGAGCAGGTGAATGTCAGGGATAACCCAGCACACAGAGCAGTTGTGTGATGCTGCCATCTGCCTCACCCAGGGCCATAGCTCACCTCAGAGCCTACGTCTGGCTCTCCTATAAAAGATGTCCTGATACCTGCCCACTGTCCTGATACCTGCAAACAACACTGCCCAGGGTGAATGTTTTTGGAAGCCCTGGGTAGATTTTGGGCAGGGATGGAGACATAACTGGTGAGTTTTCAGAGGAGGAATGGGTGGAGCCATCATACAGCCATGAGAAGGTGATATTTGAGGAAACATATGAAATTAATTTGTTTTATTTGTATCTAAAATAGAATCAACTTTTTAACATAGGAATATAGAAGTGCAATGTTTCTTTTTTTTTAATTTTTTAGTATTTGTTTAGTTTTGAGAGAGAGAGCATGAGTGGGGAAGGGGCAGAGAGAGAGGGAGACACAGAATCTGAAGCAGGCTTCAGGCTCCTGAGCTGTCAGCATGGGGCCCGACATGGGGCTTGGACTCATGAACGGTGAGATCAGGACCTGAGCCAAAGTTGGACACTTAACTACTGAGCCACACAGGCGCTCTGAGAAATGCCATGTTTCTTGATTACACTTGTCAGGAGCCTCATCTGGAACTGGCACTTTTCCTGGATGGGGAAGAGTAGCTGTACTTAAGTCTATGTCAGCTTTGCTCTGGGACTCACTTCCTAAAGGCACGTCTCTGAAGAATGCCCTTTTCTACCCAGGTACAGGGTCCTCATGCAAGTCTGGAAAGGCTGGTGCCACTCTCCTTAATTCCCTCCAGACACAGAATTCATCTGGGAAGTGGAATGAAAGAACATTGTCTTTAGTGCATAGATCAACATAAAACTTATTGAAATTGCAGGATGACTTTTTAAATGTTTTCTAAGGTTAACTCATTTCTAGGCGAAAAGATGTAAAAGTGGGGTGTAACACTACTTAGATTAGCTTAGTGCACATGAAAATATTTTGTATTCTTTCTCAGCTGTATTGGACTTCTGCTCTATTGATGTCCTGCCAACAGAACCAGCAGCAATACCAACCCCTCCAAAGCGTCCCTCACCCCAGTGCCCAGCCTCATGTCACCCTCCAGTCTCTTCCTGCAGTGGCTTCATATCTGGGGGTGGCAGTAGCTGTCTGGGTCACTACAGGACCCGTCTTTTCCTTCAGAGCCGGCACTATGAATGTGAGTCCTTGGAGGCTCCAGCTGCTGCCAGGGCTCTGTGGGTTGCTGCTGACTAGCGACCTGGGGGACCACTGAAGAGCAAAGAAGGAAAAGCCAGATATTCCTGGGCCTTCCCAGGCCAGATGCTTTTTCCTCTTTGTTGATCTTTTTACCCTCTACCTCCTGGGTTCATCATGCTTTATGTAGACTAAAGAGGTTTTCCAGCTGGAATTCTCAGTGGATTTATAATCCCCAAAGTTTAGTATGGAACCAGACTTGCTCTTGATCTTTTAACCTTATTCAACAATAAAGTTCAAATTGTATGATCAGAGTTGTGTTTTATTCCATTTTATTGAAGCCCCTTCTCAGAGCTGGGATCCTCAGAAACTGTTATAATGAGATCTTTAATTTTGTGTACCTCTTTCATTGCCATGTGAAGCAAATGCGAGATCCATTCAATCTTCAAGTCAGAGCTACTTCAGATGATGGCAGCAAAAGCAGGGATGCATCTGTTGGGGCAGAGGGTTCAGACCAGGAGTGGGTAGACCCAGACACAGTAGCAGAGTCTTCAAGATATCACCTCCTATATCATGACCACTTCTTATTTAATCAACATTTTATTTTTCTACCCTTGTTCTAGAGATGGTTTGTGTGTTTATGATTGTAAATAACACAAAGCTTAACATCTTAAAATTCTGAAGTTTTGTTTGAATTTTAGAATATTTTCTAAGATTCAGTGTCCCAATTTAGAATTCATTATAAAGATTTTGTAACAGAACTATGTAAGAGGGTGGTTTTAATGGCTCTAACACAGAATTGGAGAGTATCTCTTTAAAATAATCAATGATGGGTATAAAATTATATTTTATTGTTTTCATTTGTATTTCTTTATTTGGGAGAGTCAACGTTTTTCCAAATATTTATTGTTTCTTTGAATTCTCTATTTTGTGAATTAAAAAAACATGTTTATTCATTTTTTAAATTTATTTTTGAGGGAAAAAGAGACACAGAGCATGAACAGGGGAGGAGCAGAGAGAGAGGGAGACACAGAATCTGAAGCAGGCGCTAGGCTCTGAGCTGTCAGCACAGAGCTGGATGCAGGGCTTGAACTCACAAACTGAGATATCATGACCTGAGCCAAAGCCAGATGCTTACCTGACTGAGCCACCCAGGCACCCCGATGTTTGTTGATTTTTGAGAGAGACAGAGAGAAAGAGCCAGTGAGCACGTGCAAGTGGGGGAGGGGCAGAGAGAGAGGATCTGAAGCAGGCTCTGAGATGACAGCGGGAGCCCAAAGCAGGGCTCACCCACGAATGAGATTATGACTGGAGCTGAAGTCAGCCGCTCAACTGAGTGAGCCACTCAGGTGCCCCTCTATTTTGTGAATTTTTAAATAACTATTACCAGTTATCTCTAAGCTCTTATATTTTCTTATTGCTCACATGTGATTTTGAAATTCATTAAGTTACATAATGTAGTCATTTGTGTCTCTAACAAATGCTACAAATTTGATTGGTTATTTTATTAATTATATAAATTGCTCTTCCCTTAGAAGAGAATGGCATGATTCTTCATAATTCAACTCTTTTGTAGGTGACTTTCTAGGTTCATTCATATGAGTCCTGAATAATTTTTAGTCAGGTGATTTAAATATTTCATGGTTAGTGGCTTTACATAAAGGGCGACTTGAGCTCATAGACTGAACCCAGGGTTTGCCTATTTATAGCATGTGGCCAATTGACAGAATTTTCTTACTAATTCTAACAATATTCAGATCAATTATTTTATTTTACTTTGATGATAGTTTTGTGTCATTCTTTCTTTTACATATATATCATATACATGTTTCTATACTATTTAATTTGTTAAAATTTCAGCAAAAAACTAATTTATAATGGTAATTGGCACATTATGATTTTTGCTTATGTGAAACAAATTGTGTTCATCATCTCACAGATAATCTTATTTCTCAGAATTTTCTAAGATCTTTTTTATTGAGATCTAATATTGAATTTTATTAAGTATTTTTTAGAATTTGTTAAGACAGTTATGTACATACTTTTCTGAATAACATTTGAGGTCTTTGGAAGACTGATTCTTTGAGTTTGGAAGGAGGACAGCTGAAGAAACTGAGGTGTGGAGAGGTGACGTCACTGTTGCAAAGTCACAAGTGAAGGTGGTAGTAAGGCCAGAAATTGGACTCTGCTCCCACACTTGGAACTATGGCTCCCTGCTATGGATAAAGGGAACAAAATTACTTAAAAATTATTGGGTTACAAGTTAGTTAGGACCTGTGCCTACATTTTACCTTTTCAACCTTATCTTCCTCATCTGGTCCATCAAAAACATCAACATAAGTCTTAGAGATCTCACTGCTGCCCCTAAGTCCATCCTGTTAGGAGACTCTGCCTCTTTTTTTTTTTTTTCCAAAAAAATTTTTAAGCTTATTTATTTTTGACAGAGATACAGAGCTTGAACAAGGGAGGAGCAGAGAAAGAGGGAGACACAGAATCTGAAGCAGGCTTCAGGCTCTGAGCTGTCAGCACAGAGCCTGATGCGTGGCTCGAACCCATGAACCATGAGATCATGACCTCAGCTGAAGTCCAGTGCCTAACTGACTGAGCCACCCAGGCACCCCTGAGATTCTGCCTCTTGATTCTGCATCTTTCCCAAGATCTTGAACCTCTGAAACAAACATGGTGGTCACACTCTTGCAAGTGGTCACACTCTTGAGCCTTCCTATTATTTTTTTCTGCTTATTAGTCACTTTGCTTATGATGCTTACTTGTGCAGACATTAGTGAATACTAAAGGTTAAAGGTACACACTTTTAGTCATGAAATAAATAAGTCATATGGGTGAAAAGTACAGCATAGGGAATATAGTCAATAATAGTGTAATAATGTTGTATAGTGACAGACAGTGACTACACTAGTGGTGAGCATAGCATAACGTATAGACATGGTAAATCACTGTACTGTATGCCAGAGAGTAATGTAACATTGAGTGACAGAAGGCCATTCCTAGAGTGATGCTTGCCAGGAAACTCTTTCCCACCCTACCCAGCACATGCATTCTGAGTTTGTTGCCCAAGTTACACAAAGGCAGTTAGTTCCTGGTCCTTGCAGGGAAGGAATGCAAGCTTGGAACTGAATCATCTTTGTCCTTGGTATCACATTCATCATCAAAACACTAGTATCAACTTTGTCATCATCAGGCACCTATTTTTCATGATAGATGTTTCTAGAGGTACTTTGTGAGAAGGTACTTTGTGAGAGGTATTTTGTTTATTTGTACATAAACAAATGTATCTTATGAAAATACATGGAAAGAGTTGGCTATCAAGAGGAACTTTCCATAATTGGGAACATTCAACACTAAATTTTCTCATCTTAGGTGTCTGTGGTCTGAGATAGAAGAAAGGGTTATGTTTTTGTGTTGTTTTTTAGTTTGTTTTTCTAATTATGGGAAGAACTCTTTCCGTATCCTAATTTTCTTGTATGTTAAGAAAACTCATGCGTTTCCTTAATGGTTACCATGGTGCATGTGTGCCCATGTCTCTGTGTGTGTGAGTGAGTGTGTGTGTGTGTGTGTGTGTCCATGTATGTGAACAAGAGAAAGAGAGAGACGTATTGGAGGAGAAAGAGGGAGGGAGAGAGAGAGAGAGAGAGATCGGAGGAAAGGAGAGGAGGGAGGGAGACTTTCTGAGAAGGGTTATAACTTAGTGGAAACATAGACAGGGCTACCAGACTTCTCATTGTTGTCTCCATGGGGGGACTCCATGGGACAGAGCAGAGTCATGACACAACTCTCAACAAGAATCAAGATGTGCCCATACATAAGACCATTTTATATCTCCACCTCCCTAGGCTGACCCAAGTACAAGTACAAATATGCTAACCTCCAAGATCCAATCTGGAGGATTCTTAGAGAAGCAGCTCTGTAAAAGATTTTTGGTGCCTTGATTGAAGGCTTTATTCCCACACACAGATTCATGGACTTGACCCAATGAAAAGAGCAATGTTTACTCCAGGGGAGTGGATTGAGCCCTGGGAAGTGGTATCTTGGTAAATGTTTAAGTAGTGGGATTTCTGGGAAAAAAAAGGAATGTGAATTGGTGCCAATTTCAAAGATGCAAATATTTCCACCATGGCAGATTTCAAGCTACCAAACTGAGAGCACTGAATGCAGAGTTGGGAAGGGATGCACACATTGGCTGTCCAGCCCACTACTGGACTGGGACACTAGACCAAACATTACTGAACCTGTTGGGAAGAAAAGCCTCATGGCACCTGGTAAACCTTGCATAGAAGCTACTGGATCCCAATGTGGAGGTGGATCTAGGCCAAAGGGATATTTCTTAAAGATAGACAAGGGTGAGTTTAAGACAGAGGTTGGAAAGACAGGCATTCATAACCTCCTTAGAAAAGGAATTTTAAAGACCACGGTGCTAGCATCCTCTATCTAGCAGCAATTTGGTCTCCACAAACCTGAACCAGAGCCAAGGGGAAGAGTATGATTTACAGAATGCCACATATATATTTGTTCCCCCAAAGCCCTGCCTGAGGCTGCCTGAGGTTGGGAGTTCCCACTTCTAGCTCAGTGTGGAAAGAACCAATGGGCTACGGAATGTCAGGAAGAACCTGCACATGCTTTGCTTGTGCAAGAGCCACGTCCTGCTCCTTCCAGAAGCATGGCTCACCTGAAGCCCAGCCCTGGAGCCCATATAAAAGGTGTCCCTGCTGCTGGCACCTCATCTCCTCAGCTTCCTCAGGGACATGATTGCGGTTGTCTGAGACCAGGGTGAGTGTTTCTATGAGACCCAGGGGGGCACTGGGCAGTGTGGAGATGGAGGTGGAATGCCATTCTGGGAGAGGGGCAGACTGGAGTGTGGAGTGGAACAGAACAGTGGGCATGGACAGAAAATCAGGACTGATGCTCTGGACCAAGCAGGAACCACTTAGGAGGGCTAGTGGTCAGAGGGGGAGGTGATATATGTAGTCAGAGACAGAGATGATATATGACCAAGAACTATACAGTCTTGCAGTGAGTGGCCTGCTAACACTGAGCCCATTGCTTCGAAGGAAGCTTTTCCCTGACTGTGCAGATCCCCAATTTATACTGTGTGTGTGTGTGTGTGTGTGTACACATATATACATACACACAGACACAGACACATACACACACATCTATGACATATATATATCTCAATATATATGGACTCAATATGTCTTTGAAAGGACATGAGATATCCATTCTAGTATTTCATTCTAGCATTTGGATATTGCTTGATGTATGAATTCAGCTGCTGTTCTTAATCACTTAAGAATCAGGAACTGTGGGGGCGCCTGGGTGACTCAGTTGGTTAAGTGTCCAACTTTCGCTCAGGTCATGATCTCACACCTCGTTAGTTTGAACCCTGCATCAGGCTCTGTGCTGACAGCTCGGAGCCTGGATGCTGCTTCAAATTCTGTGTCTCCTTCTCTCTGCCCCTCCCCTGCTTACACACACACACACACACACACTCTCTCTCTCTCTCTCTCTCTCTCTCTCTTTTTCTCCCTCTCTAAAAAATAAATAAACATTAAAAAAATTAAAAAAACAAGAATCAAGAACTGTAGACCACTCTAAAAAAGTAAAGTAGTAGTTTCAATGAGGTTAGTAAGTCTATTCACACAGGCTGCTACACATAAGTTTACAAACACTTATATCTTCATGAATGAAGATGTTACTTGAAATACACACTAAACCTAGTTTAGGTTCAATGAGTTAACAACAGAGCTATTACCATATGCTTCAACACCTAAGTTTACATACACTTAGATCTTTTTTTTAACGTTTTTATTTAAATTCCAGTTAGCATAGTGTTATATTAATTTCAGGTGTACAATATAGTGATTCAATACTTCCATACATCACCTGATGCTCATCACAACAAGTGCACTCTTAATCCCCATCACCTATTTCACCCATCCCCCCCACCCTTCTCCCGTCTGGTAACATCAGTTTGTTTTCTATAGCTAAGAGTCTTTTTCTTGGTTTGCCTCTCTCTTTATTCCCACCCCCTTTTTTTTCCTCATTCTATTTCTTAAATTCCACATATGAATGAAATCATAGGGTATTTGTCTTTTTTAAAATTTTTTAAATGTTTATTTATTTTTTGAGACAGAGAGAGACAGAGCATGAATGGGGGAGGGTCAGAGAGAGAGGGAGACACAGAATCGGAAACAGGCTCCAGGCTCCCAGCTGTCGGCACAGAGCCTGACGCGGGGCTCGAACTCACGAACTGCGAGATCATGACCTGAGCAGAAGTCAGACGCTCAACCGACTGAGCCACCCAGGCGCCCATTTGTCTTTTTATTACTGACTTATTTCACTTAGGATTATACTCTCTGGATCCATCCATGTTGTTGGAAATGTCAAGATTTCATGCTTTTTATGGCTGAGTGATAGTCTATATATATATATATATATATATACCGCAGCCCAAGTGTCCATTGACTGATGAATGGATAAGGAAGATGTGCACATATTTTAGATATCCTTCCCCAACCCTGCGGAAGGATTTCAAAAGAGGGAGAAATTTAATGCCTCTGAAGGTTAATTCTAGGTATGTTTCTGTTTTCTCATTCAGGTTGGCTGAAATCCCACCAAGATGTCCTGTCAGCAGAACCAGCAGCAGTGCCAACCCCCTCCCAAATGCCTGCAAAAGTGTCCCACCCCTAAATGTCCCCCTAAATGTCCACCCAAGTGCCCCCAAGTCTCTTCCGGCTGTGGCTCCAGCTCTGGGGGCGGAGGCTGCTGTAGCTCTGGGGGTGGTGGCTGCTGTCTGAGCCACCACAGGCAACGCAGGTCCCACTGCCACAGACACCAGAGCTCTGAATGCTGTAGCAGTGGCAGCAGCCAACAGGCTGAAGGATCTGACTGCTGCTCTGGGGGCTGCTGCTGACCTTAACCAAAAGGAACACTGAGGAACAGCGTTGCAAGCATTAAAAGACAAAAGACCCACTGCAGCTTGGTGTTTTTGTCCCCTTTTCTCTCTTGTCTTACCCACCTGGGATTTGCTGGTGATTTGCTGCTCAGAAGCCATCAACTTTATGCTTTGGGTTTGCGCTCTTTTTGGCCTCATGTGAATATCAATTTTACTCAGGTTGTTGAAAAATATCCTAAAGATGTGCTTTGCAACTGTAAATTTACCTTCAAGTCCCAATTTTATTGGTGGTTTTTATTCCATTTTTTTCTTTTTCTTACCTAAATCCTTGTCCTCCCTGGCTAGAAAGACAGACTTACCGCTTTTACTAGACTAGAAAAAACCAACCAATTAAACTTTAATGAATTGATATTTAATGTATGTTTATCTTCAAGAAAATCTAAACTTCTACAGTATTCATGTGAAGTCAGTAAATTAGGATGGACTAGAATTCCCAGAGGAATCTAACTTAAAAAAAGATTAGGAGGGAGTAGGGCAAATGAGGAGATGTGGGTCAAAGAGTACAAACTTCTGGTTAGAAGATGATAAATTCTGGGGATCTGATGTACCACATAGTGATTATAGATAATAGTACTTACTGTACTCTACACTTGAAAGTTGACAAGAGTAGATCTTAAATGTTCTTGGCACAAAAAAAGAGATGGCAATTATGGACGTTAAATTTATACAATGTTACATATCAATTATATCTCAATAAAGCTGGAAAAACATTAGTGATGAAAAATAGCCATGCTACTCAAGTGATTTGGACAGAAGATCCTATTAAGTAAAAAATGTAATTGTTGCTTCATGCATACCTCCTAAGGACAATCTCTCTCCGTCTCTCTCTGTCTCTCTCTCTCTCCTACTTGCTCACTGTTTTTAAGAGAATTGAGATAACAGAATAGTCCCAGCTCCAGTTGGGAACTGATGGAGAAAGCTTGCTGATCATCTTTGAAAGTGCTCTCTTTATGCTGTGTTGTGAACATACAGAAGTTTGGTTAAATAAAGTATGATTAAAACCCAGACTTTTTAATTTTTCAGTTTTTTTTTAAAATTTTAGTTTTTAGAAGACTATTTATAGAGACCCAAGCATCAGGATTGGAATGAAGTTCTTTCCTTCTCTTTTCCATATGCTGCCCTAGAGATAGGAAGCTCCTTGTTTCTGAGCTCTGCTGATTTGGGCTCTCTCTCAGAAGCCTTGTATATGATAGATTAGATATTGCAGACCCATCCTAGCCTTGTAGTCATGTGGAGAGCTCAAATGAATTCACTGAGAGGAAACAATGAAGAGCTGAGGTGGACATCAATATGGCTCCCTTAAGCTTTTTGAGAAACCCTTTTTGAAATAAGCCTGATTTGTTATTGTTCTTGTATTCACCACCATTTGAGATTGCATATCTATTTCCCTCATTTTTTAAATGCCGCTTCCCTTCTCCCTGGAGAAGATTGCACTGTGTAATTTATATTATAAAAGTTTCAGGATGTCAGTGTCCAGTCATGAGAACAGAGACTACTACGGCTATTTGAAATAGAGAGGAGTTTAATGCAGAGAGCTTGTTATAAGAGTATTGGAGGGGCTAAAGAAGTAAGAAGGGCACCTGGGGTTACCCAGAGATATGGAAGCATCAAAGCCATGGCAGCAGTGCCAGACTCCTACCTGTCATCCTGTGACTTGCCAAATAGCTGTGTTTGCTCAGGAGGGCCCTGGAAACAAAAGTATTTTGTTTTCAGGGAGCCTCAAATCAGCAGGGCTATGTAACAAGGAGCTTCATGTCTCTAGAATGGAGTGTGAGGAGGAGAAGGGTAGAACTTCATTCTAATCCTGGTCTGAGAAAAGGGTAGAAGACAGTGGTAGAAATGACCAGGGACTGCGGTGATGAGATCTCAGACTTTTTGGGATGCAATTCATCTGAATTAGAAGAAAGCTCCTATTTCTTACCCTGCCTATCTGCTTTCAGGCTTTTTTTGCCCAGGATTGAATGCAATTGTGAGTATTCCATATAGTTGATATGGGATAATGGACACCAATCCTAGCAAAACTAACCCACATTCAATTAATACTTGCTCATATGTTAGACACATGATTTACTTCATGTTAACATTTGTCTGGAGTATTTATTCAAAAATATATATATAAGGTGCCTACTATGTTCCAAGAACAGTTTTAAGATCTAAGAATATAGATGTGAACAAAACATAAAATTTTCTCCCTCACTTAATTTATTCTAATAAAGAAACAGATGACAAACAAAATGAATAAGGAAAAATATGTTATTTACTCATCCAACAGGTATATTTTGCTTGAGAAAAGCACTGTGGATAGAGCAGTGAACCAAAAGGGTGAAGATACCTGATAGAGTTTACAATATAATGTGAGAAAATGGAAAACATGTACATACTTAAAATATGTCATGTGTTAAATGGTTGCAAACTCTATGGGGAAAAACAAGGCTTGGAAGAGGGATAGGGTCTGCCAGGTAGGTGATGGTTATGCTTTTAAACAGGGTCACTAGCAATGGCCTTCCCAAGGTCATAACTGGACAAAGACTGAAGGAAGTGAGCAAGTTAGCCACATGGGTGTCTGGGAGAACATTTTGGGGAAAGAAAAAAAAAGAACAAAGTTCCCTGAAGTAGGAGGTGCCTGTAACATCAGATGAACTGCAAGGAGACCATTGTATCAAGGGATTGAGTAGGGGACAGTGTGGGACATGAAGTTAGAAAGTAAGGGTGGGGGGTCATGGGTCCAGTCTGTGTATCCCTTTGACAGTGATTGTAAAGACTTAGGCTTTGACCTTGAACAGAGTGAGAAGTCATTAGAATGCATTTAGCAGAAGAGTTGCATGATCTATTAGTATCTCTGTTTTACAGATGAAGAAGCTGAGATCCAGAAAAGTTCAGTAGATTGCCTAAGATTATGTAACCAGGCTGTGAGGAGAACCGTGTACTCTCTGGCATAAGTTTGTAGGAATGAAGTTGGTCCTTTGTGTGTTGGTCTTAGGGTGCGGGTGGGGGATTGGGATAAAGGACAAAACATGCTATTTTCACTGGAAGGATGGATGGAGTGGTTGAGGTAGGGGGGTGCTCCAATAGGGAATATGATTCAGTGGATTATATTTGCAGTAATGTATTAAGGAAGCAGAGAACTTCCTTGTATCCTAAAATGCAAAGATGAGGCCATTTCTACTAAAAATTTCAAGGGATGGTCCTTAAAGTCTGAACTTAAACAGCTCTACAAAGTGGTAGATAAACCCAAGAGACTGGTTACATTTTGTGTGCTTTAAGAGAATAAAATAAGGGAAAGGCTGACAGAAGTTCAAGGAAACCAACCCCAGTGGGTCATACTAGGAGAAAGAGGGATATACGGGCACCAGTGTTCCCTGGCCTCTGTAATCAAGAGGGTTCTGGTGCTGTCTTACCATGTGTTTCTGACCCAGACATAACCCAGGCTTTGATCCAGGTGGGGCTCGGTTCTCAAATTTCAATGACCCACATGTGCACACAGTGGGAATCCTGTGTGACCCTCCTCTACATACATGAAAACAGTCTCTGCTCCATAAAGGATGTTCCTTTGAGGACTTTCACTGGATCCTCTTGTGGTAGTTTTGGTGGGGTTGGGGGATAGGGAAGGAGGCAAGGATGAGGTCAGGTGAGGGTGTTCCCTAAAAAGCCTACTCGGTGGCCATGTGTTGTAAGGGAATGTATCTTGGATGAAATTCAGAAATTGCTGTCTAAAGTCTGCTCCTACTTGGATGTGTAGCCTTGATCAAATTTCTTCCCTTCTCTGTGGGCTTCAGTCCCAATATAGGGGCCAGTTTCTATGCCTGTAATGGCCCTACCTTTGCCAGTCCTCCATTCTGTGGTTCTATGATACAATCTCCTGATAATATAGGAGGAATCTCATATTGTCACTGGAATAATGGTTCAGGGGATCTCTGGCAAAAGTCTCAGAGTTGAGCCTGGAGCGGAGAGGTACAGAGACATGGGATCTAAGGGAGGGGACCTCTGTATTGTCTTCTCAGACACAGAAGTGAGATTTCTCTTGCACAATTCTTGTGCCCTCCATATCCTATTTCTGTGGCTTCTCACTTCCTCTTACTTCTCTTCCACACAAAAAAAGAGGGGCCCAGATTTTGCCCTTGAGTTCCTACAGTCCCTGATCAAGGAAAACACCCAGGATGTGAGGAGGCCCATGGCCTGTCTTCAAGGAGCAACATGTCAAATTGGGTACTTGCCCCTCCAATTTACTGGTCAGAGTTGGGTTACCACTGAGTTGAAATCTTGATTTGGTTCATGCACTTATGGGTACAACTTCAAACATGTAATTCATGTCAGGATTCCTTGATGCTGGTGCTATAAAGGACCTTAAGATCATCTAGTATACAGTTTCTGACTATCCAGATAGTAAGTCTGGAAATGAACTAACCAGTGGACTGCAGAGAGCTTTTAAAGACCGAAGGTTTTCTTAAGGAGAGCAGCCCATTAAGCCTCAGATATTAAGACTCAGATATTGCCTTGTGTTATGGCAGGAGCCAGACTCCATGACATGTTTTAGTCCCCTCCATCTCAGAGATGCCATGATTCTGAATTTGTGATCCTGTTATTCTGTGAATTCATGATTCTCTCTATCTATTACCCTGTGAGTCTACCAGACTATTATTGCATGAATCCACAGGTCTCTGCTTCTATGGGCTTATGTCCAAAGAGATAAGTGGTGCCTTCTGAGGATAACCCTGTGACTCATCCTGGCACTTGTACCTGTCATCTGACTTCTCCACACCTTGCCTTTCCAGCCTATAAAATGCATGGGACACAACCCACACAACAGTTTTGGTGGCACATGGAAACAGTATCCTCATCAGAGATGTTCGTGCTGACTGAAGATGTCAAACCCATTACTGACAGCCTGACCCCATGGAGAGGAAGTGAGCCAGTCAGAGCTGAGAGATATCATGACGTGCACAGAGTAGCTAATAGCAGGATGGGCATTCGCTGCATGGAGGAAGGAGGTTGGTTTAGGCTGTACTGTAAAGCATCCTCATTCACTCAGTCATTCATCCATTGGTCCAGTTAGTGTTCCCAGGTACTGTGCTAGAGCCAGGTGATATACAATGAGCATGTCCACAGTTACCAATGCACAGAAATTATAGTCTAGTGGGAATAACTGCAGAGGCAGTTAGGATATGAACACATTTCCTTTGTAGAACAAGCTCTTATAATCATAGAATATCATAGCTAAGAGGGGCTTTATTAACTATAACTTCATTAACATTAACTGCCTAGAGATAGCAAGGCACAGTGGAGCCACACTGTGCATCAATGGCAGAATCAGAACTAGGGCTGAGTTATTTGTGCCTTGAACAGTTTCTGTTTTGTTGACATGCCCTAAAGTGGTTGGCCTTCTAGGGCATTTTCTTCCCTGTAGAGAGGGGCTGTCCCATCCTACATCTGATATAGAGGGCTTCTTAATGACCATGTCTGTTGGCTAAAAGGTATGGTTCCTAAAACTTCATGTATTTCAATGCTAAAAACAACATGTGGCAGAAAAAAAAGTGGAATAAACCTGGGTTCAAAATTATGGATCTACCACTTCTTGCTATGTGAGCTTGGGCAAGTTTGGCTCTTTATTTATTTAACACAGTCTTATGGAGACTAAATGTGATGAGCTACCCTCTGTGACATGTACAGCTTCAATAAAAGATAATCCTTGTCCCATTTCCATCATAAAACATCAGGCCTGGGTGTCAACTGAGGTGGGACAGAGGAGGACAGGCAATGGAGCAGCCTTAAACCACTTCCCTCCCCTCTTCCCTGATCCCCTTCAGGACAGGGACTGGTGGGCTTCACACACAAATCTATGGAGTGCTACAGGCCCACCCAATGTGGGGAAGCAGGAAACTTTCCAAGCCTGGGGCTGAATCTCCCCCTTGCTTCCTCCAAATTGTTCAGGGGCAGACTCTGCAAGATTTGGCTTGCATCAAGCGTCTGTGGACTAATGGGGGTTTGTTTTCTTTGTTTAGGAAACTGGGGAGCCTTAAGGCTTATGGGTCCTGGGTAAATTGAGATCCATTATGGAAAAATGCAGAGGCAGCTGTTCCCTTAAAGGCAGTGGGACCATGGTGGGACCTACATTGGCTGATATGAGGGAGTGGCAGTTTGCAACCAGGACTTGGCTCAGGATCAAGATACCTTTCTGCATTGGGCAACCTGACATGGTTCAGTGGGAAGAGCATGGGCTCTGAAACTAGACAGACTTGGATTTAAATGATACTCCATTGCCTATCAATGGGACAACCTTGGTGAAATAGGCCTCTGGGTCTCAGTTTCATTGTCAAAATATGGCTAACATAGCCTACCTCACAGGATGCGCTTAATGCATATTATTCCCATGTCTCTTGCTGTATTTACTACATTGAAGAAAGGGAAGGAGGCAGATATTCAGGGACAGTGCTACATCCAGAAATAAAAAGCAACATGTTATAGTGATAAAGACCATGGCCTATGAAAGCAAACTGCCTGCGTGTGAATTTGAGCTTCTTACCTAATTGCTTTGTGACAATGGATAACTTCCTTAATCTTTCAGGAACTGTTTGGCACATAAGGAACATTCAGTTAAATGTTAGATTCCTCTATTATTGTTATCACACAGTGTTCATTTGGCTAGAATTCCCACTGTACTGGGTTCTTGGGGATCTAGGCTTGGTAGTGAGGTCCAGGAAGGTGAGGATGGGGAGGCCGTGAGGCACAAGCTGAGGATTGGGGGTCATAAGGGCATGAGAAGCTGAGGAGAGACATCCCAGATATAGAACCTGAGGTCTGAGATCATTAAGTTCCTACCTAGTTTCCCAAATAAACTTAGAATAACCTGCCAGTCCATGGAATTAACCTGGAGTTCTTGGGCGGGGAGGTGGGGGGGCGGGGAGGGGGCTGCTGCCATATGGAGGCAAAGACCACCAGGCTCAGCAACCCAAACCAGCAGGATTCACCATGGAGGCCCTTGGAAAGAACACACTGTTTTGGCTGGGAAGAAGCAGTGTAGCTTTGGGCACAGTGTATGAAACACTGAGAAGCTGACAGCATCTTGGACGAGTCCTTAAAGACTCAAGTGACCTAGAAATGGTTTCGTAGGTACAGATCTCACAGGTATCTCATCTCTCATAACTTCTAGGAAAAGAAGACTGACTTGTTTCATGAAGAAGGCCACAGGAATCATTTATCTCATGTTCTGGAAAATTCAGTGTCAAGCAGAGACATGCCCTGCCTCTGAGTGAAGAGCCAGGCATACTGGGGAAGAATCTCACTAATGCCGTGCCAGTCCTGGTCCTCGTGATCTCTCCTGCTTCATTTAGATGCCATTAAATTGCCTCATTGCCACCCTATAAAAGGCCTCTCCAACAGCCAACTCCTTAGATCCCTGGCTTCTTCCTGTCTTGCTCCTGTCAGCGAAGAGGGTAAGTCTGTGCCTGGGATTAGGGACACAGCAGGAAGGAGAGATGGCTCTGGGGTAGGATGAGGGTGGTCAGGACTTGTCATGAGGGCGGCCACTGAAGGAGCTGGGGCAGAGCTGGTGGGAGCTGGAGGCTGGAGTGTGATGGGGAGAGGCAGCTAAGCTGAGTGGTGGGTCCTGCGTGAAAGGTATTCTCCAGAGAAATGCCGCCCTCTCTCCCTCTGTGTGCAGTCATGTGTTTTTCTCCTGCGTCTTTTTATGGGGTGAAGTGGTAGTCCGGCTCACTCGAAGAGCAAATGGTGGAAACTCGCTCAAACTCCGGCCTCATCAGGCTCTGCGGGGCTCAGCTTGAGACTCACACTGGCTCAGGGGCCACTGATAAGAACTTGCCTTTCCTGGGGCTGCCTGGCCTGGCAGGAGGGAATAGGGAAGCCAGTCTTGAGAGAACTGGTGGTAAGGGAAAATCACCCGGGCAAGAATTACCCAAGGAGAATCTATAATGCAGTCACCAAAGTGAGTAAGAGAGGGGGCTTGGAGAATTGGGTAGAAACATACATCACTCCTCCCACCTCTTCATTTTCCACTGTGGAAACTGAGGCATACAGCCAGGCACAGGCAAAAAGCTAAACAAGATGCTTGGCTCTCAGTCCAGCGTGTGTTAGGTCTGGGTGCTTGTGACCTTCTCTTTTTGAGAAGCCTTTTTGGCTTCCACTTACAGACCCTTCTATTCAAAGGGGATGCTGTGGATTTCCCTGGGAACCTTCCTAGTTCTGATGAGACCTTCCTTTTCAGATTTTGCAAAGCCACAGGAAGATGTGTGACCAGCAGAAGCAGCCACAGTTCCCCCCATCTTGCGTGAAAGGCTCAGGATTAGGAGCTGTGCAGAGTACTAAAGGTACCTCTGTGAAAGGCCCAGCTCCATCCCAGACTCAAACCTGCATGAAATGCCCAGCTCCATGCCAGACTCAAACCTATGTGAAACATGTAACTCCTTGCCCAACCCAAACCTATGTGAAATACCAAGTGCCATGCCAGACTCAAACTTATGTGAAATATGCAGCTCCTTGCCAGACATATGTGAAGTGCCCAACTCCGTGTCAGACAACCTATGTGAAGTGCCCAGCTCTGTGCCAGACGTATGTGAAGTGCCCAGCTCCGTGCCAGACAACCTATGTGAAGTGCCCAGCCCCCTGTCAGACCCAGACATGCTATGTACAGGGCCCTTCTTCTGGCCAGACCTACTACGTTCAGGCTCCCACAAGTGGCTTGGCCATGTCGTGCTGCACCCCTGACCCATCCTCTGCTCCCAGTTCCACCAGCTACTGCTGCTTGGCTCCTCGGACCTTCGGGGTGAGTCCCCTGAGACGCTGGATCCAACGGCCCCAGGACTGCAACTCAGGATCATCTGGCTGCTGTGAAGATTCTGGGTGCTGTAGCTCCGGGTGCTGTGGCTCTGGGTGCTGTAGCTCCGGGTGCTATGGTTCTGGGTGCTGCTGTTTGGGAATTATCCCTATGAGGTCCCGAGGTCCTGCATGCTGTGATCATGAGGATGACTGCTGCTGTTAAATACAGAATGGCCCTGCTCTACCTTCTGGAACCTTCACCAGCCTCTGGCCCCCTCCCTGTATTCCTGGTGATGTAGAATCTCACTGCTTCACTGTGCACTGTGCTTCTCTATCAAGGCAGCCTGCCAGAGTTAGTGAACCCCCAAACTTTGGCAAGAATAAAGCTCTGAATGCAATTCACAGTGACATCCTGTGTATTTGGTCCATATTTATGCTTTTCTATCAGAAAGTCTTCCTCTTGCTTCTCAACAAAGGGAAAGGTCTGTACAGATATGAACAAGCCTACCAAGCTGCTGCAATCCCAGCCTGGGATCCTGAGTATTCTAGAATTCTGCTAATAAACTTCCCTGTGCAAGTTAGCTGGAGATTTGGGGGTTGGGGGGTGCCTCTTTCCTGCCCTCTGTTGAGGAGAGGATCTGGCCATGCTGAGGCCCTTATGGCAGCATGATTGCTATATGTAAACTCAGGGTTCAGTTTTCTGGATGTTGAAAGCCTGTGAAATCAGATCTGCTCAGGAGCCTCATGATGATGCCCCTGCTTCTGTGCGAGTGGCTCTATGGATTCCATTTTCTTATCTGATGTGCTTGCCCTCCTGCAGCCACAGGGTCAAGATCTGAGGGAAAGGGTGAGGACTCCCCTGAAGCCATGTTGGCCTGGGAAACACCCCTGGTAGTGAGGGAGACGTTGTCAAGAGGAAGGAGAGCCTTTTGGCATAAGCATCTGGGTCTCGGTCCAGACACCCTTCCTCATGAGCACTTCTTCCATTACTTTGTTGACTTTGGGGGGTTGGAGTAAACTTTTATAACTAGAGATCGTAAACCCACACATTAAAAAAAAGGTAGGGGGTTAGTGCTGTTCAAAGCAGCTTCACAAGTCCTGGTGCATGAGCAGAAGAGGCAGCATGTTTGGTGAGTATGTAAATGAACATTCCAACAAGAGCTGGGGACCTTGGGTTTGTTTCTAAGCAACCTCCGTTGGGTTGCTCTGGACCACTGGCATAAAGTCATCTGGACAACTGTGCTGCCTTTGAACATCTAAGTCACCCATGGTCTCCCAAATCATAACCCATCCCTCAGCCAAACCCACTGCAGCCCAGTCACTGAGCCCAGTGGTTTCCTCTTACAGCACTGAGTGGCTCCTGCAGTGTTGGAGGTCCCTGAGCTGCTCCTTCAGCAATGAACGTGGGAATGCAATGCTTTGTATTTATTAATTAACAATAAGGTAAGTAGAATGAGCTTATGTATACATTTGAATAGTACATTTGATGCCTGAACCATGCAGGGGTTAGGGGCCTTGATCCCCCACACCATCAAAATTCCACACTTTTGACTCCCCAGAAAGGTAACTACTAGTAGCCTTCTGTTGACCAGAAGCCTTACCGATAACATAAACAGTCAATTAACACATATTTAATATATTAAATTTATATTTATATTTATAATTAATTTATATTTATATTTTTATATATTTATATATTTTTAAATATATATATATTTATATTTATAATTAATTTATATTTATAATTAATATATTAATACAATTAACATATTTTGTATATTATGTGTATTCTATCTTGTATTCTCATAATAAAGTCAGCTAGAGAAAAGAAAGTGTTATTAAGAACATCATAAGATAGAGAAAATACATTTATTATATTGTATTTATTGAAAAAAATCCACATATAATGGGACCTATGAAGTTCAAACCCATGTTGTTCACGGGTCAGCTGCACGACATTTATAGATAAAAATTAAGTTACTTTTTAACTTCTAATTCCACACTCTTTTCTAAGGATGCCTACACTGAGTTTGGATTAAGTCTTTGTATAGCGCCCAGTGGTCCAATGTATGCAGACAATGGGTGGCATCCTAAAAGCCTAGCCCAACACTTATTGTAGGGAATCCATTTCATAACTCATATTTCTAAAACTCCTACTTTCTCTCCTCTTGAATTATCCCATATCCTGAGCACAGATGCTCAAGATTCCCTCACTGAACACCCCCAAATACTCTCTAACATCCAGACAGTGTGGTTTCTTTTGTCTCTTTCTCCCTTGCCACCCCCTTCCCCACCCCCGAATCATGTTTTATCCTGGTGGTACAGCCTGAGTCTCTCTGGCTGCTTTGTTACTTTTCTCTATTCTTTACCAGATCCTGGGATTCTCCTTTCCAGAGAAACTGACCCAGGAACAAAAACCTCTCCCTTGCCCCCCAACGCTTTCTATTGTTTTTATACAGGGAAAAGGGAAGAGACTATAAAGCGTAAATTTCTCTTGGTAGGGAGAGTGAGTAGAAGAAATATAGATGAAAATAAACACATGCATTAATAAATCTCAACCCAATACATATCCTGAAGATCTCCCCTTTTTGTAATGTAGAATCACAGTATGTGATTGCTCTGTGATCATCTGTTTTCATTTAATAGTGAATATTCATCATCAGTTTTTGTTAGTGCATATAATTGTATCTTTTACTTCTTGTGGCTTGTTTTCTGACATTTCTGATGTGTGGCTAGTCAGTGATTTATTTAACCATCCCCTTGTTGCCCTTTATGATACACAGCAAAGCCTTGGATTGTTGAGTGTTCCGCAAGATGAGCAAACATTTCTAATAAATTTTAACTTGATAAACGAGTGATGTCTTGCAATATGAGTGACACTGAGCATCACATGATCACAACTGAGCCAAGGGTTCTTCTCTCTCTCTCTCTCTTTTGTTGTGGGATTGTGGGTGGCCGTCTCCCATGCTCAGATGCTTGGTCTCAGGCAGTGGTGTTTAGAAGAAATCAGTGATTTTTTCAGATCATTGGAAGGTGCCTACAACTGGCACTAGTATATTTTTTGTTACTTCAAAGCACCTATGGATAGTCCTTTGCTTTTCCATACATGAGTAAGCTTAGGAATGCTTTGCTTCATTCTAGGTCAGGCTGCCTGCAGACATAGATCCTTTCTTCTGCTGCCTTATTGCTAGTTACATTAAATACAGTATATGATAAGAGTGTATTAATACTGTACTGTAGTCAACATCCATTAGTGATACTGAAAGTTGTCCTACATGATAACCTTCCTCTCTCTTGTCTCCCTCACACCAGTCACAAAGATTTTCAAAGGTTTTAGGTTAATTTGTTTATTTTTCCTTATTATTTTGTATTTTATTACCATATTGTAATCACTTTTAAATGAATTTTTTGGATTGTGGAACAAATCATCTGAGCTTCCATTATTTCTTATGGGGAAATTCACTTTGATATACAATGTTTTGAACTACAAGCATGTTTCCGGAATGAATTATGTTTGCGAGCCAAGGTTTTACTGTATATTTTCATTTCTCTTTCTTTTTTAATTTCCTTCTCCTACTTTTGGTATCTCTCTGTGTCTCTATCATTATTATGAGTTGCTGCTAAGCTCTTTGTAAATATTTTTGAGGTTTTATATTGAAATATAACACACAGAAAAGTACACAAATTTTAAGTTCATCACTTAATGAACACATCTATGTAACTACCACCTAGACCCCAGAAAGTTAACATCATGTTGAAAGCAAATAAATCAAAGTTCTTGATCCCCATGGAGCAGGGGATTAAGTTTGGAAGCATAAGGTGGGTAGAACAGAAATATTCTTCTATAACTCCAGAAGCTTTGGGAGAGCCCTGCTGTGTGTCATGTAGGAAAGAGCATATATGGAGAAGCAGCCAATGGAATCTAGGCTTTCAAGACACCCAGAGTGTGCCTCCAGGAGCACCTCCCAGTGAACCCCAACACCTGGTGCTGGAGACTCCTCTCCCCTTACACAGACCTCAGGGGACTGAGTAGCCAGATGCCAGGACTTGAGAATTCCCTCTGAGCCTGGCCAGTCTGGAAGGTCTAGAAGTAACTTCTATGTCTGATTTTCATTCATTTACATAATAAATAGTTATTGAACACCTATTTTGTTCCAGGCACTATCTCTACTGGGTTGGTTTACAGCAGAGAGGGAGAATAAATGATTAAAAAAATCCAGTAAATAAATATAAAGGTGCACAGCTATAAAGGATACTGGGTGTCCTGACTTCTTGTAATATGCCAGTTTTCCCTGGCCAGGGAGATCAGAAAGGACTTTTCTGAGAAAGTGCAGCTCCATCTCAAGGTTGAGTAGGAGTTAATCACAGAGAAGCAAGGGAAGGCTTCTCCAGGCAGAGGCAAGAGCACAACCAGGGACTCTGGGAGGAGGGGGCCTGGTAGGAGGGAGGAGCTGAAGGGAGAGAGTGTGCAGTGAGACAGAAGGGCAGGAGGGCCTGATGGGAGCTGCTGAAGGTGAGGATCGATGGTGTCACTGGAGATATCCACCAGGTCAAAGGGAACACTTGAGAGATTTCAAGGGGGCAGGTGACAGATACCATATTATTTGTGCCTATTAAAATTGATTTTTCTCTGCAAAAAGAAATTCATATTTTTAGAGCATCTAAAGGATCATCTAAAACAACTGCCCAGTAATATTAATTGACCTGGTTTTCTCCTACCCTGTCCTGTGTAGCTCATACACCTGGCTCTGGGCTTAGCTTGTACAGCTGTCATATGAAAGCTCAGGCTGCTCTGTGAGTAAGGGAGCCTTCAAGTGCCAGCATCAGATGGTCTTTGCCTACAGCACAAGTACCTTCACATTGCATGATGCTGGAGTTCTCATCTCTAAAACTGATGAGCTAGAAAAGCACAGAATATTCAGTTTCAGGACATTTTAAGGCTAATCAAAAGTTCTACTGTTTTTTTTTAAAGTTAAAAAAAATCTCAATGTGCCATTTCTCATGTAAAAGAATCCAGATTTCCTGACTACTGGTCTTTCTACACTATCTATAAAGGACTCATTGGGAATGATTTAAAGAGAATGGCAAGTCCAGAGCATGGAAGCAATCCCTGGAACACTGGGGACAGTGTCTTTGGATGGGCTGAGGTGCTGTTCTCTTGGGCTCTACCCTGGAGCACTGGGAACAGTCTCTTCAGATAGACTGAGGCGCCACTCTCTTGGGCTCTACCATGAGTCTGCTTTCCTACAATTTTTTTTGGAAAAGAAAAGTCCTCTGAGTCAAATTCTAACCCCACTTCCCTGTGTAGGATGTTTTTTAATGATGTTTCATCTCTCAAGAAAATGCCTCCTCCAAAATTATCCACGAGTAAGGCTAATACATACAGATAGACCTTATAACATTTCTAAAAATTAAGAAATAAACATATAGTCATATACATCTAAGTTTTTTACCTTAAAATACCTTATACATATATTGTATATGTATGTATAGCTAATACGATTTTTGATGTCTGCAGGGAAGGACAGAGGGAATTGTCTTTTATTTATTGAGGGTTTACTATGTGCTGGGTACTGTGCTGGTCGCTTTACATGAGATGCCTCTCTTATTTGAGCAAAGAGATGACTGATCTAAACTGCATGGCAGGTGTAGGGGGAACAACAGCCAGTGTTGTCCTAAGATTGGGACTTTTGAGTCAAAGGGGCCTATGTGATCAGACAAGTTGTAGGATCTCTCCACTCAGAGGGATGGTGTCTCATAAAACTACCTGAAATAGTGCCCAGTACATGCTAGGTCCACAGTCCATGAAGCTTTTTTCCTGTCTCTGGTTGGAGGGGCTCTGTATGTAGACCTGAAAGGCTACTTAGAGAGTAAGGGAGTGGCAATCATATCAGATGAAGACTATTAAGAGATTCTCATGGTTTGAAATTTAATAGTTCTAAAGTAAAATGCAATGAGAGAATGTTTTATTTATGGATCTGATTATGAAAAGGTGTAATCTGATGATTCAAATGACTATTGTCTACCAGCTTCTTCCACCTCTGTTCTCATGCCAGATCTGAAACAGTTCTTTCTCTAACACTGAATAAGCCCCTTCACCCTTTGGGCCTCAGTGTCCTTCTCTATAAAACGAAGAAGTTGGGTGACACAATCACCAATGGCTGTTTGTAGCCCTGACCGTCTGTACTTCCAATTCTTTGACTCTTCCTCAAAGTTCAAAGTAACTTTCCAAGAAAATGGAAATGGGGTAGAGGTTTGATAGCTAACTAGCAGCATCCCTTAAAGGGGCATAAGGAGTGGGGCACCCAGATAACAGCTCTCCCCCTGGGACTTGATGCTCGACAACAAGGGAGAATCTAGGCCAACTCTTCAGACAGAAGTTAGCTAGGGAAAATGTCACAATATGTCGTTCCTTGTCACTGGTGTAAGCATCTCCACCCTGTTGATGGTTGCTGATGGCACGATTAGCAAGTTAGCTGTGTGGAACAGGTGGGTGATGCAGCAGACTGGGCCACAGTGAGGGGAGGGGGTGGAATAGTATGTGTGGCTCCAAAGGGCTGAGAAAAGTAGACAGTGACTAATATTCTCAGAGATCCTTGTGGTCAGCCCTCGTGTCTGATCCACATGCACGTTCTGCTGCGACTAGACAGAAGCTGTACAGGAGATGAGAACTAGGTCCTATCTGTTTGATGTCCCCAGAGTCTAGCACAGGGTGGTACTCAATATTTTCTTATCAAATAAAGAAATGAATATTCCTCATTTATGTGTCTATCCTATGGGAACTTCCTATATTTTTTAATCCAGTCTGATTATCCCCAGGGAACAGTAGAGAAGACTCAGAGGCATAGTTTCCATGTATTTCTCAGACAGAAAAAAGTCAAACTAAATACTATCAACTGTTCATTGAACCTGTTTCAGTGTTAAACACTCCATATATCTCACCTCTGGCCACGAGGCTCAGACTGCACTACCTCAGCTCTTCACCCTACCCTGCTCCTAGATCACTTTACTACTAACTCTACATCACATATTTGTTTATTGTTTTGCCTTCCTACTAGATTGCTTTTCCAACCTCCTCAAAGGACTGAAGATACAGCCCCAAATAGAAGAATCCACTATGAATCTATCACACAGCTGTGGGTTGGTGCACACTTTCCCTAAGAAGTTATATATATATATATATATATATATGTATATATATACATATATATATACACATATATATACACATATATATATAGTCAACTTGGCTTCCATACAACACTCAGTGCTCACCCTACAAGTGTCCTCCTCAACGCCAATCACCCACTTTCCCCTCAGTTTGTTCTCTGTATTTAAGAGTCTTTTATGGTTTGCCTCTCTCCCTCTCTGTAACTTTTTTCCCCTTCCCCTCCCCCATGGTCTTCTGTTAAGTTTCTCAAGATCCACATATGAGTGAAAACATATGGTATCTGTCTTTCTCTGACTGACTTATTTCACTTAGCATAGTACCCTCCAGTTCCATCCACGTTGCTGCAAATGGCCAGATTTCATTCTTTCTCATTCCCTAAGAAGTCTTTATTTTCAAACTTTATCAGATCTTAAGAACTTAAAATCTCTTTACAGAGTTTAAAAAGGGCTACAGAATTCTGTGTGGTATCCTGAATGGAAAGTTTTTTCCCCCATCTTTATTGAAGTATCATTGACAAATATTGTATATATTTAAGGTGTACTACACAACTTTGATATACATATATATTATGAAATGTTTACCACAATCAATCTAATTAACATATCCATGACATCACACACTTACGTGTGTGTGTGTGTGTGTGTGTGTGTTTCTGGGTAGGCACATGTAAAATCTACTCCTTCAATAAATTTCAAGTACACAATACAGTATTATTAACTGTAGTCACCATGCTGTACATTATAGTCCCAGATCTTACTCATCTTACGATTGAAAGTTTGTACCCTTATCCAACATCTCCCATTTCTCACATCCCCACAGCCCTGGTAATCATCATTCTATTCTGTTTTTATGAGTCCAACTTTTTTAGGTTCCACATACAAGTGAAATCGCATGTAGGGTGCCTGGGTGGCTCAGTTGCTTAAGCGTCCTCCTTCGGCTCAGGTCATGATCTCCCTATTTGTGGGTTTGAGCCCCACATTGGGCTCTGTGCTGACATCTCAGAGCCTGGAGCCTGCTTTGGATTCTGTGTCTCCCTCTCTCTCTGTCCTTCCCCTACTCATACTGTCTCTCTCTGTCTCTCAGTAGGTGAATAAATGTTTAAAAAAATTGGAGAAGTGAAATTACATGTTGTTTGTTTTTCTACATTTGGCTTATTTCACTCAGCATAATATCCTGCAAGTCACCTATGTTGTTGTAAATGGCAGGACTTCCTTCTTTTTAAGACTGAATAATATTCCATTGTGTATATATGCCACATTTTTTTTACCCATTCATCCATTGACAGAGAAATGGGTTGTTTCTGTATCTTGGCTATTGTGAATAATTAAGTCACTTCTTAGACTTACTGCCCACACTAGCAGGTCAGAAAGAATTTTTTGTTGTTGTTTCCCTCCACTTATTTCCTATTTCTTGGCGAATTTCTGCCCATGAATGAAGATGTCTTTTGAAAAGAAATCTGTGTTCTTTGTTTCTGTGTAGAGCTACCTGACCATGCCTTCTCAATGAGGACAGCTCCCATTTCTGGAATAGGGAGAAGGTAAAAATGTTGCCCTGTGCCCATACCTCAATCTCCTCCATTGTCATGCCCATGCCTTGATAGAAATTCACATTCTTGCAGGTGTCTGAAAAAGAATCATGGCTTCTTCATGGTTCAGAGTGGGGTAAGGAGAGAAACCCTGAACCTTCCTTTAAAACATTACTGACATATTTTAAGAAGGCTAAGTTAGGCCTCCTTATGTCGGAGAAACCAAATTCACTTATTATAACTATAAAGTTTCATCAGAATTGTATTTTAAAATCACTCTTTTTAAAGAACTATTGTACTTTTAATTGGGAGTTTGGCAAATATATTTGAGGAGGAAACAAATCCTTAATACTATAAGAAATAATGGGAAATATTCAGATTAACATAAGTTCATTTTATACCATCCTTTCCCTGCTTGTACCCACTGAATCATGGACATGAAACCACCACTAATATCAATCCCACTGTAATTTTTATTAGTTATAACTCTCATAAAAGCAAGTTTAATTTTTCCAGTTCATAAGAATCATGTCCTTCTCTAAATTCTCACATTAAAATCATTAATTCAATCAGAGAGTACTATGTGGTCCTCTAATTATATGTTAAAAGCAAAGAGTTGTGGACCTCTTAACTCATCTCATCTAATCTCATCTCATCTCATCTCATCTCAACACCCCTTTTGCATTGTTTTCATATTATCATCCCTCTAATCCTGTAGAAGCTTTTCGTTCCCAGATCCCTCTTACTTTGCCCATCTTTATGCCTCACTGTTACATGCTGCAGTTATGGATATAGATAGATCTCTGCTCTTTTACAACCACTGTTCCCATCTCCTCCTTGGCTCATTTGTGTTGCTCAGACTCGACTTCCAGACACTCATTTTTTTGTTTCTCAGATAATAGCCTCATCTGGAATAGTCTCTGTCTGCCTCGTGTTGAAACTGGTGGAGCACTTGTCTGTTGGACCTTCTAGATAGTAATTTTATAAGACCATCTGTGAAGATAAGGGTGGTTTCTGAATCTCTCTGAATCCACCCTGTTACTTGGTACAATACTTTGCATGCAGAATGGATTTCATAAATGAGAGAGGATGAGACACACCTAACCCTCATTCCTCTGCCATCTTTATCTTCAGAAGTATCCACCTATAACCTCAGGTGAGTCCAACAAAGAAAACAGAACAACAAGACTTCTATATCAATTCTCTGTAATCAGGAAATCTTGCCAGGCAGAATGATGACTGTTAAAATACCAAAACATAGGAAATGACCATATCAATTAGAATAGTAGTAAAAGTGGTTAGAGAAGTAGCTGCCACTTTTTTAGGTCCAGCGGCATATGTTGTGTTCAGTGCTTCATAGGCAATATCTCATGTGATGCTTACAGATGAGCAGGACAATGATCACTATTCTGCAGACCATGAAACTAGTTTAGAAGATATAAGTAACTTGCTGAAGACAGCATAGATTGCCAATGGAGAAGTAGGCATGATAACTTCAGTATTTTTGAATCCAAGACTCCTTAATAATACCTTCTATTTAGAGTGCCTTCTTTGCTGTCAATCCTCTGCCCTTCTAATGTCAGCTCCAGACTCTCTTGGCTGGGGGTATGCTTAGGGTCAGTACATTATACTTCCATTGATTATCATTGGCTTTTGAACAACTCTTTCTTCAAAATCATGGTGCAAAATCAAGGTCTCCCCTCTTTGAAATGCTATAGTTCTTTGAATCAACACCACATCTCAGCCATTGTGACATTATGGCATCTATATTTGAGTACTCTGTATAACATTCAAAAGTGGTTTCTTCATTCTGTTTTTTTCCTACTTCATCACTTATCAGTCTCTTAAACTTCATGAAATAGTGATCTCCACTTCTTCTATCCTTACTCCTTTCCAAAATTATTATAAAGCCATTTCAGCCCTCACCATTGAAACTGCTATTTCCAAAGTCACCAGTGCCCTTAATATTGTCAAATCTACTGGATTTCATCTCTATAGCATTTTATGATGTGAATAACCTCTCTTTTTTTGAAAGTTTTCTTTCCATTTTTTCCAAAATGCCATGATTTTCTCTCAATTCTTCCACCTTAGGTATCTCAATTTTCTCTCTTGGACTCCTACACTTTACAACTCCATTATTTACCCATTACGAGTTGAAATATGCCCAAGTCTCTGTGTCTATTTCTATCTTTTGTAGGGGAGGAAAAATTCTCTACCCTTGAAGGTTTTCTAGCCTAAGACCTAAAGATTCACAGGAGGAAAAAAAGTGTATTACATGAACATGGAGGCCCAATAATGAAATTGAGACCCAAAGAAATGACGAAGGAAGGCATTTTTAAATAATTTTTAAACAAAGAGACAATAAATCTGTGAGGAATTGACAAGAAAAAGAAACACATGTTTGGGAGTTTTAACTTTTAAGGAATTCTAAATAGAATCCAGGCTGAGATTAGATTAGAAAAAAAAAAACCAACAAGGTTTGTTTCTACAGCTTTCTTGGCTTTAAGGTCGTTATTCCTGGTGAGAGGGATGTCTTTTTACTTCTTAGTACAGGAAGGGTACCTTTCATATGGGAGTTTTATTGCCTGCTTTGAGGGGCACAGAGGAGGGTCTGGATCCTTGTATTGGCTGTTTCTTAAGTAACTTTTGTTTAAAATAATCTATATGCCAAAGTGGCTCATTTCAGGGTGGCCTACTCTTGGCCCCCACAATAAATTGTATCCTCTTTTTTTTTTTTCTCAGCAAGGGTGCTGTCCTAAAGCAACCCTATACACCTGCACACCTTCAGATGGTATTTAATTACCAAGAAACCAATCCAGTCTGTGAGGTGGTGTCTTCTGTATATGCCTATTAAACCCCAGCAAGACTCTATTAGAAGACTTCTCTGTTCTCCAAAAAAATACCCTGACTTTGATGTGAGCTCATTAAATTAGTGATAGTTCCTTATTCACAGCAGTTAAACCCTGTGTTTGCTGATTAGTAGATGTTCAAACAATGTCAAATTAAAGAAATCCACTTATGTCTTATTTTATTTCTCAATTCTATATGTCTACCTACCGAATGCAATAGCTCAACAATACAATGACTGTAATTCCCAAGCTCTCATCTTCACCTTTCAAGCAAGAAGTCTGCTAGAACTTCCAAGCTCAAAACAGTGTTTGTCTCAGATAATGAGATGTCCTATGCATCTTACAGCCTCAGATGGCAGCGTGTCCTCTCTGTGTGCCCACTGCCCCTCAGCAGCGATCAGACCCCTCCAAGAGCTTTTCTTTCATGGCCTCTGCAGACTCCTCCTGGTTCACACTTTGCCCATATGATCCCACAGAGATATGTTTTCAAATAATGCATTTCTCAGGAACTAATACCCAGTATTAGTGGTGTCTATCAAGAAAAAAAATGAGCATTTATTTGGGGATCTAGGTATTGCAATATGGGAGACACAGAGATGACCAAAATTGAAAGTACTCTGAATTGCTAATTGCCAGCAGGAGTGTAAGTTTATAAAGGCAAAACCACAAGATTATGTAAGTTGTTTTGAAAGAACTATGATTGGCGCTGGCAGAGTTAAACTGACCATCTAGTACCAGATTGACTATTTAGCTAACAGATGTTACATTATCTCCATTTCAGTCGGCCATAGAAGGATGTGTTCTAGGAGGGGGTCCAGTTGCAACTGACAAAGCCCAAAGTTCATGGTCTTCTGAGAAGGCCAAGCATAGGTCCTACTTCCTCAATATCCCTCCCACCCTATTTTGAATGACTCTTAGCAATGATTGCTTCATTCTGGAATCTTCTTTCACAGTGGAAGTAGTTCTACACTTCCCTGGCCATCTGTCTTGCTACGAGGGATTCTGAATCAGCCTCAGTGCCTTATAAACACCTGCCTTCCTCTCCCCTGGTGTTTAGTATTGTGTCAGATACTATACCACACACATGGAACACAGAGGAGTCTTAAAACATGTCCCTGCTTTCAATGGGGTCCAAGTTTAAGCAAACATCTGGAAAAACTGGGTAACTTCCCTTAGATAAGAGATACAGGAACCTGAACACAGATGAAAACCTCTTGAACATGACTCACAGTCACTGCTTCAGAGTCATCCTTAAAGACTACATGCTCCTGAAGGCCATTTGTCACCTTCCTGTCACTGGTATCTTGTAAAATTCTGGGCCCAAGAAAGAAATGCATATTTATTGACTTACTGAAGGAGTAATGTGTGAAGGTTGAATGGCTGATCTGCAGCAGACTGGGGGCAGATATCCTGCAGCCTCTGGCTTCTGGAATTCCTTTCAACCCTGCATGCATAGAGATCCAGTAGCCCCAGGACCAGGAACATGAGCAGCACCTCATCCCAGGTGTGAAAGTTGAGTTTTTGGCAGAGGGAGTTTCCAGGAGCAGGACTGCAGGAGGCAGGGGGTGAGGAAGGAGTAATGGTTGGCAGCAAGGACACTGTGATGGCAACAGAAATCATGTGAGGGTTTCTGCAACTTGCAGATCTCTTGTCACATCCTGCCCTGACTTCTCCTGGTCAGGTGAGTACATGGTGAAAAACAGGCTACAGGCTGGGAATATTCTAGGTTAGGGAGAGAAGGGCAACAAGAAGATGACACCATGGGCTGTAGAGTAGAGGAAGAGGAGAAGGAAGACAGAGCAGTGGAAACAATGTTGACTAAGTGGACTTCTCTCTTGTCCTCTAACAAGAGGTGTTGTTGTATACGACAAGAATCCACCCAAAATGTTAAGGATGACTAATCCTTCACAGTAAGGATTCTGAATTATGGCCAGCAATGTTTTCAAGTGGTTCTGAGACCTTATTCAGGGGTGATTGTAGGGCCCAGGTAGGAAGATGGTTGGTATATCTGGGAAAGAACAGAAAAGAAGAGAGAGAGCTTTAATTGTAGTTAATTTCACTTCCCATCCATTTCCAGATTCTGCTTATAGATCTTGCTCATAAAGTAGCTTGTCTTGGGTGAGGACTCAGTGAAGGCCAGGATAAAGGACACATCTGCTTGTCACCTGTATGCTGATGGTTGGATGCATTTCTCCCTAGGTTACTGACTTCCTCCCAAAATGTCTTGCCAGCCAAGCCAGCAGCAGTTCCAGTCTCCTCACAAGTGTCCCTCAATTGCCTACCCCAGTGCCCAGCCCCATGTCTCCCTCCAGTCTCTCCTTGTTGTGGCCCCAGCTTTGAGGGTGGTGGCTATTGCCTGAGCCACCATATATGCTGCAGGTCCCACTACCACAGACACCAGAACTCTGGTTGCTGTGGCAGTGGCAATGGCCAATAGTCTGGAAACCCAGCTGCTGTCACAGGTCTGTGGTTCTGGCTGCCGCTGGCCTTACCATGAGGACTTCCAACAATCAGAATCAGAGGAACTGCCCCCAGCCTGTTGCTCCTTCCTGCTTTCCTGTCCTCTGTGTCCTGCAGACTGAGCTGCCGAAATCTTCCAATGGAAACTTCTATATTTTTCCCTAAATATTTTCCAGTTTCTTCCCATCTGAGTCACAAAATAATAAACCCACTGAGCCTATCTGGCATCTCACTTAATTTATTTTTATTTTTATTTTTTTGCCAGCAGTACTCCACAGGTCAATGTTAGCAACTTGGCAGGACCCAGCCCTGCTCTGCCTGGGGACTGAAGCCTGCTCAGGAGTGTGGGTCACCTGGTCAGTCTCTATTCACAGAAGGTCCCTGGAAAGACCTCTGTTGACCTTTCCTGCCACAGAGAGGACAAGTTTAGGCTTCCAGTTGCCAATGGAGGGTACATTTACGTTTTCTCCAGTTTTATACCTATTTCTCCACTATATTTTTAATGAATAATAATAATAATGATAATGTTTCTAACTCTTCATATTAAGTGATCAATTAAATAGTGCTAGTACTATAGCAACAGCAAAAGCCTGGAAGCAAGCTAAATGCAGATCAGATAGAAGGTGGATGAGTCATTGTTACATAGACAATGTTACATGAGACAGTGATTCATTGTCTCAAATGAATGAACTAAAGCAGCACACAACACACAAATAAGTGAAAATAGCAATTCCAAAAAGATTACATGCAGCATGATACTCTAAGTTTTAAAAAAGCAAAATATATAATTTTTGTATGTTGTATATATGGTTGGAAATAAACTATAGAAAATGGAAAATGAAGTATAGATAAAACCTTTTTTTTGAAATAAATATTTTGGTGGGGAGCAGCACAGTGGGGTATGTGGGACAGGAACATGTGGTTATAGGAACTAAGTTATTGTTAAATCCTACCTTTAATTTGGGTCGGTTCCCTAGTCTTTTTATATTATTAAATGAATGAATGAATGAATGAATGAGTGAATGAATGAACAAATGAACGAAGAAACAAACAGATGGATAGGTCAGCAAACTAAATAATGAAGAGAAGGGCAGTGTGTCTGATTTCTCCATTTCTATACATGTAAAGTCTTGTGTTGCCCGAACGTGTGTCACATTCATTAACTTACATAATGTTCTAATTTGATTCTTGATTCCCCAATGATTTTATAAATTAGGAAACTGAGGTCCAGAAAAGTTAAATAATTTATCCACAGTCACACAATAAGAACAAAGCCAGCTCCTCGGCAGTGTCTGAGCCTTTCACTCCTGTTCTCTTCTTTTTCTCGTCACTTCTCCTGGGCAGTCTTATCTTCTTCTGTGGCTTCAGTTAACACTGTCACTCTGATGGCTAAGATGCCCTTCTCAGAGAGCCCTTCATTGACCCCTGAATCTAAAATAGCTCCTTTGTCTTCATTTCACATATCACCAACAACTGGCTTCTTATGTATTTACTTTTTGTGCCCTCCTCTTCCAACTTCAATATGAACTTCATGACAGTGTGAACCTTGTTATCATGCCCAGGGCCATCTCTCCAGAATCTAGAATGGATGTATGAAACATGTTTTTTGTCTACATTGCTCCTAGGTCAATGTACAAAGTCCATACATTTTCCTGAGCTTCAGACTGATTCATTTGGGTGCCTTGCCAATTCTACCAATCAAGGGCACTATTCTCATTTCAAATTAAAAATTTACAGTATAAAAATCATTCCATAGTCCTCCATTGATCAAAGTTCCTCTCTGTTGATTTCAACTCAGAGAATAGCATCATCATCTGCCCAGTTTAAAACTTGAAGACATCCTGAATTGTTGTCCCTTTTGTGTCCCTCCCGCTTCTTGGGTATTCATTGGCCAATAACAGGTGGAAGTTTCACTAAATCAAATGACACTCTGGAAAATGTGTAAGAATGCTTCTTATGATATAATGATTAATTCCATATCAGGTGGTCATTTTAAGTGCTTTATTACATTATTGAAAATAGCCTTTCATTGGTAATACATATGAATTAAAGACCTATGTACTATTTCAATGCAATTCTGATTGTATGATGTTGAAGTAAGTCACTAACTTCTCTCTCTGTGTTCAGTGTAGTCTTCTGCCAGAAACGGCTAACATAATCACATAAATCATAGGGTTGTTGTAAGGATTAAATGAGTTACTATGTTCAATTAAATGGCTTAGTACAGGACAATAACTATTTGCTCTTGTGTGACACAAAACCCTCAGGAACACATTTATTTTACAGATTACAGTTCTTCTCCAACCACCATCATGATCAAACTTACCTTCATCATTAATGTTAGAATCATCATGATATGGTCACTCCCATCAATGACCTTGGTCCTTCAAACCAACCTCCATAAGTAACTCAGCCCACATTATTCGTCTCTTTCCTGAGTTCCTTTTCTGTCTTTTTTGCAATCAATTCTTCACATTTCACCCTCAGTTGGATACTGTCCTAATGTATCAACAAAAACTTCAAGAAATGGTGGTTATTTCATGTCTGGCCTTTCTTCTTCCTTACAAAGTTGTTTTTCACTTCTTAATTACTTACCTTCAATTCATTGACAGAAAGAATAAATAATGATTTCTACTCACATGTTTCCTTTGAAATCAGTCTCTCTGAGATCACTATCGATGTCCTAACAGCCAAATGGAATGGACTCCCTGGGGCATTTTGCAATGATGATCACCTTCTTTTTAGGACTCTTTCTTTGAATAATGCAATCTTTCCCCCCACCCTTTCTTAGGCTAGTACTGACCATTCTTATGCTATCCATTCTTTTTTCTTGCTGGCTGTCCATCAATGAAGTCTTGAACTCTCTGGTTCTCTTTGATCCCCAAAACATGATGACCTCATTCTTGCCATATCGTCAACCAGATACCATGTCCCTTTCCAGTCACATTACACACCCTCCCCTAAGCTCTAAGAGCATCCAGGGCTTCTAACAGAAAGGTCATGTGCGCCCTCATCTGTCTTCCACATTGGCTTGTGATGGTCTCCAAGGCCAGAACAATTATTCTTGTATTTTGAGCACTTACTAGAGTGCTCCCTCCAATGTACAACATATATCTCTGCCTGGTTAGGTCTACTTGTCTGTAATTTCAGATGCATTAATAGGCAAAGCATGAATTTTCACATCTGAGTATTCCCTACCCTCATATGTGGCCTTGAAATGAAGCCCAGGGGAATCCCCTATGGCCAAGTGACAGAGTTGTCACTTACCTATCACCTCCCCTTCCAGTCTCCTATGGACTCACATCACTGTCGCTACCATGATCCCACAATCCTTTATGCTGTCTCCTGGCCACTGATTGGCTGTCCCTCGAGCTCCCTTTTCTGGTCACTGACCTGAGCTTCATTCCCTTGACTGGCCTGTTCACATACGTGCACATCCCACTGATTTTTATTCTGGGTTGACCTGTGCTCTAGGTCTAATAATAAAAGTACTATTTCTGAGGCACTGATAGATCCATGGTCAGTCACATTTGACTCAGTGTGCGCCCTCCCTCCTTTCTCCTTTTGGACTTCTCCAGCCCACAGAAAGGAATCCTCACACCCAAGATTCTCCTTAATTCTCTGAGTCAGTGACATTAACTCATTTCTTCCTTACATCTACCCCTTTTGTGATCACTCAGTGGGACTTCTGGGAGGATGGAAAAGAGTAAAGACCAGTACAGATTCCGTCCCAAGTGGACTCTCCATCTGGAAAAGCAGAGAGACATGCCAATGGATGTGGCACTCTTCTGGGGTAAGAGCTGTTAGGGAGCACACTAGGTTAAAGGGCCCTCCCTCTTAGAGCACATAGTAAATGGCTTTACAGTGCATTGTGTCCAGGTACATCCTTAAGGAAGCTGGCTGATCTTTGTGATGACAGCATCTTATAATCTGGCCTCAAAACAGACAATACTATTTGTTGACTTAATGAAGCAGTGAATGCATGAAGGTGGAATGGCCGGCCTGCAGCAGACTGGGTGACAGGTCTGGAAGCCTCTGGCTTCTGGGATTCCTCATGGTCCTGTGCAGACATCCTGGAACCCCTGGGCTGGGAGTATGAGCAACATCACTTCATCCCAGGTATGGAAGTGAGTTCTCGGCTACTGCCACAGCTCTGGAGTCTTGTCCAGAGGAGCAGCCATGAGAGGGCAGGTAACATAGACCTCCCCTTGGAACTTTCCCTCCCTTCCCCTTTTCTTCTGTTCTGGAGTTTTAGATGCTACAATGAGGTCTTCTTTTATTCCTGTGCTCCCCAAAACTCCCCATCCCAGGCACCTTTCTGTGGAACCAGCATTCCACATGGGAGAAAATAAAGTTTCTCCTTCCAGCACCCCTGCTCCTTGTCCTGGCAATCCCTTGGCACCACCTCCCTGCACCCCAGCCCCACCAGTGTGATCAGAGTTTCTCCAGGCAAAGCTTCCCAGTTCAGGTTCTGAACATCCCAACCAGAGCACTGCATTATCCAGATAAGCCTTTAAGACAAAGATCCAGACCAATATAATGACTTCGTCCCTTAATATGGAAAAGAGAACTTCTTCCCTTCTGTCAGTCGCAGCGTTGGAGACCAGAAGCCAACACGTGTGCAGGGTAGTAGCTCTTATGTTTCTTGTGATTTATATTAATTTAAAGAATGTTCATAATATGTATCACATTTTATTTCTATAACATTCTTTGATAAATCAGCAAGAGAAACACAACCAACAGCATCAAGATATGAAAATCCAGAAATTCAGGGGAGCCACAGGAGGGGACATGCGAGGAATGAGACTATGGTGTAAAGCCCCAGTTCTTACTCTTAATTATTTCTGAAGTCGCATGACCAGGCCTACATGATTTTATACTCCAAATAATTTTGGCTCATTGCAAATTGTTTCAGAAATGATTATTTTTCCATTAGGTGAGCAGTATGATGTAATAAAAATGGCTGTAATGTTATGCAATAATAATATAATGGTGATAATAATGATAATTGTGTTTATTGAGGGCCTATTCATGGCTTGATTCATCACGTACCTTTATGAGAGTTTACAACAGCTATGAGGCAGACTGTTTACATTTTATATGTGATGATATTAACCAAGGCTGAGAGAGTCAGTGACCTGCTGCTCCACACAGATGCTTGGAGGGACAGCCACAGGATAAGCCCAAGCATGTCTGCTCCTAGAGACCTTGCCATTTTCCTGGGGTGCTCAGTCTCCTGACCGGTTTTACTTCTTGAGATCTAACAACATAAAGTGTGGGTTGTGTCAGAGGGTGCTTAACACTAGCATAGAATCAGCAATCCATTTCCTGGGTTAAGACAAATAATTCCTACACCTGTGTCCCTGCTTCTGCTCCAGCAACCTCCACACCACCCCTTGCAGAGCACCCAGAATCTGATCTTGCCACACTTCTGCTTAGAACTGTGGCTTGCCATCTGAGGATGTACACCTAGTGGCCCCTTCCTCCTGCCCACACTCACTGGCAGCTTTCGGTTCTATGAATGTGCCACCATCCATCTTGTCTTGTCCTCCTTGTTGTCTCTTCCCACATCCTGTTTTCTCATTCTAGCATGTTCTTCATGCTCCAGTGCTCCTTCCTTATCTTTATATCTCAGCCCCATGTTCCCTTACTCAGGAAAGGCTTTCCTGACCTCCCAAAAGCTCTCATGCTCTGTGAACCTCTCCTGTCAAATGCTGATCAGAAATGCCATTGATCGTTTATCTGTGTGGCCCTTTGATTAATGTTTGTCTCTCTATTTGACTAAGAGTTCTCTAAGAACAGGGGCTATGTTCCTTTGTTTGTTTACCTTACCACTGTATTGCCAGTGGGTAGTACAATGCTTTGTACATAGTGAATACCAACTAGCTGAATGAATAAGTGCACGCATGGGAGAATGAATGAATCATCATCACCATCTTTAACACCATCATCTCTTCAATCTGTATTAGTTTTGAAATATCTTTTTTAATTTGTAGTCTATCAGAATTGAAATTCAACTGGGCATCCTGTATTTTTATTTGCTAAATATGGTAACTCTACCACAGACATTGCCTTATTGTGCTGTGTGGCTCACTCAGTTTCATATTTGGAGGGTCACAGTCCCATTCTCCCACCGGTGAGTATGTGTGGCTTTTTCTCCAGAGAGAAAAGGTGAAGTCTTTGGAAAGCCGTGGCTCTTGGTTCTCTTTTCTTTAAGTGCCTCCTTTCTAGGCCCCTACCCTGTGCTTACATTGATCAAAGTCCTTACTCATCACCTGGCATTGCAAATGTCTTTATGTGTTTTCTGTATTAGACTGTAAGATCCTCAAGGGCAGAGGCTGTGAGTAGCTGCTCAGAGAGTGTTTGTTGAGTGAATTGATGATGATTATTCTTAATCCAAGTCTAGGAATCCAATAGGTGATATATAAATACTTGTTGAGTGAACCATAGTTAACAAGCTCCACTTCATGAACTAAGATCACATCCTTTTAGCATAGAGTATTTGAGATAATGACTATTAATAGGGAAAATATAAAAGAGCAGTCAGCACCAAGAAGAATACATACACTATTTCTTTGGATTACAGGCCAACTTCTAGTCAGTCTTCAGTGTTCCCAAGATGTTTGGGGAAAATGCCTGACTGAGATTCAAGCAGAGATTGGCCCCTGGGGGTATTTTAGGAGGCACCATATGCAACAGGGAGACTGGATGTCAAAGTCTGTGATTCTGTGCTTCATGAATGTGATTTAGATTTTACCAAGATTTAGGGATATATCTCTGTGTGCATGCACATGCACATGTGTGTGTGTGTGTGTGTTTACATAATATGTATGTATATGTATATGCATACACATATATACATGTACATATATAAGTATAATCTTTATTGAGATACAATTCACATACCATATAGTTCATCCACTTAAAGTGTACAATTTAATGTTTTTAGTACATTCACAGAGTTGTATAACTATCCCTATGATCTAATTTTAGAATATTTCATCATCACAAAATTAAATCCTGTGAAATCATGAAACCATTAGCAGTCACACCCCATTCCCCCAAGCCCTACTTTCTGTTCCCACAGATTTATTTATTCTGAAAATTTTATAGAAATGGAAACATATAGTATGTGGTCTTTTGTGACTGGCTTCTTTCACTTAGTCTAAAGTTTACAAGGTTTTTCCACGTTGTAGCATGTGTCAGAACTTTATTTTTTAATGGTAAATAAATATTCCATTGTGTCAGTATATCACATTGTGTTTACCCATTAATCAGTTGATTGACCCTTGGGTTGTTGCTATGGCGTGGCTATTGTGAATAAGTCAGCTACAACATATTCACATACAAATTTTTGAGTGGATGAATATGTGATATTTTCATTTTGATAGAAGTGGGTTTGGTGGATTACATAGTCTGTTTCACTTGAGGAATTGCTAAACTGTTTTCCATAGTGGTGGTACCATGTACATTCCCACTTGCAAGGTATTGAGGGTTTCAATTTCTCCATCTCCTCTCCAAAACTTATTGCCTATTTTTTTTTATTATAGTCATGCTAGTAGGTATAAAGCGGTATGCCATTGAGTGTTTAATATGCATTTCCTTGATGACCTGTGACTTTGAACATATTTCCATGCACTTTTTGGCAATATGTGTATCTTCTTTGGAGAAAAATCTATTCAGATTCATTGTCTATTTTTGTTTTTTTTTAATTTTTTTAATTAAAAAAGATTTTAAATGTTTATTTATTTTTGAGATAGAAGCAGAGCACAAGTTGAGGAGGGGCAGAGAGAGGGAGACACAGAATCCGAAGCAGGCTCCAGGCTCTGAGCTGTCAACACAGAGTCTGATGTGGGGCTTGAACCCACAAACTGCAAGATCATGATCTGAGCTGAAGTCTGATGCTTAATTGCCTGAGCCACCCAGGTCCCCTTCCATTGTCCATTTTTAAATTGTAATATCTTTTTATTATTTAATTGTAAGTGTTCTTTATATATTTTAGGCACAAGTCCATTTTAAGTTGATTTGGAAATATTTTCTCTTATTCTGTGGGTTATCTTTTCACTCTTTTTGAGGTTTAAAAACATTTTTTAAAATTTGAGTATAGTTGACACACAGCGTTATATTAGTTTCAGGTATCCAATATAATGGTTCAATATCATTTCTATACATTATGCTATGCTCACCACCATTATGCTAGCTACCATCTGTCACCATACAACACTGTTACAATACCATTCTCTATATTCTCAATGTTGTACCAATCATCCCTGTGACTTACTCATTCCATAACTGGAAGCCTGTACTTCCCACTTCCTTTCTCCTATTTTGTCCACCCCCTATTTCCTTCTTTCTGACAGCCATTCATTTGTTCTCTGTATTTATATGTCTGATTCTGCTTTTTGTTTATTTGTTTTGTTTTTTAGATACCACATATGAGTGAAATTATATGGTATTTGTCTTTCTCAGTTTGACTTATTTAATTTAGCATAATACCCTCTATGTTCATCCAACGTGTCACAAATGGCAAGATCTCATCTTTTTTATGGCTGTGTAATATTCTATTGCATACATACATTTCTTCACATGTACACACACACACACGTGCACACACACGTATGTAATCTTTATCCATTCTTCTATCTGTTGACACTTAGGTTGTTCCCATATCTTGGCTATTGTCAATAATGCTGAAATAAACATAGGGATGAATATATTTTTTCAAATTAATGTTTTCATTTCCTATAGGCATCTTTTCACTTTCTTAATGATATCATTTGCAGCCAAAAGATTTTAATTTTTACGAAGCCAAATTTGACTATTTTTTCTTTTCTTGTTTCTGCTTATGGTGTTGTATCTAAGAAAATATTGACTAATTTACTTCTGTTTTCCACTGAGAATTTTACACTTTTAGCCTTTAGATCTTAATCTATTTTGAATTAATTTTTATGTACAGTGTGAAGACTAATATATTTTAATCTTAATTTCACCTGTATGCTCCTGTGAACAATATATATGACCCTATTATACAAATTTATCTCATCTTTCTGTATACATATCTAATGTTGACACTATTATCACAGCTTTATATTTATTTATCTCTCTTTCATTGTTCTGCCTCAGTCCATAATTTTATCTCTTTCTCTTTCTCTGTCTCTAACTCTCTTTCTATATTTACAATTTGAATCTAATATTAAGACCAAAAGTAACCAAAATTTATCTAGTCCAACTGAAACCCAGAGATTTCAAGTGATTTTGCTGAAGGCAAAATCACACAGCTTTTCATGTCTTCTTTGCATTAATAAAAGAGATTTATAATGAATAAAGAAATTTTATAGTAATAAGTTAACCTCAAGATTAAATTTAGACAAAAATATATATAAAATAAGGTATCAAGTATCTAAACTGGAAGGTAGTTTATCTTTGAAACCCACAGCAAACAAATAATGCAAACATAAAAAGTGAATCTATATCTTTATATTCAATTTAATAAGCGAAATCTCATCTTCTTTATAGCTGATTTATATCTACTGAAGTCTTTCTTCGTGTCCTTTCAGGCAACCAACTCTTTTAATTGGCCCCTGAGACTTATTACTAGACTGATTTTCATAACGTCATTCAACAAACATTTAATAGGCACTTTCTAGGAATGTGGCTTTCTGCTAGACACAATCTTCTGCCACCAAGATGCTCATCATCTAGTGAAGAAAACAGACACATCAGTAAAGAAGTGCAGTATTTGTAGGTTCCATAAAAGAAGAATTTTGGGGCCCCAGAGTGGATCATTTTACCTGAGGTGATGGCTGTAGTAGAGCTAGGTAAGGCTGAAGGAGACCTTGGAGCTGGGCTAAATGTGATGCAAATCCTAGTGGATATCTGGCACACATGGGTATAGGGGTGGGTGGGGAGAGAGGGGCAAGAGACAGTGTTCTGAGCAGAGTAAAGAATTCTGAGAAAAGGCATTTGACATGAAGCACCAGCCTGCATTGGGAGCACATAACTGAGGAGTAGGATATGGCAAAAGGCTTCTCTGTAACCAAAGACAGATTGGTGTTTGATATATCTTTGCCAGCAAGCCCATTTTATACTTCTTTTAATCACTGGATATTGATAACCTAGTGATGCTACACTGATTACATTCTACAAGGCTGAGCATCTGATGAAGCAGGACTGTCCACTCACCATGGTGACAACTGTCTGAGTTTTCTATAATTAAAAGAGTAGTTGGTTTAGTTCTGCACTAGACTCAGTGTATTACTGTTTGATCATATGAGTGTTACAAGATATTAGCCCTTTCAGAGGCCCCAAATTCTCTTATAAGCAGGAGTCTGACTTGTCTATCTTATTTTTTATCCTGCCTAGGAAACATACATACATTACTATTAACTTAATTGAGGCAACATTATCAAATTTGCAAAATGTTAAAAAGAGTTGAAGTACGTATATAACTCTACTTTGGGTCTCATACCTACTCCCTGGCTTCTACATATTCTCAATTCATGCATTTCCAACTCCAGCCTCTCTCTGTGTCCTTCTACATCTCCATATCTCCTTGTATGTCCATTTGATGTTCCCAATCACCACCCTTCTTGTGCTTGCTTCCTCCTTATCTTTAATGCCTCTGTTGAGGGTGGTTGCAAACAGAACTGTGGAGCTCTTCTGCTCTGTTTAGTATTTGGTGACAATCTGTGATAGCATTTTTTGCCTTTACCTAGTTGATATATAAGTACTATGTGGTTTAAATATGTATCTGACCCACTGAAACTGGCACCCTTGTGGTAGGGTAAAACTCTGATTACTTCAGTTCTTGAGGGTAGAGGACACTAGATACTAAGAATTCATATGGAAAGACTTGAAGATACCTGAGAGACAAATATTGCCTCCATTTTGGGATGAAATGGCTTCTGGCTCTTATAGTGGTGGGAGGGAACTCAAATGAAAAGAAGAATGTGAATGATACAAAGGAGAAGTTTTATTGAATTGGTTCAAAAACATATACCTTTGCAAAGAGAAAACAAGTATTTATGTCCTAGCTCTTAGGATCAAGGCATCCTAACATACCAGCAAATTCTGTTAAGTAAGGTTCAATAAGCCTGGGTCCCAAAAGGCCATAACTCCTGAAAAGGTTCTCATAGTAAAATAAAACATAGAGTGTCTCTTATGTATCTGTAACTCATGTCATTGTATATCTACTTCCCAAGGCCTCTATCTTTAGATCACTTGGCTATTAACCTGATTCTGCCATTTCCAAACTTGTGACCACAAACAAATCGTGACTTCTTTGAACTTTGATTTTCTCAGCTATAAAATGATAATAATCTGTACCCCACAGAGCTATTTTAAAGATGAAAAAAGTTAATATATGTCAAATTCTTAGCAAAGTGACAGTTATATGGCAAATGTTCAGTGAATTATCTCTGGGTTTATCCATGCTTTTTGAGTTGCCTACATCTTTTTAAATTAATGCATCCATATATGCTGCTGTCCCAATGCCTGTGTCTCTTTCACATGACCTATTCCACTCCCAGCTTGTACCCTTATACTTCTGTATTGTTTTAATCTCTAACTTCATCTCTATCTTTTGCTCTATATTTCATTTATCTACCTCTATTTTTGTCATTTTTGCAGATGCCTTCAAACTCACTCTCTTTTGATACCTTTATATCAATTTGATAAATCATTGCGTTGCTATCACCTATTCCTAGGTTTATACAGTTAAATGTCTAGCCATGTATATTTCTTTAAAAAAAAGTTTATTTATTTACTTAGAGAGAGAGAGAGACAACATACGAGTGGGGGGTTGGTAGGGACAGAGACAGGGAGAGAGAATCCCTCCCAAGCAGACTTCATACTGTCAGCTCCATCCCACGACTGTGAGATCATGACCTGAGCCAAAATCAAGAGTCGGATGCTTAACTGACTGAGCCACCCAGGCACCCATGTATATTTCTAAATATCCCATCTATCTACACATATTGCAGAAAACTAACACCTCATCTCTTGGTCATTTACAAGGCTTGCCCTGAGGGCCCTCTTCCATGACCCCATCTCTGTAAAAAAGCAGGAAGCAGGAAGTAACAAGGGGCACAGAGCTCTTTGGTTTCTGGATCGGACAATGTCAACTTGTTTTCCGGTGGGTTTTTTAATGTTTATTTATTTTTGAGAGAGAGAGTGAGAGAGAGAGGGAGAGCGATAGAGCAGGGGAGGGCAGAGACAGAAGGAGACAGAGAATCCCAAACAAGGTCCTTGCTGTTAGCACAGAGCCTGGTGCCTGGCTTGATCTCACAGACTATGAGGTCATGACCTGACCCTAAATCAAGAGTTGGATGCTTAACTGACTGAGCCACCCAGGCATCCCACCCCAGTGGGTTAAGATGTGTGAACCAAGCCCAATTTCATGCCAGTCTCTCACTCGACTCTCCATCCATCAACACACTGATATTAATTCAGGAATCTAGAGATACAAAGATGAAAAAAAATAGAGGTTCTTCCTTTAGGAAGTACACATCTTATCAAGAGATGAGTGAGGGAGACATTAGGATTCAAAAATTCACATTTTGGTGGGGGACAGCTTGGCTGTTTTCAGTTTTCCTTCTTCCCTGATTTCCTGATTACCTTCTAGGCCAATATCAAGCCCAGAACTATACACCTTCAGAGTGCCTTGGCCAAATGTGTGATCAGAGAACTACTTTCTCTGTTATAGTGGAAAGAGTCTGATCTGCAACTAGAGATACTTGGAGTCTTGTCTCTCCAAGGCAACCATTACCTTTAGTTCCCAGACAGATTCATCTCTCTGAGCTTCAGAGTCCTCATCCATAGAATGATAGGGTGGGACTGGAAAATTCCTGGGCACCCTTGTTGTCTTGACCTTCTGAAAGTCTATGATCCTACTCAAGTTTGGAGTGGAATCTGGAGACCCCCTTTGGAATGAGTGATGGAACCCAGAACTCAGACTCTGAAGTCAGGTGGACCTGGGCAGAGACTTCTCCATGGGAGGGATTTCACAGACATGACTGGTATGTGCACTGTAGGTCACAAAGCATTTTTGTACCCATTATTTGATTTTTATCTTCATGAGAACCTGGTGAAATACTTTCACTCCCATTTTCATATGAGGAAACTAAAGCCCAGAGAGCTAAATGGGTAACTGAGTACTAAGTACTTTTGATCAGCCCTCTCATTTAATTCACATGATAATCATATGGCTTTTCTAATTCTTTTCATCTTATTTCTCTTATTTCTTCTTTCTTCTCTTCTCCATCTTCCTCCTCATTTTTATTCTTCTGAGGCTCATGGATGTTAAGCAGCTTTCACCCATTAGCAAGTACTAGAGCTCAGATTCAACCTCAAGTCTGTGTAAATCTGAAGTTTGTGCTCATGGCTTGGTCAGAATCTTAAGTGCCCATAGAGGCTGGAGGGTTATGTAAACAAGTGAAATGATCCAGGCAGAAGCATTATTTCACTTTCCTTTAATCTCACCAAAGAAAAACAAAAGCACAAGTAAAATAATAAAAAGAAACTTATACTTTGCATTGCATCATAGATATAGTATAGAATGATGGAGAATTGTAGAACATGTAAGTAGGTGTATAACATAAAAGTATATGCCCTAAGAGGGGCAGCTATTAATCATTGGGTTGATGGAAATTAGGCTCATCTATGCCAGATCGTTTGATTTTAGAAGAAAAACTGGATGTCTAGAATCTTAAGTATAATTTCTTTATTTCTAAATATTAATGATTAGTTACTAAAATATATAAGCAAAAAATTATGTAGGCAAAAGATAAAAAGATATCCCATCTTGACTATATCTGGCTCAGAGGTGCTAGCTTAGTATTTCTGTCCTGCACTATGCTGTCTTCAAGGACTGCTCCATAGCGTTAGCTGAGCACCTGCTGTAAAGCCGTCAGGCTGCTCAGCTCAGGACAAAGATGTAGCAGGCAGCCATCCATCTAGCTTTGCCTTGTTGCTTATGATCAGCATTTACTCTGAGTGGGTGCTGGATATTTTGAGTATCATTTTTGGCTGGATATTTTTGTATAAAATAATTGCCTTAATCTCACAAAACCTCTGGAAAGAAGATTTAATTATCTCCATTTTTTAGTTGAGCAACTTAATACTCAAGTTTGTTATAAAGGTCACCCAGTTGTAAGTAGCCAACCTGGGATGTTAGCCTCAGCTCTGGCCACATTGTTTTCATCCTGTAGAGTTACCTGTCTTTGAAGTGACTTTAATTGTTTCAAGATAGGGAATTTTTCTGCTTTTATATGTATCTGATGAGAATCTGAGATAAGGAGGAAGTCAGGGGCCTGGACTCCTCTCTCAGGACAGAAGATACCTTTGTCACCTTTCATCATCCCTGACACAAGGTCTTCTAGAGATGGAGAAAAAATTGATAGGATGAAGACAGAGGAAGAAAACAAGAATCTGCTCCTTCATAGTCCAGAAGCTTTGACACTGCAGTGAGACACTCCCACATTCTGTAGGTGACTATCAAGGACAAGCATACAGGGAGGGAACTGGCTGCTGGAATGTCAACCTGGGTGATGAGCCAGGCAGATGCCAACCAGCTGTCTCATGGTGTAAGCCAGACCCAGAACCCTTTATATAAAGACAACCCTCTGTCCAGATGCTCAGCCTGAATGTCTGCTTGCTGTGAGGAGGGTGAGTCCAGAGGTTGGGTCCTGGGATTGGGATAGGGATGCTTCTAAGGGGATGCCCAGATTCACAGGGGTGAGGCATAGTGAGGCGGGGTGGGGGGAAGTTGTGAGCAGAAGAACAGTGGTACATAAACCTGAGGAGTCTTTTAGGGGACATAAGAAGAATATCTGTGGAGTTTGTGAGAAGAACTGAGGGTCTAAAGCCTTTGATAACACTGGCCTCCTCCTCAGGTACCATTTTCCTGCATCAGGAGCTCTCTCCCTGGAAAAGATGCTTTAGTAATTTACACCTTGTGAGCAGAGTTGTGTGTAGGAGGGTTACCTTCCCCACAGGCATGTGTGTTTACAATTTTTTAATGTTTATTTGTTTTTGAGAGAGAGACAGAGCACAAGTAGGGGAGGGGCAGAAAGAGGGAGACACAGAATCCAAAGCAGGCTCCAGGCTCCGAGCCATCAGCACAGAGCCTGATGTAAAGGGAATGTGTATTTAGATATTGTCTATAAGTGGAGAGGGGAAGGCTTTACCTTTCATTAGAAGCATTTTCAGTATTTCTGAAGCTTATTGAAAAGTGTTTTGTTGAATGGGTTAATTGTTAAATCAGCCACCCTGCTGTGCTGGTCACTGGGTTGCCTGTACACGAACAGGTGAATTTGGGAGGACAGAGGAATGGAGACTATCTTCTGTTTCTCCCTGGCTACGTGTGGTGTTAGAGAGTATGCCTGCATCCTCCAAGTCATGTTTGTTATGCTTCTGCTGTGGAGGGGTTTATGTGTGGCTGAATGTCAGTCTTGTGATTTAGGAATCTTGCACTTTCTGGGTTACCCCATCTTAGGCAGTTGCTCCCTGCTTTTAAGAGGGACCGGGGAGAAACCATTTCTGAGGCCAGCAGACTGTCTCACTTCGGGTGACTTACAACAGCAACCAGCCTGGGCAAGTTGCCATGTTGGTTCTGAGCCTTTCCAAGGCTTGTATGTTGTGTGTGTGTGTGTGTCTGTGTGTGTGTGCATATGTCCATGAGGGTCATTTAAACACATTCACCTAAAAAGATTGAGTGTAGAGAAACAAGCATTTTATGTTGGGTTTGAGCTGGATCCTTGACTTTCTAGTGGATGCTTTGAGTGCAGATGGTACCTGAGTGCTTGCTCCAAAACACTCATTTTTACATGTTTTCACATGTGTGTGTTCCCAGTGCATGTATGTGAGGATAGTCAAGCTTCTGTGGGTGCACGGCCTCTACTTTGGAAGCAGTGTTACTTCTACCTCCTATAAGTGGCTCTCCTGCCACTTAGGCCAAGGAATCATGCTGTCTTCAACGCCCTCTTGTGTTGAACACTGGTATATCCATCCTCCAGGGGAGACCCTGGACATCTGCAACCCCGGATGTGCCTTTGAAGCTCCTTCAGATCAGGACCTCAGGTCCTTTGGTAGATCCAAGGCAGGTCTCATGGGCAGCGGTAACTAATATTGAGTCCATCTAACTCAGAAGTGTTCTTGGGTAAAGGTTGAGAGTTGGAGAGGAAAGGACAGGGAAGAAGCAGGGTGTCTTCCCCTTGGTTTTGTCTCCTTTTTCTCAACAGCTCATGCTCCTAACACTGGTCTTTCTACCCTCAGGTCCCATCACCTGCTTGCATCAGAACCATGTGTGACCAGCAGCAGATTCAGTGTTGCATGTCACTCCCCCAGTGCTGTGTGAAGGGCTCCTCCTTCTATCCCTCCCAGAATCCCAGTGCCAGGAGCCAGGTTGTGGTCCAAGCACCTTGTGAGATGCAAATTGTGGAGTGCCCCGCACCATGCCCAGTTCAAGTTTCCCAGGTAAAATGCCAGGCTCCATGCCAGTCCAAGACCACACAGGTGAAGTGTCAGGCTCCATGCCAGTCTAAGACCACCCAAGTGAAGGGCCAGGCTTCAAGCCAGTCCCAGACCACCCAAGTGAAGAGCCAGGCTTCAAGCCAGTCTCAAATTTCCTGTGTTCAATGCCAGGCTCCATGCCAGCCTCAAGTTTCCTATGTGCATTGTGAAGCCCCATGCCCTTTTCAGACCTGCTATATGGAATGTGCTCCAGTTTATTATACAGAAACTTGTTATGTGGAATGCCCAGTCCAGACCTACATACCCTGTCCAGCTCCTCAGCCTGTCCAGACTTACGTGGCTTCTCCCCCAGTTTCCCAGACTCAGGGAAGATTCTCCACTCAGTGCCAGTATCAGGGCTCCTCCAACAGATGCTCCCCGCAGCGTCAGTCCCAGGCTTCCTACAGCACCTGTGCCCCGCAGTTCCGATCTGGGGCTTACTACGGAGACTGCGCCCCCCAGCGCCAGTCCCGGGCTGCATTTAGCACTTGCACACCCCAGTGCCAGGCCACTGGCTCTTACCGGAGCTTCACCGCACAGCGTCGCTCGCGGAGCTCCACCAGATGCCTCCCTGCTCGCCAGCTGCAGCCTTCCTACCGCAGCTGCTCCCCACCACGACGGTCTGAGCCCTACTACAGCGGCTGCCTGTCATCAGCGTGCTCTTCGGGCTCCTATAACTACTGCACCCCTCCGCGCCGCTCGGAGCCCATCTATAGCAGTGGCTGTCCTCGGGCTCGCACTTCAGGCTGCTCTCAGAGATGTGGTCCCAAATGCCGGATAGAGATTTCTTCCCCCTGCTGCCCCAAGCAGGTCCCCCCGCAAAAGTGTCCTGTTCAGATTCCTCCCATCAGACGCTGCTCTGAGAGTTGTGCCCCACGACCCTCCTGGGGTGCCTTCTGCCCGGAGCTGAAGCCACGTGCAGAGTCACGTCCACTCCCAAGCTTCTGTCCACCGCGGCGTCGGGACCAAAGTCCAGAGCCGCCGCTGCATCAATGCCCACCCCCTGCCCCCTGTCCATGCCCACGTCCTGCTCCGCGGCTGTATCCTCGCCCAGAGCCAAGCTCGAGGTCAGGGCCTCGTCCGTGTCCTCCACCGCGGCGACTCTCTGAACCCTGTCTGTGTCCAGAGCCACGTCCAGCCCCACGTCGTTTCCCAGCGCAGCGTGAATTTCCCGAATGGCGTCCGTGTCTACAGCCCTATGAGCATCCAGAACCTCATTCACTCCCGGAGCCAATTCCCCTTCCAGCGCCGTGCCCGAGCCCAGAGCCCTGTGTGGAGCCCCCGTGCGATCCCAGCCCGTGCTCAGGCCCCAATCCAATCCCATGTCCGGGGGACCTGGGCTGTCATGAGTCCAGCCCATGCCGCCTGGACACCGAGGCTCCAAGCTGCGACCCAGCTGCTTATAACCAGTGGCAAGGAAGTGGTGACAGCTGTGGACCCTGTGATACGATTCCAGAGCCACAGGGTGTCAGTGATTGTGGAGACCAAGGAGGCTCCTATGTTGGAGTAAAAGGAGGTCCTTCTGCTGGAACAAAGGGTGCTTATTTTTAAAGAAGCATGGCTGAGACATCCCTGCTTTCTGCCCTGAAAATGTCAGACCTCGATTTCCAACATGTCCCTATGTGCCTCTGTCCAAAGGCAGTTGGAGGCTCCCTGCTGCAGAGGTGATGTTGGAACTCCACTGCCTGCCATCTCAGGATCCACACCTGGGTGCCAGGCACCTTTCCAGCCTCACATCTGGATCTTCCCCTATAGGAACCCTCAGGTCTAGCTAGACCAGCCTGGCCACCAGGGCCACAGGATGTTCCTGCCTCCAAGTCTCTGCTCACCTCCACACACACCCCCCCCCCCCCCCCCACGCCTTACAGGGACCACTTCTCTGCTATGCCCAGCCTCTGAAATCCAGACCATCTTTCAAGACCTTTTCTTTGGAGTCTTTTCTGTTTTTTCCTACTCACAGTAACCTGCACTGACTTCCTAGAACTCATTGCATTGTCCACACCAACCATTTGGCAACTGTCTGCAACATCTCTTGAATTATTTACCTTTCCCTGCCCAACTAGGTTGTAAACTCCCATTAAAATGGAGTGAGAATATCCATAAAGTCCCGTGCTCCTCCTTTGGCAGGCAGCTGCTCAGCCAAGTGTGTGGGTTGGCAGCCTGAGCCATGATCTATCATGATAGGCAGACCCAGGATTGAGGACAGGAGGAGGCCATGTGACAATAAAGACGATACTCTCATAGCCTGAGTCCTGCATAATGACTGTTTTTTTTTACACCGTCCTGACTCTCTGGGATAAGCTGCTTCTTCTTCTTCTTCTTCTTCATCTTCATCTTCGTCTTTATCTTCATCTTCTTTCAAAATCAATGCTGGGTTTATTGAAAAAAGACTGGGATAAGCTTCTTTATTACTCTTTTTCTTGAGTTTATTGTACCCATGGTCTGAGCTTTCCTTAACCAGTGGGCTTCCTTGTGGGTTTTCTGTCTCCCCTCAGTGTCCTGGAGTCTGGTAGGAGAATATGGATAAAAGGCAGGAGGAATGAGAGAACAAGAAAAATAACTCTTGCTCCTCAATCTGGGTTAAAGCTCTCAGGTCCAGGCTAGACAGGTCACCCAGCAGTCTGTGGAGTCGGTAGGAGGAGGGGAGCTTGAGGAGAACTGGAGGATCTCTGATATTCCACACAGGATACACTCTTCTTTTGTTCAGGTTAAACTGTTTGTACTTTTCTTTTCTTTACTTTTTTTTTTAACATCGTAGAAAAGGTAGCATCTGAGGCTGCCTCTGCATTCCTCTACATCTCTTGAATCCCATTTGGCATGGTGGTCTTGACAGCATAAGAGTGAGGCTTGGAGGCGCAGGAGAGAGAGGGTGCCTTTTCCTCCCACTCCCTCCCTGAGATTTTGGTAGAGTCCCATCCCTAAGGAATGTGGTGAGAAAAGTCCTCAAGATACAGGAAGGCAGCCTGGCTATGTGCCTAAGTGACATCCCTCATGACCATGTAACATGAGACCACCTAATCAGACTGTATATCTATACATTACCCATATATGGGAGACAAAGAAGTAGAAAATGCGTACAAGACTATGCCATGTGGCATTTGGTCTCAGTTTTTCGGGTACAAACCCAACTGAGCCAGTGCTGGGACAAATAAAGTTTCTTCCTGGAAAGAAAGCCTCAGTGTCAAAACTTTCTGTGTGAGAAACCTGCAACAAGAAGGGTGCTATGGAATGAATGCTTTTGAGGGAAGACTTTTCCCAAAGGGAGACAGTGCCCTGAGGCCACCAGGGCCTATAGAGGATAAAAGGGGTCCTCTGAAGAGGACACCAGGGGGTGACCCTTGCCTGGACACTCAGCTCCAGCTCCACAGTTGGGCACCACAGATCTAGGGCCTGGCTCTGAGGACACCTTTCCTTCGCCCCAGGATCTGGTCCTGCAGTGTAAGAGTGGAGACCTAAGAGACATCTGGCAAAGGAAAACTAAGGTTCTTTATGTGAAGTCCATTTGTTCATTCATTTTTTTAAAAAAATCTTTTTAACATTTTTTTATTTATTTTTGAGACAGGGAGAGACAGAGCATGAACAGGGGAGGGTCAGAGAGAGGGAGACACAGAATCTGAAACAGGCTCCAGGCTCTGAGCAGTCAGCACAGAGCCTGACGCGGGGCTCGAACCCACAGATCGCGAGATCATGACCTGAGCCGAAGTCGGCCGCTTAACCGACTGAGCCACCCAGGCGCCCCATGTTCATTCATTTTTTTATTGACAAATATTCATTGCTTACCTGCCAGGTAGTCACTGGCAAAAGGGACATAGATAACCCTTGTTTGCTCTCAGACAGCTTACAGCCTAGAGTATAGGTTCTTAGTGTAGAACTTGGACCGGCAGCATCAGCACCACCTAGGACTTTGTGATAAATGCAAACGCATCACCCCAGACTTACTGAAGTAGAGACTCTGGGTGAGGAAAGCTGGGTTTTAGCCAGCCCTCCACATGTTTCTGATGCCCAGTAATGTTTTATTGTTACTAGTTTAGTGAAATACCTTATGCAGGTAGAATAGATAGATAGATAGATAGATATAGATGATAAAGATATAGACATAGATATAGATATCCTTTGATTTCCATAATAGCCCATCACACAGACATTTTTATCTCACCATTTTGCAGAGCTGGAAATCTAAGCACACAGGCCAAAGTCACACAGCCAGACTCAATTCTAAGCTTACCTTCCTGTCTCCTACTACATATGGCACCTTTCATCTCAGTCACAGTCCCTGCCTCTTCCAGAGTTCTTTCCTGTATCAACTCAGTTATTTTTCCAACACACTTTTGGAGTGATCTTATTTATTGGACAGGTTATTTTCACCAGTTTTACTTTTGCCTCTTCTCTTCAAATCTAGGTTGCTCTAGGACTATATCTGCTCTGTGGCACAGGCCCCAGTGGCCTGGCAAGGCCAAGACACCCCTATTTTTCTATCACCCAGGCCCCTGGGTGGGGATGGGGAAAGGCTTGAAAGACTCAGATGAGGATTCTCATTAGATCTCTCCCCCTGTTCTCTCAAGCACACCCTAAACAAGGACCTTCTTGTCTGGAGGATAAGTGGGGAGAAGTCCATTCCCTCAAGATACAGAAGAAACACAGACCTGGCTGGGAGACAAGGGCATTCTTTCCTAGGAAACCCCATCCTCCTTAGGCTCAAGGTATAGGTCAACACAGAGGCTCTTTGTTGCAATGATCCATTACATGCACTGTTCTCTGAGGATAGACTCTGGCCCCCAGGATACCTAGCCTGGATGTGGAAAGAGATTAGATGATGGTAGAATAAGGAGGTCTTTGGGTGAGTCAGGCTGGGCTTTAGGCTCCCTCACAGACCAGGACGGTGCATGAACCAACCCCAGTGACATCTCTGTATCCAAAGGAGCTGACAGCCCAACACTCCTCTCTCCTGGGGCACTAGTCTGAAATTGGGTCCTCCACCTCCTCTGATATGATGCCCAGGCTTGAGCTTCCAGTTAGGCCATCATTGAAAACTTAACAGCCTCTCTATGGCAGCTATGAGGAAAGGGCTGTTTGTGAGTATGTGTGTCTTCATATTCTTTTGTGGGCTTGTATTACGTTGCATGTGTCTATGGGTCTGCTGTTATATGTCTGTCTATTTTAAAGCTTGGAGTTTCCAAGATGTATGTGGCAATGGGGACTGCAACCTCAGGAGTGTGGTTTAAGATATACCTATGGCCCTTCAATCTTGGCTTTGGATGACCTTTCCAGTCATCCCTTCCACTCCCTACCCTCCACTCTTTCATGGATGACCTACCTCTCAGTTCTCCGCCTTTTCCTTTTTTATTAACCATTTGAACAAAACTTACAGGGCTGAGGATTGGAATTTCAGAGCAAAGAAGACTGTTTATAAAAGCCCTTTAAAGGTACTCAAAGGCCTGTTAAATAATCTCCTTATTGAATATCACACTGCTAATCTGAGGCAGTGCACATGCTGTATAGCATTGTTTCCAGTTCAGTTTGGCACCATTGCCCAGAAATGCCAATGCATTGGGCAGTCACAAACAGTGAGGCAGAGGTCGGCCAGACTCCTTGACGTCCAGTAACAGGGCCCAGCTTCTAGAGATGAGGGGCTAGTTAGTCTGAGTGAATGTAAGAGAGATTGGGTCTAAAGACCATGCCCCCCACCCTGGAATCCTGCTTATATCTGTCTGAAATTCTCTATCCTTTCCTTTTTTCTAAGCCTCCTTCCCTGGGATTAGTGTCTTGCAGAATGAGGGATTGCACTAGATATTCTCAGAAGTTCCTTCCAGACAAGGTGGGTTAGCCACAGTTCCTCTCTGCCACAGATACTAGGCAATGTGGAATGACCTGGGAACCCACTTAAAGACACTTAAAGAGCCCCAGGATTCATCCCAGACCAACTTAAATTGAATTTATAGAGGAAGAATCTGGGACCTCAATTTGAAACTTATTCTGATCAGCTGGAGATAGAAACCATTGCTATAGTGAATACCTAGGGGTATGAGTTACCCAATATCTACAAGGAGAGTTGAAACTTGCACACATCTGGCCACAGCATGAGGAGGAGGTGGACATGGTGGCAAAAATGGGGCTGAATACAAACTGGTTTTTGTGAGAAGTTTTATGTAATTACTCTATGTGAGAGTCAAATATTCTACTCCTCAGTCTAGGGGCACTACAAGACCAAGCAGTCTCTTATTTTCTCTCAATTAAATCCCCAAACACTGGCACCTAAAATATCCAGAATGGGGCTCTTGAGCATGGCTGAAGTAGCGGGGTTGTCTGATATATGTTACAGATACTATACTAGGAGAAGGTATATTTGGTATATTTCTCCTTTACCTAGGCATTACCTAAGCATTAAGAGGGAGAAATTCCACATTCCATAGTTTGTCCTGCAGACTAGAATAGTCCTGGATGAATAAACAAATAGAAGTGTTATGAATAAGGGAATAGCTCAGCTCTTTATAATGGAGTGGATAGGTAGATAGTAGTAATCAGAAAACAGGCAATGCTCATAACATATAGAAGAATATCCAGGTGGTGAACAAGACTTGGTCCCTGGCTATAACATACTCCTGATTTCTGGCCTGATGGGACATCCCAGAAGATCCACATGCCCATGGCTTGAAACTAGTTAGGAAGAGAGGGTGATGCCTGTGATCAATGTGCTTCCCCACCACCAGGGACCATCAAACTCATTCCTCCAAAATATGAAGCTTCCTGACCTGGAAGGCGAATCTAGAAGTATCTAGAAACCTAGGAATTACCCAAGCTATGCTAAACCCACCCATCATTATCCTCATATCTTGTCATAGGAACCCTGAGTTGTGTTAACACCTTTCCTCTATTCTCAAATGTTATATATGTCAGAAAGAAAACCACTTACCAACTTGTATCAACATATCCATTCATCTGACAAACATTAATTGAGACCTAGCTATCTGTCAGGAACTGTGCTTGGTTTTGGAAATACAATGGTGAGCAAGGCAGACACTGTCTTGCCCACAAGGAGTTTGAGAGGCAATAGAGCTTATGAGAGCTTCAACATGTGAGGCACAGGGCACCAGGGAAACCTATAGAAGAGGCAGTTAAGTGACTCAAGTCCTTAGCGGAGGTACCTACTCCCTCAGTGGGAGTTATCTGATGAATGGAGGAAGGAGGAGAGTGTTCCAGGAAGAGATAACAACAGGTATACTGTCATTAAACTGACATCATGACAGATAACCCAGAGAGGAGTATTTCCTCCTTACTTGAGCATCTTTCCTGGTTCCTAACCAGGTATGGCGCCAGGACTCCATCCTTACCCTGCTCTAATAAACTTCTTATCAATATTTTAGAAAAAAAACTTGAGAGGAAGCTGACCTAAATTTCAAGTGACTTCAAGTTATGAGGGAGGATTGAAGAACAGAGTCCTATTTAACATGGGTTAGAATAATGGACCCAATCTGACAAGATAAAATGTAATTAAGATAAATGTGAAGTTCTGAGTTTAAGTTAAGGATCTCCTCTACTTGTAGATGAGTGGATGCATGGAGAACCACACATACAGAGAAGTTTGGTTGATTAAAATCTTAGCATGGGGCGAGTGTGGCACATGGTGATTGAGCTCTTGTTCTTCATTATTAGTCATGATAGTGTTGCTGTGCTTGGTCCAGACAGTGGTGCAGACAGTGCACAAATGGGAGTGAGGCTGGAGGATGATGTGTCATTCCACTATGTGTCAGACACCACTGGAGACAGGAAACTTACATCTTTCCTTATACTCACAACTTGAAAAGATATTATTATTTACTCCAATTTATAAACAGTGTCACACACACACATACACACACTCACACACTCTCACATACACACACACACACACACACACACAAATCTAGTGAGGTTAACTAATTTGGTCACACATCTAAGATCTAATAATGCTAGAATCCAAGCCCAGGCTTATCTTGCTCCAAAACTTGGTCTCCCTTACTGTGGAAAGAAGAATAATGTTTGTTTGTTTGTTTGTTTGTTAAAGTTTATTTATTTTGAGAGAGGAGAGTTCATGTGCAAGCGAGCAAGTAGGAGAGCAACGGGGCGGCGGGGTGGGGGCGGTGGAGCAGTTTCTGCATTGCCAGAACAGAGCCCCATGTGGGGCTAAAACTCATAAATCATGAGATCATGACCTGAGCTAAAGTTAGCCACTCAACTGACTGAGCCACCCAGGCACCCCTTAAAAGGAGTAGCATGTTGCTTTCTTTTATTTATAAGGCTTTATTTCAGGAACAGTAGAACTCAAGAGCTTAAATCCAATGGATGGAAACCATTTCTGGCTAGAAATAAAGAGGATAATTTGATTGTCACAACTGTGTGGAAATGGAACACACTGTTACTCCCATATTCAATAAACATTTATTCAAATACTGAGTTTTTACTGTGTGCCAGGCATTATTCTGGGTGCTTGGGACACATTGGTGAATGAAATAAAAATGCTTATTCTCAAGGAACTGATATTCTAGCAGATGAAAACACAATAAAAATGGACGTGTTTTAAAAATATATACAACATATTAAAATATACAAACAGCTCTGGAGATTAGAACAAATTCAGCAATGGAGATGTTTTGGTGGGCATCCCAGACAGTGTAAGAAAGGGAGGGGAACTGAGCTCAATATGTGGAAAAAAAGGCCCCAGGAGGTGTGCAACTGTGAGCCAGTACACAGGAATAGAAAGGGCATAGGAGAGGCATTCTGAGACAGGATTTGGACCCCAGCTCCAGCACTTACTAGTAGAGAGGTCTTAGCTTTGGCAGTTTCCCTGACACAAGGTTCCTTCATTTATAAAATGTGGCTAAAAGAAAAATACGCTTGTGTCACTCTGAGGATTAAATACATCATTTAAGTTATATATACCTTGTATACTACAAAGCACTACAAATACATTGCCTTTAGCCGTGAGATGTCACCCCTAAGGAGAGAAGTACAGGGAAGAGATGACAATCGGCCTATCAGATGAGGTTGGTTGCAAAGCCAGGCTAAGTCCAGGTCCAAGCAAAGGCTGGTTGGGTGGACAGGCAGAGGGAGAGCACAAACATGAATGAAAGTGGGGAAGTGGTCAGCTGGGGCAAGCCAGGGGAGGCACAGAAGAGCAGGATTGAGGACTGAAGGGATGCTGGAGGGCAGATGGGAGCAGGTTGGAGTGATGGGTGGTGGGAAAGGCTCAGGTGGGACACTCTAGGAGGAAGGGATTTGGGGACAGTTTGCTCAGATGTCAGGGCCAATGTTGGCTTCCAGGGTAGTGAGATGAGGCGCTATCACAAATGGTCATCACTGTGTTGATGCCACCCCGCCAGTTTGCCAGCAGCATGGTTCCTTGGGTCAGCCAGGAAAAGAGGAAGTGCCAGGGAGGGGAGGCTCTCAATTAATCAGAAATACTTTTAAGGATTGAGTCGAGGTTAGGCCCTTTGTCACAGAAAGGCCTTGTGACTGGAGCCAGCCTGGATAAGAAAGCTGGATTGGGCAATCAGTTAACTAATCATTTCTTTCCACAGCATCTCATCACATTCTTCAGAGGTTTGTTTTGTTCAGTCAGAAATCCTGGAGGTGTTTCCAGTGAGTAGAGTCTGAATCTCCTGCAGTAAAGCAGGGTTTCCTGCCCTTACCACTAGTGACAATTTGGTTGGAATAATTCTCTGTCATGGGAGCACATTGTAGGGTGTTAACTAGCACCTCTGGCTTCTACCCAGTAGATGATAGTATCAAACACAACCCCCTCCCCACCAGCTGTGAGGTTCAAAGAAGTTGAATACTCTGGTGAGGTCCCTAAAGCCTCTTTTCTCAACCATTATGCTATACAGTAACTACACCCCCCCGCCCGCCAACTTAGACCTGTAGATTTTCACACAAGCCATGTAGATCCAAAGGTCCAAATGGAACCATATGATTTCACTCATATGTGGAATTTAAGAAACAAAACAAACAAGCAAAGGGGAAGAAAAAAAAGAAGAGAGAGACAAACAAAGAAACAGACTCTTAACTATTGAGAACAAACTGATGGTGGGCGAAGGGAGGAATGGGTGAAATAGGTGATGGGATTTAAGGAGTGCACTTGCTGTAAGGAGCAGTGGGTGTTGTATGGAAGTGTTAAATCACTATATTGTACACCTCAAACTAATATAACACTGTTTGTTAACTAACTGAAATTATAATAAAAACATTAAAAAACCCACCCACAAAGGTCTAGATAGAAAATTACTATCTAAGGTGGAAAGAAAGGAGAGGCTGTGTGACCAGGTCCTTAAGCATGAATAGAAAATCTTTCCATAGAAAAAAGGCAGCAGAGGACTCCAGAAATGAGTATGTCCATTTCTACCTACCACAGTCCCCATTGGAAACAAGTACTTTCCTAGCTGGGAGGAGCTACCCTAAGTCCCTAGAGGGAGGCAGGGAGGAGCTGCCACTCATCACCTGTCACAGGACCATGTGGGTGGCAGGAGGCGGTCCTGTCATCCCCAGGTCCTGTCTCACAGGCTGGGGCAGAGCCCAAGGCCAGGATAAAAGGGACTTGGGAACAGAGACCCTCCATGCACTCCTCTCCTGAGGTACTGACAGACCCAGTGCTGCCTGTGCACCGGTAAGTGCCCTGGGAAAGAGAGCAGAGCCTTCTACAGAGGGAGCTCAGACAGAGCAGGGGACAGAGGCTTGGGCTCTGGTTTGAAGGACAAGGATGAGGACCCAGAAAATCTGAATCAGGAGGGCCAGGGTGGGATGGGTGAGAAAGACCGAAAGCAACTGGGAAGATTTGTGTGCTATACGCTAGAGTTTTAGAGACAGCAGTAGCTGGGTGTGTTTCTCTGGTGTTAGGAAATAAAAACATTGATGGCTAGATTATGCTAGAGTGGGTTACATAGTGGGAATATAGTTTTGGAAATATAGCTGGGCGCAAGTGCAGGAACAGTGTGTTGAGGATGTTGGTACTTAAGAGGAGAGAGAATCAGAGACACCTGTAGATCTGTTTAGACTCCAACAAGAATTCTTGGGAATTGAGGGCACACTGGAGCTGAGAAGCCCTGGGATGTTCCTGGAAAACAGGCCGTGGGAGGGGGACTACATGGATTAGAGCACTGGGTTGGGAGTCGAGGAGTCTGAGAATGGAACTGTGACAAGCTAGTGAATAGCACTGGGATAGTGGATTTGCCTCTTTTCCTTTCAGTTTCTTCATTTATAAATTGAGTCGGTTGGGACAAATTAACTCCAAGGCCCTTTGCAATTGTGATTTTCTATATTCTGCAAAACCAAAAACATATCAGAAATCCTTCCAAGAGAGAATGTTTTTGCTTTTTCCTTGAAGAGGCTTTCTGTGCTAAAATGGTCCCTAAACTGGATGTTTGCAAGATTCTTGGTGACACGGGAAAATGAATGCTGGCCTGGGGTCAATTTATTTCATGTCTTTTTCTCTGACACCAAGGAAGTGGTAATGAGCATCAACTTTCTTTATATATTTGGAGGTGACATTGTTGACAAATGGGGTTTGAAATGTGACTGTGTGAAAGAAGACACATGGTACACCAGTAAGAGTGATAAAAATGCCAGAGATTATTTTATGTCTGATCTCAAGACTTTCAAAATAAGGCGCTAGAAATGATACTGAAAACAGGAAGGGGTGGGGTGGGGGGCTCTGGGCTCTGTGTCCTGGGTCTGACTGTGTGACTCTCCCTCAGCTCCTGACCCTGCCTGCCGAGATGTCCTGCCAGCAGAACCAGCAGCAGTGCCAGCCCCCTCCCAAATGCCCCCCCAAGTGTCCTGCCCCCAAGTGCCCCCCCAAGTGTCCCCCAAAGTGCCCTCCAGTCTCTTCCTGCTGTGGCTCCAGCTCTGGGGGTGGAGGCTGCTGTAGCTCTGGGAGCGGGGGCTGTTGTAGCTCTGGGGGTGGTGGCTGCTGTAGCTCTGGGGGTGGTGGCTGCTGTCTGAGCCACCACAGGCGACGCAGATCCCACCGCCACAGGCACCAGAACTCTGACTGCTGCAGCCAGCCCTTGGGGGGCTCCAGCTGCTGTGGAGGGAGCAGTCAGTCATCTGGAGGCTGCTGCTGAAGTGGATTCTGAGCCAAGAAGAGCAGAAATAGAGGCAGAAAGGAGCAAGGTCATCTTTCTTGGGTCTGCCTGCACTGCTGAGACATTTCAGTGAAGACTTCAAACCATGTTCTCAAGAATCTTCTTACCTGGAATCCAGAAATCTGTGCCTTCTTAAACACTCATTTTCTGAACTCTGATCCCATGTCTGCAGCCTGCCTGCCCTGGGAACCCCAGATAATGATTCCTATGCCATTCCACAGATGATTTCTTTGGTAGTCTCCTACCTGAAGCAAAACAATAAAATAATCTACTCATCATCTTGTTCTAGCTTGCTTTTCTCTTGCTTATAACTGTGCTGGGAGAGGTGAGCATGTCTGATCTCAGCTCTGTCTCCTCTTGTCATCTGGGCCCTGAAGCAGTATTGCTTGTTTTTGAAGGGATGGAAAAATTCTCTACTTTCAAGTTCTTCCAGTTGGACTAATAATTCAATCAACACGAGACAGATTAACAAGAGAAAAAGCCCAAGTTTTATTAAGCGTGCACAGAGGCCCAATAATGAAATTGAGGCCCAAGGAAGTGACCAAGGCAGGCAGTTTTATACTTTTCAGACACAGAGATAATAAATCTGTGAGGCATTGACAGGACAAAGAAAGCTTAATGTTGGGAGCTTCAATTCGTAAGGGATTCTAAACAGATTTTGGTCCGGGGTGGTAAATTAGTAAAAAGTAACAAGGGTTATCATACGGCCTCCTCTGCCCTAAATTTCCCACCTCTGGTGAGAAATTTCCCACCTCTGGTGATAAGGGTCTCCTTCTCTCCTGCTACAGGGAGGGTACCTTTGACATGGGAGATGTATTCCTTCTCTCAGAGGGGTGGAGGAAGGTCTGAGTGTCCTTCTTGCACAGGCTGTCTCTGAAGTAGCTTTAATTGGAAGTAATCATTATGCCATTGTGGCACATGTGGGGGCGGCCACAGTCCCATCCTCTGACACTTCCCTGCAAGTTTCACATATTAAAGCCAAGCTGGTGACTGGGGAGGGAGAAAGCAAGGCAGTAAATGAGGTAAGAGATCTACAAACAGCAGACAGACCACAGTTTGGAATGAAGAATAATGAACAGAGAAGAACAAATGGAAGCATACCTCCCCACAGCCCCTTGAACCAATCCCCTCAACCTGGAAATAGATGGGTCCAGCAGAAAGTCTGTGCTTCATCTGTCTAATGAAGAACATGAATCCTTTCTTTTAACAGATTCAGGTGAGATTAATCTGTCCTGTTGGGTTTATAGAGAAGCAACTCTGTCTACTGATGTCGCCCAGGTTCTTCTGTGCAGGGCCGTCCATGGGCCCAGAGCACGATGACTTTGGAGTACCACAGAGGCTACGCTGCTAAGTTCTGATTGGAGTATTTTCAAAGTTTGCATAGTGATACTGAACTCTTGTTACATCACCATAGAGAGTTCTAGGATTGCTTTTTCTAATTTATAATCTCCAAAACTTGGGAATAAGACCCTCAATGCTGAAAATAACTTGGAATAATGATTTAACAGTGGATTTTCTACAATGGGCATGTTTACGTAGCACAACTTTATGAACAAAGAAGCCCAAGTTTATAATTTGCCTGGCATTTAGGGTGGAGTACTTAGTGACAAAAAGATCCAGGTATCCAAGTCCACATCATCCTGACCATTTAGGTGGGAAAACTTTGTAGACCTTATTGCCACATAACGTAAAGAGACCAGTGTGGTTTATGACAAAGTTAGATCTGAACCTGTAACTTTCAAAATGTGGAGTGTTCTGTGACCTTTGATAATGTGAATATCCACACATCTCCATTTTTCACATCCTGTCAATCTATGAGAGCAGAACAGGTTGCTAAAAAGGTGATGTAGGAGGCCTGTAGTTTAGTTCTGGCAGTGATAAATTTAGTTTTGTCACCTAGCCAAGTGCATCCAGAGTTTTGATGGACTCAAATATAGTTTGTGGAATTGGGTAGTCTAACAAGGGGGTAGCTGAAGTATCCTGTATTGTACAGGGTTGATGTATAAAACATTTGGTGATTTGGCAAATGTCTATGCTAGAGTTATTTTTAATTTCCTTGCTAAGTTTAAAAGTGCTATTTTTAGTATCAAACCACAGGATTTGGTTGCAATAAAGTTTTGGTGTATCTCCCAGGAAAAGTCCAGTGACAAGTCTGTTTTCAATGCAAAGGGGAAATTTTTCAGCTATTGCCTTTACTCTGACAAGGGATAGTCCTTGAGATTCTGTAGAGATTTTCTGGAGCCCAAGTAGCTCATCAGGGAAAGAAGCAGAATGATGTTCTTCTGGTTGTGAATACCATACCTTGTCATCTGTCCATCTTCCATGCTCAGGCAACCAGGGGTTCACATTTGCAGGAACAAAGACTAGCCCAGGTTCTTTTCCATTATCTAGATGTTGACATAGCCAACAGTCAGACTGATTTGTTAATGTGACAGGGTTTGGTAAACTGGCATAAGGAAGTGTTTGGTCCGTGCCTGACTTTTTGAAAAACAGAGGGTTAGTAAGAGCAAGACACAGATTGGAAAAAACCCTATAGTGGAGACTTAAAGAGAGGAAGTAGGATAGACAAGCACTCCTCAGTCAGCCTCCCAACAAATAATCTTTAAAATAGGAGAAAGGATTAAAAAGTATATACATATACTTTTTTAGTATTAAAAATATATATAAGTCCAGGAGTTTAAAAAAAGGAGGGGTTAGGTAAAAGAGTAGTTTCTTTATCAGTGCTTTTAGGAAAAACTGTCTACATCATGGTGATGTTGCTTCTGGGACCTGGGACTTGGCCCTATTTTCAGGTCACCTGTAGGACATGGTCTCCCAGTTGCCTTGCAGGTGTTGATCTGGGTCTATTTGGTACAGTTTGCATGAATCCAGCAGGATTTCTCTTATATTCTTATGGCATGTAGGTTGTCATTAACACCTCATAGAGCCTTTCCCAACAAGGTACCAGCATGTCTTTTATTCTAAAGACCTTGATGTAGACACTTCCCTTGTTGAAAGTACCCATCAGTTGGTGGAGGCAATGCCTCTTTTACCTGTTGATGGTATGCTTCAAGTAAACAAGTTAATCCTTATATAGTTAGTCATATCATAAAATTTCTCACTTCATCCCTGAATGAAAAGTTCAGAGGTGCAAGTAGATATTGGACCACCAAACACTATTTCAAAAGGGGTCAATCCATGCCTCCTTTTGGAGTATTAATAAGGGCAAAGGGCGATGCTTCTGGCCATTTAAGTCCAATTTTTGACTAATCTTCTCTAAGGTCTTTTTTATGTAAATATTTTTAAGTTCCACTTGCTCTGATTGAGGATGATATGAGGTATGTGATTTAATGAGTGCCCAGGGTTTTTGCAAGTCCGTGGTTTATCTCTGCTGTAAAGTGAGTTCCTTGGTCTAACTCAGTCACTGAAGGAATGCCAAAATAAGGAATAATCTCAGTTATTAATTTCTTTACAACTGTTGTGGCATCAGCATGTCCAGTTGGATACCACTCTCCATCTACTAAACATGCAGACAATGATCAACCAGTGAGAACAGACCAAATCTGGGGGCAAATCTATAAAATCCAGCATGGGTCTAGGAGATCTTCCCAGGGCACACTGATTTCTTCCAGAGAGTTGGTGAGGTTTATAAGTAGTGCACTTGGAAATAATTTGTGGATGTCAGGGCAAAACCAATTGTCTTATTTCTTTCATTATTCTGTTTGCACCTATGTCCCATTTGGTGGGAGATAAGTACAAGCCAAAAGGTTAAAAGAAAAGGGGATAGAGGAAGCTCATTTGGCCGAACACATAACCCATCTGATAATTGTTTGGCACTCTTGTGTCTAAGTGTCCTTTTCAGATTTGGGCATTTGCCTGATAATATCAGTGAGGAATATAGGTCGGGTTAGAAACTGGGTGGAGAAAGGATAAGGGGGTTCATGTGGGACTGTGTATTGGGCAGCTGTCAGCCCTACCATTTCCTAAAGATACAATGTCAGTTTCATCTGTATGGGCTGAACAGTGAGCACCGGCAACTTTAGAAAGGAGTGGAACACCTTGTAACAGGGCAGCAATTACATGCCCATTAGCAACAGGAGTACTTGTACTTGCAGAAGATAAGAATCCAAGTGATTTATAAACTGATCCTCCCATAAATACCAATAAAGAAGCTGCTTAGAATGAGAACTGTCTAAAAAAATTTCCAAATATAGAAGTTTTTCCTATTCAAAAGATCCACCATCTGGCCACTGCCAAGTGGGATCAGCATTAGTATATTGTTTTTTCCAGTATCAAACACAATTGTTCCTATACAATCCAATAAGCCTCTCTGTGGAAAGACCCAGAGGCAACTTTTCAGGCTTTACCATGGATGCAAGAGGTGTCCAAAGAGGGCATAGATGATGTAGCCCCATGACCTAAGTTTTACTCCAAGAAAAGTTTAAGAATGCAAAGACTTCCATTGCACAGATGGTTAAGAATTATGTGGTGTCTACTATGTCTCTGATGTCCCACAAATGGGAGACATCTCCAGTCACAGATCTGCAAATCTCTGACAGTGGTCAGGTGTTACTGGAATGGGATTTTTCCTGCACTGTCAAGCAATGAAGTCTGGGACAACAAAGGCCCTTATGGGCTGGCATCCATTATGACAAACCCCTAGAATTCACATGGCCAACAGAGAGAGTGTTGCTTGTAAAGACGTGTCTTGGATCCCCAGTCTATTCCAAGGGCCACCGGGGTGTACCTCGATAAGTGGTAAGTGCACCCTCCAGATGGCAGAGATCAGAGACATTATTCTGACTGGTCACAAAGCCAACATCTTAGGACATAGAGCAAGATGAAAGGGAAAACCTCATATGCTTTTTCTTATATGCACATTAATAGTGTTGGCCAAGTTTTAGGTGTCTTGGAGTCACGGTGATACCTGAGAGGGATATGTCACAGAGTTGGGGATTTTGTGGGGTTTTTTGTGTACCTCAATGCATGAAGTTTGTTTTGGCAGGTGACCTAGTGTCAATCTAATCCATTCCTTGATCAACTTATTCTGATCCAGGAATTTTTGGGTTAGGTAGCGAGCACTCTAACAGCTTTTAAGTGCTAGACTCTTGCCCACCAATTTTGTGGTTTTGGCTTCCAAAGTGTTCCTTAGCAACTGCCTTTGCCTCATGTGCACATTAATACACATAAAAGTTTGTCCGAATGGACACTGGTCTGATGAGAACCGCAAACTTATCAATCTGTGGGACCAGCTTGAATAGCAGGCTCAAAGGGTCTACACCTGTGCTCTTCCCTGTGATAATTCCTTTTTATGACAACATAAAAGACACAAAGAAAAAAAAAGACTATCTCTCGGAGGAAATGGATCAGTAACCAAAGATCACTCTACTAATTTTTTACCAAGGATTACTAAGCGCAAGGAACCAGTTGCACAACATGTTCTGCTGATCTGAATTTAGAGAGAAAGAGTCACCACTCTCGCTCCACTGGACCCTGCAGATGGAGATTTGGGAAGGCAACATGGTAAGAAATCTTACCTTCTGCTAGCTATAGGTCAGATATCCCAGAATCTCTCAGCTTTGGCAGCCAGAGCAAGCAGTGTCCAGCAAATTAAAGTGTCCTGCTGACCATGCCAACTGAAGGAAGGAAAAACCTTTTATATCTTTTAAGGTCTTCCAGATGGACTAAAAATTAAACTTACCTGAGACAGATTAACAGGAGAGAAAACCAAAGTTGTATTACATGTACACAGAGGCCCAGGGATGAAATTGTGGGGTGTGGGGTGGGATTCTGGGGTTGCTGGTGTATGTTGTGGCTGACTCTTGCCTGGAAAGACAAACACAAGGTCCTGACTGGATAGCTGCCCAGTCCTCTGAGAATTCCCTGTCCCTCCCTTGGCTCTCCACATTCAGGACTAATTCTTCATCTTCACTGGTTCCAGCCTGCTAAAAGCGATTGTTTAAAAAACCATATTTTTTTGCATAATAAAACCTCTAGTTCAAAGAAGAGACTGGGACAAACATAACTAATGAGACAAATAAATAGCACAGAGACCCTTTTGTGTGAAAGAATTTAAAATATGTTTAGGGGTACCTGGGTGGCTCAGTCAGTTAAGCCTCTGACTTTGGCTCAGGTCATGATCTCATGGCTTGTGAATTTGAGCCCTGCATCAGGCTCTAGGCTGACAGCTTAGAGCCTGGAGTCTGCTTCAGATTCTGTGTGTGTGTCTCTCTCTCTGCCCCTCCCTTGCCCACACTCTGTCTCTGTCTCTCTCAAAAATAAATAAGCATTAAAAAATTTAAATATGTTTAAACGAGGCACATAAGTCAGTAAAGGATGGCTTGTTCAATAAATAGAATTGGGAAAAACCACATTGCGTTCTTTAATAAAATGAGTTTCAGGTAGATTAAAGAGTAAATTTTTAAATCTAATCACTAAGTACAACTCATAATGGAGAAATGTTTTACATATAAAAGAAACAGAACATTTAAATGTCAAAGGGAAATTTTAATAAAACTGAATCCATCAAAATAAAATTTCAGCAATACAAAATCATGCAAACAAAACAAAAGAGGAAGCCAACATACCTTATGTAAAATATTCAATAAATATTTATTAAGTAGCTAATACATTCAGGCACATATTTAGGCAGTTGAGATACATTAGTGAACAAACAGAAAAAAGATCCCTGCACTCACAGGTTTATTTTTATTGAAAGATTTTTAATGACTACTATTTCAGAAGTTTCATGTAATAAAATATACATTCATTATGTATTATAAAACTCTGATATTAAAATTTTTATTCATAAATTTTCATTACACTTTTTTTTTCTTTTTTTCAAGTTTTTATTTAAATTCAAGTTAGTCAATATACAGTATAGTATTAGTTTTAGGGGTAAAATTCACTTACATACAGCACCCTGTGCTCATCAAAAGTTCATACCCACCACCTATTTAACACCCCCTCCCACCTCCACGTTGGTAACCCTCAGTTTGTTCTCTATAGTTAAGTATCTGTTTTATGGTTTGCCTCCATCTCTTATTCTTCCCCCATACATTCATCTATTTTGTTCCTTAAATTCCACATATGAGTGAAATCATATGATATTTTTCCTTCTCTGACTGACTTATTTCACTTAGCATAATATATTACAGCTCCCTCCATGTCATTGCAAATGCCACTTTTGGATGGCTAAGTAATAGTCTGTTGTGTATATACACCACGTCTTCTTTATCCATTCATCAGTCTGTGGGCACTTGGGCTCTTTCCCTAGTTTGGCTATTGGTGATAATGCTGCTATAAACATCAGGGTGCATGAACCCCTTTGAATCTCTATTTTTGTATCCTTGGGTAAATACCTAGGAGTGCAATTGTTGGATCCTAGAGTAGAAGTCCTATTTTTAACTTTTTGAGGAACCTCCGTACTGTTTTCCAGAGTGGCTGCACCAGTTTGCATTCCCACCAACAGTGTAAGAGGGTTCCCCTTTCTCCACATCTTCATTAACATTTTTTTGTTTCCTGTGTTGTTAATTTTAGCCATTCTGAGAGATGTGAGGTAATATTGTAGTTTTGTTTTGCATTTTCCTGATGATGAGTGATGTTGAGCATCTTTTCATGTGTCTGTTAGCCATCTGGATGTCTTCTTTGGAAAAATGTCTATTCATGTCTTCTGCCCATTTTTTGACTGGATTATTTGTTTTTTGGATGTTAAATTTGGTAAGTTCTTTATAGATTTTGGAACTAACCCCTTATCAGATATTTCATTTGCAAATATCTTCTCCTGTTCTGTAGGCTGCCATTTAGTTTTTGTTGATTGTTTTCTTTGCTGTGCAGAAGCTTTTTATCTTGATGAGGTCCCACTAATTTATCTTTTCTTTTGTCTCCCTTGCCTCAGGGGATATATCTAGTAAGAACTTGCTGTGGCTGTTGTCAAAGAGGTTTCTGTCTTTGTTCTCTAGGATTTTGATGGTTTCCTGTCTCACGTTTAGGTGTTTTATCCATTTTGAATTTAATTTGTTTTTGTGTATGGTGTAAAAAAGTGGTCCAGTTCCATTCTTCTGCATATTGCTGTCCAGTTTTCCCAACACCATTTGTTGAAGAGACTGTCTTTTTTCCAATGAATATTCTTTCAACCTTTGTCAAAGATTAGTTGACTTTATAGTTGTGGGTCAATTTCTGGGCTTTCCATTCTGTTTCATTGATCTCTGTGTCTGATTTTGTGCTAGTACCATACTGTCTTGAGGACTACAGCTTTGTAATATAGTGTAAAGTCCAGAATTGTGATACCTCCAGTTTTACTTTTCTTTTTCAGGATTTCTTTGACTATTCAGGGTCTTTTGTGGTTCCATCCAAATTTTAGGATTGTTTGTTTTAGCTCTGTGGAAAATGCTGGTATTTTGATAAGGATTGCATTAAATGTGTAGATTGCTTTGGTAATATAGACATTTTAACAATATCTGTTGTTCCAATTCATGAGCATGGGATGTTTTTCCATTTCTTTTTGTCATTTTCAGTTTCTTTCATCAGTGTTTTTTAGTTTTCAGAGTACAGGTCTTTTATCTCTTTGGTTAGGATTATTCCTAGGTATCTTATGGTTTTGGACAAACTATAATTTAAACCAAGGAGTATAACAAGTGATGAAGAAAGGTACTATATCACAATAAAGGGATCTATCCAATAAGAAGATCTAACAATTGTTAATATTTATGCCTCCAACTTAGAGTGACCCAAATATATAAAACAATTAATAACAAACATAAAGGAACTCATTGACAATAATACAATAAAAGTAGGGGACTTTAACACCTCACTTACGTTAACGGACAGATCATCTAAGCAGAAAATCAACTAGAAACACTTGTTGTTTTTTTTTAATTTTTTTAATTTTTTTTTCAACGTTTATTTATTTTTGGGACAGAGAGAGACAGAGCATGAACGGGCGAGGGGCAGAGAGAGAGGGAGACACAGAATTGGAAACAGGCTCCAGGCTCTGAGCCATCAGCCCAGAGCCCGACGCGGGGCTCGAACTCACGGACCGCGAGATCGTGACCTGGCTGAAGTCGGACGCTCAACCGACTGTGCCACCCACGCGCCCCTAGAAACACTTGTTGAATGACACACGGGACCAGATGGACTTCACAGATATGTTCAGAATGTCTCATCCTAAAGCAGCAGAATATACATTCTTTTCAAGTGCACATGAGATTCTCCAAAATAGATCACACCCTGGGTCACAAATCAGGCCTCATAAATACAAAATGATTGAGATCATACATTACCTTTTAAATAAAATTATATTTTAAATTATTTAAAACAATCTCAAACATAAGCAACCTTATTGAAAGAATGTGGTAATTGCAGGAGGCTTTAATACTCCACTTACAACAATGGACAGATCATCTAGACACAGAATCAGTAAAGAAACAATGGCCCTGAATGATACATTGGGCCAGATGGAATTGACAGATATATTTAGAACTCTACATCTCAAAACAGCTAAATATACTTTCTTCTTGAGTGCACATGGAACATTCTCCAAGATAGGTCACATACTGGGTCACAAAACAACTCTCAATAAATATAAAAGAATTGAGATCATACCATGCACACTTTCAGATCGCAATGCTATGAAACTTGAAATCAACCATAGGAAAAAGTCTAGAAAACCTCCAAAAACATGGAGGTTAAAGAACATCTTACTAAAGAACGCATGGGTCAAGCAGGCAATTAGAGAAAAAATTAAAAGATATATGGAAACAAATGAAAATGAAAATACAACAATCCAAACCATTTGGGTTGCAGAAAAGGCAGTTCTAAGAGGAAAATACATTGCAATGCAGGCCTATCTCAAGAAACAAGAAAAATCCCAAATACAAAATCTAACAGCACAGCTAAAGGAGCTAGATGCAGAACAGCAAAGACACCCAGAATCCAGCAGAAGAAGAGAAATAATAAAGATCAGAGCAGAAATAAACAATATAGAATCCAAAAAACAGTAGAACAGGTCAATGAAACCAAGAGTTGTTTTTTTGAAAAAAACAAACAAAATTGATAGACCTGTAGCCAGGCTTCTCAAAAAGAAAAGAGAGAGGACCCAAATAGACAAAACCACGAATCAAAATGGATTTATTACAACCAATCTCTCAGAAATACAAGAAATTATCAGGGAATACTATGAACAATTATATGCCCAAAACTGGACAACTGGGAAGAAATGGACAAATTCCTAAATACCCACACACTACCAAAACTCAAATGGGAAGAAATAGAAAATTTGAACAGACACTTAGCTGGTGAATTAATTGAATCAGTCATCAAAAATCTCCAAACAAATAAGACTGAATTCAGCAAAGTCGCAGGGTACAAAATTAATGTACAGAAATCGGTTGCATTTTTATACACCAATAATGAAGCAACAGAAAGAGAATAGAGAAAATGACCCCATTCACAATTGCACCAAGAAACATAAAATACCTAGGAACCAAAGATGTAAAAAAATCTGTATGCTGAAAACTATAGGAAGCTTATGAAGGAAGCTGAAGAAGATACAGAGAAATGGAAAAAGATTCCAGTTCATGGATTGGAAGAATAAATGTTTTTAAAATGTCAATACTACCCAAATTGGTATTTCAATGCAATACCAATTAAATTGCACCAGCATTCTTCTCAAAGCTAGAAAAAAACAATCCTAAAATTTGTATGGAACCACAAAAGACCCCGAATAGCCAAAGTAACATTGAAGAAGAAAACCAAAATGGGAAGCATCACAATCCCAGACTTTAGCCTCTATTACAAAGCTATAATCATCATGGCAGTATGGTATTGGCACAAAAAGAGACACATAGAATAATGGAATAGAATCGAGAACCCACAATTGGACCCACAAATGTATGGCCAACTAATCTTTGACAAAGCAGGAAAGAATATTCAATGAGAAAAAAGACAGTCTCTTTAACAAATGGTGCTGGGAGAACTGGACAGCAACATGCATAAAAATGAAACTAGACCACTTTCTTACACCATACAAAAAAATAAACTCAAAATGGATGAAGGACCTGAATGTGAGATCGAAAACCTTCAAAACCCTAGAGAAGAAAGCAGGAAAAAAACCTCTTTGACCTCAGCCATAGCAATTTCTTACTTGACACATCTCCAAAGTCAAGGGAATTAAAAGCAAAAATGAACTATTGGGATCTCATCAAGATACAAAGCTTCTGCACTACAAAGGAAATAATCAACAAAACTAAAAGGGAACTGTTGGAATGGGAAAAGATATTTGCAAATGACATATTGGATAAAGGACTAGTATCCAAAATCTATAAAGAACTCACCAAACTCCACACCTGAAAAACAAATAATCCAGTGAAGAAATGGGCAGAAGACAAGAATAGACACTTTTCTAAAAATTTTTTTAATGTATAAACATTATTTTTGAGAGAGACAGAGACAGAATGCTAGTCGGTTGGGGCAAAGAGAGATGAAGGCACAGAATCTGAAGCAGGCTCCAGGCTCCGAGCTGTCAGCACAGAGCCTGACGCGGGGCTCGAACTCACAAGCTGTGAGATCATGACCTGAGCTGAAGTCGGACGCTCAATTGACTGAGCCACCCAGGCACCCCGAATAGACACTTTTTTAAAGAAGGCATCTAGATGGCCATTAACAATGGACAAATCAATGAACAAATCAGGAGACTATAGATGCTGAAGACGATGTGGAGAAACGGGAACACTCTTGCACTGTTGGTAGGAATGCAAACTGGTTCAACCACTCTGGAAAACAGTGTGGGGTTCCTCAAAAAATTAAAAATAGAACTACCCTAGGACCCAGCAATAGCACTGCTAGGAATATACCCAAAGGATACAGGAGTGCTGATGTATAGGGGCACTTGTACCCCAATGTTTATAGCAGCACTTTCAACAATAGCCAAATTATGGAAAAAGCCTAAATGTCTATCAATTGACAAATGGATAAAGAAGATGTGGTTTAAATATACAATGGAATAGTACTTGCCAATGAGAAAGAATGAAATCTTGCCATTTGCAGCAACCTGGATGGAACTGGAGGGTATTATGCTAAGTGAAATAAGCCAGGCAAAGAAACACAGATACCATATGTTTTCACTCATATCTGGATCTTGAGAAACTTAACAGAAGACCATGGGGGAGGGGAAGTGGGGGAAAAAAGTTACAGAGAGTGAGGAAGGCAAACTCTAAGAGACTCTTAAGGACTGAGAACAAACTAAGGGTAGATGAGGGGTGGGGGAGAGGGGAAAGTGGGTGATGGGCAGGGAGGAGGGCACTTGTTGGGATGAGCACTGGGTGTTGTATGGAAACCAATTTGACAATAAATTATATTAAAATAAATAAATAATGTAATTGTTGATTATAACAATTATATAATTTTATAAAATATATATATTTATATATAATAATATACAATTTATATTCAGTGCACTTATATGTTTAATGTTATATATAATAAATTTAATATCCTATAAAATATTATGTTTTATTATATAATATATTTATATATTTTAATACATCATAAAATTTATATATAATAAATATTATATGATATATAATTGTTATATAATAAAATATAATTATAAAGAATTTTAAGTTTCAATTTTGAATTAAAATATTTTAAACTTAATTTAAATCATTTTATTTTTATTTTTTAAAATTTAAACAATTTTAAATTAAAATATTTTAAATTTATTGTGAAAAATTGATATTTATTTATTTATTTATTAAAAAATTTTTTTTAATGTTTATTTATTTCTGAGGCAGAGAGAGACAGAGCATGAGTGGGGGAGGGCCAGAGAGAGAGGGAAACACAGAATCAGAAGCAGGCTCCAGGCTCTGAGCTGGCAGTACAGAGCCCGACGCGGGGCTTGAACTCACAAACCGTGAGATCATGACCTGAGCCGAAGTCGGTCGACTGAGCCACCCAGGCGCCCCGAAAAATTGATATTTAAAGAGTGTATCTATTTAATGAGTAATTTCTTGCCCATTATTCACACTGAGATAAAAACATGTTATACATTTGGTGCCTGTCTTCTTCTTTCCCTCCAGATCTAATGAATATCCTGAGTTTGAGGTATACATAAGTATTCCTATGTACTTCTTTATATTTCTATTTCATTATCATTTCCTTAAAATATGTGGGATTGTTTACATATTTTCAACTTAAACATTATATATTTGATACACTTGTGCACACTTGCTTTTTTATCACAGAATTATTTGTGAGATGTTCATGTTACAGTGTCAGTTTATTTTTTATGCTGTATTGTCCTCTACAACCACACTATTTAAGCAATTTCTTGTTAAAGAATATTCATGTTGCTTTTAATTATTTTGCAATTCTAAGCAATTTCATTATTTAAAAATCTCTACATATTGTCTATTTGTAGACAGTCTCTCTAGGATCTATCTGTATCTATTATCTATCTATCTACCTATCATTTATCATTTATCTAGGAATTGCATGGTCAGAATATAGATAGATATGCTCATTTTTATTTTTTTTATTTTTTTATTAAAAAAAAATTTTTTTTAACATTTATTTATTTTTTGAGACAGAGAGAGACAGAGCATGAATAGGGGGAGGGCGAGAGAGAGAGGGAGACACAGGATGTGAAGCAGGCTCCAGGCTCTGAGCTGTCAGCACAGAGCCTGATGCGGGGCTCGAACTCACGGACCGTGAGATCCTGACCTGAGCGAAGTCGGATGCTCAACCGACTGAGCCACCCAGGTGCCCCGATATGCTCATTTTTAATGTTTATTTTTGAGAGAGACAGAGACAGAATGCGAGTGGGTTGGGGCAAAGAGAGAGGGAGGTACAGAATCTGAAGTAGGTTCCAGGCTCTGAGCTGTCAGCACAGAGCCTGATGCGGGGCTGGAACTCACTAACTGTGAGATCATGACCTGAGCTGAAGTCGGACGCTCAACCAACTGAGCCACCCAGGCACCCCTAGATATGCTCATTTTTGATATATTGTCACATGTGTTTCCAGGTTATAATCCTTCTGTTAGTGTAAAAGAGTTCCTGTTGCTTTACATTCTGGCAACACTTTGTGATACCAGATGTTCATATAATTGTTCAGTTAGTGTGAAATAACTCATCCTGTATTTCATTGTGTATATATCATTATATACACAATGCTGTGTTATCCATTTCCCTGATTGCAAGTGGTCTTGAGGATCTATTCATATATTTGTTCAACAATGTTTTCTTCTTTTGTAAATTGCTCTTTTTTACCTTAGGAATATTTTTATTCACTTGCTTGTTTTGTTACTGGTTTGAAGGTGTTCTTTACATGTTCCATCTTTTATTCTGTAGAAAGATTTTGCAAATATTTTCCCCAATATTGGTTTTTTACATGTTTAATGTTTTCTTTTCATGAATAAAATTATATACTTTTAATATAGTCATGTTTGTGAAATTTTTGCTTTATAATTTTTTTTTATGCCTGTGAGAAAATAGAAAATATATATATTGTTCTCTGCCCCTAGTTCCTGTCATGGAGCTCCTGAAGCCCTTGTAATTTCCTTTTTTCACTGAGGCAACTCTAGGTGGGCTCCTGGATGGCTTCTGGATAGGTTTTGGTTCCCAGAAAGACCAAGCCATGATTAGTAGATTGGAATTTTCACCCCCACCCTGCATCCTCCAGAGAAGGGAGACGTCTGGAAATGGATCAATCATGATATCTACCATTGTTTGCTTCTCCATACAATTTTTAGAATGGGTTTGTCAATTCCACAAAGCTGAGACAAAACAAAGCAAAGCAAAATGTGATGTTGGAATTTTGACTGGTATTGTATTAAATACATATAATACCACTAGGGCAATTTTTATTTTAATTATATTTATTTTTTCTTTCCATTACACCATGAACATATGTATAGCTCTCTTATTTACTTAGATCTTCTTTAGTGTCTTTCAATAAAGTTTTACTATTTTTTCTTTCAATAAAATTTTAACATTTTACACATAAATATCTTAGTCATTTAAAAATATTCATTATTATATAGCTTGTGTATTTTGCTGTTTTTTTTAAAACAGCATCTTTAAATCTTTTTATCTTCTGTTATTTTTAAAGAAGCATAAGAATGTTGATTTGACAGCTTGCTATACTCTTGTTTTTTGTAATTCTCTACAAGGAATATTCTTATGCATATATTCTTTTCTTATCATTCCTTTGTTGTTAGCTAGGATGCAACAGGGAGTTACTCTGACCAGATGGCTGAAAGCCATCAGCAGAAGGGAGGAGGGGCAAGGGAAAAAGCCAGCAGGAAGCTCAACTAGGTGTTTCCCCTGACAGCCCCTTATGAACCACTTAGAGCCAGAAGGGAATTGAGTACCTGCACAGAAGTCCCTCTGGGTTGTCCTGAAGTTACCTTTAGCTCATTATAGGATTAAGGTCTCCTCCTGAGGGGGTGGGAGTTCCACCATTTTTTGGAACATAAGATTTATGCATTAGCATGTTGGCATGCTAGACAATGCACAGTTGAACCAAAGTGCTTAAGTAATAGAATATGCATAAGTTCCTTAATGTATGTGCAAACTCCCTGCCCCCACTCCTAATCTGAATAAAAACTTCTTGCACTAACTTGGTGGGGAGAGAGTGCTTTGAGAGCTATCTCCTTGTCTCCTTACTTGTATCAAGTAATAAAAAGGTTTTTTGCTTTCAACACTTCCTTGGGTTGTGTTCAGTTTAATGTACTTCAAGCTGCAAACCCTTTGAGTTTAGTTACATTATCTCCTAAGGCTAAATTCTTAGATATTCAAACATTGTAAAAGAGTGTGCTCATTTTACATTCTAATTCATTTACATGCCATAAAGTATGTATTGAATCAATGAATCATCATATTGTCATGCAAAACCACTATACTCATTTATTTCACATCAGTGAAGTGTGAGTGTCCAATTCCATGCATCCTCTCCAATACTGAGTAATTGTTAGGCACTCAATCTTTGCCAATCTGATATGAATTAATAAACTTAACAGATACTCTATACAATAAAAAGATAGGATTTTTAAAAATTCTTTGATGAGTAGAAACATTGAACATATTTCCAGTCACTTTTTGGCCATTTGTGTTTCTTTTTTGGTGTGTGTATGGTCTGTTCTTGTCCCTTTTCTTTTACTGGTGTGCTTGCATATATTTTATTGATTTTTAAGAACTATTTTTCTATATTCCTAGCAAACTTGTTGTAATTTCCCCCGATGGATCACTTTTCTTTCTGTCTTACTTATGGTGCTATTTTTTTATATAGAATTTTAACTTTGAAATTAGACACATTCATCAATTTTTGAAAGGGAAAACACACTAGAAGTCAATAAGATAATGTACACGTTTCTGTCTCTGCAAAGGGCTACAAGGTACAGGGAACAGAGCAAAATTCACACTTTTAATTACTTCCCATGGATCTCAGCAGTGTTTCCTCCTATCCCTTATGGTTATAAGGACATAGGAGACAGATGAGTAGATGACTTCAGAAAACCAATCCCTTGTCACTAAACATTTTTCCTATAGAAAGGGTAACAAATCAATATAAGTCTATTGAAATAGAATAGTCACAGCTTGGAAATGAGTCTGCATGATATTACAAGCATGCTGCTGGTTTATCACCTGGGCCCAAGTCAGATTAATTGATAGTTGGGTGCTGCCCTCCCTGCCTGGAAGTAGGGGCATGATCCAGTGGCATCTGAGGCCCATCATTCTAGGAATCCATGAGCTGGGCTTCTGAGTAGTACTACCTGTGTGAGCCAAGGAATCAGCATCCTGACCTCTCCTTCCATAACTGAGCATTTTGGGACAACCTGGGGCCAAAATCATCCATGAGTAACATAAAGGCAAATCTCTGTAGGATGACACAGCCAGCACTCATCACTGTGCATGTCATATCCGATTGTCTTACATAACAGGGAAAAGCTGTTTGCAAATTCTTAGGTGCTGTGAATGCTGGTGAAATGATTATACATGCATGCTTCTCTGTAGATGCTGTTGAGGGATGCAAACATCAGATCCAGACCCTGCTCTCAAGAAGAGTTCAATCTCATATCAGAGATATGTGGCATCAAATAAAATGAAGATAAAACACAAAGTATCTTGTCCAAAGGAGAGTTCATAGTCTAATTCAACTTCAGATAAAGATTTCTTCTATTAAGGGAGCAAAAAAGAAAACCATAGAAACAGAATAACTTCAGACAGCCAAGATATTTGAATTCAATAAAAGGAGTTTAGGTTTTATCCTGAATCAGTGAAGTCCCTTGAGAAGACTTCATTTACTGGTAGTGTGACTATATAATTCATCATCTAAACTGGGGCACACTTGAGATTGAAAAAAAGTTCATAATTTATGCTGTGACAGAAGGCATATCCCAAAACTGTCCCTGGAAAACAAGGGTGTATGGTAACCCTATTAAGTGGTCATAGACAATTATTTCTTTTTTTTTTTTTTAAACATTTATTTATTTTTGGGACAGAGAGAGACAGAGCATGAACGGGGGAGGGGCAGAGAGAGAGGGAGACAGAATCGGAAACAGGCTCCAGGCTCCGAGCCATCAGCCCAGAGCCCGACGCGGGGCTCGAACTCCCAGACCGCGAGATCGTGACCTGGCTGAAGTCGGACGCCCAACCGACTGCGCCACCCAGGCGCCCCAGACAATTATTTCTTAAAAGATCTCTAATGAATAAGAGACAGAGGGAAAAAACCAGGAAGTGAGAGGCAAAAACGGCCAACAAAATACACACAGCATTACTATAAAATATATATATATATATGTATATATATATACATATATATATGTTTATACAAACAATCACACATTTAGCTTCTGTATATTATTTGTATACCCATATGCATAGACATAAAAATATGTCTATATGTATTTAAAGTAGAAACACTTTCTGAGTAGAGAAAACAATAATAAAAACCTAGGGCCAAGGAGCAGCAAGGGACTTCAAAAGCCCCTAGAAGGCGCTCCCATTGCCTACTGGGTGTTGCCCAGGCCTTGGCCTCCGGATTTCCCACGCTTAGACTGTGCTTTCCTGCCACCCGGCCCTGATCGGTCGCTCTAATTATGGCAGTGAGGAGCTCCCTACTCCTCACCATGAATTCTTTTTCTGGAGGTGTTTCATAGTCAAGCATATTTAGCAAAACAAAGGAGACTTAAGAGAAAAAAAAGTAAATAATTTGGAAAAAAATCCTCAAAAGTCCTGACTTTTCTTCTATTGAAGTAAAATATGACCTACAAAGGATACATATTTTTCCCTTATTTATGAATACATAGGTATCTTATTATTTGAGGGCACACCATGTTACATTCCCTCTGTTAGGCTCATTCTTTACATGGTCTGTCTAAAGCAATATCCCTGTGAGATATTTTTATCATTATTCATACTTTATAGTAGAGGAAACAGACAAACAAAACTAAAAAGGAGTCACTGTATATAACTTCCACAGGAGGCACAGATACCACGTGATAGAACCAGAATTGCATTCTAGGGTCTGACTCCAGGCTCTTAAAAGCAGTGGGATGGGGTGCCTGGGTGGCTCACTCGGTTGAGCGTCTGACTTCAGCTCAGGTCATGATCTCACACTCCGTGAGTTCGAGCCCCACGTCGGGCTCTGTGCTGACAGCTCAGAGCCTGGAGCCTGCTTCAGATTCTGTGTCTCCCTCCATCTCTGCCCCTCCCCCGCTCATGCTCTGTCTCTCTCTGCCTCAAAAATAAATAAAAACAGTAAAAAAAAAAATTTAAAAGCAGTGGGATACACTAGAGATCAGCTAATTTTTTTGATAAAGGGCTAAAGACTAAATATTTTAGGCTATGGAAGCCATAGGGTCTTTGACTCAGCTACTCAACTCTGTCATTGTGCTGTGAAAATAGCCATTGTTAATGAATGGGTTCCAAGTAAAACGTTAAAAACACTGAAATTTGAATTTAATAGAATCCCCATGTGTCATGAAGTATACTTCTTTGATTTTTATTTCCAAACATTAAACACGTAAAACCATTCTTAGCTTGCAGGCTACACAAAATAGGCAGAGGGGCAGATTTGGACTCTAGACCAGTTTGCTGACCTCTGGGAGCCTGGCAGGGTGGCTTAGACTTGGGCATAAGTAGAGAAATGTGAAGGTATCTCTAAATTATAATCCACAACAGGCTTCCAAGAGCCACTGATTTTATGTGTCAGGAAGAAGGAAAGAAAGGGACTCTGGCCCAAGGTCCAAAACAAGAGCTGTGTGACCTTCCAGGTGGCACTTGCCAAGGAGAATGAGACAAAAGATCAAATTAAATTGTCCACAACCATGTCACTCTTTGTTTCTAAGAAGCCCTAGCCCTTGCATTTTGGGCCCCATGGAAGGAGGCAGGAAGGAGCTGCCAGTCACCACCTGTCACAGTAGCATGTGGGTGGCAGGAGGCAGTCCCCTCATGCCCAGGTCCTGTCTCACAGGCTGGGGGCAGAGCCCAAGGCCAGGATAAAAGGGCTTTGGGGACAGAACCCCGTCATGCACTCCTCTCCTGAGGTGCTGACAGACCCAGTATTGCCTGTGCACCGGTAAGTGTCCCCTGGGACCAGGACCAGTGCCTTTCACAGAAGGAGCTCAGACCAGAGCAAGGAGGCAGATAGAATAGGGATTTGGGAGAAAAGGACCCATTGTGGCAGAGGAGGAGGGTTTGAGGAAGGAGTGCAGGAAGGGTTCTAGCCCCGGCTGAGAACATGTGGAGAACCAGATGTCTATGCCTTGAGATCTGGAGAAAGCAAATGGATCTGCATTTCGGTGTGCCCCTCAGGATGGGGACACTGAAGCACAGACACTGGGCTCCACTCTGCCAAGTTTCAGGAGACAGTTCACTTTTGAAAATACAACCCTGTTCCTCCTTGCAAAGGAGGGTGGTAGACAGGGACCTTAGGCTCTTTTGGACTTGTTAAACCTGCCTACTCGTGGGTCTTGGAATGTTTTTGTACACTTCCTGTATTGATGAGGATAACACAAGCCTGAGAATCACCTTGCCAACCTGCCAGCTTGAAGTGGTAAAGAGAGGAGACCTGCGTTCTGGACTGAGATCAGGGGTCCAGTTTCAAGTCTTAGCTTGGACTGGCTGAGAGGTTTATCAGTCTCTTTAATAATGTGATCTTACTGAAGTGGGGCATCTCCAAGGTCCTTTGCAATGCTGACCTCACAGAATAAAATCATCTTGGAAGTTATGACAAGAGGCAACAATTACTGTAGGTTTCCTTTAAGAAATAGTATCCCCTCAAATGGCCTATTAATTGAACAACTTCAGATTTGAAAGGTGTGGTTGAAACCAGTGCCATCTTCACCTACAAGACTTTAGACTCTTGGATGTGTTTGGTAATATGGTTTGGTTTTAGTTTACTACCTTGTATACTAGAGGAAAGTGTGTGCCTGACTTACAAGGCTCACCTGAGGTTCCAAAGAGATGATGCCAGAGTACAGGAATGTTGTGCAGCTTCTGGATTATATGAGATGTTTCTAAGTGATATTTCTATGATTCTATGATATGTTAAGAGGGTGAGACGGGCAGGGGGCTCTGTGTCCCAGTCTGACTCACTGTGTGACTCTTCTTCAGCTCCTGACCCTCCCTGCTAAGATGTCCTGCCAGCAGAACCAGCAGCAGTGCCAGCCACCTCCCAAATGTCCTCCCAAGTGTCCCCCAAAATGCCCCCCAGTCTCTTCCTGCTGCAGTGTCAGCTCTGGGGGCTGCTGTGGCTCCAGCTCTGGGGGCGGGGGCTGCTGTAGCTCTGGGGGTGGTGGCTGCTGTCTGAGCCACCACAGGCGACGAAGGTCCCATCGCCACAGACAGAGCTGTGACTGCTGCAGCCAGCCCTCAGGGGGCTCCGGATGCTGTGGCCAGCCATCTGGGAGCTCTGGGTGTTGCGGAGGGGGCAACAATCAGTCATCTGGAGGCTGCTGTTGAAGTGGACCTTGATACCCTCTTCCCCTGACCTTCCTGAATGGTGGAGAGATCTGAGCAAAAGCTTAGGCTCTAGCCAGAGGATCCCTATACCCTGGTGTCCAGAAGCCCAAAACATCTCTCTAAAATTCATTTTCTGCCTTTCTTCCCCCTATCTGTGACTGTCCTGGGAATCTCAAAGTGCAAACTCCTTGTTTCTCCACAACTTGTATTATTGCATTCTGTTGCCAGAATTAGAACAATAAAATTAATCTGATCACTACCTTGGTGTAGGCTGATATCATATCCCATTTTTGTTACAACTGTTCTCTTCTCCTCTGCCTCTGCTGGTGGCCGCAGGGGCTTTAATGGACAGAGGACAGGGTCAAGGGTCAGAAGGGAAATTTTTTCATACTTTTATACATTTGTAATCTCCACTGATTCTTTTCTTTCCCTTTTAATCAAGGCCCTGAAGCAGCATTAATTGTGAACATTGCTCCTTCCCCCTTTGGTTACCTTCACATGTCTAACTCTGTACCTCAGACATGGCCAGGAGACAGGTATCATCTTCCTTCCTACCATCACCTCCTCACTCCAGTCTCCCATTCTCTACCCTGCTTCTAATCAGTTCCCTTCAACTTAAGTACACATATACATACACATACAAATGCATATATGGAATAAACCCTTATTAAAGTTTCAAAATCATTTTTATTATTGTATAATTTACACAGAATAAACTTCAGTAATATTTAAATATACAATTCAAAGACTTTTGCCAAATATATGCAGTCGTGTAACCACAAATGTAATTAATGCATTTAAAATGTAGTTGGTGGACTTGACCTCAGTAAGTTGCACCACCAAATGGAGAACAGAGCCTGTTACACCAAGTCCTGCCCCCTGCACCCTCCATCTCCACTAGGGCAAGTCAGCCTGAGAATCAGAGCAGCAGGCCCCTCCCCCAGAAGACCAGCACAAACCCTTTCCACACACTAAGTCTACTGATCATGGAGTTCTGCAAAGCTCTAGCTCTAAGAGACACAGGATCTAGTTTCCTTTGGGTTTGTTTGTTTGTTTGTTTTGTTTTGCTTTGCTTGGATACAAAAAGATCAAAATTTTTTATTTTATTTATTTTTTAATTTTATTTTTTTAATTTTTAATTTTTAATTTTTTGTATTTTCTTTTTTCTATCAAGTTTCTCTTGACAGGCAGAACAAAACACACCTACGATCTAGCTTCCTTCATTATTTTAAAATTTTTTATACTTTGAATTTAATTTTATTATTATTTTTTTCCTCCAAAATGACAAGACAGAGAAATTTACCACAAAACAAAGAACAGGAAGAAATGGTGGCCAGGGATTTAATCAATACAGATATAAGTGAGATATCTGAACTAGAATTTAAAACAACAATTATAAGGATTCTAGCTGGACTTGAAAAAAGCATAAAAGACTCTAAAGAACCCCTTACTGCAGAGATAAAAGAGATAAAATATAGCCAGACCAAAATTAAAAATGCTATAACTAAGATGCAAACCTGAATGGATGCTGTGACAGCGAGGATGCACAAAGCAGAGGAATGAATTAGTGACATAAAAGATATAATTATGGGAAATAAGGGAAATAATGAAAATAATGAAGCTGAAAAGAATGGAGAAACAAAAGTGATGGATCACAAAAGTAGACTTATGGAACTCACTGACTTTGAGCAAATTATAGCTGAAAACTCCCCTAATCTGGGAAGGATGCAGACATCAAAATCTAAGAAACACAGAGAACTTCCATTAAATTAAACAAAAGCTGGCTAACCCCAAGGCATATCATAATTAAATTCACAAAATACAGGCAAGGAAAAAATCCTGAAAACAGCAAGGGAAAAATAATCCTTAACCTATAAGGGAAGACAGATCAGGTTCACAGCATATCTGTCCAAATAAAGTTGGCAATCCAGAAGGGAATGGCAGGATTCAATGTGCTGTATGGGAAAAATATGGAGTCAAGAATACTTTATCCAGCAAGACTGCCATTCAGAATAGAAGGGGAGATAAAGAATTTTCTATACAAATAAAAACTAAAGGAATTAATGACCACTAAACCAGCCCTGCAAGAAATATTAAGGAGGACTCTTTGAGAGGGAGTAGGAGGGGGTAGACTAGAAGCAACAAAGACTAGAAAGGAACAGAGAACATCACCAGAAACACTAATTTCACAGGTAAAAGAATGGCAATAAATTCATATCTTTCAGTACTCACTCTGAATGTAAATTGACTGTGTAATGATAGTAATGGACTATGTAATGATACATAGGGTATCAGAATAGATAAACAAAAGCAAGACCCATCTATATAAGGCCTACAGGAGACTCATTTTAGACCTGAAGACATCAGCAGATTGAAAGTAAGGGGATGGAGAACCATCTATCATGCTAGTGGACACCAAAAGAAAGCCAGAGTAGCCAAAATTATATCAGATGAGATTTTTTTTTTAAAAAAAGACTGAAACAAGAGATGAAGAAAAGCATTATATCATAATTAAGTGGTCTATCAAGAAGATCCAACAATTGTAAATATTTATGCCCCAAACTTGAAGGATCCAAATATATAAATCAATTACTAACAAACATAAAGAAACTCACTGATAATAACACAATAATAGGAGACTTTAACAACCTACTTACATCAATAGACAGATCATCTAAGCAGAAAAACAACAAGGAAATAATGACTTTGAACGACATACTTGATAAGATGGACTTAATGGATATATTCAGAACATTCTACCTTAAAGCAACAGAATACACATTCTTTTTGAGTGCACATGGAGCATTCTCCAGAATACTGGGTCACAAATCAGCCCTCAACAGGTACAAAAAAATTGAGATCATACCATACATATTTTCTGACCACAATGCTATGAAACTTGAAGTCAACCACAAGAAAAAATTTGGAAAGGCCACAGTGCATGGAGGCTAAAGAACATCCTACTAAAGAATGAATGGGTACCAAAAAATTAAAGAAGAAATAAAAAAGTACATGGAAGCAAATAAAAATGAAAACACAATAGTACAAAACCTTTGGGAAGCAGCAAAGGCAGTCCTAAGAGAAATACAGGCCTACCTCAAGAAGCAAGAAAGGTCTCAAATACACAACCTAACTCTACACCTAAAGGAGCTAGAAAAGAAACAGCAAATAAAGCCTAGAGCCAGCAGATTAGGGAAATAATAAAGACTAGAGCAGAAATATACAATATGGAAACAAACGAAAAACAGTAGAACAGATCAACAAAATTAAGAACTGATTCTTTGAAAGAATTAATAAAATTGATAACCCCCTAGGCAGACTTATCAAAAGAAATGAGAAAAAAAACCTGAATAAATAAAATCACAAATTGAAGGGGAGATATCATGACCAACACTCCAGAAAAACAAATAATTATAAGAGAATATTATGAAAAATTTTATGCCAACAAACTGGTTAATCTGGAAGAAATGGGAAAATTCCTAGAAACACACAAACTACCAAAACTGAAATATAAATAAATAGAAAATTTGAACATACCCATAAACAGCAAAGAAATGGAATCAGTAATCAAAAATCTCCCAAAAAAAACAGGATTCCAAGGTCAAACGGCTTCCCAGAGAAATTTTACCAAACATTAAAAAATGTTTATTTATTTTTGAGAGAGAGAGAGAGACACAGAGTGAGCAGGAGAGGGCAGAGAGAAAAGAGGACACAGAATCTGAGGCAGACTCCAGGCTCTGAGCTGTCAGCACAAAGCCCAACATGGGACTTGAACTCATGAACCATGAGATCATGACCTGAGCTGAAGGTGGACACTTAACCAACAGAGCCACCCAGGCAAACCCCCTTTTTAAAATTAAAAAAAAAGTTTTTTTCTACCAAACATTTAAATAAATGTTCTTTAATTTAAAAATTCTTCTCAAACTGTTCCAAAAAATAGAAATTCAAGGAAAACTTCCAAATGCATTTTATGAGGCCAGCCACACCCTTATTCCAAAACCAGAAAAAGACCCCACTAAAAAGGACAATTATAGGCCAATATCCCTGATGAAAATGGATGCAAAAATTCTCAACAAGGTGCTGGAAACGTGAATTCAACAGTATGTTAAAAGAATTACCACAATCAAGTGGGATTTATTCCCAGGCTCCAGGGTTGGTTCAGTATTCATAAATCAACCAATGTGATACACCATGTTAATAAAAGAAAGGATAAAAATGATATTATCCTCCCAGTAGATGCAGAAAAAGTATTTGACAAAATATAGCATCCATTCTTTATATAAGTCCTCAACAAAGTAGGGATGGAAGGAGCATACCTCAACATCATAAAGGCCATATACAAACAAACCACAGCTAATATCATCCTCCATGGGGAAAACTAAGAGCTTTTACCTTATGGTCAGAAACAAGGCAAGGATGTCCCCTCTCACAACTCCTTTTAAAAATAGTATTGGAAGTTCTAGCTAATACAATAAGATAAGAAAAGTTAATTAAAGGCATACAGATTGGGAAGGAAGAAATAAACTGTTTTGTTTGCATATGATATAATCTTCTATGTAGGAAATCTGAAAAAATAAACAAACAAATCTCCTGGCACCAATAAGGAATTATAGCAAGACTAAAGGATACAAGGTTAACACAAGGTTATCCACAAAAGTCAATCATGTTCCTGTATAACAGTAAACAAGTAGAATTTGAAGTTAAAAATACAATACCATTTACATTATCAACCCCCAACAATAAAATACTTTGGTGTAAATCTGACAAAATATGTATATAATATATTCAATATGAGGAAAACTATAAAGCTGATGAACAAAATCAAATAAGAACTAAATAAATTGAGAGATATTCCACATTCGTGGATATGAAAAATCAATATTGTCAAGAATATCAGTTCTTCTGAACTTGACCTATAGATTTAATGCAATCCCACTCAAAAGTTCAGCAGATTATTTTGGGGGTATCAAGAAACTGACTATAAAATTCATATGAGGAGTCAAAAGATACAGAATAGCCATCACCAAATCAAAGGAGAAAAACAAAGTTGTAGGACTGACACCACTCAACTTCAAGACTATAAAGGTACATAATCAAGACAGTTTGACATCAGCAAAATAATAGATAAATGGAACAGAATAAAGGCCCCAGAAACAGATACCCATAAATATACTCAACTGAGCTTTGACAAAAGAGCATATATAATACAATGAAACAAAGATAATCTTTTCAAAAACGTGGTGCTAGAAAAAAGGGAAATCCACATGAAAGAAAAACCAATAATAATCTAGACACAGACCTTATACTTTACACATAAATAAAGTCAAAATGGATTACAGACCTAAATGTAAAATGAAACATTATAAACCTCCTGGGAGATAACATAGAAGAAGACCTAGATTAAGTTGGGTATGGCAATGACTTTTTAGATATAACACCAAAGGCACAATACATGAAGGAAATAAGTGATAAGCTGGACTTGATTAAATTTAAAGATTCTGCTTTCAAAAAGACAAAGTTAAGAGAGTGATAAAACAAATCACAGACTATGAGAAAATATTAACAAAAGACACATCTGATGAAGGACTATTATTCAAAAACTATAAAGAACTCTTATAAGTAAACAATAAGAAAACAAACAACTCAGATAAAAAATGGACAAAAGACTTTAACAAACACCTCACCAATGAAAATATACAGATGACTAATAAACATACCAAAAGACACTCCATATCATATGTCATCAGGGGAATGCAAATTAAAACAACGAGATACCACTATAAACCTATTAGAATGGCCAAAATCTGGAACACTGGCAACACCAGATATGGATAAAAATATGAAGCAACAGGGACTCTCTCTCATTTATTGCTTGTAGGAATGCAAAATTGTATAGCTATGTTGGAAAGTGGTTTGGTGGTTTCTTATGAAACTAAATGTACTCTTACCATATAATCAAGTAATCTTATGGTATTTAACCAAAGGAGTTGAAAACTTATGCACACACAAAAACCTGCACACAGATATTTAAGCACTTTTATTCATAATTGCCAAATCTTAGAAACAACCAACATGTCTTTCAGGAGGTAAAAAAATAAATAAATGGTGGTACTTCTAGACAATGAAATATTATTTGGCAATATGAAGAAATTAGCTATCAAGAAATGAAAAGACATGGAGAAACCATAAATAATATTACTTGGGGTGGCTAGGTGGCTCAGTCAGTTGAGTGTCTAACTTGATTTTCATCTGAGGTCATGATCCCAGGGTCATGGGATTAAGCTCCATATTGGGCTCCATGCTGAACATGGAGCTTGCTTGAGATTCTCTCTCTCTCTCCCTCTGCCCCTCTCCCCTACTCTCTCTCTCTCTCTAAATAAAAAAAGAATCTTAAAAAAATAAAAAATAAATATATATTACTAAATAAAAGAAGCCGATCTGAAAATGCTACATGCTATATGACTCCAGCTATACAACACATGGAAAGGACAAAACTACAGAGATAGTGAAAGATCAGTGGTTTTTTGATCTTTTTAAGATAAACGTGTCATTGAAGGGTAGGGTATGGCACATATGAGTAGGATTTTTAGGGCAGTGAAAATACTCCATAACACCATAATTATGGATAAATGTCATTATACATTTGTCCTTACCTATAGAATGTACTCCAAGAATAAACAGTAATGTGTACTATGGACTTTGGATGACAATGATATATCAATTATAGGTTTCTCAATTGTAACAAATTCACCACTCTCGTGGGGATGTTGATAATGAGGAAGCTATGTATAGGTGGGCAAAGGGGTATATTGGAAATCTCTGTACATTTCCCTCAGTTTTTCTATGAACCTAAAACTTTCCTAAAAAAAAAAATAAAGTTCAATAAGTAACTTGGGAAATAGATTACAAATGACAGTTATAAGACTAACATTCCTAATAAATACAAGGTTCATATAAATTAAGAGTAAACAAGTAAACATTTCTATAAAAGATTTGGAAAAGTCATAAATGATAAATTTTAAAAAAAGAGGGAGAAAAAGAGAAGAAAGAAAAATAATAAACATTTGTAAATACCTCTGAATTTAGATTGGAAAAACAATTCTACCTCACTAATAAAGAAGAAATAGAACTCATTTTTTGGAGGGAGCTTTCAGACTCATAATATATATCAAAAATTAAAAAGGCTCATAAAACTCTATTGGAACAAAACTCACCAGATGATGTGCAAATGGTCACTTATGATTTGTTACTGATAATGCAAATTAGCATAAAGATTTGGGTAATCCATTAATTCATTCAACAAATATTTGTTGGGGTAGATGAATTAAGCTTGAAATGAATGTATCATTTTATATAAACATTGTTATGGTGTTGAGTCAAATGAGTTAAAAAAATAAAGATGAAAGAAAAGATTCACAAGAATGTCCACAGCAACAATTCAGAAGTAATGAGAAAGCCCGGCACAGTTGAGATAAATACGAGATAAACTTAAAAAAAATTATAACACTAGCAAGACTCAGAAAACATAACTTTAAAAGATGCTGTTTAAAATAGTGACTGAATTTTCTTCTAGACTCTAAGAATATTGTTTCATCATTTATAATATAACTTAATATAATTTAAAAGGTTTGTAGAGATGGAGAAAAAAACAGATTGCCGATTTGCTTCATGCTAGCTCTGGAGCACAGAGAAAAAAGTTTCTCAATCTGCATTGCTTCTGGTCAGATCCCAGCAATGCTTCCTTCATTCCATGAGATAATGAAAAGTTGACAACATAAAGGTGCTGGGAAAAGTTTCATGGGTGCAGTCTTTTGACCCTCACTATATAGCATAAAGTGGGCCTTGGGCCTGGAACACTTCCTCAGTGTAGAGGCTGGTGCTTACCCACATCCCCCACACCCCGCCCCACTGTTATATCTGTGCTCTGAGCAGGGGACAAGTTTCTTCTGCTACATGAGAGGAGTGGCCACTGGCCATGGGGGATCAATGCCCACTGTGGAAGCCAGTCTTGCTCTGCCTCTTCTCCAATGTGAGTGAAGTGCTATTCCATCTAGTGCTTGACTGTGTTGTGTTTTTCTTGGCAACTCTGATACCAAGATGCAGTGAGCAGAAGTATTTAAAGCACCCCTCTGGGATTGGTAATGTGCACATGGTACTCCACTTGACAATAAGAAGGGGGCAGCAGACACCTTGATAAATGGCAAATCTCAGAAAGCCAATGCTTTCTCACCAAAATGTTTATACATTGATTGTACTGTTAGTAAAATCATGAGATCTTTAGCCAAGGCTTAAAATCCTGTCTTCATGGTACAACTATGCTGCCAACTCATTGCCTGCATTTAAGTCAGGTCAATTGACAGTTTGGGTGTTGCCTTGTATAGAGGCAGAGACATAGACCAGATGGCATCTCAACCCCATCATCCCAGAAATCATATGCAGGAATCCATGTCCTGACTACTTCCCCATTACTAAACCTTTCAGAACAACCTGAATGTTGGTTCCAATCTGCTCAGGAGCTTTCCTGTGGTAATCTGAAATCAGCTAAGAAAGCCTCAGGCCACTCCAGATTGGTAGGCAGCAGGTTTGATGAACAAGGGAATTTACTCATGAGGCTTGCTTTGGGAAGCAGCAAGACAGGTAGATCTCTGCACCTGTCTGTCAAATCTTAAAAATTTATGCAGAGGCCTTCACTGGCCTCAGTCATATATAATCACCTGGCCTCAATACCACATGACTATCTCAAGGCTGTGTCCTTGGGGCAGCCTCTGGGAGCAGGGAAGGAAAGCAGAACCCAATTTCCAAGGAAGGGGAAGCAGTGAGAAGTCCCCAGTTACTAAGGTCTGTCCAGCTCATGGGTCAACCAACAGTTCCACCCTCTTTATGACCTCCCCCAACTTAACAAGAGAACAAAGTCATATGCAGGTGAAACAGTGGACACTCTCTCAGGACAATATGACTAACATACCTCACTGAGCCTGTTTCAGGGAGTGGTATCCTCTAAGAATGACCTCATTCATCAAGAATAGATATTTGTAACCTGAAAAATCAATGCCAACACAAGTAGTAGGATTCTAATACCATTACCTACTCACTCTGTACATAGCCCTGTGTGAACCAATGGAGATACACAAATATAAGACCCAAGCCAGAAATTCAAGGAGGTTATTACAACCTCATTTGAGTAGTACGTCACATGATGGATAAAATAGCAGGTGGAATTAGAGCTGCCCCAATGTAATGGGGCAACAGCATGGCATGCAATGCAGGGAGAGGCATAATCAAAGTCCAGACACAATGTCCATCAGTTTCAGAATATTTCTAAGCTAAGTGATAAACACTTAAACTGGAGCTAGAACATAAATTCATGTTTCACACTAGGATTTTAGAATGCCTTCCATAAATAGTGCTCAGTTATGAGCAAGATGTTGTTAATAGTTTGGTATTAATTATTTATGGGGTTGGGAGAGCTTTTCATGGATCTCATAAGGAAAAGAATCAAGGGGCCCTCTTGTCCTGGCCTTGATGTCTACCCAACCTGTAAGACAGGACCTTACCATGGAAGGTCAGCCTCCTGACACTCATATGGTGCTGTGACAGGTGGTTACTGGCAGCTTCTTCCTGTCTTTCCACGGGGCCCAGGACATTGTAACCACCAGTGCCACCTCATTATCCTTACAGCTGCCTGTTTTCACACATCCTTCTTGGAGTCTAGCCCCTCAACCCCTCCTTCTTCTATGCCCAGACTCCTAGAATGAAGACCCACAGAAACCTCTACATGTCTCTGCTTTTGTCCTTAATGCCCTAGCAGGTCCAGTGTGTGTGTCTGTGTCTGTGTATCTGTGTGTGTGTGTGTGTGTGTGTGTGTGTGTGTACACGTGCCCATGCATGCACACTTGTGCATGGGTGCCCACACCATCACAGTTAAAAGCCTGGATTAGTAGTGAGGCCCACCTGGGACAGAATCCTGGCCCTGCCACTATTAGCTGTGTGATCTTGTGAAAATCACTGAAATTTTCTCATGCTCAGTTTCCTCAACATTAAGGCAAGCGATAAAAATTGCTCTTAGTGGTGTCTTGAGGGCCAATAGATCATGGAAGGAAAACAGAGTGGACCCTCATAAGTCAACTAGATATCCATCTATAATTAAAATTATCCATCAATAATTAAAAGGAAGTGGATTGTTTTCAGATCACAGCTGTTTCCCAGGTGAGCTGCATCTGACTTTTTAAATGACTATTTCCTCCACTGAGGTCTTTCATACATTTTCATGTAACAATATCCCTGTCGAGGATCCTGAGAGAAAAGCCTCACTGCCTTGTGGAGGACTATGAGAATCTGTTTTCCAAGGATCTTACAGGCAGGAGGAGGTGAGTCCATGTATGAGAAACCAGGAAGGGGAAGGGGGAAGAGACAGCAAGAGGGTTCCAGGCTGGGGTGTATGTGGGGGAAGACCCCATGGACAGAATCCCCCAGGCCGAGGAAGCAGGAGGACCTTATAAAATGGGAGGAGGGGGGTTGGATTTAGTAGGAATCTCCAGTGCCACTGCTTTCCTTCTACATAGACACAGGTTCTTTGAAGGAATTTTTGAGAACACTTTTAGGAGAGTTAAGACAAAGACTAATGTCAATTTGGCACATAGCAGGTGCTCCTTCCATGTCTAAAGAGCAACATATTTAAAAAATAAGCAAATTAATTAGATAAAGACAAATTGAACCTGAGTAATTATGAGAAGAAAGCCCTCCCTCCACATGTTTCCAAAATAATTCTCCAGACCTGAGATCAGGCCGACATGACTCAGTAATATGTGTACCGAGGTCATAATGTGCAAGGAGAACGAATAGCTGGTGAACTGTACACGTGCACATGATTGTGGGTGTGTTAGATCATCTAACTGATACACACATGTGAGTACACTTGTGTATTACATAGGTAGATAATTATACATATTATATACACATGATAGAGATGTAGGTATAAGCATAGTTACAGATATGGATGTAGATGTGGACACGGATACAGATCTACATAGAATTACAGAGAGAGAGAGAGAGAGAGAGAGAGAGAGACAGAATCCACCTTGTTGGGTACTCTCACCATCAGATATCTCAAGGTACATGGCCTTCCCTGGTGTTCCACCATCTCTCATCTCTAATGGTTTCTCCTTAATGCTACTCTTCACTGGGATGCATGCATGCCTCTCCACCACCCCCCACCCCAGAAATCATTACCCCTTACTTTAAGGAAGCCTCATCCGGGGCTCCAGTGTGTTCAGGATCAAGGCCAGCATGTTTTAGAGACAGTCAGGGCTCTGTGCAGTATGACACATACAGCTGCTCAGCTTCTGTTGGCTTCCCAAGAAGAACTGGCACTTGGCTGTACTGTAAACATGTCTCTCCCTACCCTACTCTTATGCTTTATTCCATGATATCTTCCTTTCTGAGACAATGCAGTTCACTTGCTCAGGTATCCTCTATGTAACATTAGCATACAAAGGAGATTTTAATAAGCCCTTTAACAACACAACTGTGCCTCATATTTCTCATCCCCCTTCAGCAGCTAGTACATGCTTCTGCACATGTGGGTGGCTAATAGACTTTTAAAAATCCTTTCATTAGCATAAGCACTGACTTGGCAGTTTGCAACAGTTATTCCCTATGACTGGTCACCCTCATGAGAGACCACACTGCAAGACAGGCCCAGTGAGATGTGATGGCCACACCTTCTTCAGAGATCAGCCACTCTCTCACCTGGCCATAACATTTGTTCGGGTTGTTCCAGTGGGCTTTCTTATGGGGAAGTGGCCAGGATATCCATGCCTTGGCTCACACAGAAGCCAAGCTCCTGATGCCTAGAATGATGGGGTTAGGAGGTCATCTGGTCCCTGCCTCTGCCACCAGGCAAAGCAGCACCTAAACTATCCATCTACTTGGACTCAGTGATGAGTCAGTAGCATGGTTACAACCATGTCACTTGGACTGACACTTTGGCTATCAATGGCTATTAGCTATCAATGGCTTTGGGACCGTTCAGTAAACATGTTTGATTACTGAAGGCTTTCTGAGGTCACCTCTTCATCCAAGGGGTCTGTCTCTTACATGGTCATTCTCTCATCTCTCAGGGAGCTGGAGGGGGTACTGCTGAGATTGCATGGGAAGCCATCCAGACTGAATTAGTTTTCTTCAGTGCCTTCCCACTCTCATCCCTTCAGAGCTATGAATGAGAGCTACAAATTTTAGTTTCTTCATCTCTGCAAATCTTCCTTTTAAATAGAAATGGAAAACAGTATTCTAAAATAAATAGAAAACATAGATGATTGTGGCTTAATTATGAAGTGGGGGAAGGTTTTTTAACCTATATTATGGCACAAATTCCATAATATATAAGGGGAAAGGTTTGTAAGTTATTTGAAATTTAATTTCGTGTGTCAGAAAAAGGTCCCATACAAGGCACAAGAAGAAATAATGAACTAGAGAAAAATATAACACATGGTTATGTAAGAAACTAATATCCTTATTTAATTGAATGTATATCTTAAAACTTAAAAGGGAAATATAAATACAGAAAAACCTAAGGGAGCCTGTGTGGCTCAATTGGTTAAGCATGCAACTCTTGGTTTCAGCTCAGGTCATGATCTCATGGTTTAATGAGTTTGAGTCCCGTGTTGGGCTTGGTGCTCACAGCGCAGAGCCTGCTTGGGATTCTCATCTCCCTCTCGCTCTCTGCCCCTCCCCCACTCACACTGTCTCTGTCTCTCTCAAAATAAATAAACTTAAAAAATATAATGGATAGAGAGGTAATCTGTTTGCTCTCTCTAACACTCATACACACACACACACACACACATACAAATAAAATTTGAAAAGATTTTCAAAACTAATGTTTTAAAAATACCAAAGAAAATAATGAAGAAATATCTTGTGTTTTGGGATGCAGTTTATCAGATTCACTTATTTGTTTCAAAATATCAATGATTATAATGGTTAGCAAAACTCAGCGTATGTGAGAATTTGTGGTAATACACACTCATATTTTGGGGTGGCAATATAAATTAGCATAGTTATTCTGGACAGCCATTTGGTACTTGCATGAAATGAATTTAAATTAAAAAAATTTTTTTCCAATGTCTATTTTTGAGAGAGAGAGAGAGACAGAGACAGAGACAGAGCATGAGTGGGGGAGAGGCAGAGAGCCAGGGAGACACAGAATCTGAAGCAGGCTCCAGGCTCTGAGCTGACAGCACAGAACCCAACATGGGGCTCAAACTCGTAAATGACAAGATCATAACCTGAGCTGATTGGTGGCCCAACCAACTGAGCCACCCAGGCGCCCCAAATCAATTTAAATTTTAAATGATCATATCTTTTTCCACAACAATTTTTCTAGGAATTTAGCATAATTAAATAAATATATGGTATGGGAGCAATAAATGCAATAGGAATGTTCATTGCAGGAAATTAGGTATGAGAGTTCATCAAAGAAGCAGGATATAAAATCAACAGATCAAATACAAATTATACTTGATGACACCAGCAACCATATAGGAATACACTGTCGCATAAAAGAATCAACAGATGCCAAAAACGTTTTGGGTAAATATTTGATAAAAGTATTTAAATACTAATAAATTATCTCCCATAGATTATTATTAAAAGGAAAAGTAGTGGAAGATGGTGGCGTAGGAGGAGGTTGGGCTCACTGCATCCTGCTGATCACTTGGATTTCACCCACATCTGCCTAAATAACCAAGAAAACTGCCAGAAGACTAGCAGAACGGACTGTCCAGAGCTAAGCATAGACAAGAGGCCCAGAGAAGAGGGTAGGAAGGGCCGAGAGGTGGTGCGCCTTACACGGACTGGTGGGAGGGAGCCAGGGCGGTGGAGGGGCAGCCCGTCTAGCAAGGCAGAGCCTCCCTAATCTGACTTGCAAAAGCAGAGGGGCCGGATGGAGTGTGTTCTGACAGCCAGCAGGACTTAACATCTGTAATGTTATAAGTCAACAGCTCTGCTCGGAGAGCGGGAGGGCTAGAGGACAACAGGAGGGAAAGTTGTTGAGCCCTAGAGGACAGAGCTCAGCTTGGCAGGGAACCAAGGGGCTGTCCAGTGCCAGCTCCCTCTCCCATCTCCCAGCCAAAATCCAAATTGGAACCAGTTTCCATCACTGAACTTGCTTGCACCGTGCAAACACCCAACACTGTGCTTCTGTGGATCCATCCCACAGACGGGTCTGCCTCCCTCCTGGTGCCGCAGGGCCCCTCCTGCAGCTGACCACTGAAGGCAAAGCAAGCTGAGCCTGCCCCTCCTACCCTTGTGCACCTTGCGGATCCACCCCAGTTAATATGCCAGATCTCACAGAAGCAGCACCACAAGCCTGGCAGTGTGCAAGTACCCCAGACAGAGGCCACCCCACTCCACAGTGAGTCCTGCCCCTGGGAGGGGGGAGAGGGGAAGATAAGGTACACACCAGTCTGACTGTGGCCCCAGCGGTGGGCTGGGGGCAGACATCAGGTCTGAATGTGGCTCCACCCACCAACACAAGTTACTTCAGACAGCACAGTGGAAGAGCCCTGTAGTTCTGTGCCACTCTAGGGACTACCCAAAATGACAAAATGAAATAATTCTCCTCAAAAGAAACTCCAGGAAGTAGCAACAGCTAATGAAATGATCAAAAACGATTTAAGCAATGTAACAGAAAATGAATTTAAAATAATAGTCATAAAATTAATTGCTGGGCTTGAAAAAAGTATAGAGGACAGCAGAGAATCTATTGCTACAGAGATCAAGGGACTAAGAAACAGTCAGGAGGAGGTAAAAATGCTATAAATGAGCTGCAAAATAAAATGGAGGCAACCACAACTAGGATCAAAGAGGCAGAGAAGAAAATAGGTGAATTAGAAGATAAAATTATGGAAAAAGATGAATCTGAGAAAAAGAGAGGTAAAAAATTCAGGAGCATGAGGGGAGAATTAGAGAACTAAGTGATGCGATGAAACACAATAATATACATATAATAGAGATTCCAGAGGAGAAAGAGAGAGAGAAAGGTGCTGAAGGTGTACTTGAAGAAATAATAGCTGAGAACTTCCCTGATCTGGGGAAGGAAAAAGGCATTGAAATCCAAGAGGCACAGAGAACTCCCTTCAGACGTAACTTGAATTGATCTTTTGCATGACATATCATAGTCAAACTGGCAAAATACAAGGATAAAGAGAAAATTCTGACAGCAGCTAGGGATAAACATGCTCTAACATATAAAGGGAGGCGGATAAGACTAGTGATGGATCTATCTACTGAAACTTGGCAGGCCAGAAAGGAATGGCAGGATATCTTCAATGTGATGAACAGAAAAAATATGCAGCCGAGAATCCTTTATCCAGAAAATCTGTCATTCAGAATAGAAGGAGAGATAAAGGTTTTCCCAAACACACAAAAACTGAAGGAATTCGTCACCACTAAACCAGCCCTACAAGAGATCCTAGGGGGGATCCTGTGAGACAAAGTACCAGAGACATCACTACAAGCATGAAACCTACAGACATCACAATGACTCTAAACCCATATCTTTCTATAATAACACTGAACGTAAATAGACTAAATGTGCCAACCAAGAGACATAGGGTATCAGACTGGATAAAAAAACAAGACCCATCTATTTGCTGTCTACAAGAGACTCATTTTAGACCTGAGGACACTTTCAGATTGAATGTGAGGGGATGGAGAACTATCTATCATGCTACTGGAAGTCAAAAGAAAGCTGGAGTAGCCATACTTATATCAGACAAACTAGACTTCGAATTAAAGGCTGTAACAAGAGATGAAGAAGGTCATTATATAATAATTACAGGGTCTATCCATCAAGAAGAACTAACAATTATGAATGTCTAAGAGCCCAATACAGGAGCCCCCAAATATATAAAACAATTACAAACTTAAGCAACCTTATTGACAAGAATGTGGTAATTGCAGGGGACTTTAACACCCCACTCACAGCAATGGATAGATCATAGATCATGGATAGATAGAAGAAATGGACAAATTCCTAAGTACCCACACGCTTCCAAAACTCAAACAGGAAGAAATAGAAAGCTTGAACAGACCCATAACCAGCGAAGAAATTGAATCCATTATCAAAAATCTCCCAACAAATAAGAGTCCAGGATCAGATGGCTTCCCAGGGGAATTCTACCAGACATTTAAAGCAGAAATAATACCTATCCTTCTCAAGCTATTCCAAAAAATAGAAAGGAAAGTTAAACTTCCAGACTCATTCTATGAAGTCAGCATTACTTTGATTCCTAAACCATACAGAGACCCAGTAAAAAAAGAGAACTACAGGCCAAAATCCCTGATGAAAGTGGGTGCAAAAATTCTCATTAAGATACTAGAAAACCGAATTCAACAGCATACAAAAAGAATTATTCACCATGATCAAGTGGGATTCATCCCTGGGATGCAGGGCTGGTTCAAGATTTGCAAATCAATCAATGTGATACGTCACATTAATAAAAGAAAAGATAAGAACCATATGATCTTGTCAATCGTTGCAGGACAAGCATTTGACAAACTTCAGCATCGTTTCTTAATAAAAACCCTTGAGAAAGTCGGGATAGAAGGAACATACTTAAAGGTCATAAAAGCCATTTATGAAAAGCCCACAGCTAACATCATCCTCAATGGGGAAAAACTGAGAGCTTTCCCCCTGAAATCAGGAACACGACAGGGATGTCCACTCTCACCGCTGTTGTTTAACATAGTGTTGGAAGTGCTAGCATCAGCAATCAGACAACAAAAGGAAATCAAAGGCATCAAAATTGGCAACGATGAAGTTAAGCTTTCACTTTTTGCAGATGACATGATACTATACATGGAAAATCCGAAAGACTCCACCAAAAGTCTGCTAGAACTGATACACGAATTTAGCAAAGTTGCAGGATACAAAATCAATGTACACAAATCAGTTGCATTCTTATACACTAATAAAGAAGCAACAGAAAGACAAATAAAGAAACTGATCCCATTCACAATTGCACCAAGAAGCATAAAATACCTATGAAAAAACCTAACCAAAGATGTAAAAGATCTGTATGCTGAAAACTATAGAAAGCTTATGAAGGTAATTGAAGAAGATATAAAGAAATGGAAAAACATTCCATGCTCATGGATTGGAAGAATAAATATTGTTAAAATGTCAATACCACCCAAAGCTATTTACACATTCAATGCAATCCCAATCAAAATTGCACCAGCATTCTTCTCGAAACTAGAACAAGCAATCCTAAAATTCATATGGAACCACAAAAGGCCCCGAATAGCCAAAGTAATTTTGAAGAAGAAGACCAAAGCAGGAGGCATCACATTCCCAGACTTTAGCCTCTACTACAAAGCTGTCATCATCAAGACAGCATGGTATTGGCACAAAAACAGACACATTGACCAATGGAATAGAATATAAACCCCAGAACTAGGTCACAAAAGGATGGCCAACTAAACTTTGACAAAGCAGGAAAGAATATCCAATGGAAAAAAGACAGTCTCTTTAACAAATGGTGCAGGGAGAACTGGACAGCAACATGCTCAGAAGGATGAAACTAGACCACTTTCTTACACCATTCACAAAAACAAACTCAAAATGGATGAAGGACCTGAATGTGAGAGAGGAAACCATCAAAACCCTAGAGGAGAAAGCAGGAAAAAACCTCTCTGACCTCAGCCGCAGCAATTTCTTACTTGACACATCCCCAAGGGCAAGGGAATGAAAAGCAAAAATGAACTATTGGGACCTCATCAAGATAAAAAGCTTCTGCACAGCAAAGCAAACAATCAACAAAACTAAAAGGCAACCAATGGAATGGGAAAAGATATTTGCAAATGACATATCGGACAAGGGCTAGTATCCAAAATCTATAAAGAGCTCATCAAACTCCACACCCAAAAAACAAAGAATCCAGTGAAGAAATGGGCAGAAAACATGAATAGACACTTCTCTAAAGAAGACATTTAGATGACCAACAGGCACATGAAAAGATGCTCAGCCTTGCTCCTCATCAGGGAAATACAAACTAAAACCACACTCAGATATCACCTCACACCAGTCAGAGTGGCTAAAATGAACAAATCGGGAGACTATAGATGCTGGAGATGATGTGGAGAGACGGTAACCCTCTTGGTGGGTTCCCCCAACCCTGTTGGTGGGAATGCAAATTGGTGCAGCCACTCTGGAAAACAGTGTGGAGTTTCCTCAAAATTTAAAAATAGATCTACCCTATGACCCAGCAATAGCACTGCTAGGAATTTACCCAAGGGATACAGGAGTGCTGGTGCATAGGGGCACTTGTACCCCAATGTTTATGGAGCACTTTCAACAATAGACAAATTATTGAAAGAGCCTAAATGTCCATCAACTGACGAATGGATAAAGACATTGTGGTTTATATACACAATGGAATACTATGTGGCAATGAGAAATAATGAAATATTGCCTTTTGTAGCAATGTGGATGGAACTGGAGAGTGTTATGCTAAGTGAAATAGGTCACACAGAGAAAGACAGATACCATATGTTTTTACTCTTATGTGGATCCTGAGAAACTTAACAGAAGTCCATGGGGGAGGGGAAGAAGAAAAGAAAAAAAAAGTAGGTTAGAGAGGGAGAGAGCCAAAGCATAAGAGACTCTTAAAAACAGAACAGAGGGTTGATGGGGGGTGGGAGGGAGGGGAGGGTGGGTGATGGGTGTTGAGGAGGGCACCTTTTGGGATGAGCACTGGGTGTTGTATGGAAACCAATTTGACAATAAATTTCATATTTAAAAAAAAAGGAAAAGTAGTGGGACACCTTTTATTGATTAAAAGGAAATCAGTCAGCTGGGCATCCAACTCTTGATTTTGGCTCAGGTCATGATCCTGGGCTTGTGGGATTGAGCCCGGCCTTGGGCTCAGTGCTGAGCATGGAGCCTGCTTGGGATTCTGTCTCTCTCTGTCTCTCTCCCTCTCTGTCTCTCTCTCTCCCTCTGCCCCTCTCCCCCACATGTTCTCTCTCTCTCTCTCTCTCTCTCTCTCTCTCTCTTTCTCTCTCTAAAAAAAGAAATAAAAAGAAAAACAGAAAAAGGAGAAATAGTGAGTATATAATGAAGAAATTCAGCCAAAGTCATCTAAGTGGTCAAGTTATATTACCAGAATAGGGCAATTAGAGACCTTACAAAGCTTGATACCAGTTTCAGAGAAGGACACAGCACCACTTCTGTGGAATCTCTGAAAAATGCAAAACCAAATCTAGTCAAGAAGAAATATCAGATGAATGTGAATGGAGAGTTTTTCTACCAATGGCTCAAAAAGTGTCAGTACATGGAAGACAAAGAAAGCCTAAAGGACTGCCACAGATAGGAGGAAACTAAGGAATCACAGTAGCTATAGGCAATGTTGGCTCCTGGATTGGATTCTGAGCCAACAGAAATTTGTTTTGCTCTTAAGGACAGTAGTGATGCAAATGGCAAATCTGAGTAAGTTCTGTAGACACTCAGGGGAAGGAGTGAGGGCACATATGAGAAGGACGACATAAGTATAAAAAGAAACAATCAAGGCAAAATAAGGAACGAAGAGTTCTAGTTTTATTGTTTCCCATTAGGCTGGGTTTGCCACAAGGTAAGCAGAAGAAGGACATTGGGTCTGTACTCTGGGTTCCCAGGGCAGCCACACATTTGGACGAGAAGGTGAGTGAATGGGTTCGGGGAAGTTCTGGCTTCCGGACACCAGGACACAGCGATCCTCTGGGCCAGAGGTCAGACCCCTCAGCCACATGGGTAGGCCCAGCAGGAGGAGCAGGAGCAGGAGGAAGGATTTGGCATTGGCTGCCCCCACATCTGCTTTTCTTGGCTCAGAATCCACTTCAGCAGCAGCCTCCAGATGACTGACTGCTCCCTCCACAGCAGTTGGAGCCCCCCAAGGGCTGGCTGCAGCAGTCAGAGTTCTGGTGCCTGTGGCGGTGGGACCTGCGTCTCCTGTGGTGGCTCAGACAGCAGCCACCACCCCCAGAGCTACAGCAGCCACCACCCCCAGAGCTACAACAGCTCCCGCCCCCATAGCTACAGCAGCCTCCACCCCCAGAGCTGGAGCCACAGCAGGAAGAGACTGGAGGGCACTTTGGGGGACACTTGGGGGGGCACTTGGGGGCAGGACACTTGGGGGGGCATTTGGGAGGGGGCTGGCACTGCTGCTGGTTCTGCTGGCAGGACATCTTGGCAGGCAGGGACAGGAGCTGAGGGAGAGTCACACAGTCAGACCCAGGACACAGAGACCCCCTGCCCCACCACCTCCTATTCTTAGTACATTTCTAGAGCCTTTATTTGATGAACTATTTAATGTAGTCCTTAATAATTCAACACAAAAAATCTCATTATTTCTCATAGTTGTCCAAATGCTCTCATATCATCTCCTTGAACCTAATTTTCTAACAAAGTGTTTTAACCTATTATATAAGTAGAGAAATTAGGCAAAGATGTTAAGTTCTCAGAATCAAACATGTAGTATTTAGGGGAGATATTCTACTGACATAAACCACAATAATCATTGAAACAATTAATCTAGGTAGCAGTTTATAAATGAATTCTTTTCTTTAGGGGAAACAGTCATTCCCTCTTGGAGAATATTCTAAATATTCTTGTCCTGTATGGACATAAAAGTTTACAAATGCACAGAATGTTGGAGATTGGCTGGGAGAACTGGCTGAGGGTAACTATGGTTACTCTAAGCTGGGACTGCACCAGGCCCTGACTGAGTCTGCTTCTCTGGCATCTTGTGGACACTCATCTCAAAGTAACACCTCAGCACCAAGATTTGAGTTGTTCCTACTCAACTCTGCAGCCCCGTTAGTCTGAGCACTTAAAGTAAGTCAGTCAGTTGTGGTTTCCTCTCTGCTGGCTGAGTGTCACTGTTCTTATCTCTACTTTTCCTGGAGGGACAGCTATGCTTTCAAAGAGAAACTTCCCTTTTGACAACAGTTACAGGTTGGTATGATGGTCAGTGTCGCAAATTATTCCAACCAGAGACCAATAACTATGGGTCAGTGTGGTTTCTCTTAGAGTTCTGTCACTCTCATGAAGTTCCCTCTGCTCGTGTTCCCAGCCTTGCTCCTTGCCTGTCCCTCAGTGTGTCTGAGACTCCTTCCATGCTGATATGAACCCAGTCTCACAGTCTTCTCACTGCCACCCACCACACACACACATGTGTGCACACACACCCACACACTCACACACACATGCGCACACACTCTGCCCTGGAGTCCTCCTAAGGAAGGTGGTGCTGTTCCTTGTCCCAGGGGACACTTACCGGTGCACAGGCAGCACAAGGTCCGTCAGCACCTCAGGAGAGGAGTGTATGGAAGGCCTCAGTCCCCAAGGCCCTTTTATCCTGGCCTTGGGCTCTGCCCCAGCCTGTGAGAAAGGATCTGGGCATGAGGGGACTGCCTCCTGCCACCCACATGGTCCTGTGACAGGTGGTGACTGGCAGCTCCTTCCTGCCTCTCCATGGGGCCGAGGGCAGCTGCTTCCAGCTAGGAATAGGGCTGCTTAGAAATGGGGATGGAGTGTGAATCCCTACCACTCAGGGTTCTAGCCTCTCATTCTTGGAACCCCTCCCCCCTAGCTCCAGCTTCCTTTCTTTCCTCCTAAATGTTAATTTAATGACTACATCTAACTTGGTTTAAGCCAGGTTTTTAATATATTCCTTCATGTTTTATTCCATATTGGTAATCCTGACACATTACATGTTATACTGTGTGTGGTTTCAACTTTATAAACACCATCACATTTAATGTAACTTGCTCTCTTTAAGCATTATTTTTGTGAATTATTTAAATTGATCTTTGAATTGAAATTGTTCTACAATTGAAACTGTAGCTGTCATTTACTCATTTTTACAACCTTATAGTATCTATCTTGTGAGTACAGCATGATTCTGATATGCTGTCTCTTTTGGAATGGCACTCAGGTTGTTTGCGCTATTTGCCATATAAATATTGCATCTATAGGGATGTGTGTGTGTGTGTGTGTGTGTGTGTGTGTTTGATATCTGTTGGAAAGAGTCTCCAAGTTAAGCATATGTAAGTGGAACTGTTGAATTTTAGATCAGACACATCCTCTGATTTGTTCTTGTCGATTTGTTTCCACTTATGGTTTATAAGAATCACTCTTTCTGTACATTGTTGCTAAACTTAAATGATTGCCATTTGATGCTTGTGAATCCATGTGCTCTTGTTTTTTTGATATGTGTTTCCTGCTTAGTAAAGATAACAAGCATCCTTCTATGCTTGTTGGTCCTTTTAGTTTCCTTTTCTATGAATTATCTGTTCTTTTTAAAAAACATTGTTTCTATTGTCTCTTTTTGTTAGGATCTGTAAGTTCTTCACATATTCTGGTTGCTAATCCTCTATTATTACATGAGTTGTGAACATCTTTCCTCAATAATTTGTTTTCTTGTTTGCTTTTTAAAGGTGTTATTTGATGAGCAGGTGTTTTATTTTTAATATAGCTCTATCTCTGCAACGTTAACAATGCTATTTGCACGTTTCATGACTTTAAGAAATCTCAACCATTGATAAACTCAGAAATCTGTTCTTTTCTGTTTTCTTTAAAAAGTTGTAAAAACTCATTTTCTCTTAAAAATTAAGGTTTTTCTTTAACTTGGAATGGAATTTTTGTACATTTGATATTTATTTCATTTTTTTCCCAAATGGATAATCAATTGTCTATCATAATCAAATATTTTATTCCCCCCCTAATTTGAAATACCTCCTCAGTCATGGCTGAGTTTCTACATTTGTATAGCTCTGTAATTAGACTGATCATTCTTTTCATTGTCAATTTGTTTATCCCAGTGACACTATCCTGCTGCCTTATTTACTATAGGTGTGTAATCAATTGTGATATCACATAAGTTGTTTAACTTCGTTCCCCACCTTAAGATTGTCTTGGTGATTATTAGAGCTTTGCTCTATCGTATAAAATTTAGAGGCACCTTGCCACTTACTACAAATGAAAATAAAGAAAAACAAAATATCTTTAGAATTTTGATAGAAATACCGCTAAGTATATGCATTCATATATGAAGGATAGTCAATTTTTTTAAAAAATAATTTTCCTTTCCAGCCATCCATGAATATGGTATATCTCTATTTTGGTATTTATTCTGCAATGCTTTTCAGTAAAGTTTCCTCATTTTATCAAAAATATTTTACAATAATATTTTAGACATTATAATTTTTGCAATTTTATTTTATTTTTTAATATTTATTTATTTTTGAGAGATCTTTTATATTTATATATTTATTATATATTATATATTTATTATACATATATAATTATAATTATTATAAGAAATAATTATAATATTTTAAAATATTATTTATTTTGAGAGTGCTGGAGGGGGAAAGAGAGAGGAAGACACAGAGTCTGAAGCAGGCTTCAGGCTCCAAGCTGTCAGCACAGAGCCCGACGCAGGGCTCTAACTCATGAACTGTGAGATCATGACCTGAGCCAAAGTTGGACGCTTAACCAAGTATGCCACCCAGGTGTCCCAATTTTTGCTATTTTAAGTAGCAACTTTTATAATTTTGAATTATTTATTTCTGATAAATTTATACCTAATTTATTCTGTATTCTGATCTTATATCTTGCAACTTTTCTAATTCTTACTATTATTTTAATTTCTTGTAGTAATCATTCTTATGCATATGATTTTCTTTATCAAATATTTTCTTTCCTCTTGGGTTACATTATTAGAAGCTCAATTGCTATATAAAAGAGTATGTTCATTTTAGATTTTAATTTGTATATACAACAATTATTTGTTGAATAACAATTCACCAAATTTTCAACCAGATGATTATGATAATTTATATTTCCAACAACACAAGACCTATTTCCGATCACCTTCAGCAATACTGAGTTTTGTGATACATTTCAAGTCTTTTCCAGTTCAGTATAAAGGAATAAATCTAATAGAACTCATCCCTGAAAATTCATCCTTGTTTTATATGTAATTCTTTGGTTATTTGTGTGCAGAAACATAAAGCAATAAATTTCAAAATCTATTGATTTTATAGATAGTTTTGTAGAATGTTTTGTAGATAGTTTTATGTATTTTCTATAAAATTGTAAGAACTTACTGTTTATTATAAATTTTAATTCTGCTACTGGGCTGTGTGTTTTGTTTTTCCTAATATGGTTATTTTTTCCATCTTTTTAAAAAATGGTGCATTCTGCCATACAGATTATTTTTATATGTGTGAAATTTGTCAATATTTTTTGCCATGCTTAAAATATTTTACCTGACTACTTATAAAGGAATAATTAGGTAAATAGTCTAGTACTTTTGGAGTGTTGATATTGTTGCTACTATAGAGACTTGAAGTTGCTGGCTTGGGGACACTGAGTCTGAATTCTTACTAGGTCTCAGCATTCTTCCTTCCTATCTCCTGAGACTATGAGAGCCTGACAACATAAGAAACAAAACATATGCTTTCAGAAAACTCATCCTTTGCTAGTGCATATTGTTTATGTTAAAATGATACCCAAGCCCTTGAGATCTAGTGCCCGACTTCAGTGTTACATCATGCTGCTATCTTGTCACCTAAGCCCAAACAGATTGGTTGATAATTTGGGTGTTTCTCTTTGTGGAGTTAGGGCATGGACAAAATAGCTTCCAAGTCTCATCACACTTGGAATGGATGAGCTGGGCTCCTGAATCATGTAATTCAGGATTATGTGAGCCAGTAATCAATATCTTGTCTACACTCACATTGGTTACATTCTTTGAAACAATATGAGCCACACCCAGATAATTCACCAGCAGATTTCTGTAGGGTGATAAGTCTAGGACATAATAATGTGAATATCTCAGAGTGAGAATTCTGATGATAATGGCTTAGGTCACAATCAAAGTAAAGCTAATGCTAGTATTAATAAGTACATTTTTAAACTCAGTATTCATTGAATGCATATTAGAGCTGATGAGGGATATAGAAATGTAAGGCCCAAGCTGGGGATTCTAGGAGAGTTTATTATAAGTGGATTTGAGAGAAGAAGAAGAAAAAAAAAAACTCATACAGGGAATCACAGTGAACTGTGAATAGCACAGTTTTACAAGTGCATGGATCATGAAATAAATCATGGAAGTTTAACAGGGAGGATAAATTCAAGGTAGAGAAAATAGCTTAAGAAGAATATTTCTAAACTGGAGATGTAACAAGGGTCCTATTGCACAGGCTTCAACCATCAGCCAGTAGAGATTGGAGCCCATCATGGTCTGAGGCAATTATTCCTGAGGGAGAGGGGTAGAACCCAATGTGGAAAAAAAAATCAATGAGGAACTGAAACACAAGGAGGAACAGAAAGTAGGGGACATATGGCAGGCAAGAGGCAGAACAATTCAGGAAAGGCTGGACATGAGGGGATACCAGATGCTAGAAGGAACATGGCAAGATATACAGATGTGTATGTGTGCACACCCACGTACATATAGTCATATATGTGGTCTCTCATGGTCTCTATAATATGTCTAAATAGAAGAACACATAGACACACACGCATGCACACACATACCTCAACCACATACTAGTAGGGTTTGTAACACACCAAGTAACCTGGATATTTTCAAATCAACATCCGTTCAGGGTCTAGGAAATTCCAGAATTCTTCACAAGCCTGGAGGGAAGTAGACTCCCTTCATACAGTCTCCCTAGCTCTGATTCTACTTCATCTGATAAGTGGTTTAATTGTTTAATAACCTTGCACCACCATAGATGGGGGTCTTGCTATCCGACTTACTACCAACCCAGATGTGAACTCTGGCTCTTTTCTTTATCTCCTAAAAATGTGAAAATACCAGTATTATTTTGAAAAGCCTGTTTTCATATAACTGAATTGAGGCTCTAAGAGACTAGGAGTGTTGGGAGACGCTTATAAAACAGAAAGAGACAAAAGTTATATGATATATTAATTACTCTTGTTCTTAAACACACTCCATCTTCCACTCCACTAAGGATGTCTTTCCCCTGGCTGCTTTACACTGGGCAGTGTCCAGTCTTACACAGTCTCACTGTTTCTTCACTGCCATATGTGGACTTCAGTTTAGCCTTAGACATGACACCTGGAAAATCTGAATTATTTATCTCACTGGTGGACCAGGTCTTCCCTCTCTCCTTCCTCTATAAAACTTCACTCCTGGTTCACAATGTCTTATTAAAACCTACCAATAAGCTCAACAAAACAGAAGATTGTATTTTCTAACCAGATTCACTCTCCTTAGAAAACAACTGTAATTAAAAAAAATGAATGTGTTGACATTTTCTTAGAGAATATGGCATGTTAAAAACTATCAGAAATTTCCCTTGCATTAACTCACTGACTTTCACACCCCTCCAAGAAAGTTATTTTTATATGATCTCCACTGTAGTTGGACAAAACTGAGAACAAGAGGATGAGGTATTTTTCACAAGGTCATGCAGCTAATAGGTGGCAGAACCAAGATTCTCTCCAGGATTACACTCCTCAAGCAGGTTCCTGGTTGCTATAGCACACACACACATGCATGGATACACACACACACACACACACACACACATAAAAGTAATAAAGAGTTGGAGGATTCTATGAAACTTGGATTAAACCAGATTGTCCAGAAACATTGAATTAAGATTTGGGAGGCAAGAAAATAGAACTCAAGCTCCAAAACTGAGCCAGGCAGGTATCCTGCAGGGACAATGGGAGAGTCAGGTGGGGGATGATTGCAGTTTTTCTCCCTTGATCCTTTTTCTAAGCAACCCTATTGCTAATTGGGACTAACTGCCAGTCACCACCTGGTCACAGGTGACAGGACATTGTGGGTGGCAGGAGGAGGTCCCCTCATGCCCAGGTCCTGTCTCACAGCTTAGGGGCAGAGCTCAAAGCCAGGATAAAAGGGCCTTGGCCTCAGAGCACCTTCGTATACTCCTCTCCTGAGGTGCTGACAGACTAGTGCTGCTTGCACACGGTAAGTGTCCCCTGGGAGGGAACTTAGACCAGAGCTGCAGGGGCAGGTGAGAAAAGGCCTTGGGTATTGGAGGCCATGTGGAAAAGGGGAGAGAAGACTCAGGAAGACTGAAGGAGGACATGCATGGGGAAGTGCGTCTACTGAGTGCTGGATAGAAGAGTGGATGGCAGTGTCTTTGTGTTATACCAAACTGAGCTCTAGCTGGGAGGGCTGTCAGGTCAGAGAGAATGAAAGTGCTGGCCATCAGGCTCCACTAGAATTGCTTTCACAAGAGGATGTCACCTTTCAGAGTAAAATCTTAAATTGTGACTCTTTGCAAAGTTCAGCTGGGAAGAGAAAGGGCTAATCAGAGGATATTTGGGGCAGTTCTAAAACCTACATACCTATGGATCTGAGATGAAATTGGGGTCTGTTTAAGAAGTCAGACACACCAAGCTGAGACTCACTGTGCCAAGATATAGTGAGAGGCCTTGGGTGTTCTGGAAATGCCAGAGCATCAGACTGGAGCTGGGGTGTCCAAGTTTGAATCTCCCACCTCCACAAACATACCATTCTTTAGCTATCTCAGTAAGAAAGTGAGCCAGTGAGACCAGTCAGCCTCCCAAACCATTTCTATCAGCATGTCCAATTCCTTACAGAACAAAACCTTCGATAAAGTTATGATCCTTAATTCCTTTCTTCAAGACAATATTTACATTCTGATCTGGTTTCCAGGCTGGACAAATTGAGACTTCTGGTTGACAAGATGGGAGAAATTACCACCTTCACTTATCAGATAATTAATCATAGTAGATTTTCTTCTTACTGGTTTTTGCCTCTGTTTCCTTTTTTTGTGAAATACAGAATAATCCCTGCCTACCTCAAACAGAAATTATGACTCAAGGGAGGCAGTGTGAGAGCATTTGCCTAACCACTAGAAATAATGAAAATTCCAGTGTTGAATTATCAACAACTCCATTTAAACTGTTAAAAATAAAGGCTCTAGAAATGATACTGAGAACAGGAAGGGGTGGGGTGGGGGGCTCTGTGTCCTGGGTCTGACTGTGTGACTCTTCCTCAGCTCCTGACCCCTCCTGCTGAGATGTCCTGCCAGCAGAACCAGCAACAGTGCCAGCCCCCTCCCAAGTGTCCCCCCAAGTGTCCTGCCCCCAAGTGCCCCCCCAAGTGTCCCCCAGTCTCTTCTTGCTGCAATGTCACTTCTGGGGGCTGCTGTGGCTCCAGCTCTGGGGGCGGGGGCTGTTGTAGCTCTGGGGGTGGTGGCTGCTGTAGCTCTGGGGGTGGTGGCTGCTGTCTGAGCCACCACAGGCGACGCAGGTCCCACTGCCACAGGCACCAGAGCTCTGACTGCTGCAGCCAGCCCTCAGGGGGCTCTGGATGCTGCAGCCAGCCCTCAAGGGGCTCCAGCTGCTGTGGAGGGAGCAGCGGTCAGTCATCTGGAGGCTGCTGCTGACATGGACCCTGCCTGAGCCAAGAAGAGCAGACTTGGAAGCAACGAACTGCAGAGAACATCATCTTTCTCCTCCTAGGCCTAACTCAGAGTCTGAGAGGTCCCAGAGAAGACTCTGAACTTGCAAAGACAAGATGACATCTGTGGGGTTTAGAAATCAACTGTCTCCTACTCCCCCATCTGTTGGCCTTGGATCTCATCCCCATGTCAAAGTAACTCATGTTGTACCTTATTCCACAGTGCTCTCTGGCTGATGTAAAACAATAAAATCAGGAATCTGCTCAGCATGTTGTTCTGAAAGGACCATTTCTTTCCTGGATTATCATTGTTCTCCTCCACCCTGTCCTCTGCTGGTAGTGGCCTTGGAACCTCAGAGGCCAGAGGGCAATCTGGCCTAAACTGGGGTAAATGGAGGTGTAGCATGAAAGACAAAGGCTTCCCACTCTGTTTTGTACCATGTTGTCTGGGCTCTGAAGCAGATTGCTGTAACCAAGTCTCTGGTTACAAGTCTTTGGGGAAGAATTAAGAGGACAGTGTCCTGAATTCTTAATCATAGAAAATTTCTTATTCCCTTTGTTTCCCAGCAGTTAGGTTACCTTTTTGTAAACATAAATGCTTGAGCTTCTGGTCACTTTCAGGGCCCCAATCCCATGTTGTCCTCCCTCCATGTACTCATTCTGGTGCTCTTGACCTACCCCGCCAAACATCCTTCCTCTCCCACCACACACACACACACACACACACACACACACAAAGAAGAAGAAGAAAAAATCAAATTAATAAAATTAAAAAAGAAAAAAATAGACATATTTTGAAAATACATGTTTCCTACCCACCACTTCTGTAATACATTTAGGCCCAGAACATTTGGGAGTAAAAATTGCTCTTGTACTCACCTCCCAGCAAACCTTTCTTCCTCTTCTGGCTCCATTAAATCCTCTACACCTTTTTTCCCCCAAACATACCCTTTGTGCCACATTTGTGAGCTTGCCACTTCATTTCTGAGAAGCAGGGGTCTCTACAGAATAATGAACATGCTTCTTAAGTCCTGCATTTAAGACCCAACAGAAAGTGTTTCCAACTTAATTTCCAAGGTTTGCCCTTCATGGTGCTCCAAGAAAACTCATGCTTTTCCCACACTCAACAATTGACTCTTATCTAGAGATAACTCAGACTTGTACATCTTGATGTCTTTTATCTGGGAAGCAGTAGAGTTTACCATCTGTAGCTCAGTATCCAGAACATTTTACATCCTCATTAAATTCTATTCCCCCTTGAAGGCCCACCTCAAATATTGTCCTTTTGTAAAGACTTATCTGGTCACCTAAGCAATTCCTCAAGCAGGTGGATGTTAAACAATCTGACTATAACCATCAGATTGAGCAAACATAGCTTATGGGATGTAATAAAAATAGAAATTTTTAATATTATGCTACTATCTTTAAAATTTTATTCAATGGGATGATCTTCTAATTCCTAAAGACCTAGGAAGGCCTAGTGACTTTACAGCTCTTTCCAAGTAAATGAAATAATTTATTTTGAAGCACAAACCCAGTCTCAGTTTAGAAATTAAAATATTCAGTGTAAGAAATAGTCACAATGCCAAACTTGGTTTAATGGCACATTTGTCAGTCCTGTGGGGTGGGTAATCACAGCAGGAAAAGGGAGCCTCTCCATTTCCTTCCTAATGTTTGTTGTTTCTTCTAGTCTTCAAAATGCATTTCTGATTGCTGCTTGGACACTGGGGGAAGGGGCACAGTCTACATGGGGTGCAATTTTCTTCTGATATTAGATGCAATTACTTAGCAGATTCCAGTCTCTGACTCCTCTTTTCCTTTATCTGTGATGTGAATGATGCCTCTCCTATGGCAGCAAGGTCACACCTGATTCCAGAATCTTCTCTTAAACAAAGGATGAAATGGCTCAGGACCAGTTGTTCTTTCCACTGTGATGGACATCTGGTCACAGGAAACTGCACTAATGTACATTATTTGACTCACACTTGTAGAGGAACTTGCTTAGGTGACACAGCTGGTTTCATTTCCTTGCCATTTCCTGGGTAAGACTTGGGTCCTACTTCCTATCCCTGAAATCAAGGAGACATCTGGCAGACTCCTCCCTGGGAAAGAATTAAGAGGACAGTGTCCTGAATTCTTAATCATAGAAAATTTCTTATTTGTTTTCAGCAGTTAGGTTACTGTATATATATATATATATATATACAGTATATATATATGTATATATATATACATATATACATGTATATATGTATATATGTATATATATATACACACACAAATACATACACACACATATATATACTTATTATATATTTATATGTATTTATTGTATATTTACATATCAAATATTTATTATATATATAATTCTGTGAGATAATTATATATTATTTGTATATCATATATAATACATGATGTATGATAATAATATATATCGTTCAAAAACTATCTGCAAAGTTCCTCCAAAAGGGGACTCTTTTTTCTTGCTCAGCAAAGAGCTCTATCACTCTGACTTGGCTCTTAGGTGGGACATTTTCAGAATTCTGAGTGGTGTGGAGCATGGACTCTAATCACACTTTGTGAGTGCCCATTTTACCATCTCCATTTAAAGGACACTGACTTTAGGCAATTTTGTTGATACAGCTGTCCTCTATATCTTTGCTTTCAGAGAAGTTCACCATGTCTGTTTTATGAAAAGCTCTGCCTCATACTCTGACACCATTTCCCAGACAACTCCTATGAAGCTGTCCCTGAACTTGGACTTGGGCTTTCTTCAGGGTGCAGCTTAGTCCTTGGGACAAGGCAGGGACACATGCATATTCCATCCCTCCATTGGTCTCCTCCTCCTTCCCCCTGTATGACATTGCCCCAACTCACCTTTGAATTTCTTTCACCTTCAGCCAAAAAAAATTGTTTAGAAAAGTGTACTTGAACTTTTTACAAATAGCCCAAGAATCTTGGTTAATTCTAACTAGAAACATCCATATAGCATGCGGCAAAGATTGTAAAAATTAAAAATGCCTATTAAAGGAATCAGGGAATTAAAAAAATCAGTCACTTCTTTCTTTTCTCTCCCTGAGTTTTTTAGAGTCAAATATTTCATATCTATGTTTTGTAAAATAGTCTTGATTTTTTTATCAAAATGTTTTTAATTAAAAATTTCACATGATATTTAATTATTATTAATTTTACTTTGAGTTTATTTCACCTTGATAGTATTTTTTATTAATGAAATATAGTTGACCTACTATATTAGTTTCAGATGTACAACATAGGGATCTGACAATTCTATACATTACATAATGCTTACCAAGAAAAGTGTGCTTACCACCATCACCATACAATGTTATCACAATATTATTGACTATACTCCCTATGCTGTACTTTTCATCCCTGTCTTATTTATTTTATAACTAAAAGTTTGTACTTTCTTAATCCCCTTCACCTATTTTGCCTGTTTTCTACTCCCTCCCTTGTGACAACCACCAGTTTGTTCTCTGTATTTATTAATCTGTTTCTGTTTTTGTTTTGTTTTGTTTTTTAACGTTTTATTTATTTTTGAGACAGAGAGAGACAGAGCATGAACGGGGGAGGGGCAGAGAGAGAGGCAGACACAGAATCAGAAGCAGGCTCCAGGTTCTGAGCCATCAGCCCAGAGCCCCACGCAGGGCTTGAACTCACCAGCTGCGAGATTGTGACCTGAGCTGAAGTCGGACTCTTAACCGACTGAGTCACTCCGGCGCCCCTGTTTTGTTTTTTAGATTATACTTATTAATGAAACTATATGGTATTTGTCTTCCTCTGTCTGACTTATTTCACTTAGCATAATACCTTCTAGATCATCCATGTTTTTGCAGATGGCAAGATTTCATTTTTTGATAAACTTGATATAGTCTTGATAGTCTTATTATAAACTGGATAAGTGGCCAATACCTCAAATTTATATTTTAATTCATGAAAAAACACAAGTGTCTGGTGGAGCAGATAGTAAGAACCCATCACAACTGCTGTGATTAATATGACCTCTAGATGTCCCTGTGTCTTTAGTTAATCATTCAAGATTCAAAGTCTCATGAGGATTCATCCATATGGCTGATCTTCAGCATGTATCTGCTCCTTGGCTATTTCAGAAAGCTAGAAGAGGGATGTATATTCCTTTGATGTCATTAACAAGAAAGCTCAAACACTACACGGGTTGGGCGATCCCTTCCAAAAAGTCAACTAGCATACTAACATGTATGGAGTTGATTGCTGGCCAAAGTGACACATGACCACCAGGTTTTCTAAGTAGGAATTCTCAGACAAGAGGATTTTATATTTCTGAGGAATGTAATATTCCAGTTCGAAATGGGTCAGGGGTTGTCTCTCCTCGCTTATACTGGATACCTCCTAATGTCAGGTGCTATAAATATCTACCTCAGATTAGATTGTCATGAAAACAGAGGTTATGTTTCCCTACAAGGTCATGAAGATTTTTTCATACATGAAGAGTTTTATATTTTTGGTCCCATCAGTTAGGTTTGGATCCATTCTGAGTTTTTTTTTAAATACTGTAGGTAGGGAACAACTTCATTCTTTTACATGTGGATATATAGTTTCCCAGCACCATTTGTTGAAAAGACTATGGCTTCCTCAGTGAAATGTCTTGACACATTGTCAAAAATCAATTGACCAGGCATTGATGGGTTTATTTCTGAACTCTCAAATCTCTTAATTGGTCAGATCCAATTAGGTCCAGTGCCCTTTGCAGGTAGTTTTTGAGGGGATCTTTGAGGTTTGTTCTGAACCCAGAAGGGCTTTGCTTTCCTTGATTCTCTCTGGTAAACTAGCTGTCCTGCTGTGATTCAACATATTGCTGCCATGGATAAGCAACTTTTCTTAATAAAATCTCCCTTATTTTTCAGAGTGGTTTTAGGTTTGAACTTCTCCCAAACTCTGTTCTGAATAAAGGAAGCTCCTTTGGCAAGAATCTCAAAGCTTTTTATCTTTTGGTTTACCCCTTCCGCTGGTCAAAATCTCTGAGCCACTGCTCTGGAGCTGAGTTTGGGGACAGTTTTGTCTGCTTCTCTTGGAGAGACATCCTGTTGTATGAGCAGGGCATTGTACTGGGATGGCAACCTCTAGTCTTCTTAAATTGCCTCTTCACCATGGATTTTCTATCCTAAAAGTGAGGTGAGGCAAAGGTGATAAGGGGTCCAGGATTCTAGGTCTGTTGGAACTGAGGTAGGATCACTGCCTGCCTCTTCAGTGGGAGCTGGGTAGAAGAAGGGAGCCCTGTGTATTGGCTGCCCCATCTTGGGATTTAGCCTCTGCAACATAGAGCTAGAGATGTTATGAGAAATGTTGGCTTTTAGTAGTTACTGACATTTAGTAGATTTTCTTGAATAAATGTTTTCTTAATTTGCCATAGGACAATTTATAGAAACTTTAAAAGTTTTTTTTTAAAGTAATTGTCAACAGTTATAGCTATTTTGTTGGGGAGATGGAGTTCTTCACACTGTCATTCCAGAAGTCATCCTGTAAAATCTTTGGTTCAATTTGGTTTAGATTTTCTTTGAGACTTAAGAAGACTCTACATCTTAAGATTTTATGTATGTATAGATTTATTTTATATTTTATTTTATATTTTTTAAAATTTATTTTATGAGAAGTATGGATAACTTTGAGCACAGTTTTATTTCTGTTCTTTAAATACCAGAAAATTCTCCTCTACTTCTCTCCTTTGGATGGGAGAAAAGGAGAACATAAGGGACTGAGCCTTTTGACGATGAATAGGTTACACTAAGCCTGTCCTTTGCTAGTGACAATTTCCTCTACTGAAATAAAAACCAAGAATTTAGACCCAGTGGTTTGTCCTCGTGATGTTACTTGTAGCCATGGGTACAAGTCAGGATTATGGTGGTTTGGCTACAGTTGTACCAGGAGGAAAACTCTAGGGACAGAAGACCTCTTAGTATCTATTCCTAGGAAAAAAGGCAAGTATGAGTTCTGAAATAAGAAGTACCTGAACACTGACTCCAAATTGAATTTTTTGGTACAATCTAAATAAAAATATCATAGTATTCGGGAAATGTAGTTGAAGTGTCCACAGTGTGATTTAGGCAATCCACCTCACTTTAAGTCTCTGATTTTGTCATGGCCTGAGTTCATAGTCATGTGAAATTAATTGACTCAGGACATAATATATGGAAAGCATTCTGTAAACTGTTTTTACAAATGTTGATGACAAGGATTTTTCAATACCTAATAACTAATATGCATAATGAACCATTGCATTCACTGAAAAGAAATAGGATATATATGAGACATAGCCTCATGCTTGAAATGTTTACAATCTCACATTAAAATGTGCACAATAATAAATTACATGTGCAGCAAGCAATAAAGCCTCTGGAAGATTTTCTTGGTCAGGCATTACCAGGGAACCCATTACAGAAGATGTGAGGATTTAGATTGGTTCTTGAAAGATTTTCCAAAGACAAAGAGAAGAGGGGGAGAATACTCTCAGAAGAAGAACCAGCACAAAAAAGAAAAAGACAGAAATAAAGAAGGGAGAGAAGGAAGGAAGGAAGGAAGGAAGGAAGGAAGGGACATCTATTGCTCAGAGCAATAGGGTCACAACAAATTGGGACTAGGAATGAGAAGGGGTGGATAATTATCAGGGATGGGCTCCTGTCCCCAGCCCAGGATGGGATGCTAATAATAGTAGGAACAACATCATTCAAAATACTATCATTCTGATGTGGTACATGCAGGTGGACTAGTACCATTTTCAACCCATAATCAGAATTCACCTGCCTCTCTGTTTGCCCATCTTTCACTTATCATCTTGTGTTATCTATTAATGTGTAATGTGTTTGCACTATCTCTAGAGTGAAAGCTCTGAAGCATGAAGCAGGGCTCTTACTGCTTTTTGTATCCAGGACAGAGTAGGTGCGTAGCAAATACCAAATCATAGAATCATGCCATAGACACCTCTGCCAGGGAGAAATGGAGTGGCACTGGAGGGAGACACATGTCTGAGGTCCTGATCTGGAATTGGCTGGACTTGGAAGTCTAGTAGGGTGAGGAACTGCTCAAGGACTTCAAAAAGGCTCACTTCAGGGAGTGGACAAAGCCAGATGCTGCCTCCTCCACTAAATGTGCCAATCCTGGTGGGGTCAATCCCCAACACCGTGATGGAATTCACTGTACTGAAAATGACTGGACTCTGAGACTTCAGGGGGCCAGCATTATGAGGAGTGGTCTGGGGGAACTGGAGAGGAAGGGGGAAAGAGCCTCCAGAAAGAGTCCTCAGCCCTTGGGTAGAGGTGGTGTGGGTTGGGTGGTTGTTAGTTAACCTCAAGGAAATGCATTTGTGGTGCATGAGGTATCAGAGTGTGGGCTTATGTGGTATGAGTCTGGGTGGGGAAAAGGAACTGCTGTGATAGTAAGACAAGAGTTACTCTGCCCTCCCAGTGCTTACTGTCCATCACTCTTGTCTGAGGAGCAGTTAGGACTACTTCTGAGGCCTGACAGGGAGGAGAAGAGGGAAAGGGGGAAAAGGAGAGATAGGAGGGAGAAGGAAGTTAGGGAAGAAGGGTTCTGACCTCTGAGGCCCCATAACTCAGGTACTGTCTCCCCAGGGTCCTGTTCTAATAGGCTGAGAAAGGCTTCTTACCATCTCACCTTCTGTTTCACTTATATAGACTCTTCTTTTCAGCCAAACTACATGTCAAAGCCTGCCTCCCCCTGGGAGCCTTCTAAGATGAAGCAGGTGAGCCCTGGTAGTCTTGTCCTGCAGATTTACTCCAGCAGCTGTTCCTCTGGCCTTGTCCCACTCTCCAGTATTGTTAAGTTCTTACCTGTCATCCCACACACTGATCTTGCTCACCTTTGTACAATGTATGACTTGAAGTCTTTGAGGACAGCCCCTATAATCAGAAAATCCTTTGTAATAGCTCACCTTTTCCACTTACCTGTTTCCTGAGTCCCTACTGTGTCAGGCACTGAGAACACAGAGGAAGGCAAGACACTGTCCCTACCACCAGAAATTTCAACAGGATCTTTTCACTTAGCCAGGCATGTCTGCAGCTATTCTGAGACAGAAGCCTCCAGAAGTGAAAGACTGTATTTCAATGAGAATGTTCCTACCGTAAGCACAGCCACCATGTGCTGATGTCAATTTTCATTATAGATAAGTGAAAACTTTTCACTCTGTAAAAAGCTTTTCCTTGGGGTCTCTCTATTATTACATAAGCAACTCCACTTTGCATTAAGAGGTAGCAGGGTTGGGGCGTCTGGGTGGCGCAGTCGGTTAAGCGTCCGACTTCAGCCAGGTCACGATCTCGCGGTCCGGGAGTTCGAGCCCCGCGTCAGGCTCTGGGCTGATGGCTCAGAGCCTGGAGCCTGTTTCCGTATCTGTGTCTCCCTCTCTCTCTGTCCCTCCCCTGTTCATGCTGTGTCTCTCTCTGTCCCAAAAATAAATAAATGTTGAAAAAAAAATTAAAAAAAAAAAAGAGGTAGCAGGGTTTATGAATGTTTTGTTCTCCACACTATTCACAGCTTGATCTTTAAGGTGAGGTTCACCCACCAATTTCTCTGTACTATTTAGGAAAGGGTGTTCCTAGAAGTCTTAGGTGGGGATACAAGAAGTTGAGATTTGGCCCACAAAACAAAAAACAAGTGGGTTTTTTATGTTTTTCTCCTATTTTTTGTTCTCCCCACATGCAAAGTCTATTTTAATGGCACATAGATTGTTCCATCCCACAAGTATTAATGAACATTTATGTCAAGGACAGAATCAGGCCCTAGGAATTTAGAATGCTAAAGGCAAGATCTTGTCATCAAGTAACTGTGTAACAAAGATGATAGGACAAATATGTAGGTCACCTTGATTATGAGCTGCTAAAAAGTCTGTGAGAGGTATATCTGACATTCAGAGGAGGGAGGACTCAGATGTGGTCTGGCAGACCAGGCAAGTCTTCATGGAGGTGGTGGCCTTGAGGTGAGTGGAAGAAAGCATGGATAGAGAGTAGGGGTGGACCAGAAGTGTCTTCCTCACACTTGGGTGGCATTTAACCTAGTCCTTCCTTATCAATCCTAGAGACATCTCCATAGTCATCATGTCCCTCTCAGGTCCCCAGACATGTCATCTAGACTTGGCCAGTGTACCCAGCCCACTCAGGCCACTCTGAAGGCTATAGCCTCTGGTTGTTCACTCACATGGGATTCCTTTGACCCACATCCTGCTGCGTGCCACTGAGGAATCCAGTCCTGGGAATTGTGAAACATTCACATAAATAGTCCACTCACAGCTGTCTTCCAATAACATGTAGCCTGAAGTCTTCACTGGAGGATGTATAAAAGGCCTCCAGACTCCTTCTTGGATGATTTGTCCACACATCCTCCTCTAGGGTGATACTACTTCTGGGTGGGGAAACACTTGGATGTCCCTCACCCAGGTGCTGCAAAAGCAGGCCTGATTTCTCCTCTCACCAGGTAAGAGAGCTTTAGGGAAGGGAAGTGGTCCCTGCAAAAGACCTCAAATTATTTAACATGGGAGAAAATTATAGAAGACAGAGGGATGAAGAGGCAAAGAAGATACAAGCAGGATTAGGACACTCAGAGCAAAGTAAGACTGAGTGAAGAAAGAGTAGAGATTTGCTTCTCCTTCACACTTGAACATGGTGGACACTGGCCTGGGAAAGTGGATGGTTTGCTCAACTCAGCTGCATTTTGTTTAAGAAGAATAAGTTATTAGCTTGGTTGTTGGTGAGTGGGTCCCCTGAGGGTTCCCACCATGGCTCACTCCCCCAATTTACCCTCTCAGACCCATTTCTGTCCTTCCTGGGATGGATTTTAGAAGGTTGTAAATGCCAGCTTCATTTTGACAGTCCCAGCCCATGGAGAAAGAATCAAGGCCCTGACCTAATCCAATGCTCTTTTTCCTTCCAGCTTCCACTCACTAGCCCACTGATGTCACAGCAGAAGCAACAATATTGGGAGCCCCCTATTGCTCCCAAATGTACCCCTCCCCAGTGCCCAAACCCCTCCCTCCCTGCCTACTCTGCTCCTTTCTGTGACCTCCATCCAGGAGTCCAGGTCAGTGATTCCAGTTCCCAGAAGCCAGGAGATCAGAGTCTGGGACACTCCCAGAGGGCTCGCTGCAAGAAACCCTGCTGCCTCAGTGGTGCCACAGTCTACCACATCAAAGAGGAGGAGTGCTAAGGTGACTGGCCCAAAGGAGAGGGACACAGGTACAGTTTCTCTCTCCCTACCCAGGTTTCTGCTTTTATTCCGCTGGGAAGCTCAGGGTCCCCCCTTCTCATTTGGACTGGAAAACATTTCCTGGCCCCTATAAGCTGCACTCCTGCTCCTGTCTTCCACCCACTCCTTCATCTCAGCAACAACTTGGAGTTGAAGCTATGGCTGCTATGAACCCCTGAGATCCCTTGTAAGGGCTGAGGTGGAGGCTGCACCTTCTTCTTTCCTCCCAAGATGCTGACTGTTTCAAGATGCTGGTGATTCAAAGACACATGGTTTGAGATTTCTGTCTCTGTATCCTCATAGCTGTCAACCCATGTTGTTGCATAATCCTCGCACTGACAGCTTCAGTGTGGTAAGCATATGTTGAGCACCTACTCTATACTGTGCTCTGTGTTCCTCAATGTAATAGGAGATTTGTTCCTGTTCTAGAAAAGCTTACAATCTAGTGCGAGAAGCAATGTACGTTGTAGATTGAAATATGTATAATAATAAATATAATTTTAAGGTGATTGACATACTTCTTTTTTTCTCACTTTGTATGAACTCAAAGGAGGAAAAGAGTACAAAAAGTCAAGGACAGAAGGGAGAGACATCCTGACGGTGCAGATCAAAAGTGGTTTCCTGGGTCTTGGAAAGAGAAATCTGAAGCAGAGCATGCTGCTTGAGGGAGAACAGGCCTCTGGGGTAGTTGTTTTCAACAAGGCTTTTAAAGACAAGCAGACTTTGGTGCTGGGTGTGGAACGAGGGGAAGAACTTTCCAGGTGGAAATGGTCCTTCCACATACAAGTGGGGTACTTGCCAATGACATGGACTTCAACTTGGCTGGACTTCCAGGTGTGAGATGATCATATGAAACAACTCATAAGCCAGGTATGAAACCCCAGGTCCCAAAGGACTGTACCTTAGAAGACAGTCTGGGCCCATGCCTAGGGTCTGTTGCCCCAGGGTAGGGCAGACTTGAAATAAAGTAGAGGTACCTGGGGGCCTTGAGGCTTGAGGCTCAATGTAGTTGCATATCAGTGTAAGTTCCAGGTGATAATTTTTAGCTGATTCCCATTTTCCTGGGGGAAACTGAAAATATGTTTTTAACTAAGTACCCAGCCCAATGAATTCTATTGCTTAGTCTCAGGGCAGAGTGTCAGCTTGTCTATGATTCCCAAAACACAAGATGCCAATTTTGAAACCTTAGCAATCTTCCTGACTGCTGTGACCTGATTTTGCCTCTGCTAGCATATATCTCACTATATAGGTATATAGATAGAGCATAATTGTATATAATTATAATTTTGAATGTGTAATTTTTCTTTCTAAAAAATGATGCATACCCATATAAAGATGTATTAATGTAGATAAGCATAAGGAAGATGATTAAGACCAATCAAAAATCTTACTGCCTAAAAATAACTCCTGCTAATAATTTCAGGATCTATTTCCAAATTTTCTAAAGAAAGTCACAAAATGGGATAATTTCAGAATACTTTATAATCTGATCTTTTAATTAATAGTACAATTGTCAATATTCTTCTGTGCTAATAAATATTGATCAACACTATTATAGTCCATTATATGAATGCATCATGATTTGTGTAACGAGTTCCCTGATTCAGGGGACTTAATGTTGCTTCCATGTTTTGCCGTAAACAATAATAAAATAAACATTCTCGTTGGTGATTATTCTTAGTAATTTTCCTAAGATAAATCTTTAGAGTTGGAATTTTAAAATTGTCAAAGACTATGAAGTTTTTTTTCAGACTCTCCAGAAAGATTGCATGTTAGAAGCAATTAAAATGCCTCCATTTAAGAAAATCATTTTGGGGAAAGAGACTTATTTTGTTCAAGAGCAAGAGTGGGGGTGCCTGGGTGGCTCAGTCAGTCAAGCTCCTGACTTTGGCTGAGGTCATGATCTCATGGTTCATGAGTTTGAGCCCCGTGTCAGGCTCTGTGCTGGCAGCTTGGAGCTTGGAGCCTGGAGCCTGCTTCAGATTATGTGTCTTCACCTCTCTCTGCCCCTCCCATGCTCATGCTCTGTCTCTGTGTCTCAATAATAAATAAATGTTAAATTTTTTTTAAACAGAGCAAGAGTGAGTACTATGTTAAAAAATTACTATAGCTAAAGGAAAGATCCACTTTGTGGGGAAATAAAAATATACTTTCTGAGGAACTTACCAAGTATCTACCTATTGTACTGCCATGAAATCTGTACTTTAAAAAAAAAAAAAAGATTAGATGCCTTCTCTTTTTGAAGTGAAAAAGCATGCTATTTATTGTATAAAGCAGTGTCTTATGAATTTTGATATACCATTGGTTGCACTTCCATATTTGGCTGATAAGTTTTAAATATCCTTGATTTTAGATGTTCAGTTATGTTTGTGTGAGAGAATTCTGTGTGGAAAAATCTCATTTTTACCTAAGAAAAAAAGCAAAATGTCAACATTTGGTTGATTGTGTAATATCTAAGAATCTCTTTTCTTCTATTTTTATTTTTGTTCTATACAAAGGTGGACACTCACCAAACAACAATTAAAAAAAAAGTTTTGACTGAAACAAATTTTCTTTGACAAGAGTACTACTTAATATTTGGTCTCCTCAATTCTCCAGTCAGTACTTGGATTCCCCTTGGTAACTGTTCAACTTATATATTATTGCATACTACAGTGTCCAGTCTGCATCAAATTGATTTTGAAATTCCTACCTTGAAAAAAATCTACTAATTTGATCATTATTTTTCTTCATAAAGGTCTGCATTTGGCATCTTTGCATTTTCTAAATATGTCTGTACATCAAAAATGTTAATATTGTTAATTTTTTTTGGTGTGGATTCAGTAAGGTTTCATTTTAATATTGTACATTTACATTTTTTCTATAATAAATAATTAAAATGTAGACTTCACATTTTGTGCAAAACATCTTATATCCAAAATCTTATATTTATAGGGATATCCAAAACAGTTAAATGGTACAACCACTTTTCTTTTGACTCTAACTACACACTTTTAATGAATGTTAAATAGTTACACATTTTCAACATTTTCTAATTAGGTAATTTTATTTTGACAGAGTATTTGATATTTAATATGTTCTTTTGTCTAATTTTTAAAAATTGTTACCGCAGTATTGCATGGGCTAAGTAAAAACATGTAAATTTTTTAAGAAAGCGAGCTGTGATGTTTTAAAGAGTTCCTGGAGGGACTTTGAAAGACTCCTGGGTGAGCCATTCAACAGGGCTCTGTCCTCTTCCAACCAGTAGTCATAGCAGCCTTCCAGAAGGGACATTTTCACTTGGGAACTGAACAGAACCCAGTGGCCTCAGGTCAGGTCAGCCCTGCCTCAGAGTGCCCGGCTCCCTGTGGTCTCCATTTGCCATAGACGTTCTCTCACCAGCCTGGCCCCTTGGTCACCTCTAGGGAGGCTAGCCTAGCTTATGCCCTGGGTCCAGTGTGTTTTCAGCAGCTTACTTTACAACGTCTGGTGGACCATACTTTGTTACTACATACCATGTGTTCCATGATATAACACAAATAGTAATAAAAAGTCATTGCTTTATTTTTTCCTGTAAAGCTGTCACAAATAAAATATGAAAACAAAATCATCCTAAGCCAAAAGAAGCTATGTTGTGCTGATGTGATCTCTTATTTAATGGGAAGTCAGGAAATGTTGCCTCAGCTTGGCAGGTGAAGAAACTGGGTTTGAGTTATAGTATTTAAAGTTATAGTGGTAAGCCAATAGGAGCATGAAAAATAAAACATGTCTAAATAAAAGGGAGGGTGGGATGGGATGGTGAACGTGGTCCATTGTGCTTCATTGGGGAAGTGAATAGATATGTCTAGAAGGAGACAAAGAAATAAATGCATACGCTGATTATTTAGAATGAGACATTTCTTTTTCATATTACAACCTATTGGATTACCTGATTTTTAATTTGCATGTAAATGTATTACTTTATTTTAAAAACAAATGAAATCACATCCCATTTTTACACACATCTGTGTGAATCTGAGGCCAAACCTTCCTTAACAGAACAAGTACATGTTCAGACCCCAGTCAAATGAAACCCATTTCAAATCTTTGAAAACCCTGTGATCTTATGCAAGTTTCTGTGCCTTTCTAGGCCTCAGTTTTCTCATCTAAAAATTAGGTGGGGTGCTTTGGTGGCTCAGTTGGTTGAGTGTCTGACTTTGGCTCAGGTCATGATCTCATGGTTCATAGGTTCAAGCCCCAAGTCGGGCTCTGTGCTGACAGATCAGAGCCTGGAGCCTGCTTCAGATTCTGTGTCTCCTCTGCTCACACTCTCTCTGTCAAAAATAAATAAACATCAAAATAAAATTTTTAAAATTAGATAAAATAATAGTAGCCTCATGAGGCTGTGGAGGGGATTATATATGATGTCATAGGTAACATTTTGACATATTTAGCTCAATAAATATTAGTTGTAACATATTTGGCATGCACTTAATTTTTTAATAGGTTTTTTATTTAGAATAGTTATAGATTTACAGGAAAGTTGCAAAGATAGTATAGAGAATTTCCCATGTTTACTGCATGTGGTTTACTCTGTGGTTCAGATCTTACATTAGCATGGTATGTTTGTTACAATTAAAGAATTAATATTAAGATATTGTTTTTTATTTAAAAATTTAAAAAATTTTTAATGTTTATTTACTTTTGAGAGAGACAGAGAGATCATAAGTGGGGGAGGGGGGGGCAGAGAGAGAGGGAGACACAGAATATGAAGTAGGCTCCAGGGTCTGAGCTGTCAGCACAGAGCCCAACTTGGGGCTTTAACCTACGAGCAGTGAGATAATGACCTGAGCCAGAGTCGAATGCTCAATCAACTGAGCCACCCGGGTGCCCCTGTATTATTAGCAACTAAAGTCCATATCCATACTCTATTCAGGTTTCCTTAATTTTTACTAAATGTCATTGTTGTGTTCCTGGATTCCATTTAGGGCACCACATTACATTCAGTTGTCTTGTCTCCTTAGGGTCCTCTTGACTGTGATAGATGCTTAGACTACTTATTTTTGATGACCTTGAGAGTTTTGAGGTATGTATTTTGTAGAATGTCTCTCAACTGGGATTTGTGTGGTGTGTTTTTCAAGTTCTTAGAATGGGATTATGGATTTGGGGGGAGGAAAATCACAGGAATAAAGCCATTCTCATCCTATTATATCAAGGGTACATGCTATCAACATGACCTCACTGTTGACACTGATTCTCACCATCTGTCTATGGCAGTGTTTGCAGGTTTTCCATGTAAAGGTCCTCTTTTTCTTTCCCTTTCCATGCTCTTCTCTTTGTAAGGAAGTCACTAAGTGTAGCCCATTCAAAGAGGTAGGGAGTTACACTCTACCTCCTTGAAGGGACAGTATCTATAAGTTATTTGGAATTTTTCTGTAAGATTTGTCTGTTCATATTTCTCTCTCTCTCTCTCTCTCTCTCTCTCTCTCTCTCTCTTTCTCTCTGTCTTTCTAACATCATTTATTAATATCAGTATTGACTCATGGATATTGGATAACTATATTATATTTTGGGTTGTAATCCAATGCCATGCTTTCTATTTTGTTGTTCATAACCTTCCAGCTTTGGGACCTCTCTCAGTCAGCTCCTGTGTCCTTTTTTTAAAGCACATCCTTACTGTAGGGCACTATGTATCATATGCTTCAGGCTCACTTTGTATAATCTCTGACCCAGACCTAGATTCAGCTATTTTTATTATGACCCCTGGTTTCTTTTATTGGGAAATTGATTGTAAACCAAGATCTGAGAGCTGGTTTATTCCTTACTACTGGGGTGTCATCACTTCTCAGTACTTGGAAATATATGTGTGTATAGTAACCAGCATCTACACACATACCTATAATTATTTTAGTCATAATCCCTCTGTATCTATATTAAGCTAAACATGAGTTCATAATGTCTACATTAATTCAGTGTCCCATGGTTTATTCTAGACTTTGTAAAAGGAGATTTCAAAATGGAGCAAGCAAGCCTAGCTAGGAGGCCAAAGGAGAGAAATTCATGTGCATCCTTGTGGGAGAAACTAAATTTTTGCCAGCTGTGAAAAGTTAAGCTCAGCCTGAACTTAACTCCCTCCTCACTATGGCCCCTGAATTGTTTGCATTCTTCATTTGGGAAGGAGCCAATGTGATTTGACAAGTTTCAATCCCTCATTTGCATATTAATCCAACCAATCCCAGTTAACCTGGTTTGTTTGTTTATTTGTTTGTTTGTTTAATGTTTATTTATTTTTTGAGAGAGAGAGAGACAGAGTGCAAGCAGCGTAGGGGAAGAGAGAGAGGGAGTCACAGAATCCAAAGCAGGCTCCAGGCTCTGAACTGTCAGCACAGAGCCCTGTGCAGGGCTCGAACTCACGAACTGAGAGATCATGACCTGACCTGGAGTCAGATGCCTAACTGACTGAGCCACCCAGGTACCCTGAAGTTAACCTGTTTTAAACCCCTGTTTTGCATGGAGGACCTAAATGACAGTTGTATTCATGACCCTTTTCCTTTACCACTCTCCCTGGCAGCCTCTTAGTTTTTCTCACAACACAAGTCAGGTTTTTACCTGAATCTGTCTCTGGAATTGCAATTCTAGTTGCCCAAATAAATACCTATTTGTTTAAATTTTCAGTGAATTCTTTCTTGGCCAACATCTCTTTCTTTCTTATCTACAACCTCTCACTTGAACAGTGAGAAATCTAGTTCCTTCCATCTGCACACATTCACATATTTGTTCAATCCCAGTATGCAGATATGAGGTCCTCTACTGTGAAAACAAAATTGTGGAATGCGTTGGAGTCAGTGCATGCTAAATGAGCAATTTTTTCTTTCCTCTAGAGGCTATAAAGACTATTGATTAAAAAGGAAAGAATGAGTGAGCCAGCATCCTTGAGGCTGGGTAAGGATGGGTCAAAGGAAAGACAGGGCATCATGAGGATCAAGGGACTGAATTGAAATGGACAGTCTTTCATGAGGACCTTCACCCACCAGAGATCATCTCCTAAACAGAGGCTCTGCTTGGTTTCCTCCTTCCACCATCCCACCCTAGCAGACCCTCTTCCTACATGGTTTTGGCACAAAAGGTGAGATCAATGGATACCCATGTAGGACTGTGGGCAGGAGAAAGCCTCACTCCATACCCAGGAACATGTTAGAACCAGTTTGGATTCTTCCTATGAACCAGAGCAGGAGAGGGCATAGCATCTTTGTCATAAAACTACAAGTGGAAAATCAGAAAGCAATGGGAAATAGACTGTGAGTTGAGAAAAGAGCACAAATATTCAATCTGTGACCTACACAGTTACTATACCTCAGACTAATGATTAGTTCTGAGCTTCCTGAAAGATAAAATATACAGAGACAAATGGTCTAATATATACAGACTTCAAGGGAATTATTGCCCTCCTAACAGTGGAATCTAAAGGAATTTTTTTGCAGTGATCAGCGATATACTTAACGACATTCCTAGAACACAATCAGAGATGAAAATGACAAAGCACTATTGTTTTGTCTCCCACTGAAAAAGTCATGTTGTATTAAAATCTTATGCAATGCAATGCTGCTTATGCAATGGCAGAGACGGTCAATGAAGAAAAAGCAGATGCCTGAAAGCAGAAGATCTCTCAGGTCTATTTAGAGCTTTGTTCACGAGGGATGGAATTGTCCCATCCTTGAAATGTGGCCAACAAAATATCTCCATTCTTCATTCTGGTGTGAGATATGCTTGACTTAAGATAAAGGGGCCTAAATACATGACTTTCTGCTTCATTCACCCCCTGCTTGTGTTATCTACCACGTGACAAGTACAGGACCCCTGCCCCACCTCTCTCTCTCTCTCTCACACACACAAACCCATGCACACACACACACACACATCTCTCTCACACACATATCTCTCTCTGCCTCACATACACACACACACGTCTCTCTAACACACACGTGCACACATGTCTCTCACAAACATTTGCACACATATGTCTCTCACACACACACATCTCTAACACACACATCTGTCTCTCACGCACACACATGTCTCTCTCTCACATACATACACACACATGCCTGTCACACACACCTTTCTCTGTCTCACATACACATGCTCACACGTCTCTCTCACACACACACGCACATACACACACATCTGTCTCACATACACACACTTCTCTCTCTCACATACACACACACACGTCTCTCTCTGTCTCACATACACAAACACACGCCTCTCTCTAACACACACATGGACACACACGTCTCTTTCACACACACACGTCTCTTTCTCACATACACACACACATCTCTCTCTTACACACACATGCACACACACACACCTCTCTCTCACACACACAAATATGTCTCTCTCTCACATGCACACAATACACACACACGTTAACTTCCATACTTCTCTCTAGTTCGCACTTGCCATCCTTCTCCCTGGAGCTTCAGCATGCCCTTCCTACGAGCGCCTATAGTTGTCTCCATTGTTCTCCTTCTGATTGAAGGTCCTAGAAATTCTACTTTTCTCTCTGACAGGTCCTTTCTGTCCTGTTTCTTTTTTTTAATTTTCAATATATGAAGTTTATTGTCAAATTGGTTTCCATACAACACCCAGTGCTCATCCCAAAAGGTGCCCTCCTCAATACCCATCACCCACCCCCCCCCAACCCATCAAACCTCAGTTTGTTCTCAGTTTTTAAGAGTCTCTAATGCTTTGGCTCTCTCCCACTCTAACCTCTTTTTCTTCCTTCCCCTCCCCCATGGGTTTCTGTTAAGTTTCTCAGGATCCACATAAGAGTGAAAACATATGGTATCTGTCTTTCTCTGTATGGCTCATTTCACTTAGCATCACACTCTCCGGTTCCATCCACGTGGCTACAAAGGGCCATGTTTCATTCTTTCTCATTGCCCTGTAGTACTCCATTGTGTATATAAACCACAATTTCTTTATCCATTCATCACTTGATGGACATTTAGGCTCTTTCCATAATTTGGCTATTGTTGAGAGTGCTGCTAAAAACATTGGGGTACAAGTGGCCCTATGCATCAGTACTCCTGTATCCCTTGGGTAAATTCCTAGCAGTGCTATTGCTGGGTCATAGGGTAGATCTATTTTTAATTTTCTGAGGAACCTCCACACTGTTTTCCAGAGTGGCTGCATCTATTTGCATTCCCACCAACAGTGCAAGAGGGTTCCCGTTTCTCCACATCCTCTCCAGCATCTATAGTCTCCCGATTTGTTCATTTTGGCCACTCTGACTGGCGTGAGGTGATATCTGAGTGTGGTTTTGATTTGTATTTCCCTGATGAGGAGCGATGTTGAGCATCTTTTCATGTGCCTGTTGGCCATCTGGATGTCTTCTTTAGACAAGTGTGTATTCATGTTTTCTGCCCATTTCTTCACTGGGTTCTTTGTTTTTTGGGTGTGGAGTTTGGTGAGCTCTTTATAGATTTTGTATGCTAGCCCTTTGTCCGATATGTCATTTGCAAATATCTTTTCCCATTCCGTTGATTGCCTTTTAATTTTGTTGGCTGTTTCCTTTTAGCTTTTTTGGCTGTGCAGAAGCTTTTTATCTTCATAAGGTCCCAGTAATTCATTTTTGCTTTTAATTCCCTTGCCCTTGGGGATGTGTCGAGTAAGAGATTGCTATGGCTGAGGTCAGAGAGGTTTTTTCCTGCTTTCTCCTCTAGGGTTTTGATGGTTTCCTGTCTCACATTCAGGTCCTTCATCCATTTTGAGTTTATTTTTGTGAATGGTGTGAGAAAGTGGTCTAGTTTCAATCTTCTGCATGTTGCTGTCCAGTTCTCCCAGCACCCTTTGTTAAAGAGATTGTCTTTTTTCCATTGGATGTTCTTTCCTGCTTTGTCAAAGATGAGTTGGCCATACGTTTGTGGGTCTAGTTCTGGGGTTTCTATTCTATTCCATTGGTCTATGTGTCTGTTTTTGTGCCAATACCATGCTGTCTTGATGATGACAGCTTTGTAGTAGAGGCTAAAGTCTGGGATTGTGATGCCTCCTGCTTTGGTCTTCTTCTTCAAAATTACTTTGGCTATTCGGGGCCTTTTGTGGTTCCATATGAATTTTAGGATTGCTTGTTCTAGTTTTGAGAAGAATGCTGGTGCAATTTTGATTGGGATTGCATTGAATACGTAGATGGCTTTGGGTAGTATTGACATTTTGACAATATTTATTCTTCCAATCCATGAGCAGGGAATGTCTTTCCATTTCTTTATATCTTCTTCAATTACCTTCATAAGATTTCTATAGTTTTCACCACACAGATCTTTTACATCTTTGGTTAGATTTATTCCTAGGTATGTTATGCTTCTTGGTGCAATTGTGAATGGGATCAGTTTCTTTATTTGTCTTTCTGTTGCTTCATTGTTAGTGTATAAGAATGCAACTGATTTCTGTACATTGATTTTGTATACTGCAATTTTGCTAAATCATGTATCAGTTCTAGCAGACTTTTGGTGGAGTCTATCGGATTTTCCATGTATAGTATCATGTCATCTGCAAAAAGTGAAAGCTTAACTTCATCTTTGCCAATTTTGATGCCTTTGATTTCCTTTTGTTGTCTGATTGCTGATGCTAGCACTTCCAACACTATGTTAAACAACAGCGGTGAGAGTGGACATCCCTGTCGTGTTCCTGATCTCAGGGAAAAAGCTCTCAGTTTTTCCCCATTGACGATGATGTTAGCTGTGGGCTTTTCATAAATGGCTTTTATGACCTTTAAGTATGTTCCTTCTATCCCGACTTTCTCGAGGATTTTTATTAAGATACGCTGCTGAACTTTGTCAAAGGCCTTTTCTGCATCGATTGACAAGATCATATGGTTCTTATCTTTCCTTTTATTAATGTGATGTATCACATTGATTGATTTGCGAATGTTGAACCAGCCCTGCATCCCAGGAATGAATCCCACTTGATCATGGGGAATAATTCTTTTTGTATGCTGTTGAATTCGGTTTTCTAGTATCTTAATGAGAATTTTTGCAGCCACTCTCATCAGGGATTTTGGCCTGTAGTTCTCTTTTTTTACTGGGTCTCTGTCTGGTTTAGGAATCAAAGTAATACTGGCTTCATAGAATGAGTCTGGAAGTTTTCCTTCCCTTTCTATTTCTTGGAATAGCTTGAGAAGGATAGGTATTATCTCTGCTTTAAACGTCTGGTAGAACTCCCCTGGGAAGCCATCTGGTCCTGGACTCTTATTTGTTGGGAGATTTTTGATGACTGATTCAATTTCTTCCCTGGTTATGGGTCTGTTCAAGCTCTCTATTTCCTCCTGATTGAGTTTTGGAAGAGTGTGGGTACTTAGGAATTTGTCCATTACTTCCAGGTTGCCCAGTTTGTTGGCATGTAATTTTTCATAGTATTCCCTGATAATTGCTTGCTTCTCTGAGGGATTGGTTGTAATAATTCCATTTTCATTCATGATTTTATCTATTTGGGTCATCTCCCTTTTCTTTTTGAGAAGCTTGGCTAGAGGTTTATCAATTTTGTTTATTTTTTCAAAAAACCAACTCTTGGTTTCGTTGATCTGCTCTACAGTTTTTTTAGATTCTATATTGTTTATTTCTGCTCTGATCTTTATTATTTCTCTTCTTCTGCTGGGTTTAGGCTGTCTTTGCTGTTCTGCTTCTATTTCCTTTAGGTGTGTTGTTAGATTTGTATTTGGGATTTTTCTTGTTTCTTGAGATAGGCCTGGATTGCAATATATTTTCCTCTCAGGACTGCCTTCACTGCATCCCAAAGCGTCTGGATTGTTGTATTTTCATTTTCATTTGTTTCCATATAGTCCTTAATTTCTTCTCTAATTGCCTGGTTGACCCATTCATTCTTTAGTAGGGTGTTCTTTAACCTCCATGCTTTTGGAGGTTTTCCAGACTCTTCCTGTGGTTCATTTCAAGCTTCATAGCATTGTGGTCTGAAAGTATGCATGGTATGATCTCAATTCTTGTATACTTATGAAGGGCTGTTTTGTGACCCAGTATGTGATTTGTCTTGGAGAATGTTCCATGTGCACTCAAAAAGAAAGTATATTCTGTTGCTTTGGGATGCAGAGTTCTAAATATATCTGTCAAGTCCATCTGATCCAATGTATCATTCAGGGCCCTTGTTTCTTTATTGACCATGTGTCTAGATGATCTATCCATTGCTGTGAGTGGGGTGTTAAAGTCCCCTGCAATTACCACATTCTTGTCAATAAGGTTGCTTAAGTTTGTAATTGTTTTATATATTTGGGGGCTCCTGTATTTGGCTCTTAGACATTCATAATTGTTAGTTCTTCTTGATGGATAGACCCTGTTATTATTATATAATGACCTTCTTCATCTCTTGTTACAGCCTTTAATTTAAAGTCTAGTTTGTCTGATATAAGTATGGCTACTCCAGCTTTCTTTTGACTTCCAGTAGCATGATAGATAGTTCTCCATCCCCTCACTCTCAATCTAAAGGTGTCCTCAGGTCTAAAATGAGTCTCTTGTAGACAGCAAATAGATGGGTCTTGTTTTTTTTTACCCATTCTGATACCCTATGTCTTTTGGTTGGCACATTTAGTCTATTTACGTTTAGAATTATTATAGAAAGATATGAGTTTAGAGTCATTGTGATGTCTGTAGGTTTCATGCTTGTAGTGATGTCTCTGGCACTTTGTCTCACAGGATCCCCCTTAGGATCTCTTGTAGGACTGGGTTAGTGGTGACGAATTCCTTCAGTTTTTGTTTGTTTGGGAAGACCTTTATCTCTCCTTCTATTCTAAATGACAGACTTGCTGGATAAAGGATTCTCGGCTGCATATTTTTTCTGTTCATCATATTGAAGATCTCCTGCTATTCCTTTCTGTAGAGTTTCAGTAGAGAGGTCAGTCACGAGTCTTATAGGTCTCCCTTTATATGGTAGAGCACATTTATCCCTAGCTGCTTTCAGAATTTTCTCTTTATCCTTGTATTTTCCAGTTTCACTATGATATGTCATGCAGAAGTTCAATTCAATTTATGTCTGAAGGAAGTTCTCTGGGCCTCTTGGATTTCAATGCCTTTTTCCTTCCCCAGATCAGGGAAGTTCTCAGCTATTATTTCTTCAAGTATGCCTTCAGCACCTTTTCCCTCTCTCTTCCTCCTCTGGAATACCAATTATATGTAGATTATTTCTCTGTAGTGCATCACTTAGTTCTCTAATTTTCCCCTCATACTCCTGATTTTTTTATCTCTCTTTTTCTCAGCTTCTTCTTTTTCCATAATTTTATCTTCCTGTTCACCTATTCTCTCCTCTGCCTCTTTAATCTGAGCTGTGGTCGTCTCCATTTTATCTTGCAGCTCGTTAATAGCATTTTTTAGCTCTTCCTGGTGGTTCCTTAGTCCCTTGATCTCTATAGCAAGAGATTCTCTGCTGTCCTTTATAGTGTTTTCAAGCCCAGCGATTCATTTTATGACTATTATTCTAAATTCACTTTCTGTTATGTTGTTTAAATCATTTTTGATCAGTTCATTACCTGTTGTTATTTCCTGGACATTTTTCTGAGGGGAATTCTTCCGTTTGGTCATTTTGGATAGTACCTGGAGTGGTGTGGGAGTGTGGGGCACTTCCCCTGTGCTGTCTTGAATAACTTGTGTTGGTGGGTGGGGTGCAGTCAGACTTGATGTCTGCCCCAGCACACTGCTGGGGCCACAGTCAGACTGGTGTGTGCCTTTTCTTCCCCTCTCCTAGGGGCGGGATTCACTGTGGGGTGGCATGGCCCATCTGGGCTACTTGCACACTGCCAGGCTTGTGGTGCTGGGGATCTGGCGTATTAGCTGGGGTGGATTGGCAAGGTGCACAGGGGCAGGAGGGGCTGGCTCAGCTCGCTTTTCTTTCAGAGATCTGCTTCCGGAGGGGTGCTGTGGCACTGGGAGGGAGTCAGACCTGCCACTGGAGGGATGGATCCGCAGAAGCACAGTGTTGGGTGTGTGCGTGGTGCAAGCAAGTTCCCTGGCAGGAACTGGTTCCCTTTGGGATTTTGGCTGGGGGATGGGTGAGGGAGATGGCGCAGGAGAGAGCCTTTGTTTCCCGCCAAGCTGAGCTCTGTCGTCTGGGGCTCAACAACTCTCCCTCCGTTGTCCTCCAGCCCTCCCGTTTTCCGAGCAGAGCTGTTCACTTATAATCTTCCAGATGTCAAGTCCCGGTTGCTGTCGGAACACACTCCATCCGGTCCCTTCGCTTTTGCAAGCCAGACTAGGGGGCTCTGCTTGGCCGGCGGGCCGCCCCTCCGCCCCGGCTCCCTCCCGCCAGTCCGTGGAGTGCACACTGCCTCTCTGCCCTTCCTACCCTCTTCCGTGGGCGTCTCATCTGCGCTTGGCTCCGGATACTCCATTCTGCTAGTCTTCTGGTGGTTTTCTGGGTTATTTAGGCAGGTGTAGGTGGAATCTAAGTGATCAGCAGGACGCGCGGTGAGCCCAACGTCCTCCTACGCTGCCATCTTCCCAGGATCCTCCTTTCTGTCCTGTTTCTATTGCCATAGGACTAGCAGTGAATGCCACACCCTAAGCCCCATGCAGACTCAGCCCCTGCCTGAACCAAGCCCTAGCCCTACTGTGTCTTTAGTGCCTACTTAGTTTGATCTCATAGCTTTCAGATGAGTGAATTGTAGGGAACTATCCTGATTATAGCTTCATATAATAACCCCGATATATGAAAACCATTTCCCAAATATTTGACTCTAATTCACCTTGAATTCTTGCCTGATCCATTTCAGTATCCATTGTCATAGCTACAGCCCCAACCCATGCATGCCCCATGAGATTTCTATAGGAGGTGGTGGTGGTCCTGGGGGTAGGGTGGAAAGAGGATAGTGAAACCAGCTTGTCTGGGTCCTGACAAATTCTCTTGGCATTTACTGGTATTTGGAAAGACTATTTGCAAGTCTTTCGAGAAATAAAAATGTAGGTTTTCATCACTGAGGAATTCTGAACTATCCAAATAATTACCATTAAATTATTATAAATATTACAACAAAGGATAGTGAACTAACCAAATAACAACAATAATAAATTATTATATAAATATTATAACAAGGGACAATGAACCACCCAAATATCAAATATTATTATTATTATAAATATTACAACAATAATAGCACAAAGAGCAACAGCAATAATCTGTATTTACACAGAGCTTACTGTGGAGGAACACTCTACTATTACCATATACATACTACTTATTTAATCCTCACAACAGTTTTAGGAAATAGAATTAATGTTTATCACGTTTTACACATGAGCAATTGAGGCACAGAGAAGACAAGTGACAAGCCTAATTTTGTGCAACTAGTAAATAAGGGAACTTGGAATATAAGCCAGATGATCTGGGTGCAGACATAGACGCTTAACTCTGATGTTGTGCCCCCAAGGAGGTGGTGTTGAATGAATCTGCTCTCCTCTTGCTACCTGTGTCCCTCTCCTCCTCTGCCCACCCCCAGGCATAAACAATGGGTTGGAAATCAATTGACCTTAGGTATAGTTCTAATTCTGCCACAATTTTCACTGTGTGAATTGAGTAAAATGACTTTGAATCTTCAACTCTTAGTTGTGGAAGGAAGGCATATAACTAAGACAAATAGCATATTTATTATTCATTAATTCAGACATTCAACAAGTACTTAAGTGCCAGCTATGTCAAGAATGGCTTTTTTGAAGCATTATCATCATTTATTATCTAGTGCATGCATTTATGAAGAAAAAATTCTAACAAAGATAATAGAAAGAAATGGGCTGCTTTGTGAGGTAAAGAGTTCTCCAACTAAAAGTCAGTTTATCCCAGAAAGCTTATCATTAAGCATACAGGAGAGAATATGGAAGCGCCAGGTAGAAAAATATACTAGATGTGTGCTAAGACCCCTCGAGGGTTGAAGGATTTTGTGAATTGCCTGTCCTCCCTATGTCTGATGTCTATGAGGATCCCCAGAAGAGCTTGTAGGAAGGTAGGAGGCTGTGGGAACGTTACCAGAATGTTTTGTGGGCTGGCTACAGTTCTATTGTACTTCAAGAACAGAACACTCTAGGACTATAGTTTCCAAACTAGCAGAATCCCCTGGGAATTTAAACATTGCAAATGCTTAGAACTCATTCTGTGGAGATTATAACTCAATAGGCCTCAGTTGGGGACCAGGAATCTGAACTTTAAAAGTGCTTTTCAGATGGTACAACCAGGTTTAGAATCCCTGATCTATAACAGCACCTAGACCAAGACTGAAAGAACAACTTCCTTGTTTCAAGCAATCCTTGCTGGGTTGGCTTTATCACTTCAGAACCAAGAAACTGTGATCTGCACTTGGTCTTAAACTCTCCAATGCTCAGTTTTTCCGTATGTAGTGATATCCACCCCACAGGGTTGTTAAGAGGCAAAAACAAATCATATGAAATGTGGTGCAAATGTTAGGGAGAGGTGGGTGACCACTGTCTCTGAAAGTATGAATGGCTGAGAACTATACGTTCACAGAATAACAGAACAGAAAGTCCTGATGTCACAGATGATAGTGCAGGCACAAAAAGTCTGAGGAACTTGCCTAAGTCTTAATAATGAGCGCCCCCTATGCTCATATTTTATAGTAGTGGCCTTCCTAGGTAAAGATAATTATTGGATCAGTAGTTGCAGTGGTGGTGGTAAAAGGTTTTCACAGTCCCTATCCTTCTCTGATGATTCTGAAGATGTGTTAATTGCAGGATAGAAAATACAGTCTCTGAGTTATCTTCCTTTGGCACAGTGGGGAGAATGATAGTGAAGTCATTAGCATGGTGTTGTGATGAGTCAGAGACATTATCAGTACAGCAGTCTTTAAGAATGGGAAGATGATGGAGCCAAAGGGCTGTCCTGTGAAGCCTGGTGGGAGGTACTTACTATGACATCAGAAGAGAGGAATGAAGTCACACAGGAGCAAGCAAGCTCTGTCACTATAGGCTGTGGGCCCTTACTTTCTTGGAAGATTTAGAAGTATTTTTTTTGGGGATCAGTGTCTATAGGAAGAAGACAGGCAAAGTGACCTCAGTCTTCATCCCTTCCTATCTTAAGACTAAAAGGTATTGTTTGATGGTGACATTTGTAAACACAAGACACATTTTAGCTATTACCCCACTCACTGAAGTCAGCTGAGGGGCCAGGGTAGAGCCTGGGGTTGAAAGAGACATTATAGCCTATATGTATAGCCTATATGTATGTCTTAACATTTGTTACATAGTAGAAGGATCCTTACAACTATTAAGGATGATAACTCATCATGTCACCCAGGATCTAGTGTGATCTGACAGCTCCAAGCACAGAGCTCTCTCATGATTATGACAGGGAACAAGATAAAAACCACAGCAGCAAACACTCATTTCACAAATGGAGACCCTAAGGCCTAGAGAAGGCAAATGACTCATGCCTCAGTGTCAGGACCAGGCCCGTGCTCCAGGGACAACCTACTACTTCAATCCAAGGGAGTTTTCTGCAGTTGGATATATGAGAGAAAAGAGGGGCTATAATACCATTACCAGATGATCTTTGTGTATGCCCCCCACCAGTGCCACAGGAACAAGACTCAGAAGCTGGGAAATACCCAGGACTTCAGTCAATAATGATCATACTTACATTGTAACTACAGCTTACAGAACACCTACTCAGTGCTGGGCAGGGTGTTGGTTTCCTTGGTCATAAACATTTGTTTTAACCACCATATTATATATAGTAGGCCTATGTCTGTAGCCCACACTATACAGATAAGGGAGGGTGATTGACTTTTGAGGCCACCTCATGGAAGTGATGGGAATGTGTCATGCTGAGTTAGTCTTGTCCTCTCTCTTTTACACACTAATTGGGATGGCTTGAGACCAATGGGACCAGGTCATTGAACATGGGTCATGACTGTTCCCTCCACCCCAAGAGAAGCAAAAGCAACATTAGTCCTTGAACAAGCCAGGTATAAATCCCATTGCCTTTGGAAGAACCATGAATCCTCTCTCAGTGATTTTTGCCAGGGTCAGACCCATATGTCTGCTTGCCCACTGGGATTCTGGCTTATAGGAAGATTGTTCAAAGGTCTGACTACTCTTGCAAAAGGAAGATCCTTGTTTTCTGTTCTTTCATCACTTGGGAATTAGCTTGATAAGAATCTGAATTTCATGCATGCCAAGGCTGGTCTCACCCTTCTATTAAGGGGCACACCTAAGACAAGCAGGAATCTATAGCATGCTTGACTCCTCAAGTAGGCAGGATGGTTAGGAAGTGCTTCAATTGATAAGAACAGAACCCAGGAATACATGGGCTGTGTCCAGACTCAACTCAGCCAAGTAAAAACCCTTCAGTAACCCTCCAACTGGTCCCTTGTCTACAAGCTCATTAACAAAGAGCTAGCTCACTTGCGTCCATCTCTAATCTTCGCATTAAACTTGTAGCCTGGACATTCATCATGGACTTCATCTTCTTGAGTAACTAAATCATAACACCTAAGTTCACTTGAGCTGAGTCATCTTTCTAAAATGTAAATCTTATCAGGTTCTTCTGTTGCTTAAATGGTCAGGATGCCCAGATTGTCTTGGTCAAACCATTTAAAGCAGCATGATACTGTTTTCAAATTAAATTGAATGTACAACTGGGGCGCCTGGGTGGCTCAGTCGGTTGAGTGTCCAACTTCGGCTTAGGCCATGATCTCGCAGTTCGTCAGTTCAAGCCCCACATCGGGCTCTGTGCTGACAGCTCAGAGCCTGGGGCCTGCTTCGGATTCTGTGTCTCCCTCTCTCTCTTCCCCTTCCCCCCTCATGCTCTGTCTCTCAAAAATGAATAAATTTAAAAAAATAAATTGAATGTATACCTTCAATATATAAAGCAGGTACAGGTATAATTACTCTGCAACGGGGGTAAGTCAGAAGCCCAGAGTGTTTTCTGCTCATGATCCCCATCCCAGGCAGTCCAATTAGTCAGGAACTAAGTATTTGTGATATTTTAATTTTTGTGACTCAAAAAGTTTAGGGACCCCCATGTGATGATGGGACATGATGTTGAGGAAAGGAAAGAAATTAAAATGTATTTCCAAACTACTATCTGTAGAACGTTATCTGCATTATCACAGTACAATAGCTTTCTGAGGTTATTACTAATCCCATTATACAGATTTAAAAAAAGATGAATCTCAAAAAAATATTAAATAACATACCCATGGTCAAGATGCCAGTGCTCCGATTCCAAGACTGATCTTCCAGCTTCCATGACATGTAAAGACATGGAGCTGATGCAATAGACAACGGAGGAGGCAGGGAACAAGTTTGGAAGGGCAGCAACACAGATCAACTCACTCTACCCAGAGGTGTGGCTCTTGGAAGAGTTGATGTTTGAACATCCTTGGCAACAGGGTTCCAAGCAGTATAATTTAGAAGCCATTGATCTATAGGCTAAAGTATATAACCCAACAAGTAAAACTCTTGATGTTCTGGGCCCTTCATTTCTTTCTACCCAGCTAGTGCCCAATACTATGCTCTTACCAAATATTATGGCCCATCTGTTTCCAGAAACGATCATGCCCCTACACATCTCCATGCCTATGCCTGTGCTTCTCTTCCCTCTATCTAGAATACCAGTTCCTCTCACTTCCTGACTAGTGCTCACTTTCTTTCTGGGCCACAGTCTTTTTTAATCTGTAAAGTGGGGTTAATATTAAGAAACTCATAGAGCTGATATATTGTGATAATTCAAATAACATGTTTGATGGTTTGAGAATAAATTTTAATTCCCAGTATTTCCCTTTATTATCCCACTTGCATCTTAAGACAAAGAAGAATCTTAATCTTCTCTGAATTCACAAAACCCTGCACATAACCATCACTCAGTAAATAAATGTCTTTAAAGTTATATTTGCAAAGTTACTATAAGAAAGGAATTTCTGTTAGGATAAATAATTTTCTTCATTGAACCAGTGGTTCATTGGTGGTATTGAGTCAATCCAATAGAACAATGTTTTACAACCTTTGGAAATTATTTGCAATATTTTAGTGGGGGCCATGCATGGAAGGAACATAACTTTGCCTATCCCTGCTGATCAGGACTTCAAGAGCTCACATTTGCAACTAGGAGAAGAGCAATTAGGTGAGTCACATATATACATAATTCTCTGCTTTGGTACAACCAGACAAGAAGTTAAGTAAGGAATTTGTCTGATAAGTGGGATGAACTAACTAGACTATATGAAGTTGCTATCTCATATAACAACTTCATACACCTTCCAATATTCCACATCACCATATACACACTAGCCTTCATCTTTCTCCTTTTCATTGAGTTCACTTCCACATTGATCCCAGGTAAAATATGTTCAGGGAAAAGAGAAAAACAGGAAAGGCAGCACTTGGAGGTCTGATGCTCATAAGTGCAAATATAGGCTTGGTGATGTACTTAGATAATCTGATCCAGTCTCCTCTGAAACCCAGAGGCAGTAGCAGAGCCAGGACCAGAGCCCTGATCCACTGCAAAATTCTTGCAGCTTGTCGGTATGGGTAACTCCACCCTGGGAGTATCTCCCACACCTGCTACATGTGCCTGTCCTCCCAAGTACACCTCTCTCAAGGTGTGAAAGGAGGCAGACCCTTGTCTCAAACACAAATAACTCATTAATTCATTCAACAAATATTTATTATTTTTTATTTAAATTCTAGTTGGCTAACATACAGTGCAATATTGGTTTCAGGAGATCTCAGTGATTCATCCCTTACATAAAACACCCAGTGCTCATCACAATAAGTGCCCTCCTTAATACCTATCATCCATCTAACCCATCTCTCACCCACTTCCTCCATCAACACACAGTTCGTTCTCTATCATTAAGAGTCTCTTGTTTGTTTCCCTCTCTTCTCTTTCCCCAACCTTCCCATGCGTTCATCTGTTTTGTTTCTTAAATTTCACATATGAGTGAAATCATATGGTGTTTGTCTATCTATGATTGGCTTATTTTGCTTAGCATAATACATTCTAGCTCCAACCACATTGTTGCAAATGGCAAGATTTTATTCTTTTTCATGGTTGAGTGATATTCCATCACACACACACACACACACACACACATCACATCTTTTTATTTTTTATTTTTTTTCAATATATGAAGTTTATTGTCAAATTGGTTTCCATACAACACCCAGTGCTCATCCCAAAAGGTGCCCTCCTCAATACCCATCACCCACCTTCCCCTCCCTCCCACCCCCCATCAACCCTCAGTTTCTTCTCAGTTTTTAAGAGTCTCTTATGCTTTGGCTCTCTCCCACTCTAACCTCTTTTTTTTTTCCTTCCCCTCCCCCATGGGTTTCTGTTAAGTTTCTCAGGATCCACATAAGAGTGAAAACATATGGTATCTGTCTTTCTCTGTATGGCTCATTTCACTTAGCATCACACTCTCCGGTTCCATCCACGTGGCTACAAAGGGCCATGTTTCATTCTTTCTCATTGCCCTGTAGTACTCCATTGTGTATATAAACCACAATTTCTTTATCCATTCATCACTTGATGGACATTTAGGCTCTTTCCATAATTTGGCTATTGTTGAGAGTGCTGCTAAAAACATTGGGGTACAAGTGGCCCTATGCATCAGTACTCCTGTATCCCTTGGGTAAATTCCTAGCAGTGCTATTGCTGGGTCATAGGGTAGATCTATTTTTAATTTTCTGAGGAACCTCCACACTGTTTTCCAGAGTGGCTGCACCTATTTGCATTCCCACCAACAGTGCAAGAGGGTTCCCGTTTCTCCACATCCTCTCCAGCATCTATAGTCTCCCGATTTGTTCATTTTGGCCACTCTGACTGGCGTGAGGTGATATCTGAGTGTGGTTTTGATTTGTATTTCCCTGATGAGGAGCGATGTTGAGCATCTTTTCATGTGCCTGTTGGCCATCTGGATGTCTTCTTTAGACAAGTGTGTATTCATGTTTTCTGCCCATTTCTTCACTGGGTTCTTTGTTTTTTGGGTGTGGAGTTTGGTGAGCTCTTTATAGATTTTGTATGCTAGCCCTTTGTCCGATATGTCATTTGCAAATATCTTTTCCCATTCCGTTGATTGCCTTTTAATTTTGTTGGCTGTTTCCTTTTTAGCTTTTTTGGCTGTGCAGAAGCTTTTTATCTTCATAAGGTCCCAGTAATTCATTTTTGCTTTTAATTCCCTTGCCCTTGGGGATGTGTCGAGTAAGAGATTGCTATGGCTGAGGTCAGAGAGGTTTTTTCCTGCTTTCTCCTCTAGGGTTTTGATGGTTTCCTGTCTCACATTCAGGTCCTTCATCCATTTTGAGTTTATTTTTGTGAATGGTGTGAGAAAGTGGTCTAGTTTCAATCTTCTGCATGTTGCTGTCCAGTTCTCCCAGCACCCTTTGTTAAAGAGATTGTCTTTTTTCCATTGGATGTTCTTTCCTGCTTTGTCAAAGATGAGTTGGCCATACATTTGTGGGTCTAGTTCTGGGGTTTCTATTCTATTCCATTGGTCTATGTGTCTGTTTTTGTGCCAATACCATGCTGTCTTGATGATGACAGCTTTGTAGTAGAGGCTAAAGTCTGGGATTGTGATGCCTCCTGCTTTGGTCTTCTTCTTCAATATTCCTTTGGCTATTCGGGGCCTTTTGTGGTTCCATATGAATTTTAGGATTGCTTGTTCTAGTTTCGAGAAGAATGCTGGTGCAATTTTGATTGGGATTGCATTGAATGTATAGATAGCTTTGGGTAGTATTGACATTTTGACAATATTTATTCTTCCAATCCATGAGCAGGGAATGTCTTTCCATTTCTTTATAGCTTCTTCAATTACCTTCATAAGCTTTCTATAGTTTTCAGCATACAGATCCTTTACATCTTTGGTTAGATTTATTCCTAGGTATGTTATGCTTCTTGGTGCAATTGTGAATGGGATCAGTTTCTTTATTTGTCTTTCTGTTGCTTCATTGTTAGTGTATAAGAATGCAACTGATTTCTGTACATTGATTTTGTATCCTGCAACTTTGCTGAATTCATGTATCAGTTCTAGCAGACTTTTGGTGGAGTCTATCGTATTTTCCACGTATAGTATCATGTCATCTGCAAAAAGTGAAAGCTTAACTTCATCTTTGCCAATTTTGATGCCTTTGATTTCCTTTTGTTGTCTGATTGCTGATGCTAGCACTTCCAACACTATGTTAAACAATAGCGGTGAAAGTGGACATCTCTGTCGTGTTCCTGATCTCAGGGAAAAAGCTCTCAGTTTTTCCCCATTGAGGATGATGTTAGCTGTGGGCTTTTCATAAATGGCTTTTATAATCTTTAAGTATGTTCCTTCTATCCCGACTTTCTCGAGGGTTTTTATTAAGAAACGTTGGTGAATTTTGTCAAAGGCCTTTTCTGCATCGATTGACAAGATCATATGGTTCTTATCTTTTCTTTTATTAATGTGATGTATCACATTGATTGATTTGTGAATGTTGAACCAGCCTTGCATCCCAGGAATGAATCCCATTTGATCATGGTGAATAATTCTTTTTATATGCTGTTGACATCACATCTTTTTTTTTAAAAAAATGTTTATTTATTTATTTTGAGAGACACAAAGAGCATGGTTAGGGGAGGGACAGAGAGAGAGGGAGAGGGAATGCCAAGCAGACTCCACATGGTCAGCACAGAGCCTGACTCAGGGTTCAATCCCACAAATCTTGAGATCATGACTTGTGCCAAATTCAAGAGTTGGACACTCAATTGACTGAGCCAGCCAGGCACCCCAATACCACATCTTCTTTATACATTCATCAGTTGATGGACATTTAATCTCTCTCCATAGTTTGGCATTCAACAAATATTTGTTGAGCACTTACAATATGTCAGGCACTGTGCAAGCGCTGAGGAACATGGAGATTTTATTCTATCCAGGATGAGTGATACTGAAAAATAAATACAAGAATGGTGTTATAGGAGTATAGGGCATCATGATAACATTTCACAGGAAAAACTAATATGACTGAGTCTGAACACACAAGGACCCAGACCAAAGTAGCAGGGACAGTATTTAGAAAGGAAAAGAGGCCATATCTCTTCTAACAAGGAGATCATAAAGGATGGCTATAGGCATAAGATTGAAGACCCAATAGTGGGAAGCTGAAGTGTCTTACATTTGACAACTACTGTCTGACCCTTGGAGTAGAGACAGTATCATCTGTCTAGAGGTAACAGTGAATATTTTGGAGGTTCATAGAGGAGAAAAGGCATGATGTGTGTGTGTGGAGTGAACACAGAGAAGTATATAGAATCACCAAGCAGTGTTTGGGGCCCAGCATAAGTGGATGGTCATGATCTTATGATGATGCCAACCTGCAAAGAGTCTGTTTTGATTTTGTTTTTGTTTTTATAGCAGCTAAGCATAGCATGAAGGTTTTAGCCAGGATTGGTGTCTTGTCAGTCAAGTGCATTAATAAGCCAAAAGACCAAGAACATTTATTATATTGGTGACAGAGTGGTTAAAATAATAAACTAAGGAAAGCAAATGAGTGGGGAGTGGCATGAAGAAGAAGGATCTGGTGGGCAGAGAGGTAGTAGATTCTAGTGGACATGACCAAGCATGTTCAAAAGAAGGGACTGAGGTCAAAGGCAGGGGTGCCTGGCTCCCAGTTCAGACACTGCACAACTTTGAACATATCCTTTGCCCTCTCTGGTGCTCAGTTCCTCATCTATGTGTGTATTGTAGGTACAAGACTGAAATCCTTTCCAACTGGGCCTTTCTATGATGCTACATTGTTGGTTGATGTCTTATGCACCCTGGGATCTGAATCAGATACACTAAGCCCTCAGTAGTGACCCAGGGGTGCTAAGATTATTGGCTTCAAACTGATAATAGAATCAACAGAAACTCCCATCTATGTCCTAGATTGATCCAACAATAATGGCCTTGGATTTTCATCTAAAGCTTGCATTAGATTCCTGCAGAAACACTAAGTTCAATCCCCAAGGGTGGCCATTGTAAACGCCCTTGTAAATCATGATCTTATTATCTTTATGGAAATACTTCTAAGTTTTATAGAGGGAAGGGATGTTATGGAAAAATACTCATGAGAATCCAGTAGTGATCCAGAGTGATAAAGTGGTAGAATGACAGAGCCACAGGAATGTGGGAAGTTGCCATCATAACCACCTGGTTGGGAAGAGCTTTCATATTATCATGGCTCATTCTCTTGAGTTGAGTGCAGGATGTGTATAAAAGGCCTCAGACCATACTGTCTCCTCACTTCCCCTGACCTATCCATTGCTTGCCTGACATTGGGAAGCAAGGTAAGTGTCCTTACTCATCGGATGGCAGTTTGGGAATGGCTGGAATTGCCACACCATAGCTGAATGGGACAAGCCACCCTAGGCTGGAGAGAATGGGAACTAACTGGTAATTTCAGGAAGATCAGGCTCACAGAAATCATCAGATGGCTCAGAAGCAGCAATCCCAGAAGGGATGAGTGTTAATTGAGATTGGGGTCAGGTGGGGGAAGCTAGTTTTTAGGACAAGAGACATACATAGGGCTGAAAAGTAGAACTGAAGGCCAAGCCCATGATGTAAGAAAGATTAAAAAAAAAAATAGGAGGTGAAGAAGACATGTGGTATAACCATGGACTCAGGCTAACCACGTGGTTTCTGGAATGCATAAATTAGAATATATTATAAAAACAAGGTAATACTTTGGAAAGTACCCAAGTTGCTGCCTCAGAAGTCAAGAGTCTTGGGAGAATCAGGTCAGTAGAAGTTACTGACCCCTGGCCTGATTTTTCCTATGCCTGGAAAGTGGGGCTTCTCTGTTATAAAGATATGGATCCAGGAGTCATAGAATCAGTTATAGAACTTCAGAATCTGGAGAAAAATACTGATGCAAATTAAGTTTATAGTCACTGAACTTTCAAAACCTTTGCATTGCTTTTCAGAGTAACTGAACTTTTCCCAAGATGTCCAGCCAGCAAACCCAGCAGAAGTGTCAGCTCCCTGCCAAGTGTCTTCCCAAGTGTCCACCGAAGTGCCTCGCTCAGGCCCCTCAGGCCCCACAGGCCCTGGCTCCCTGCCCAGTTCCCTGCCCCCCACCTGTCCCCTCCTGCTGTGTCCACAGTTGCTGTACCACTGGTTTCGGAAGCTGCTGCTCTCTGGGGTCTCATCGGTTTCCGGATGTCTGTCTAGGCCCACTTCAGCCTTCCAACTGCTGGGAGAGGGAGTCCTCTGGGTGTTCCAGTTGTTGCCATGGATTTGGGGGCTGCAGCTTTTGATGAGCTTCGGTTCATCCATAGCCAAGGCTGAGCCTGGAGTTGACGACATTCCTCACTCGCACCTTGTTCTCATTCTCCTCCTGAACTAAGATGCCTAGATGTGTACTTAAAGAATTCCTCTTTTTGCTAAAAACCTCAGACCTCTTGGCCTTGGCTCTTTCCTACATCAATACCTGAATGCTACAAAAAACTCTGCTTCCCACAGCGTTATCAACATGTAAAAATAAAGCCTATCTTTCCTGGCACCCTGAGCTCTTTAGTGTTTGTTGATGCCCCCATCCTCAGTTCTGGGGAGCTCCTATTAACCTGGATTCTTCAAGCAGACTCCAGAATGAGCCAGCTATATATGGGAAATTCCCACCAAGGGAGGTCCCAGACATGGGCCGTCTGAGAGCGCTGTGGAAAAGAAAGATCCAGAGGGGAGCAATGGGGTACTCCCAAAACCTGAGTGACCCTGTTCCACTGATGTTGCTGCCACCATCCATGAGGTTTCTTCCTATTCATTAGGGACACTATGATCCCCAGCCCTGAAATTCAGCCTCCAGACTCTTTTGACTTGAGGGAATCTCATCCTTAAGAAAGAAGTGGCACAGGGAGACTTGTTTTCAGACCTTGGTTCAAAAACCCATGACAAATACTCTCCTTGAACATATCTACCTGACTGAGTCCCTCACTACTTCTCTTCACCCAGGAACTGGAGTCTACACAGTGACACAGCACAATTCTTCTGAGACACTTTTGCTGTGTACCCTTTGTGATTTCTTTTCTCTTTGTATTCAATGGGACAAATGGTATGGATTTGGGGCAAGTTCTCAATATACTGTCCTTTTTAACCCAGCAGTCAGCATAGGCAACAGCAATGTTCATGCCCATCCTCCAGGACTAGGCTTCTTAGCCACAGGATCGAGACACTGGTGTCTTGGGGCAGTGGAAGACAAAGGGATGGAACTATGGTCAGTGCCCCTATGGTCAGAAGTTACACATAATCCACATCTTATATCAACCAAGCCACAGCTATGTGAACATCTGGGCTCATGTGGTGGAGTGAGTCTGACACCTGAATGCCATCCCCTAGGTATGCTGTAGAAGAGAGATTGAGGGCAACTGCTCCAGGCCATCCTCTTGGACCAAAATAAATTATTAGAGGTCATGGCATTGGAAGTCATGCGGCCTTCAGGTCACTGAAAGCCACATTCTTTTACATCCCAATCAACCTTCAGTCTGAGAAAGGAAATTGCTTGATCAGTGGTTTTCAACCTCTGACAAAAGCAACAGTAGGCATCCAGAAAGATGTTTCAGAGGTTCTTGAGATGTCTTTGAGAGAGAAACTGTGTGTGTGTTCATTTATTTAAAATTCTGTGATAATATTTAGCAGGCTTACTCAAAAGTGTTAAATAACCAATGATAAATGGTAACATCTTGGAGGTCATCAGGATATCCAGGCAATCTGGGCCATTAGCATAATTAGCATATGTCAGAGTAAAAATGTAACAAATTAGGGTGCACTTAAGGTCTTAGTCATATTTATTGATTTAATGGGAAATATCTTTTTTCAACATTCTAGCTTTATTCTTTGAAATAATATTTTCAAACTCAAACTCACTCCTTAGCTCTAGAGGAAGTGCAAGTGATCTGATGGGAGGTTGTGAGAGCCTTTCCTCGTGTGTACACTTCTTTGCTGTGCTTGTTGTTGGTAGCTGGGGGAGTGTATCTGTGGACCAGATTCTGTCCCAATCCAGGTCCCAGGTCTTAGACTTTGGAATAAATATTATGGCTTCCATTTTGACCATGGTACAAGTTACATTCTTCAATGCTTTACTGACCATCTGTCTTTTTTTTTTTAATTTTTTTTAAGGTTTTTATTTATTTTTGGGACAGAGAGAGACAGAGCATGAACGGGGGAGGGGCAGAGAGAGAGGGAGACACAGAGTCGGAAACAAGCTCCAGGCTCTGAGCCATCAGCCCAGAGCCCGACGCGGGGCTCGAACTCACGGACCGCGAGATCGTGACCTGGCTGAAGTCGGACGCTTAACGGACTGCGCCACCCAGGCGTCCCACTGACCATCTGTCTTACACCTAAATCTCTCTCAATTGATTCAGAGTTTGGAGAATAAAGGAATGTGATTAATTAGTCCAGATGCATCAGTGTCTTATGGTAAGGTATCTTAAGAACTAGTAAACAAGTCATATGACCTATGTAATAATATAATGCTAAAGCTAATCTGAGTACTGTGTAAGTTTTCTTATCTGGCTATATTTATAAAAACTTATTTTAAATAAAGATAAAATAATTTTACAAATGGATCATTGATTAAACAGAAAAAAAACTAAAGAGTAATCACTGCTGTGCCCAACAGAATGTTCAGGCTTAAAATAAGACACGTTATATAGTACTGGTACCATATGATTTTCAACTAACAATAACTACATTAATTATAGCATACAAAATTAATGCCATCAGCCCAAAATTTGATCTTAACATACCTTAAAGTAGCACGTTATAATTATGTTTATTGTCATCAGGATTCATCATTTAAGGTGGTTAGGAATAAGGTAATTGGTCTGACATGTTTAATGCAGTGAAATTTCACAAGATCGTTTATGCCAGCTACTTCCTGACAATTATAATTTTGCTATAAAGTATAACATATATTCACTTGAAATAGCTAATGTTAAAAGTACAGATAAATTTAAATCTGGATGAGTGCCTGGGGGCTCAGTTGGTTAAGCATCCGACTTTGGCTCAGGTCATGATCTCACAATTCGTGAGTTTGACCCCCACATAAAGCTCTGTGCTGACAGCTCGGATTCTGTGTCTCCCTCTCTCTCTGCTCCTGCCCTGCTCACACTCTGTTTCTCTCTCTCTCTCTTGAAAATAAACATTAAAAAAATTTAATAAAAAAATTAAGAAAAATTTAAATCTGGCAATGAAAACTCATTTATATTATATCAAAAGTGGATCCCCATATTTTACAGGAGAGAAAAACATATACCACTATAGAATAGCTTGTTAAAAAATCACATACAATTGACACTGTAATGTGGATGTTTATGACTGACTAATTTAGAATTACAGTTGGAACATTTGCTCATAAAGAAGTTCAGAAATATTCCAGTATGACATCAACCACACTTTGTGAATTACCTTAAAGGTTCAGATCATGAGATATTTATAACAAAGCTGAAGAAGAGTATAGCTAAGAATCTTTCCATTTTGCTTATTTTGTTACCGTATATTTAGGCAAGTAAATATAAAGATGATTACACATACTTAACAGAAGAAAACAACTTTATATATTGAGATTGGATTTTTAACACATTATTAAATACATAGGGAAAATGTGATGTTTTACATACTGATATTGCAAAGGCAAAAGGCAAGAAAAATTGCACGAACTGTGCTTTGTATAGACACTATTGCTAATATATCTTGAAGTACTTGTGTGTGGTGTGAAAAATAAATGGATTTAATAAGATGCCGAGATATTGAAAGACAAGATCTGATAACCATTCATAAAAATTGGCTTTAACTTGACAGATTTCTAATAGTATTTGTATGAAATGAGAAGAAATGGCATTTATGTTTTTATATCACAGATCATTGCCAATACAGAGTCAACCTCCTGGTGTAGATATTTTAAATGCAATAAGAAATTACCATTTTGTTTGTTGTCAAACATCATAATGGTCGTCGAAGATCTCATAAATACATCATGGTTGCCTCAGTTGCCAAATTTTTCTGATTAGCTTAATAAACTGAAAAAGCTCCACATATACGGTATTGCAATGTAACTGTGTTTAAAACAGAAAATCAGATACAAACAATGAAATGAGAGGGGGTTTTTTTCCAAATTTTAATTCCAGTGTAGTTAACATACCATGTTATATTCGTTTCAGGTGTACAATATAGTGATTCAACAATTCTATACATTACTCAGTGCTTCTCAAGATAAATGTACTCTTAATGAAATGAAAGCTTTTGACTCAACATAGAAGAAAGTAAATTCAACTTTTTAAATATTGAATTGTTAGTAATTCATTAAATAAATATTTATTAAGCACCTACTGTGTGCCAGGCATTAATCTAGCAGTTGAGGATATAGCTATAAACAGAAAGAAAATAGTCCCTGCGCTCATGGAGCCCAGAGTCTAGTGGCGGAAGCAGATAATAACTGCACAGTGGAAAACAATATATTAGATGCTACTAAGTGGAATGGAGGAAGAATAAAGGAAGGTTGGGGGCACAGAGAATTCTGGGGGGGAGGCAGTTGATACAGTATGGTCAGGGAATACCTGTGTGATAAAGTCTTCTTATCAGGAAGCAAAGAATTGAACCACACGAATATCTGGAGTGATAGCATTTTAGGCAGCAGGAACAATGAATACAAAGTTTGGGCAGAAACACGCTAGATTCTAGCTGGAGGGAGGGAGTGGGTGTCTGGGTAGGGGTAGGATCATAGAGATAACTTATATTCTGTTATGATGTGTTCACAAAATTTTCCTTTTATAATAAATGGAATGGGCATGCATCAGAAGGTTTGGGGTGGAGGTGTGCCATTACCTGACTTACATTTAAAAGTATAATTTTGGCTGTTTTGTTAAGAATAAACTATAGAGATTAAGGGCAGGTCAGGGTGGCCATAGAGAAGGCCACCACAACAATCAAGGCAAGAGCTAACAATGGTGTGGACAGAATATTTGTGTTGGAAGTGATGGGAAGTTTTCAGACTCTGGACATATTTTGAAGACTTAAGCAACAGGATTGCTGAAGAGATATGAGCATGTATGACAAAAAGGAGTCAGAGAATGTTTCATCTGGTCAGCAGGAAGGATGGAGTTACTTTCTTTTTGAGAGAGAAAGAGAGAGAGTGCATGTGAGTGAGTAGGGGTGAGGCAGAGGGAGAGAGAGAGAGAATCTTAAGCAAGCTTCATGCTCAGTGAAGAGCCGGACATGGGACTCAGTCCCACAACCCTGAGATCATGACTGAGTCAAAATCAAGAGTCAACTGACTGAGCCACCCAGGCACCCCGCCCCAACTTTTTTAGGATGGAAATACTTTTAAAGAGATAAGGAAGACTTTAGGAAAAATGGATTCGGTGTGTTTATTTGTTTGTTTTGATGGTTGATACAGGATGGTAACACCTGGAGAGAGAAGAGAACATCTTCAATGAGTAGGCCTCAGGATGCTCCAATGCCTAGAAATCAGGGACATGAGAACTGACTGTTGAGGGAAAGTGAGGCAGAGTGGTCAGTGAAGAGTATGGGACCAAGACAGGGTGGTGGCCAAACAACCAGGCAGAGGAAGCACTTCCAGAAAGAGTGCCTACCCCAGCCAGATGCTGCTGCTGGTGCCAGCCCCATCCATTGTATCTGGCAACAGGGAGATCAGCAGGACCTATATAAGGGCATTTGGTGGAAATTGTAAGGATGCAAGCTGGGTGGCTAGGTTGAAAGAACTGGAAATGAGAATTCTGAGCAGTTTTATGTACATAAAACAGGAAACAGAGTGTTGACTTGAAGTGGATGTCAGATTGAGGGAGAGAGTCAGAGACAGAGACAGATTTTTTTAAAGAATATATATGTATATGTACATATATGCAATATTTTTACATGATGATGGGAATAATACAGTATAGGAGAGAGGATGACTGCCAGTAAGATACTCTTGGGTAGATGAGAGAGGTAGGATCCAGGGCATCTGGGGTGGAACAGACCTCAGAGTGGAGTAGTGGGCAGTTCCTGCATGGGAGCAGGAAGGAAAACAATATTACCATGTAGGTACAAATTGCAGGTATGTTAGCAGACAAGAGCATGTCAATATTCTCTTCTGATTGCTTCTATTTTCTCCATGAAACAGAAAGTATGTTCATCCACTGAAAGGGAGGACAAGAAAGTAAGTGCCAGGAGTTTGAGGAGAGCTGGGATGTGGGCTGAGTTGTCCAGGGCAGTGACAGAGTGAACAGACTTGAGACCTGCAGTGAGATTATCATGTACACTCATGATCACGTTCATGAAGTTGAAATGAAATCAATTTGGTACGGCTGTGTGTTTCTATGTAGTCACTCTGTGGTTTGTGGTTGCTGAGAGCCAGACAGAGCCAGCTTCATGGTTTTGCTAGTAGAGTTCAATGAACAGAAGAAAGAAGAGCAAGAGAGGCATGGATTAATCCAGTGGATGACAACAACACATGGGGTTTACACTGGGCAAGAAGAGAAATGAAGATATGAAGCAATAATGCCAAGTCAAGGTGATAGAGTATCAATGCACTGTGGGGTCAAAACCTCTCTCAGTTGAGATCCTGGAGGAAACCAGTCAGAAACACAGCAAGTGAGTGGTTTGAATGAGATACTGTGGAGAGGTTGCCATTGTTAATAAGGATGAAGTTTAAAGTGGTAGAAGTGGGAATGGATAAAAGGTAGGGTGAAGGACAAACCATTTAGAGGTGCAGAGATCAAGGGATTATGAAGCAAATCATCAAGGAAATCATTTTTGTGAACATTAAAATCACCAAGGGTCACAACAGGAATAGTGTGGGATAGAGTAAATGTGGGCTAAGTGTTAAATGACAAGTGGGAATCCAGCCATCCTGTGGGAAAGACAGCCATCCTGTGGGAAAACTGTGGAGGATCCAGGTTTTAGTGAAAACAAGAAGGTGGAGGGGAGGAGTAAAAATGGTGGGGGAGTAGGAGAACCCCAAACATCATCCCTCGAACACAGCTAGATAGTTAATCATTTTGAACACCTAAGAAATCAATCAGAAGTCTGTGAGAACAAAAACTGCAAGTCTACAAGTAGAAAAGAGACCATGTTTCAAAAGGTAGAGGGTGTGGAGAGTTGACTTGGGGGAGACAAAGCTGCAGTGAAGGCAGCAGGGAGGGAGCACTGTTTATGGAGGCTACCACAAAGTATTATAAGTAGAACACAAAATCTGAACTTTTAGAAGTCTGCTACTGTGGGGGGATGTGCCTGGCTTACAGGTGCTCAGGAGACAAAGCAGGGAGGAATCCCAGGAGTGGCAGCATGGTCTGAGTTGCAAGAAGGATAGGTGGTGCCAACATGCTGCACTGTTCCCACGCAGAGGAGTGGAGACACTGGCTGAGAGCAGCAAGCTGAGGCTTTCTGCTCTGTTTTACCATAAACTCTGAACTGCTGTGTGATTATGTGACCACTTTCCTGGCATGGGCTGGCAAGGCAAAATCACGGTGAGACTGTTGCCCAGAGGAACAGTGCAGGTCCATCCCATGAGAGTCCCTAAAATTTGAAGTTTTGAACTCAGTTGCACACCTGAGGAAAAAAAAAAAAAACACCTCAGACCCAGGCAGTGTGAACGCAGGGTTCTCATGGAAACCAGGCAGGGACACAAAAGGGGTGACTGATTGCTCTTCTGCGAGGGTACTCTGAAGACTGAGGAGGCATGGTCTTTCAACTCTGGGGCTAGAGAGTGGAGTGCTGCCATATTCATCCTGCTCATCAGGAGTAAAAGACTTCAGGGAGCAAAACAGCGCCACCTAGTGGAGGCTAGAGCCGCTTACACCAAGCCCTGCACCCCTGAGCCCTGGAGGAGCGTTTCTACTCCAGCAAGTCTACCTAAGAAACAGTGCAACAGACCTCTCCCCAGAAGACCAGCACAACTCACTGACACCAAGTCTACACACCACTGAGTGCTGCAAAACTTCAGCTCTGGAGGAAATAGGATCTAGCTTCTTTTTTTCCTTTTATTCTTTATTTTTTATTATTATTTTCTCATTTATTTCCTTACTTTTTTCAATTATTTTTAATTTTTTATTATTTATAATTTATATATATAATTTATATATTATATACATATGTATATTATACATTTGCTTTTTGTTTATTTTCATTTAATTTTTTTTCATTTTTGGATCTAGAGTCTTTTAACAAGCTGAACAAAACACACAGGATCTAGGGGCTTTTTTGTTTGTTTTCTTTGTGTCTTTCTTTCTTTCTTTCTTTCTTTCTTTCCTTCTCTTTCTTCTTTTATTTTCTGGACAAAATGATGAGATAGAGAAATTCACCACAAAAGAAAGAACAGGAAGTAGAACCCTTAGACAGGGATTTAATCAATACAGATATAAGTAAGATGGCTGAACTAGAATTTAAAACAATGATTATGAGGATACTAGCTGGGCTTGAAAAAAGCATAGAAGACACTAGAGAATCCCCTTCTACAGAGATAAAAAAACTAAAATCTAGTCAGGCCAAAATTAAAATGCTATAACTGACATGCTAACCCAACTGGATACCATAAAAATGAGACTGGTTGAAGGAGAGGAGTGAATTGGTGATATATAAGATAAAATCATGGAAAATACTGAAGCTGAAAAGAGGAGGGAAAGAGAAGTAATGGATCATGAAGATAGACTTAGAGACACAGTGACTTATTAAAATGTAATAACATTCAAGGGTGCCTGGGTGGCTCAGTTGGTTAAACATCCAACTCTTGATTTTGGCCCAGGTCATGATCTTGCAATTTGTGAAATCAAGCCCCACGTTGTGTTCTTCCCAGGTATGGAGCCTGCTTGGGATTCTCTCTCCCTCTCTCCTGCCCTCCCCTACTGGTGAGCTCTTTCTCAAAATAAACAAATAAGTAAATAAATAAACATTTAAAAAAGTAATAACATTCATATCATAGAAGTCCCAGAAGATGAAAAGAGAGAAAAAGGGGAAGAAGGTTTATTCTAACAAATTATAGCTGAAGATGTCTCTAAATCTGAGGAAGGACACCGACATCAAAATCCAAAAGCACAGAGAACTCCCATTAAATTCAACAAAAGCTGGCTAATGCCAAGGCATATCATAGTGAAACTCACAAAATAGACAAAAGTGAATCCTGAAAGAAGCAAGGGGAAAAACTCCTCAACCTACAAAGGAAGATAAATCAAGATCACAGGGAAATATACTGCAACAAAGGCCTACATCAAACAGATAGAAACAAAGAGCAGACTCTTTGAAAGAATTAAGATCTGTTTACAGAAACTTGGCAGTCCAGAAGGCAGTGGCAGGATATATCCAATGTTGTGAATGGAAAAAAGATGGAGCAAAGAATCCTTTACCCTGCAAGCTGCTATCCAGAATAGAAGGAGAGATAAAGAGCTTCCCAAACAAAAACTAAAGGAGTTTGTGACCACTAAACCATCCCTGCAAGAAATATTAAGAGGACTCCTTAATATCTAGTCAGGCCAAAATTAAAAATGCTATAACTGAGTGGAGAAAAAAAGACCAAAAACAACAAAGTCTAGAGAGGATCAGAGAACATCACCAGAAACACCAACTTTACAGGTAACACAATGGCACTAAACTCATATCTTTCAATAATCACTCCAAATGTAAATGGACTAAATGCTCCAATCAAAAGTCAAAGGATATCGAAATGGATTTAAAAAAAACAACAAGACCCATCTATCTGCTGCCTACAAGAGACATTTTAGACCTAAAGACACCTGCAGATTGAAAGTGAGGGGATGGAGAATCATCTATCATGCTAATAGATGTCAAAAGAAAGCCAGAGTAGCCATACTCATAACAGAAAAACTACATTTTAAAACAAATACTGTAACAAGTCATGAAGAAGGGCATTATATCATAATTAAGGAGTCTATCAATCAAGAAGATCTAACAATTATAAATACTTACGTCAATTTGGAAGCAACCAGATATATAAATCAATTACTAACAACATAAAGAAATTCATTGATAAGAATAAAATAATACTAGGGGATTTTAACACCCCACTTACAGCAATGGACAGATCATCTAAGCAGAATTTCAACAAGGAAACAATGGTTTTGAATGACACATTAGACTGGATGGACTTAACAATATATTAAGAACATTTCATCCTAAAGCAGAATACACCATGGAACATTCTCCAGAATAGATCACATACTGGGAGACAAATCAGTCCTCAACCAATGCAAAAAGACTGAGATGATACTGTGCATGTTTTCAGACCACAACAATTTTAAACTTGAAGTCAACCACAGAAAACAATTTGGAAATCCCTCAAATACATGGACATTAGAGAACAGCCTACTAAAGAATGAATGGGTTTACCAAGAAATTAAAGAAGAAATTTAAAAAAAACACATGGGAGTGAATGAAAATGAAAACATGACAGTCCAAAACCTTTGGGATGCAGCAAAAGCAGTCCCAGGAGGGAAATATATTGCAATAAAGACCTACATCAAGAAGCAAGGAAGGTCTCAAGTACATAACCTAAACTTACACCTACAGGAGTCAAAAAAAGGAACAGCAAATAAAGCCTAATGCCAGTAGAAGAAAGGAAATAATAAAAATTAGAGCAGAAATAAATGAGATAGAAACAAAGAACACAGTAGGACAGGTAAGTGAAACTAAGAGCGGGTTCTTTGAAAGAATTAATAATTGATAAAATCCTAGTCAGATTTATCAAAAAGAAAAGAGAAAGGACCAAATAGATAATATCATGAATGAAAGAGGAGAGATCACAACCAACACCAAAGAAATACAATTATAAGAGAATACCATGAAAAATTTTATGCCAACAAGCTGGGTAATTGGAAGAAATGGACAAATTCCTAGAAATTTACAAACTACCAAAACTGAAACAGGAAGAAATAGAAATTTTGAATAGACCCATAACCAGAAAAGAAATTGAATCAGTAATCAAAAATCTCCCATCAAACAAAAGTCCTGGGCCAGATGGCTTTCTGGGGAATTCACTAAATATTTAAAGAAGAGTTAATATCTATTCTTCTCAAACTGTTCCAGAAAATAGAAATGGAAGGAAAGCTTCCAAACTCATTCTATGAATCCAGTAGCACCTTGATTCCAAAAGCAGACACAGACCCCCCTAAAAAGGAGAATTACAGGCCAATATCCCTGATGAACAGGGATGCAAAAATTCTTGATAAAATACCAGCAAATTGAATTCAACAGTATGTTAAAAGAATTATTCATAATCAAGTGGAATTTATTCCTGGGTTGCAGGGTTGGTTCCATATTTGTGAATCAGTCAAGGTGATACATCACCTTAATAAAAGAAAGGATAAGAACCACATGATTCTGTCAATAGATGAAGAAAAAATACTTGACAAAATATAGCATCTATTCTTGATAAAATCCTTCAATAAAGTAGGGATGGAGGGAACATACCTCAATATCATAAAGTCCATATATGAAAGACCCATAGTTAATGTAATCCTCAATGGGGAAAAATGAAAAGTCTTTCTCCTATGAACAAGACAAAGATGTCCACTCTCACCATTACTATTTAATGGAGTACTGGAAGTCTTAGCCTCAGCAATTAGACAACAAAAAGAAATAAAATGCATCCAATGGGCAAAGAAGGCAAACTGTCGCTATTTGCAGAGGACTTGATATTCTATGAAGAAAACCCAAAATATTCCACAAAAAAAAATTCTAGAATGAATACATGAATTCAGCAAAGTCACAGGATATAAAATCAATGTGTAGAAATCTATTTCATTTCTATAAACCAATATTAAGTAGGAGAAAAAGATACCAGGGAATTGATTCCATTTTCAATTACACCAAAACTGTAAGATACCTAGGAATAAACCCAACTAAATAAGTAAAATATCTGCACTCTGTAAACTATGAACACTTGTGAAAGAAATTGAAGAAGACACAAAGAAATGAAAAATAATTCTATGCTCATGGATTGGAAGAACAAAGATTATTAAAACGTCTGTACAACCCAAAGCAATCTACACATTTAATGCAATCCTTATCAAAATACCACCAGCATTCTTCTCAGGGCTGGTACAAACAACCATAAAATTTGTATGAAACCACAAAAGACCCCAAATAGCCAAAGCCATTCTGAAAAAGAAAAACAAAACAAAACCAGAGTCATCACAATTCCGGATTTCAAGCTATATTATAAAGCTGTAGTCATCAAGACAATACGGTGCAGGTACAAAAACAGGCACAGAGATCAATGGAACAGAATAGAAATCCAGAAATGGATTTCCACATGGCCAACTAATTTTTGACAAAGCAGGAAAGAATATCCAATGGAAAAAAGAGTCTCTTCAACAAATGGTGTTGGGAAAACTGGACAGCAGCACACAGAAGAATGAAACTGGATCACTTTCTTACACCATACACAAAAATAAATTCAAAATGGGTGAAAGGCCTAAATGTGAGATAGCAAACCATTAAAATCTTAGAAGAAAACACAGGCAGAAATGTCTTTGACATTAGCCATAACAACTTCGAACTAGACACATCTCCTGAGGCAAGAAAACCAAAAATAAAAATGTACTATTGGAACTTCATCAAGATAAAAACCTTCTGCACAGCAAAGGAAACAATCAGCAAAACTAAAAGGCAACCTACAGAATGGGAGAAGATATTTACAAATGACATATCAGATAAAGGGTTAGTGTCCAAAACCTATAAAGAACTTATCAAACTCAACACACAAAAACAAATAATCCAGTCGAGAAATGGGCAGAAGAGGGGTGCCAGGGTGGCAGCCAGTTAAGTGTCTGACTCTGGGTTTCAGCTCAGGTCATGATCTCATGGTTTGTTCAAGCCCCACATCAGGCTCTGTGCTGTCAGTGTGGAGCCTGATTGGGATTCTCTCTCTCTCCCTCTTTCTCTGGCCCTCCCCTGCTTGTTCTCTCTCTCTCTCTCTCTCTCTATCTCTCTCTCTCTCTCAAAATAAATAAATACCTTTAAAAAATGGGCAGAATACATGAATAGACATTTTCCCAAAGAAGACATCCAGAAAGCTAACTGATACATGAAAAGATGCTCAAAATCATTCATCAACAGGGAAATACAAATAAAAACCTCAATGAGGTACTGCCTCACACCTGTCAGAATGGCACAAGAAACAACAGCAGGTGTTGGCAAGGATGCGGAGAAAGGGGAACCCTCTTGCATTGTTAGTGGGAATGCAAACTGGTGTAGCCACTCTGGAGAACAGAGGTTCCTCACAAAACTAAAAATAGAACTACCTTATGATCCAGCAATTTCACTACTAGGTATTTACCCAAAGGATACAAAAATACATATTTGAAGGGGTACATGCATCCCAATGTTTATGGCAGCACCATTAACAATAGCCAAACTATGGAGAGTCCAAAAGTCCATCAGCTGATAAATAGATAAAGAAGATTTGATATGTATATACACAATGGATTATTATTCAGCATCAAAAGAATGGAATCTTGCCATTTGCAATGACGTGAGCTTGCAATGTATTATGCTAAGCAAAATAAGCCAATCAGAGAAAGAAAAAGACCATATGATTTTACTCATATGTGGAATTTAAGAAACAAAACAGATGAACATATGGGAAAGGGGAAAAAAAAGGAAAGAGGAAACAAACCATGGGAGAATGTCAATGATAGAGAAGCAAAAGGAGGGTTGATGGATGGAGGTGGGTATGGAATGGACTAGATTGGTGATGGGTATTAATTAAGGAGGGCACTTGTGATGAGCGCTGTGTGTTGTATGTAAGGGATTAATCACTGAATTCTACTCCTGAAACCAATATTGCATCATACATTAACTAACTAAAATTTAAAGAAAAAGAAAAAGAAAAAGAGATAAGGTGGAGGGGACTTGAGAGAAGCGTTGCCTGGAAATGCATTTTGCTTACGTAGAACCATGAGTCTCTGAGGGCTCTGGGGGAAGTCTGGGGTGCTGGTAGAGGATGGAAGATGGGGTCCCATTAGGGAACATGTGGCCTGTGAGTTTCAGTCACACACATCTAGTGTGACTGAAACAGGTGGGCAGAGAGGGTGTGATGGGGTCAGTGCCAAGAGTCCTCCAGACAGAGTGGAGTAGAAGGCCATCAGCTCCGGGGAGCAGTACCCTGCCTCCCCACTGCCTCCACTGCCACCATTCCTGCTGGTTGCGACTGAATTTCTTTCAAGGAGTAAGAACTAAGGACCAAGGATTCTTAGAGTGTCAAGAACAGCATTGTGGATTATTCATACTCTTCTATACCCCTAAGTATTATATCAAATACTACTGCATCACACCATACCATATCATATATATTTTTCTACTTAACAACACTTACTTGCATTGTCTGACATACTAAATTTAGTTTGCTTTTGACTTCACACTTTCCAGTTAAAGAATGTGAGCAGGTCTGACAGTCTATGATTCTTTTTTCAAATGATGGTATTAGTCCAATTGAAAAAAATAGGCTGAAATTGAAAATGGATCTATTGAAAACAAAACAAAGAAACAAACAAACACCGACAACCATTGGTGGTAGCTGATAGGGGAAGCCCCTGGGTTGAGCAGTACATGGTCTGCGCAACGTTGAGCAGAGGCCCTGGTTACTATTTTCAAAGCAGCAATTATGATTTCACCAATCCTGTCCAACCAGATAAAAAATCCAGAAGTAGAGTGGATGCTAAAACCAATTATAGGGCTGCAACCATCATCTGCAATCCGTTAATTAATTTTTGTGTGTATTCATCAAAATAGCCAAATTTCTCTAAATTGATTAACTGATGCAAATTTTAATGTGAAAAACTTAAATGAATAGATAAACCCTTGTCTGTTTTATATATAATGACTCCAATGTAAGATTTTATTTGAAAAATGGTTGCAGTTGTTAAAATATTGAAAGCTTCCAAAGAATATTAGAGATTCCATGTTACACCAATAGGGATTGTATTTTTAAAATTTGCAAGTAATATTTTTCTTTATAAATATTATAACTAATATGTTTCATTGTGATATTAATGACATTTATATTATTTTTTATTTTAACATGCCATCTGCGTTTTAAGAAAATAACATGCCTAATCAGAGAAAGCCAGAAAGTCACCGACAAATTGATTATCTGAGCTGGTTACACATGACCTATAACTTAGGCATTAATTCACATGTGGAATTTCTGGGTAATCTCTGCCTTGATGTATATTGTCTAAAGAATGGGAACACTCATTAATATTATTTATCTTATTTTACAGTATTAGTGTATACTTGAGATACTATTCAATATTATTAAATATTGGGTAAATTACTATACAAATATATCCCCTTTGATGTGTTACTGAGAAAATAAATTTGTGGGATCTTTGGTTTTTTTTTTTCTCTCTACTTTAATGCAAGAAGGTGTTATGTGTATTTCCTGAACAAAATTAAATGAATTCTTCCATTGTTAAATTAAAAATATTACATATGCCATGTTCTAATAATTTGGAGAAACGTAGTCCAGAGCAACATTCATCAAAACTCCATCAGTAAACAACACATGTGTGTTAATTTATTAATGAATTCTATACACATATTACTGTATTAATTTTAAGTACAATATAAAGCAAAACAAAAAATAAAAATTTACAAGATGTGATAATAATTAGAAATATTTCCTTTGAGTCACATTGGACACCCTTCAGTGTTGTGTAGTTTTCTTTTGTTTTTTTTTTCTTTTTTTGAGATGACATTTGGTTTAAATGGAAACAGAGCATCAATTTTCAGAGCTAAACCCCCTGCCTGCCCCTGGCGCCAACAGGTAGTGTGGTGCCTGAAGAATGAGGTGTTGGTACCTATTAGACCACAAGAGGGCAGTGATGGAAAGACCACAGTATCTGGAGGCAGATCCTGGTACAAGCCAGTGGTGTGGCTCAGACCCTGTCTCTGAGCCTTGTCTTAGACATCTGAAAATGGAAACAACACCATCACTAATGACAGAACATACTAGGTTGGTTTAGTTTAAAGATTAAATGAGATAATGTATTTGGAAATTGTTTCTAAATTGTAAACTACTGTATAAAATGTTATTTTTAAAAAAATAGAGGACATTGATCTCGTGTTTTGTTTGATGTATGTATGTTCACATTTCTTTTTTGTTCTGTCTGGCATTTTTCTGGCTTATTTTCCTTTTCTGGTATTTTTCTTCTCTGTCTCTCGGTGTTTCTGTCTCCTTGACTGGCCATGTCTCGCAATACTTGCTAACCCTGTGTTGACATTCTGCTAGAAGCTAAACATGTACTATGTTATGCAGCCCTCACAACAACTCTTTATGAAAGAGTACTGTCTCTCTTCATTTCACTGTACAGAAACTTGAGGTTAAGCAATTTGTTCCAGGTCACAGAGCTGGTAAATTATAGAGGTGAGGTTTAAGTCCAGGTTAGTTGACTGCAGCAGGGGATGCAATCATGGGAAAGAAACCAACTATTAGGTTAGACAAAGGAGATTCAATATAAGAATTATTAATAATAATAAAAGAAAAGGTAACTACAAGGAAAAGGCTAATGGAGAGTACCACAGAGGGACAAACCTGGAAGGGGTCCATACGATTGGAAAGGAGTGGTTCAGCCATCAACCAGCACAGGAGTTGTCTGGTCTAGCCAAACAGGAGCTGGTCTGAAGTTGCCGGAACAGAGGCTACCTTCTCAGGTGCAGGGTGAGACGGGGAGGGGATATCAGGAACCCACAGTGGCCTGTGTGTGAGATGGGAGTATGGGCCACATTGGGGTAGAAGGCCTTCAGAGCAACCAGCAGCAGGGATGCCCAGTAGGGGAGCACCAGCTTTATGGACAACCCCCACCCCACCCTCACATAGGAGCCTGTGCATGGTCCAACCCTGTGGGAACTTTGGTTTCAGGGTTAAGAGGCCTGTGGAAAGGTCACCCTCAAGCAGAAGCTTCAAGGTGGCAGAGGATCCTATTCTGGGTCCATGGCTGGGCAGGTGCCGTCAGATGTCTTCACACACACCTGTATCTGCCTGTGTGGCCTCTGAAAGGGAATCTGCAGGAAGCTTCTCCCCCTTGTAGTGTCTCTCCAGTGCCCTCTACAGAAAAGATTTACCATCTGCTCACTTCAGAGGAGGCATGCTCAAGAGGACTGCATTCTTTATCACAGATCTTCTACTAAAGGGTGCACTTGGAGCTGAAAGGTAATAAATGGACAACAGGCATACTGGCATGCATGCTTTCTCTGTCTCTCACAGACACTGACACCTACACCCACACACTCATACTCACACTCACACACTCATACACACACACTCACACACGTGCACTCACAGTGCTCTCACAGACACCCACACCTACGCCCACACGCTCATACGCACACTCACACACTCATATGCATACACACTCACACACGTGCACTCACTGTGCCACAGTGACTTTTGTTTCTCTGACAAATGGACTACATCTCTGTCCTGGAAGGATTATTCACTGGGGACAGTAACTGTAATTCATATGACAGTACACTGGACTTTGCACAGCTGTGTATGGACACAAATTACTTGGGCATTCTCACACTGTGTCATGACCCTGAAGGCCTCCTGAATTCTTGCTAATGGTGAGGCATTATGGGGGGAAGGGGAGAGAGGCAACCACGGTTACATTCAGGAGTAGTTCTTCTGATTTCTAATTGCAGTTTGGACCTAAAGTGTCAGAGTGAGGTTGTGAAAAGGATGTGAAACTTCTACTCCCTGAAAGCAGAATCATAACAGGAGGTCTTTCCAGATTTCAGCAGGGGACAGAGAAGGGCTTGAGTTCAAGGCTGCAGCTTTAGTTTTGCTTCCACTCATACAGTGGGACTTAGGAGGCATCCCTTGATCATGCCATCCTGGCCTGCTACACACCACAGCAAGCTGATGCATGTTGTACACAGACTGTTCAGGATACTGTGGAACACAAATGTCCCTGAACCTGTTCTGATCTTGGGGCCACTGACCCCCAAAGCAAGGAATTTACTAAATGGACCCAGGGTGGTTCCAGAATGTATACATGGCTTAGAGACAGTGATCGGGATGGGTGGAAAGAGAAGCCAGGGGATTTGCCTAAAAGCTTTTTTGCATAGCAAGCACATTCCTTTTTGCTTATAGCTCTATACAAAGAAAAAGTTCACTAGCTGTGTTTCAATTCAGTCTTATACAAGGTATCAAATATGGCCATTGCCCATAATAAATCCAAAGACCCCTCAGCAGAAGCACAAACACTTGTGAGGGAGATGATTGAGTCCTTACCCTGAAATGTCTGCTCCCTGGAAAACACACATTCCCCAATCTAAGGCCTGTGAGAGAGGACTATGACACATGTGGCTCAGCTTAGCCTGTCAAGGCCCAAGAAGTATCTGAGATGAACAGTATTCAGCGTGATGGACAAAGAAGAGGCAGATATTGGGACAACTGGCCATCTCTGGTGGGAGCCTGTGAACCCAGCAAAAGCAAACAATGCACTCCCCTTTGTGGCCACTGTCCACAGCAATCTCAGAGAAAGCTCTACCACAGAGCCTCTCTGCTCCACCTGTCAGTGATATTTCAGCCTTCGTCGGCTCTACCCTTGCTAATTCAGTTCCTGCAATTGTGTGACGCAGAGTCTGTACAGGAAGTAATGCTCTGTTTCTTGACTGGGTGGTGTTCGTGCAGACTCTCAATGTATGCATGCTATAGTTCAATAAAACAGCTTTAAAATACTATACACACATGTGTACAATAAACATAAAAATGGCCAGGAAATATTGCATGTGTGTATAGTATAATGTATGTATAGTGCATCATATGCATAGTATATTGCATGTACTTGAAAAGTGCTCCTGTGGGAAAGAAAACAGAACCATATAAAGGTGACTGGAGTGAGGGAAACGGTGGCTGACTGTAATTTTAAATGGAAAGATCATGGTATAACACATCATTTGGAAAGTGACAGACAAGCGAGGACTTAGAGGAGGTGAGGGTGTTAGTCAAGAAGACACCACAGGGAAGAGAGTCTGAGCCAGCACAAAGGGCTCTTGGATGTGCATGTGTGTGTTTGTGCTGAGCTAGATGAGAGGAATATCAAAATGAATAAAATGGGAGTCCTTGCCCCCCAAGGACTCCTTGATTCTGTGTTGCCCTTGATTCTCCTGTTTAAAACCCCTTGAAGACTGGGGGCCCCAGGGCTGCTCAGTAGGCGAAGTGTCCAACTTCAACTCAGGTCATGACCTCACAGTTTATGAGTTCCAGCCCCACATTGGGCTCTGTGCTGTCATCGCTGAGACCGCTGAACCTGCTGAGCCTGCTGAGCTAGCCTAGGATCCTCTGTCTCTCTCTGTGCCCCTCTTCTGCTCATTCTCTCTGTCTCTCAAAAATAAATAAACATTAAAAAAGACCCTCAAAGTCTCCCCAGACCCCCAGGATAAAGCCTAAGCTCTCATGGTGTACAGACCATCATCAACACAGCCTGTACCCGTTTTTGTGGCTTACTGGACCTCTTCTCCTTTCTCCCCAGGCTGTCCAGCCACACTAGGCTCCTCCCACAGTTCATCAGTGCTCGTGCACCTGAGTCTAAACACCCTTTCACATGTACCTCCATGCCCCACTTCAAAACATACTCTTTCCAGAAAGCATTCCCTATCCCAAGCCTGGCCCCATGTGTTCCTGTGACACCCAGGGCTTACCTTCACATCATTCTTATGGTATAGGACTGACACTTTTTTTGTCTCTATACTGAATTGGAAGAGCATTGGGCATGTGAAGTATATCTTATTGAACTTACACACTTCATGTTTAGGACAGAGCCTGGCAGATAGTGGCCAGTTTATACAAATGTGACCTTTAGTTTTCCTTTTTTTTTTTTTTTCAACGTTTATTTATTTTTGGGACAGAGAGAGACAGAGCATGAACGGGGGAGGGGCAGAGAGAGAGGGAGACACAGAATCAGAAACAGGCTCCAGGCTCTGAGCCATCAGCCCAGAGCCCGACGCGGGGCTCGAACTCCCGGACCGCGAGATCGTGACCTGGCTGAAGTCGGACGCTTAACCGACTGCGCCACCCAGCGCCCCTTTAGTTTTCCTTTTTAGGTGATTGAATGATTTTAGATTAACTAAAGACCTCCCTTTGTCCTTCAGGAGAGAAAAACACAAGAGGATTTGAGCGGTCCCACCAGCAGGGCATGCTGGTGGATCAGTCACAGTCACAGAATCTTGGGGGAAGAATGACTGTGTCACAGAGGCTTAGAACCTCAGAATCTAGGAGGGAAGAGAAACCATTTGGCATCTCACAGTCATGGACTCACTAGGTTGCTGAGAGGAGGTCATATCTGCTAGAACCAGTCCAGAGAAGACTGTTTTTCTGAGGGGTCAAAAATGACCATCATAAATTGAGAAGAAACTGAAGAGAAGTAGCCAAACAGGTAACCCAGAGAAAGTTTGTTTCTTTGGGTCCTCTCTTCATGTCATTTCTCACTTGTTGAAGCCCACATCATGTCATTCATTGTGCTAAACACTGAGAATAGTGGCAAGCAGGAAGCACAGATATCTGTGCTCAGGAAGCAAACAGACTAGAAAAGTCAGATAATGAGGGAAACCACAAGTGTGTGAGAATGTAACAAGAAGTGAAGGGACCCCCCCCAGGAAGTTACATGGCAGCATCACCCCTTTGGGCTAGGGAAGTTTTCCTCAAGGGGATGATGTTGAAGTTAAGATTCACATGTAGTGAGGGGATGGGGTGGGGCTGGTGGGCGGAGATCAAATAGAAGCCAGCCTTGCCATTGTCCAGGCAGCAAAGCAGTAGCTCAAGTAGCTCAGGAGGTAGGGACCTGAGACCACTCCTTGCCCTCCCAATGCCGCAGTGCAGAAGACTGATTTCTCACTTCCTGTTCATCTGTGACATGGCAACCTTCCCCCATTCAGGACCTGTTCCCAGGGACTGTCCTTAGGGGATGGGCTCAGCAGGGATGTCTGTGGGGGAAGCTAGGGGAACCCCTGGCCAAGAGCTCTGGGTGCCCTCTGGCGACCAGGATAAGAATTGATTTTGTAGAAATAGCCCAGCTGGGACTTGAAAGCATAGAGCCTGACAAACAGGCTGGCCTTCCAGAAAGGAAGCTCCAAACTGTCAATTCGGGAGCACTGCCCTTCAGAGAAAGGTAAACCATAGACACAGAAGAGGAGAAAGAGAGAGAGAGAGATAGAGAGGGGCAGAGAGAAGAAGTCATAAAGGAGGCAAAAACATTCACAAAGAAAAGCAACAGAAAATGAGAAAGGGGCTTCCTCCTCCTTTTCGACCTCTCAGATCCTGAACTTGGATTTGGCCCCTAGGGGACAGGTGTAGACAGAGAGGATAGATAGCAGGCTCCCTGCACACGCACACCCTGCTGTGGCTGCTGGTGCCCAAGCACACACACAGACTTTACTCCAAACAGCTCCCAAAGCTCTGTCTCTGAGGAGACAGAGAGCAAAACTCCTGTGGCCTTTTACTCCCCTCCTTTTCCCCACTTTTATGCTGATGACTGTTTTGTGTTCATTTTCTGTGTGTCTCCCTTGCTCTGCCTCTTCCTTCCTTTTCCCTCCCAGGCAAGTCAGGGCATCCACAGGTCTCTGCCACTTCAGCTTCTTTTGGCATTTCTTGAGCTGGAAGAAGGGACTGTGTCACTTGTCCCCACTCCCACCCCTTAGGACTCCTGGTCCAGCTGTCGTCTTAAAACTAAGTAGAAAACTCTTCCTGAATGACAGAATGAATTCCTGAGAGATAGGCAGAGAGTCACAAACAAATTGAGGCCAACACCCTCCTCCCACAGTCACTTTCCCCTCATGGGTGAGAGCCTGCCGCTGACCCAGTTCAGACTGTAGCCAAATGACCAAGGACTTGGGAGTGTGAAGGGTGTAGACCCAGTGGTGGGGGCCCTTGCAAGGTGATCCTCTTCAAATTTCTTTCACGTCTGCTGCTCTAGTTCAGGAGATTCATAACATAGTGGATTCCAAAGGGTAGTGGCCACAGTCTGTCCCTCAGCAGCAAGGAACACAGTGACAGGTGCCTCAGGCACACCCCAAGGGTTCTTTCCCACAGAGGAACTCCAAGATGAAGCTCTGTTGGTTCCAAAAGTTGAGGTGAGGAGAGCTTAGACTGGGGCAGCACACAGATCGTCACTTTGAAAGTTACTGTTTTCAGTGGGTGGACGTGTCTGCCATGCCTGGCTCAGTGGGAGGCCGCTGGTACACATGAGCAGACTGGGGTGGATTTGCAGATGAAAAGGGTTGAGTCTGCCAGCCTGACACCTATCATCTGAAGCCACCAAGGCCCTGTGTCTGCAGTGAAGTAGGTCATCTTCAGGTGTCAGAAAGACCACCTGATTTGAGAGTCCTGCACATTTTCAGTGAACAGAAGCGGTCTTGGCAAGGAGGGGATGATACAGCTTTCTGCCCCTCTCTGGTAACCCTCAGGAAGTCTTTAGTGTGAGGGGAATTTTTAGGGGGATGGAGTTCCCCCATCCTCAGAACATAGAAAAGAACAGAACAAAAAGATGAAAGATATGGCTTTCAAAGCATCAAGTGGAGTATTTGGAGCAGGGCAGGGCAGGGCAGGAATGAGGTGGAGAAGGCCCATGGGCAGGAGGCAATGAGGCCAGAGCAGAAACAAGCTCCCTGTGAGCTGCTCACACATGCTCCAGTGTTAGAGCCTAATGAACAAGTCCACAGAAGTTTCTGCTTGGTCCAGCCACACGGCCGTTGTCAGAAACCTCAAGTCCTGCTGTCCTTGTGCCTGTGCTTCTGCACGCACACACCAGATGCATGAGTGTGTATGCCTCGTGGAAAGCCCATAGCAGGAATTGGTTCAGTTTAAAAAACCCGTGTAGGCCAGAGACTTATCCGTGAGTGCTGGAGGCCAGACGGCAGTGGCAGCTTTACCTCAGCAGCTGTCACGCCTATCGTCCTCCACCCAGGAGGCCAGGATCTCACAGACTTGGCACCTCCCAGTGTGGGCGTATAGCCTGTGGGATGTACCTGACTGGAGGCACATGCTCATTCCCCCTTCTTCCTTGTCTGCCTCAAGTCTAGATGACTCCCCAGGTCTCTCTGCCTTCTGACTCCTGGCCACTTCTAGACCCTCTGTCCTGCTCTGGGGCCTTGACAGCAGCTTTTATCCACCTGCTATTGGGGAGGTGGGGCAAAAACCAGGGTGTGGGGGTGGGAGAAGAAGGGGCTGCTATAGAGCCACATATTAGGACTGAGACCTTGGGAGCTGTTCAGGGACACTTGGATTTCCTGGGTTGGGTGGGTGAGGCGCAAAGACAGGATTGTCTTGAAATTTCCCACTCCTAAAAGAACTAGGAAATTACACAAGTCCTGAATGGTTGGGTCTGAGGATATCTATAAAGTCTCATTTGGCTTCATTATCACTGACACCTACGCCAAGAGATAGCGCCCAGAGGTGAAGACGTGCTCTGCGACTTCCCCAGGACCCAGGTGTTATGGAGGCTGGCCTGGACTCAGCTGAGATCTCAGACGCCCAGTACCAGAACCCCTCCTCTCCATTTCCTGTCACTGAAGCCCCCCACCCTGGCAGCTGGTTTCCTACTTGCTGACACATGGGAGAAGGTGGTGCATCCCAGAAGGGTGTGATGGGAGGTCACACAAGGTGCAAGACTCCTGATGCCCCTGGGTCTCTGGGTGCCACATTTGACACCAAAACAACCATGGTCTCTGAGCTGGGTCGGAGTCCAGCTTGGATCCACTTACAGCAGCTGACGTAGACCTCCAAGACCCAGTTGTCCTAATATGGAAAATGGGCAAAAATGCTGACCTCTTAGGCTGGCTGTGGTCACTCATGAGACAATGTCTGGGAAGTGCCTGACTTTAGACTTGAACTCAGGCTACTAAGTGTCACACTATTCCTCATTAACTGAGAAACCTTAGGCAACTTTCTTACATGTTCTGGTCTTTGCATTTCCATATGGTTAATGACCACCTGGTGAGCAACCAGCACACTGACACATGGAAAGGCATAGAACTGAGGGGTTGACTTGTGCCCAAGAGGCATCCAACCCTGCCTTCCCAGCCTGGTCTCAGTTTTCACTCTGGGGATGGATGCACTTGGGGGTCAGAGAAGAGGGAGTGAAAGCAGTCAGCCAGCTGTCCTTCTGAGAATGTTCTTCTCTTTTTCCTAGGACGTTCAAAACTCAAGAAGATGTGTGACCAGCCAAAATGCAATTTGTGTAGCCAGTCAAAATCCCCGTGCTGCCCACCCAAATCTCCAGGGTGCCCACAGAAGCCCCCATGCTGCCCACAAAAGTCCCCATGCTGCCCACAAAAGTCCCCATGCTGCCCGAAAAAGTCTCCATGCTGCGTTCAGCCCAAGTGCTGCTGTCTAGAACCCAAGCCTGAGTGCACTTGCCTTATTAAGAACTCTGAGCCCACATCACCCCAAACTCAGAACAAGAGCTCCCAAACCCAAGAGAAGCCCCAAAGTCCAAAACAGGTTCCCAAGCCAGGTGTGCTGGGGCAAAAGAAGCCAAACAAGTAGAGGAGTCATGTCCATCACCTGGTGGGGTCAGACGAAGCCTACATTTAGAAAAGCTGTTTCTCACTGACCACCATTTACTCCCAAGCAGAAGTCCCTATTTGCCTTCACAGCTCCCTACCCTGGGGAGGCCCCCAACTGGAAACGGAAGGCTGAAGAAGCTAGAATCGTCTTTCCCAGTGATCCTGACATTAGCTAGCACAAAAATAAAAGAGCATTAAAAAGAACGTCACTCTTTTTCTCCTTAATCTGTGAAACCATGTCACCAATCTAGTTGTAGTCCATGAAAATGTTCTGGAAATGTCATGCGAACCAGAGCCTGGAAGCACAAGGCCTCTGCCTGGCAGAGTTAGGGTGACTCACTCATCCTATTGGTTGGTTGTTTGTTTTGAGACAGAAACAGAACGCACCAACAGGGGAGGGGAAGAGAGAGGGAGAGAGAATCCCAAGCAGGCTCTACACTCTCAGCACAGAGCCTGATGTGGGGCTGGATCCCATAAACCATGAGACCATGACCTGAGCCAAAACCACAAGTCAGACACTTAACCAACTGAGCCACCCAGGCACCCCTCATCCCAGTTTTAAAATGAAAGACTTGCATTCCAGGGACCCCTCCAGTCCCAGTTAAAGTGGGGGGGGGGCAGTTGGTCACCCTTAATGCAAGAATATCAGTGCCCCTGGGTCTATGGCTACCGCATTTGAGGCCAGAACAAGCCAGAGGACATCCTTGGGAGTGATTCTCCTCCCCCACTGCAGAGATTTTTAGGTGGAGGTAGGGCCCCCAGGCAAGCTCTGTGGTGGCACAGACAGTGCAGTCTTGGGGCATCAGTGCTGGCTCTCTGGTTCTAGAGTTCATTGTTCAATCTCTCAGCCTGTATTTCCTCATCTGTAAAATGGAAGTAATGATAATACCTCATAGGGTTTTTATGAGAATTAAATGGGATAATTCCCTTAAAGTACTTAAGTCAGACACATGGATATACAATACATGGTCCTCAAACTTCTCTCTGCCACCAGGTCCTGATTTCCCTGCGAAGAACCTACAATGTTCCAATAATGTATCCCTAAAACACACCTCCATTAATCTAGGTGGGCAGGTAGAAATAGAGAAATCAGCCTCAATTCACTATACTTGTAACCTTTAATGTTTACCGCCTTTTTGACATATAATTGATATATCCATCACCTCTAAAATGTTTCTAATGCTGCTTTGTGTTTCCATCCTCATGACTGTCCCACCCTACAATCCCCAGAAAGCAACTGATCTACTTTGGTCCCTATAAATCTGTTTGCTCTTTCAAGAATTTTCTATAAATGGAATCATCTAGTATGTACTCTTTTATACTTGGATTCTCTCACTCAGCAAAACTACTTTGAGATTCAAACAAGTTGTTGCATGTATCAATTATTCATTTTTTTTATTGCTGTGTCGTGAATGCCTTCATTGTATGAATACACCTCACTTTTTTAATCCATTAATCTCCTGATGGGCATTTGGGTTGTTTCCAGGTTTGGCTATTACAAATAAAGCTGCTATGAACATTCACGACAAGCCTTTGGATGGATATATGCTTTCATTTCTTTTGGGTAAAGTCCTAGGAGTAAAATGACTATGTCATTAGTAGGTGTATGCTTTATTTTTTAAGAAACCACCCAACTGTTTTCCAAAATGTTTGTCCCAGTTCACATTCCCACAAGAAGTACTTGAGAATGCCAGCTGCTGCACATTCCTGCCAACATTTCATATGCTGTTTTTCTAGTTTTAGATATTCTAATAAATATACAGTGTTATTTCATTGTGACTTAGTTTGCATTTCCTTAATGACTAATGATATTAAGCACTTTCTGTTTGCCCATTTGCCTCCATGTATCTTCTTAGTGAATTGTCCAGTCAAATATTTTCTCTGTTACTCTACTGAGCTGTTTGGTTTGTTATTGCTGAATTCTGAGGGGTTTTTGAAATATATATATTCTTGACACAAGTTCTTTATCGGATAAATTATTTGCACATATTTTCCTCAGTCTGGGACCTTATCTTTTCTTTTCTTTTTTTAAGTTTATTCATTTTTGAGAGAGAGAGAGCAGGGGAAGGGAAGAGAGAGAAAGGAAGACACAGAATCCAAAGCAGGCCCCAGGCTCTGAGCTGTCAGCACAGAGCCTGATGCAGGGCTCCAACTCACTAACTGCAAGATCATGACCTGAGCCAAAGGCACCCCTGGGGCTATATCTTTTCATTTTCAAACAGTTTCAAAGAGGAGTTCTTAGTTTTGATAAAATTGAATTAAACAATTTTTTTCTCTTATGAATCTTATTCTTGGTGTCATATCTAAGAAATCTTTGCCTAATGCTAGGTCACAAAGATTTTTTTCCTATGCTTCCTTCTATAAGCTAACTTTTGCATATGATGAAAGGTATGAACAAAGGAGTTCTCTGTGGGGATGGATGGAGGGAGTGTAGAAGACAGCATATGGATCTCCAGTTGTTCCAGACTACCCTTTCTCAATTGCCTGTGCATCTTTGTCAAAAATCAAGTAGCATATCTGTTTGCATTTATCTCTGAATTCTTATTTTGTTCCTTTGGTCAATTTTTCTATTCTGCCACTATTGTCTTATTTACTGTACTTTATAGAAGTCTTGAAGTCAGATAATGTAGGTTCTCTAATTTTGTTATTTTTGAAAATTGTTTTAGCTATTCTAGGTCCTTTGCACTTCCATATGAATTTTAGAATAAACTTGTCAAGTTCCACACACAAAAAAAGAAAGAAAAGCCTGTTGAAATTTTGACCAGGATTTAATTAAATCTATAGATTAATTTGAAGAAGAATGGACATCTTAACAATATTAAGTGTTTCAATTCATAAATATGAAATTATCTCTTCATTTATTAGCTTACCTTTAATTATTTAAAATTTTGTAATTTTCGAACAAGTTTTGCACATATTTCGTCATATTTTCCCTACATATTTCATATGTATTATCAAAGTGATCATATTGCAAACAGAATGTTTTATCTTCAGTTTCTGATTTTCACTGTTAGTATGTAAAAACACAATTATTTTTGTTTACCAATCTTGTATACTGCTTATTAGTGTTAATAACTTCATGTAAATTCATAAGGTTTTGTATACATTTTATCTTTTTTCCCTGTCACTTGAGGATGCTCATTCTCTTCCTACTCTGCTAAGAGTTTTTAACAAAAATGAATGTTGGATTTTGAAAAAAAAAAAAGTCTGCATTATTGAGATGATTATAGTCCGTTAATATGGTGAATTATATTGATTGATTTTTGAATGTTAAAAAGACCTTGCATTTCTGAGATAAACCCTATTTGACTGGGTTTGTTTAATCCTTTTTTACATGTCCTTTTAGTTGATTTGCTAAATTTTAAGAAGTTTTGCTTCTATGTTAATGAGGGATACTGATCTACAGTTTTGGGATTTTTTTTTGTTTAATTTCTACAGCAATTTGTGAGAGAATTGATATAATTCATTCCTTAGATGTTTGTTAGAATTCACCATCTGTGCCTGAAGGTTTCCTTGTGGGAAGGTTTTTAATTAAAAACACAATGTCTTTAAATGATTTGGAGTGTTTCAGATTATTCCCTTTTGAATGAATGTTGTTAGTTTTTGTCTTTTAGGAAATATATTTTATCTGTTTTATTTATCAGCATAAAGTTGTTTATAGTACGCTCTTATTATTTTTTCATACCTATAGAATTTGTAATAAGGTGACCTCTTTCATTTCAGGTACTGGTCCTTCATGTCTTCTCTCTTTGTTTCCCACTCCATCTGGCTGGCAACTTCGTTGATTTTTATCAGTCTTCTTAAAGAACCAGCTTTTTGTTTCATTGGTTTTCTATGTTGCTTTCAGTTTTTGTCTTACTGATATCTTAAAGATAAGTCTCATCTTTATTATTTCCTTTCTTCCACTTACTTTGAGTTTAATTTATGTTTCTTTTTTCTAGTTTCTTAAGATGATAGTCAAGGCCATTAATTTGAAATTTTTCTTTTTCTAATATGTACCCTTAATGCTATAAATTTTCCTCTAAGGGCTGTTTTAGCTACATTTAAAAGTTATTGATACGTTGTTTTTATTTTCTGGTTCAAAAGACTTCCTAATTTCCTTTTTTATTTCTCCTTTGATCTATGAGTTAGTTACAATTATGTTAAATTATTATTTTCCAAATGTTGGGAGATTTTCAAAAGATCTTTGTTATTTCTAATTTTGTTCCTCTGTTGTCAAATAACATCCTTTGTATGATTTGAATCTTTTTAAATTTATTAAGTCTTATTTTATGGATGAGAATATGCTCCATCTTGGTAAATACTCCATGTCCTCTTGAAAAGAAATACATTCTACTTTCATTGCATGGCATATTTGATAGTAGCAGTTAGGCTGATTTGTTACACTGCATGATTCAAGTCCTCTATATTTGTACTGATTTCACACCCCCTTGTTTTGTCAAATATTAAGTCAGTCGTGTTGAGACCTCTGGCCATAACTGTGAATTCCTCTGTTGTTTCTTGTAATTCTAATAGTTTTGCTTTATATATTTTGAAAATCTCTGATTAGATTAACAAATTCTTAGATTTATTATATCCTCTTCATAAATTGCCTCTTAATCTTTAAAAGATGACCTTGTATCCCTGGTAATATTCTTTGCTCTAAAATCTACTTTGAAGTCAGCTACCCACTTCAGCTTTCTTTTGATTGGTAGAAGGCAAGCATTTATTGTACTTTTAACTTATTTGTGTCCTTATATTTGAAATGGATTCCTCCCAGATAATATATATTTGAAGTGATATATATATATATATATATATATACACACACACACATACACACACACACACACAATGGAATAATGGAATATTACTTGGCAACAAAGAATAATAAAATTATGGGGCACCTGGGTGGCTCAGTCAGTTAAGCATTTGGCTCAGGTCATGATCTCATGGTTCGTGAGTTCGAGCCCCAGGTCAGGCTCTGTGCTGACACCTCAGAGCCTGGAGCCTGCTTTGGATTCTGTGTCTCCCTCTCCCTGCCCCTCCCCTGCTCACACTCTGTCTGTATGTCTCTCTCTCAAAAATAAACATTAAAAAATTTTTAAAAAGAATGAAATCTTGCCATTTGCAACAACATGGATAGAACTAGAGTGTATTGTGCTAAGTGAAATTGGTCAGTCAGAGAAAGACAAATATCATAGGATCTTATGACTTCATTCATATGTGGAATTTAAGATATAAAACAGATGAACATACGGGAGGGAACCAAAAACAATATAAAAACAGAGAGAGGGACAAAACATAAGAGACTCTTAAATACAGAGAACAAACTGAGGATTGCTGGAGGGGTTGTGGGAGGGGAGATGGACTAAATGGACAAGGGGCATTTAGGAGGACACTTGCTGGGATGAGCACTGGGTGTTATATGTGGGAGATGTATCACTGGATTCTACTCCTGAAATTATTGCACTATATGCTAACTAACATGGATATAAATTTTTTCAAAAATTAAAAAATATGTATAATTGGGTCTTTTAAAATTCAAATTGACAATCTCTGCCTTTTAGTCAGAGTATTTAGATCACTGCCTGTAGTGTGATTATTGCTATGGCTGAGTTTAATCTAGCATCCTGAGATTTGTTTTCTGTCTTGCCTATTTTTCTTTTTCTTTTGCACTGAGTTTTATATGATCTCATCTCATCTCTGTTGTTGACTTCTCTGTAACCTTCACTGTGTAATTTTGGTGGTTACACTGGATTTACTGTATGGATCTCTAACTCAGCACAGCCCACCTCCACATTCTACCCCTTGCCTTGTAGCATAAAAACTTATGAAGAGTGTGCTTCCCTTTCTCCCCTTCTGGTCCCAGTGCTGTTGGTGTGATACTTTTCTCTTCTACATGTATACATATTATACATATAACAAATTATATTGTCATCATACAGTGCTCTCAATTTTGCATTAAATAATCATATATTCTTTAGGTTTAAACAGTAAGCAAAAAGGGCACCTGGGTGGCTCAGTTGATAGCATCCGACTTTGGCTCAGGTCATGATCTCATGGTTCGTAAGTTCGAGCCCCATGTCGGGATTTCTGCTGACAGCTCAGAGTCTGGAGCCTGCTTCGGTTTCTGTGTCTCTCTGTTTCTCTGCTCCTCCCCACTCACGCTCTGTCTCTCTCTCTCAAAAATAAATAAACATTAAAAAAATAAACAATAAGCAAAAGTCATTTCTTTCCTCCAGGTGGTTACCAGTTACACGGCTCTTTCTTCCTCTGTATGGAGCCATAATTCCATTTTATGTCACTTTCCTTGATCCTGAAGGACTGCTTTAACATTTCTTATGGTTCAGAGTCTGCTGGTGTTAAATTATTTTAGATTTGGGTTTTGAAAAAGTATTTATTTTTCCTTCATTGCCTGATGTGTCTAGTAGCTTAACAACCATTGTCTCATGTAGTGTCTTTTTTCTTTTTTAACTTCTTAAGGTAGAGGCATAAATCTGTTCTTTTTTACCTTACGCTCATAGAAATGGCAGTTCACTGTGCTTTCCCAATGATTTGTTTGAGCACCAAATAAGTGCCAGGTTCTATGTGATACCCTTCTGAAATATATAAATAGATAAAGTAAATAAATAAGTCAAATCTGTACTGTGATGCTTGCAGTTTAAAAGCAACACAGGTGAACAGATACAACAGGTATAAATGCTGTGTTAGAAAGCATTTTTTTAACTCCAAAAACCTAATCCTTCCTGGGAATACATCCTTTCGCCACATATTTCTTTGGGTTCCTTCCTGAGTACATCCTCATGGCATAAAAAGCAAAGGCAGAAGCTCTCTGCTGAGGCTGCAGGGGGTATGATTCTGGTCATAGGCTGTGTGCCATGGCCCGGACTCAGGAGACTTCTAGGCTCAGGAGACTAAAAATGAGACTGGAAAACCTTTTTAAAATGTGATAAGGAACTTTCTTGGGCCTTTCATTAAAGGCTGGGGTCATGGGCATAAACATTTGGAGTGGGATGGAAATTCCCAAGGTCCAGGACCTTGATGCTGCCAACCTGCTCCTGAATCAGAAAACAGGAACCCTAATGTTAAGACAAATGGTCCGATCCACTCTAAGAGGTTGGATGTGGGGTGGTGAGGAAAGTGAAGTCAAAGAAGTATTGTGAATAAAAAGGAACAATTTCAAACGCAATCACTATATTGAGGAGATACCTGCACCCCCATGTTCATTGCAGCATTATTTACAATAGCCAAAACATGGAAACAATCTATCAATGGATGAATGGAAGAAGGTGTGGGATACTTTGAGGACATTATGTAAAGTGAAATAAATCAGACAAAGAGAACTACAGTGCGTTCTTTCTTACATGTGGAATGTAAGAAAGCCAAACATGGAGGCAGACAGAGGAGTGGTGGCTGCCAGGGAGTGGCGGTGAGGAAAAGGAGATGTTGTTCACATAGAGTACAAATTCCAGTTATAAAATGAGTAAATTCTGGGAATTTACAGCATGGTGACTAGACTTAATATGCTGTCATATACTTGAAAGTGAGTAGATCATGTGAAGTGATAGCTAAGCTTATTGTGAATAATCATCCTGCAATATATGTGTGTATGAAAACATCATGCTGGACACCTTAAACTTACATGGCACATTTCAATTATACCTCCATAAAACTGAGGGGAAAGAGGAATTATTTCAGTGACAGAAAACTCACATTAGCATGGTGGCATTTTGGAGAGATGCAAATGAGTCTTTAGTAGTCCAATACAGCTAGCTCCCTCTCCTCCGCCCAGGACTAAATTGATTGCTGTGTGCTTGGTTGAGCACTGAATGAACTGGATGAGTTGCATTTAGGAGTCATGGGCAAAAATTGCAAACTGTATTTTTAAGCTCTGACGTCATGCTGTACACACCAAAAATGTTCGTACTACGCAAGGCCTAGGAAGCTACAGAAGATTGGGCTCCCTGAGCCTCAGCCAGCTGGAATGTTTCTCTCTCCAGGTAAAATCCTGGCTCCAGCCCCTCTCCCTTTTGCCTACTTCCTGGAGGTGGGTGCAACACAGACCCCTCAGGAGGGCTGGGGCTCACCTGACTTTATTAGCCATCCAGCCCTTCAGAGGTGCCAGGACTCAGCACACTCTTCTCATCCCTGAATGAAGATTTCACACTTATCTTTGGCATCACCCACTCAGCTTCCTTTGCTTCTTGGAGCTGCTTAGAGGCAGGGATGGAAGGTGGCTAAAGTTCCTGCTGTTGCCCCAGCTGGAGGCAGGGAGTGAAGCAGTGAAACTCTAAGCACAGAAATACCACCAGCAGATGCCAGAGGACACATGGAGTCTTGTTTTTGCTCTTGGAAACTTGGGGCTATTAAAGGAAAGGGTGTTTACAAAGTCACATGATCAGCACTGCCACAAAAAAGGAGAGACAGTATGGGGGGTGCAAATTTTTGGAATGTTGAGACCCCATCCTTTCTCTCCCACAAAGCACATCCCTCTGGTCAGCAGCATGCAATCCAGGTGAGTCTGGGGCTGGATCCTCAAAATAAACTTTTTGAAGTTTCTAAGCAGACTTTTGGGACTCATGGAAGACATCTAAAAACTTATACCTTCCATAAAGCAGGAGTGGGAGAAGAGATCCTATAGTGCCTAAGGTTAAACCAGACTTGCCTGACTTTATCAGGAATTTGAACACGTGATGTTTTCTGTCATCAGGAATGGTGAGTAGATATTAGATGTTAAGCTAATTTATGGAAAAGCACATGTTCCTCTTTAACATGAGGCGATTCATTCCTGTAAGAGGTATTTAGGAAGGAGATGGACGTGTGGGTCTAGGCACTGGGGAAGTCAGGAAGCTCACATGGGTGGGAGTCCCACTCTCATGAACTTGCATTCTAGTGAAGCAAGCACACAAATAAATAATGTAAGTTCAAACAGTGCTGAGAGCTGTCATGAGACAGATAGTGTGGTGCAGTCAGTGCTTTGTTTTAGGTAGGGTGAGAGGGGCCATCTCAGGGAGGTGACATTTGAAGTAGAGGTCTAGCTGACATGCACAAGTAGGTCACAGGGACATCTGCAGAAGAGGTCCCCAGGAACAGGGAACAAGCGGGAGAGTCCCAGTCTGCAGGCAAACCCTCCACCAATAGGAACTGGGGAGTGGGAGGAGGGCTGAAACAAACACAGGGTGTAGCATGACCAAAGCCTCATGGACTGTGGTCTGTCAGTAATGGCTCCCCAGCAGAGGAAGGGTAGAGCCAGGTGCCAGGTTTAGGAGCTAGAGGAAGGGAGTCAGCACCAGCTGGTACCCCATTCATCTGCTTCTCACTACAACATTTTTTGGAAATACTGTCTATGCTCACTGTTCTCAAGTTCCCTCTTCTCTTTTGCTCTTGAAGCCACCACATTCTGGCTTTCATCCTCACTGCTACCTTTGGCTTCCTTGTCAAGGTCAGCAACAGACTCCACGTTACCTAGCCCCGTGGCATTCTCAGTCCTCATCTGTACAGCATTTCTCCCGTGTCTATGCCCCTCCTTGGCCCCGTCTCCACATGACTTCCAGCAGACCCCATTCTCAGGGCGCATTTCTTACCCCACTGGCTGCTCTTCTCCAGTTTTCCTCAGTCTTCACTGACCTCCTCCTCATCTGACCACTTACCATTGGAGTGATTCAGGGGACTGTCCGTGAGCTTCTCCTCTTTTCTATCTGTATTCATTCCCATGATGATCTCATCTTGGCCCATGATTCAAATGCTATTGATAGGCTGGTGATTCCAAACTTACAACCATTGCATGAACCCTTCTTCTGAACTCAAGACGGTATATCTAATTGTCTACTTGGATATCTAATGGGCACCCCAAACATAGCATGCCCCAAAGCTCACTACTGATCTTTTCCACAAAACCAGCTCCTTCCGTGGTCTTCTCTATCACTGGGAATGGCAGCTCTATCCTTACAGCCATTCAAGAACTTTTGAGTTCCTGTTGGCTCCCATCTGTACCTTAGATCTAATCTGTTAGGGAATCTTACTGACTCCATCGTTACAACACGTCTGTAATCTGACTACTGCTCCCTGCCTCTACTGCCATCCCCCTAGGTCCAAGCCACTGCTACATTAACACAGTTGCCTAACTGCTTCCATCCTTGCCTGGGAGACCCATTTCAGAGTAAGTCAGATGATGCCATTGCTCTATATGGCTTCTCGTCTCTTCCACCAGGAAAGCCCTAGATGCTGCATAATTTCCTGCACTGCCCACCATCACCCACTTCTGCGCCCTCCTCTATTACATCTCTGTCCCTTGTTCACACATGCCCAGCCATACTCACCTGCTTGCTGGTTCCAGAACATGCCAGGCAAAGCCCTGCTTCAGGGACATGGCCCCTGCTGTTTCCTCTCCCCCACTTATCCTCACAATGATGTCATTTTCATCAGGCTCCTGCTGTGAGGTCTCTCCTGACTAATCCATTTAAAATAAACCACATCCCCTCTCCTAGCACTCCATAAACCTCTTTCTTGCCCTATTTTTCTACATAGTATTTCTCACATGCTTTATATATTCTGGGTATGCATTTATTTTTGCTCATTGTCTGCCCCTGAACTGGGATGACAGCTTTAGGAGGGTGGGCATATTCACTTCTTTTCTTCAATGCTGTGCCCCTACTACCTAGAACAAGGGCTCACAGGAAACTCTCAATAAATAGCAGTTGAATGAAAAAGCAATAAGACATAAAGTGAAAAAGTTATGTCAGCAGAGAGAATGGAATGTACAAAGATATAGAGGTCAGTATAAGTGAACTCAGGAGAGCTAGGCCTGGCTCAGACCTGCTGCTGACCCTGATGTGATCTGTGTGCTTCTTTCCTCTCTCTAAACTGCGTCATCCTTTGCAAAGCCAGTTGGACTCACTGACTCTGAAGGCCCTTCCAGCATCAGCTCTCTCAGACCTGGATCCTTTACTGCCAGGAGATGGCTCTGGGACCAGAGCCTCCTGGGAGAAACACCAGAAATCGGGCACAGGGAAGAGAGGAGGGCAAGGCTGAAGTCCAGCAAGCAAGAACTTGTCTGTAAGGAGAAGCCCTGAACCTGCCTTTCTTCCCCAAAGCCCTCTGACCTCTCTTTCCCCTTCCTGCCCCTGTCCCACGCCACATAAGCTTTCCAGTAAAACCTGAGTGGCAGGAAAATAACACTCCTGCAGTTTTCATCTTGCCTGTTTATGCTTTGCAGCTCTCTAATCTTTCTCTGTGGCAGCCCTGGGCTCATCCTGGGGACACAGAAGGACTCCTGTTACTATCACATTCAGTGGGCATCTCTGTCTTCAGTGGTGGAGAAAGAGGTTGGCCCAGGAACAGAGGCTCCCTCTTTGATGCACTTGCTGGCTGTGGGACACTGGTCAGTTGCTACACTGCTCTGTACCTCAGTCCCTCATCTGTGACATGCAGAGAATTAAATTAGACAGGGGATGAGGAGAATTTTGCACTATATCTCAGAAACAGCAGTCTTTGTAGGTTTGTTTCCTTTGCATTCTCCCCAGGGGGACTCTTGCAGTCCTGGTCTGTTCTCACTTGCATCCATGCAAGGCCAGGTAGTTGAGTGCTCATGTGGTATGGCATTGAAGGGTACCCACATGTCTCAGTTTCTGTACCTGTGGCTCCATCCAATGGGGCTTTCCTGAGAGCAGATGCAGCCCCCCCCCCCACATAAATCTAGGACTTCCTGAAGTCATCAGTATCTCCCTGTCCAGCTGGGAAGGTAGGGTGGCAGGCCAAGGCCCACACCAGTACACCAGCTCAAGTGGGGCCCCAGATGCCAGCATGTGTACTGACTCTGCACTGGGGCCCGGTTTGCTGGAAATAGTTAAGTGGGAAGGCACATTTCAGGGAAGAAATAGGCACTGTTTTATAGTCTGGACCACACCAACCCATCTGGTGGCCTGGGCCAGTTGGACAGCTTCATGATATAGATGAGGTTAGAAAGGGGCCATGCTGGGGCAGCTCACAGGAGCTCAGTAGAATCCAAGAGAGGCAGGGAAATGTAGGCACTAACTCCTCCTAGTGAAAGCCTCTCCTCCAGATGGCCCTGATCACACACACCTGCACACACTCACTCACACACACTTGTATATACACACGTGTGTGCACACACTGCAACCTCTTGCAGAAGTAATTCTAAGACTAATTACTCCTCTCAGGAGGCAGCTGATGCAGGGTCTGGTGCCCATCCTCCCTAACGAGCAGGGGAGGAAGAGGGCTGGAAAGTGTAAAGCCAGGAGGTCGGCCAAGTCCTGGGGCCAAGTCCTGCCTCCTTTGATTTGTCTGATCACTGGCAACCCTTCTCAGGGGCTGCACAGCTGGACTTGGTCCCTCTCTCCCCTTTTGTTCTGCATCTGCCTCGTGTCTCTGCTCTGTGATGTCCCTCACTATTCCCTCCACTCGTGGCCTTATCACTCTTCCAGTCTGCCTTCCACCAGCTGTGTCCTTCCCAGCACCTTCAGATCCTGCACATAGCCTGGTGAAGTCTTGCCCCATGTGTTCTTTGCCCATAATCTGCATTCTGTGTGGCTGGTGGAGACCTTGTCACCAATCTCTGGCTGTCCGTGCACTCCTCAACTGTCACAATAAAAGGAAGTGGATTCCTTTTGTTGTCCACATCAAAGTTAGACCCAAACGGCTGCCTGTCTTCTTCCCACACAGGCCCCCAGGCCCCTCCAGGAGCTATCATGCTGTAGGAACGCAATCTCATTTGGATTTCTCAGTGAGCCCAGCATAAGGGAACACAACTGGTCCACAGGGGGACTCATGTGCACAAGAGAGATCATCTCGTGGGCTAAGCTGAAGCACTGCCAGAGGCCCAGGAGCAGACTGACCCCAAGAAGGAGCAAATGGGAAATCAGAGACCTAACTTCTGTCTCCATTCCACTCCCATGCTCTGTGGGCCTTTGGGGCTTTAGGCCTCTCACTGGCAAAATGAGAAGGTTAAATCTGTTGGCTCTGGAATACCATTTATCCTTAAAACTCTATATTTAGGCAGGTAACACACTGACTTCTATCAGAAAACATGGCCATGACCCCCAATGATAAAACAGTCAGTTTCAGTGCAGTCTATGTGCTAACCACATATATTACCTCACCAAATCCTCACAGGAATAGAAGGAGGTATTTGTATGCCCATTTAATAGAAAAGGAAACTAAGGGCCATAGAGTAAATGTGACATGTCCAGATAACAAGAGGTACAGTGAGATTCAAACCCGGGCCTGTCTTATCCCAAAGCCAGTGTCCATCCTTGAAAAGTAACACTCCTCCAGGTTGTATTAGGCTAAAATATACATCAATACTAGCCAGGAAGTAGAGCTTTCTATTCCCAGGACTAACAAGGGTCAAAGCAAGTGCATTTTTGCTGAATCTGAGCCAGGGAAGACTGGCCCTTCTTCCAGAAAACCCAGAACTGACCACAATGGGGTCAGTCAGTAAATGGTTGACAGAGTTGAAAGATGTCTGAAGTTACATAATGAAATCTGTCACCACCATCAGATGCTCAGGCATCTGGGAAGGCAGCCTGGTAGGGAAGAGAGCCCACTACAAGGAGATCAGGATCATGTGGGTTTAAACCTAGCTCAATCTCAGACCTCCTATAGGCTCTTGGGCAGCTCATGTCTCCTCTCCAGACTTCAGTGCTCACCTGTCACAAGAAGGGTCTGGCCCCCTTGCTTTCACCTGGCTGTTTTAGGAAGCTCCTATGTACCAGGCACCAGATGAGGCCTTCCCCATTCATTAAGTCCCCTCTAGTTCAAGCATGCCACTGCATTCTGGGCCAAAATTCAACCACAAAGAATTCAATTTCCCAAACAGTGAGCCCAAGGGGAAGGGCACCTGCCAGCTGGAGGGGAGGGCACTAAGCATCTCTGTTTCTCCCTACTGACAGTCTTCCATGTCTTTGCTCTTCTTGTTCTAAAAGCAGAGTCACACATTGCCTTCTACAGCAATCAGCACTGGGACTGAAAGTGGGAACCAGCAATCCCACAGGTTAAGGAAGGGAAGCCAGAGGAAGACAAACAAGGACAAACAGGGCACATCACGTGAGCCAATCCAGAGCCCTGGGGAAGGAGAATCAGCCTCCTGGCCCTTTATGGGTCTCATCTCTCGTCCTTGCTTTGTTTCCTCCTGGAACAACAGATGGACACAAGAGGCGAATGAGGAGTGAAGGTCAGGTTTAGGAGGCCATGAAGGAAGCCAGTAAGGACTCAGGGCACGTGGGGATCCTACCAGTGCAGGTTGCAGATTGAGAGATGATGTTAGTGGCAGTGACTCTGGCAGAGGAGGAGGCTTATGGGGAAGAAGGACAAGTTAGCAGCCTCAGAGAGTGGGGGCACTGCCTCACCAGGGAACAGCTTGGGCATGGCCACCCAAAGTGGGAACGAGGGACCTCCTGGTCCAAGTCACCTTCCTAGGACCATCTGCCATCACCCCATACTGACAGCTTACTAAGAGCTGTCCTTGACATCCTGCCCCCAGAGCAGTGAAATGCTGTGACCAACGCTCCCTCCCCCTATAGCTAAGCAACAGTTCAAATGGGCTGTCTCACTTAGGGAGAAAGAGAACCCATCCAGTTTCTGCTTCTTTGACAGAAATATCTGGAGCCTCCCTGGGTTGGGGAAGAGCTGGGGTCAAGTCCTCTGCATGTGTCATGGGATATGAGCTCATACTCATTACACTGGGCGGGGGCTGGACAGTTACCCAGACTCATCATGTGCACCCGGGGCCTATGAGGTCACTCACACAGACACTGAATCTCCTCCATATGCATGTATGTCTGTCACCTAAATGGGGCAGTCTGAGGGCAGAGTCTGGCACCTCTGAGCCCCTAACAGGCTGGGGGTTCTCTAAACTCTCCCCTGCCCACATGGACTCCCTCAGTTCCCCACTCCACCCTTCTCCCCACACCCTAGCTTTGCCCAGTGACCAAAGGTTCACACACACGATCTTCCCCCCAAAGCTCTCATTATGCTGTGAATCAGAGGGCGGGAGGCAGATCTGGCAGATAAGAGCCCCTAGAAACCCATAAGACCGGTGTGACTTCCTTGAGCAGGGTCTGCTGCCCTGGGACTGACTGTGAATGGCTGGGGAGAGGCCGATTCCTCCCATGTGAGGTCAGCATCTGAGTGCAAGGCATGAGTGTCCATGTGAGGATACTTGGTTAGTTCTTCACTGGGGAAGGGGAGGTCAGAGGGTGTGAAGAGGGCTTTTCTTGCCCCAGCAGATAACGTAGTTCCTATGCTATGGGGGAGAAAGTGTGAGGTCCTGGGTGGGTTCAGGGAACAGAGATGGCATGAGCAGACAGTGGTACTCCAGGGGCAGAGGACCCTCCACCTGTTTTTCCAGACTGAGCTCTAGGAGCATGGCAAAATTAGCATTATAAATAGATATTTATGGGGCTGGAAGGAGATGCCTGTCAGGAAACCACAGGGAATCAGAATATTCCTCACAATTAGCCCCAGAAATGAGTATTTGCTTTCATATTATTCTAATATTTCCTTTTGATTAGGTTGTAAAGAAGAGAGTTTAAATAAGTGATATCCACAAAATAAGCTATTAACCAATCATTAAAAAGAAAGGCAGGTTAGGGGCGCCTGGGTGGCTCAGTCAGTTAAGCATCTGACTTCAGCTCAGGTTATGATCTCACAGTTTGTGAGTTTGAGCCCCGCGTCAGGCTCTGTGCTGACAGCTCAGAGCCTAGAGCCTGCTTCAGATTCTGTGTCTCCCCACTCTCTCTGCCCCTCCCCTGCTCACGCTCATTCTCTGTCTCTCAAAACTGGATAAACATTAAAAAAAAGAAGAGCATGTTATAATTCAATTTTGTTTATACACACATTTGCACATACACAATGCTAAAATGTTTAATAGTGGTTATCTCCAAGCGGTGAAAGTCACCATTCATCCATTCCTTCAACTAATACTTATAGAGCACTTTGTATATGTGATGGTTATGATGGATCCTGGGGACATTGCAGAAAACACAGCAGGCAAACCCCCTGCCTTATGGAGCTTATTTTCCAGTGGGAAAGATAAAAAATAAGTAAGTGAACAAATCTCGACTATTATTAGTGAAATGAAGCGAACCAGAAGATAAGCCTCTAGGTAGGTAGTCAAGGAAGGCTCTCTGGCAGACCCCAACACTTATACTGAAGCTAAAAGACACAAAGAGTTAGAGACCCTGGAGGAGCCTGCTGGCTGAAAGAGAGTAGACACCAAGCCCTGAGGTGGGGAGCCCTGGACTTGTCCTAGGAACTGAGGACACTTTGTGAGGGCCTTTGAAACCATAGCAGTGAGTTTGGATTTTATTCCAGATGAGCTAGTCACTTTCAGCATTGAGGAGGGATAAATTTCAACCCTTACTCTGAAAGATTGTTTAAGCTATTTTTAGAGAATGGTTTGGAGAAAGCAATGAATGATTTGGTGTTGATCAAAACCGTTATGCATTTCAAAAAAATGTAGAAAAAGGCAACAAAAAGCAATCATAAAAAGAAATATTTATTATTTTATATATTGTGTATTTAATACTTGTTTCTTTGCCTGGATTCATCCATGCTTTGGATTATTTATGAACATGGTTTTCTTGAGAACTTCTGTAACTACACACTTGCACATGGGACCTAGACAGCCCCTAGGTTATAGCAAAAGACTCTTACAAGCCTTCTACTCTATTCTTTAGGTCTAAAGTCTGACCCCCTCCAGCCAGGATTTATTTCCACATAGAGCGGAGTTATAGGTATTTCTTGAGAGCAGACAGGCTGTGGGCTAGTGGTCTGGCAAACTCATCCCTCATGAGATGTGATTCTTCCACCTTGATACCACATACGCTGGCCTGAACATCCCATAGAGGCATACAACTTTCAATTCTGTGCCCTTGGAAATGAATCTCTAGGTCTAATTGTGAGAATGACCATGTTTTGCAAGTGAGGAAATTGATATTCAGAGAAAAGGCTTGGCTGAAGTCACAAAGCAATAGAAAAAGGGGACAAGTTTCCCAAGATGCCTCCCTCACCTCCCCATGCCCAGGTCAGATGAGTATCACAGGAATGACTGAGTCCCCAGAGCCCTCTGTGAGTCTCTGTGAAAAGGGACCCTGGGGGGTTTTCTGCTTCAGGTACCTGTGATGAGTCAGGAAAGGGCTGGAAGAAGTTGACCAACTTGAGTGGTGAAACCAGTCCATCTTCTTCAAGCAGGGCAGGAGGCTGGGCTGGGGAAACATATAAGGGCACCCTGGCCCCTGCTCAGCTCAGCACTGCACTAGAGGCCTCCACAGCTGTCCCCACTGTGAGTCTGGTAAGTACTAGCTGGGAGCCCTGGGACTGGCACTGCACACTAGAGTGTGGTTGTGTGGCTAGCCTGGGTGGGTGCGTGGATCACTCTCAGACTGGATTCAGATGGACTTCATGTCTTTCCAGGTGGACTCAGGTCACTATGCTGAGAGACATATGCCATGGCATGGAAATACAGAACAGAGAGCAATCTGCTCCCCTCCTGTACCATCTTTTCTTGGTTTGATGTTTTGGAGAGAGAGGGGGAGAGAGACAGAGAGAGAGGAGAGAGAGAGAGAGAGGAGATGGGGATGAGGAGAAGTAGAGCCAATTTCTTCCCTGAACTGTCTTACTTGGGCTGACTGTGATTGTGCCTTCATCAGTGGGCAGGGGTTGAGGGAAATGCATGTGGCTCTTGCTATGCTGCAGAATGGAGGACTGAAAAATGGGGAAAGACTTCTAATTGGAGAGACCTAAGCAAAGCAGTGGCAGGAAAATGCAACTGAAAGGTACAAGACTCGAAAGAACTCGCTCCACTTCTCAGGAACCTCCCAGGCCTTCCCTCTACCCCACCCCAACCCACCCCCCAGGTGCTAGGGCTGCAGTGGAAGCTCCAAAGGTCATGAGAGAAAGCTATGGAGTGGAACAGGCCAATCTGCTAACTTTTCAGAGGAGAAATCTGAGGCCCAGTGGGGCTAAGCGACCTGCTCAGAAACACGCAGCCTTTCAGTGTGACACTTAAGCAGATTCTAGGTCATGTGACCAGTCCAGGGCATGTGCCATGACCCTGGCATGGACCACTGATTTTCTAGGACTCAGGAGTCCTCCAAAGTCCCTCTCTTCCTAGGGACTCACCTCTTCCCATCAGAGCTTATCTCTCCTTCTTGGTCAGTGGAGATTAGAAGTAGGGGCAGAGGCAGGATGGCTCAGTGATTTAAGTGTCCAGCTTGGTCTCAGCTCAGATCATGATCTCATGGTTTGTGGGTTGGGATCAAGCCCTGTGTCTGACTCTGCATTGACAGTGCAGGGCCTGCTTGGGATTCTCTCTCTTTCCTTCCCTCTCTGTCCCGACCCAGCTTACACTCTCTTTTTTTTTTTTTTTTTTTTAAAAAAAAAGGAGCGAGGGCAGAAGCAAGGATTAGGCAAAAAATGGCACCCAGCCGACCCTTGTCCAGAAACTTCAAAGACAGACCTCTTTGTTGGCTCTTTCTGGGAACAAGAGGTTCCCAGGAGGGTCTTTCTTGGCTGTCCCCCTCCTCCCCCCCACTCTGTGATTCTGGGTAACAGCAACCCAGAGTGGGTAGGAGAGCCCCAACCCAAGGTAAGAGAAGGGATGCTGAGAAACCAGGCACTGCTACAGATTGCAAGTATTCATCTACTCCCTCTGACTTCAGTCACCCTTCTGACCCCTCCTGTCTTTTAGGTTGATCTAAAGCAGCTTCCAGGATGTCCCAGCAACACACTCTGCCAGTGACTCTGCCTCCCACACTCTGTCAGGAGCCCCTCAAGCCAGTTTGCCCTCCCATCAATACCCAGCCCGAGCAAGTGAAACAGCCAACCCCACTGCCTGCCCTGTGCCAGAAGATGCCCTCTAAGCTCCCAGGGGAGGTCCCCCAGGAGCATGGGGAGAATCATACAACTCTCGTGAAGGGGGTGACTGAGCAACAATGTGAGCCACAGCAGCAGGAACATCATCTGGAACAGCAACAGCAGCAACAGCAAGACTCACAGCAGCAGGAACAGCATCCAGAACAGCAGCAGCAACAGCAGGACTCACAGGAGCAGGAACTTCACCTGGAACAGCATCTGGAACAGAAGCAACAGCAGCAAGAGTCACATGAGCAGGAACTTTGCCTGGAACAGCATCCAGAACAGCAGCAGCAGCAGCAGCAGCAGCAGCAGCAAAAGTCACAGGAGCAGGAACTTTGCCTGGAACAGCATCTGGAAAAGAACCAGCAGCAACAAGAGTCACAGGAGCAGGAACTGCACCTGGAACAGCATCTGGAACAGAAGCAGCAGCAGCAGCAGCAAGAGTCACATGAGCAGGAACTTTGCCTGGAACAGCATCCAGAACAGCAGCAGCAGCAGCAGCAGCAGCAAAAGTCACAGGAGCAGGAACTTTGCCTGGAACAGCATCTGGAAAAGAACCAGCAGCAACAAGAGTCACAGGAGCAGGAACTGCACCTGGAACAGCATCTGGAACAGCAGCAGCAAGAGTCACAGGAGCAGGAACTTCACCTGGAACAACATCTGGAACAGAAGCAGCAGCAGCAAGAGCCACAGGAGCAAGAAATTCACCTGGAGCAGCATCTGGAACAGCAGCAGCAGAAAGAGTCACAGGAGCAGGAACTGCACCTGGAACAGCATCTGGAAAAGCAGAAGGAGCAGGAAATACAGCAGCAGCAACAAAAGGAACAGTGTGAGGAACATCAGGAAGCAAAAAACCTGGAGCAGCAGCTGGAGCAAGAGAAAGCACAAAGGAAGCAGCAGCAAAAGGAACAGCTGGGACAGGAGAAGAAGATCATGGGCCAGCAACTGGATGGAGATCTAGCAAAGAGAAATGAGCACCTGGAAAAGAGAGAAGAGCAGCAGCCAGAGCCAGCAGAGCAGCAGGAAGGCCAATTGACGCAGCCTGCATTTGTCCCAGCTCCTGGCCAGGTCCAAGAGCCCCTACTAGTCCATCCACTGAGGGGAGAAGTCATGCCCCTCATAGACCAACAGCAGCAGAAGCAGGAGGTATATGGCCCCCCAAAATATAAGTAAGCACCCCCAGTCCCAGAGGCTCTCAGGCTATCCCACACAAGTGACAAGAGAGCCAGTGGCCTCTCTTACCTCAGGTCCCCAGCCTGGTGGCCCACCTCATCTGTGAACCTGCCTAACCCTGTCCTTCTGCATGTTTCTTTGATGGGGCTGGGAGAAGGGAAAGTTATTGCCCAGAACCCATCCCTAATGAGCTCAGTCCCAACAGGTGGCCATGGCCTCTGTCACTAATTCTGACTTTGTCCCCAGTATTATAGTTGAATCTGTGAGTATTTACAATAATACAGAATAAATCCTGGAAGTCTGGGATCCTGTATTCTCTTTGTCTTTTCTCCTCTGTCTCTCACCATGTAAAGAACCTGTGCATGAGTCAATGGTTGCAATGCACTCTCTTGGCCAATTCCCAAAAGAGGACAGACATCTTTAATTCTGTTCCCCAAACCACCCAGTGCATTCAACAACTTCTTAAAAGGAACCAAAACCAAAACCAAACCAAACAAAAATAACTTCACTCATGTACCTGAAATCAATGTTTGCCAATTGCTGGCCGTGAAACAGGGACAAGTTATTCTGGTTGGGGGAAGGAGAATCTGTCCACCTCATTCCAGCACTGCCTCACACCACACACTAGGCTCAATCCTAGCCCCTGGCCAAGCTCCACACGTTGCCTCTGATCTCCTTTTATCGCCTCACATCGGGGACGACCATGGGAAGACAACACCAGGGAGGTGTGGGGCTCCAGCTGGGTTCTTGTCCTTTTCTGGGTGTTCTGTCTGTAGAAAAGCTTCCAAGAATCTTATGAACTGTCTACTTGGATAAGGAAGATTTTAAGAAAGTGATAGGAGAAGAATTGAGCAATGTGAGAAGAGGAGACAAGCTCAAGACTGGTGTCTGATGGGGAAAGTGACAGTGTGACTAAAGAAGGTAAAGATTGGGCTTGCTGTAATCATGGGAGTGCCAAAAAGGCTGTAGAAATACAGACCCAAGGCCACTGCAGTCATTACCCTTGATGACACTTCTCCAGTTTTACTGCCATCAGTCACATCAGGACTTGGGACACTCTCTCTCCTAAACTCTACTTTAATGCTCCAAATCACCTGCCTTTCACTATTTAACCCTATCATTGCAAGCAGGTTGTCTCAAGCCACCCAAAGCTATTTTATCACAGCAATGAGTATATGTCTGGGGTATATTGAGACGTCCATAGGCAGCCAGATTCAACAGACCTGAAAGGCACTTGGCCTCCCTCACTCCCCGCCCAACCCCATGGCAACACTCGCCATGTCTCCCCCTTAAATACCCTTTCTGGGGCAGTGATACCACCATCTGTGTATTCATCTCAGGAGAGACACCATGATCACTCCTCCTCCTCTTCTTCCCCAGGCCCTGCCCAGGACCACTTCCTTGCTATCCCTGCAACACGCCCAAGCTTGGACTGAGATCATTCCTCACCTCCTCTATTGCAGTGGCCTTCAAGCTGGTCTCCTTTACTCCCTGGCTCCCTACACACCCCACATTGCACGCATGACACAGAGGACAGGGTATTCTACTTAAACTTCTGATCTTACCTCATTGCTCCTGCTAACACTTGTCAGTGGCACTCATTACAGATCTTCCTCAGCTTACAGTAGGGTTACATCCCGCTAGACCTATCATAAGTTGGAAATACTGTAAGATGAAAATACGCTCAATACACCCAACCTACCAAACATCAGAGCATAGCATAGCCCACCATAAACATGTTCAGAGCACTTACATTAGCCTATAGTTAGGCGACATCATCCAACACCAAGCCCATTTTATAATGCAGACTTGAACATCTCATGTAATTTATTGAATTCTGTACTGAAAATGAAAAACAGATAGGTGGTATGGTTACAGAATGGTTATAAGTGTCTCAGTTCACCCTTGTGACTGTGTGGCTGACAGGGAGCTTGGCCTCCCTGCCACTGCCCAGCATTACAAGAGAGTAGCATCCACACATTGCTAGCCCAGGAAAAGGTCCAAATTCAGAATTTGAAGTTTGGTTTCTACTGGAGGCATAATGTTTTCACATCATTCCATAGTCAAAAAATCCTAAGTCAAACTATAGTAAGTTAGGAACCATCTGTACTTACTTAAAGATGAACACACTCCAGTCCTCCCAACAGGACAAGAGTTAAGAGAATCCTGGGTAGGACTGGACAGGAAGATTGGGGGCCAAGGGAGAAGTTACCAGAAAAACTTAGAGTATGCACACATTTCCTTTAGAGTCTTAGGTTTTGATTTTTTTAAAATAAACTTTATTTTAGAGCAGCTTTGGATTTACAGAAAAGTTGAGAAGCTAGTACAGAGAGTTCCAACACACTCCACACCCAGTTTCTTGTATTATTAACATCATACATGGATATAGTTCATTTATTACAATTAATAAATAATATTAATATATTATTATTACCTAAAGTTCATGATTTACTCTGATTTCCTTAGTTTTTACCTAATGTCTTTTTCTGTTCCAGGATTCCACCTAAGATGCCCCCACTATATTTAGTCATCTTGTCTCCTAGGCTCCTCGTGACTGTGACAGTGTCTCAGACTTCTCTTTTTTTTGTTTACCTTGACCGTTTTGAGGGAGTAGCTATTTTGTAGACTATCCCTCAATTTGGGTTTGTCTGATATTTATCTTATGATTAGAATTAAGTTGGGGGGTTTTAAGGAGAAAGAGCATAGGGGTAAAATTTCATTGTTATCACATTGTATGAAGACTCCCATCTATCTATAGTGTCCTGTCCTGAGTGTCAAGTATCAACATAAATTGTTTGGAATTTTCTGTATAGGAAACTTGTTTCTTCCTTCTTGCTGTTTATATGTTTAATCACTTGTTTATATCAGTATGGACTCATGATATTTATTTTATATTCTGGTTTATAATCCAATAGTTATTTATTTTTCTTTTTTATTGTGGTCAAACACACATGACATAGGGGCGCCTGGGTGGCTCAGTCAGTTAAAGCATCCGACTTCAGCTCAGGTCATGATCTCATGGCTTGTGGGTTTGAGCCCTGCATTGGGCTCTGTGCTGACAGCTCAGAGCCTGGAGCCTGCTTCCTCTCTCTCTCTGCCCCTCCTCTGCTCATGCTCTGTTTCTCTCAAAAATAAATATTAAAAAAAAATTAAAAACCCCACATAACATAAAACTTACTATCTTAATAATTACACAGTTCAATAGGATTAACTACATTTATTTTGTTATGCAACTTTCCATCTCCAGAACTCTTTCATCTTGCAAACCAATCACAACAATGGCAACCACCATTCATTCTCTTTTCTTGACTTCTTTTTGTCTTTTTTAAAAAATCTCTCCTTTCCCCCAAATTCCAGCCTCTGTTAATTATCATTCTACTCTCCAAGTTCAGCATTTTTGGTCATGAATAAGTAATTATGTATTAAGCTAAATAATATATATTATTACATAAAAATTATATGGTACACTAAATATAATATAATATAATATAATATAATATAATATAATATGTTATATATCACATTTGATTATCCATGCATCTTCTGACATTTATATTATTTCCGTATCTTGGTCATTGTGACTAATGCTACAGTTAACATGGTAGTGCAGATACGGAATTCATTTCCTTTGGGTATATACTCAGAAGTAGAATTACTGGACCATATGGTAGTTTTATTTTTAGTTTTTTGAGGGTCATCCATATTATTTTTTATTAAGGCTGTGCCAGTTTACATTTTCACCAATAGCGTACAATGGTTCCCTTTTCTCCACATCCTTGCCAACACTTGCTAGCTTTTGACTTTTTTTTTTATAATAGCTATTCTAACAAATATGAGGTGATATCTCATTGTGGTTTTAATTTTCATTTTCCTGCTGATTAGTGATGCTGGGCATCTTTTCATATTCCTGTTGGAAACAGTATGGTATTGACACAACAATGGACACATAGTTTAATGGAACAGAAGAGAGAAACCATAAATAAAACCATGCACACATGGTCAACTAATTTTCAACAAAGATGCCAAAAATACACAATAGGAAAACATAATCTCTTTAAGAAATGGTGTTGGAAAAAAACTGGACATCCACATGAAAAAGAATATAATTGGCCTCTTAGAACCATACAAAAAGTCAACTGAAAGGGGGTTAATGATTTAAATGGAAGATATGAAATCATAAAACTCCCAGAAGAACATGTGTGGGAAAAGCTGTTTGACATTGACCTTGGCAATGTTTTTTTTTAATTAATTAATTAATTTTTGTTAATTTACATCCAAGTTAGTTAACATATAGTGCAATAATGATTTCAGGAGTAGAATCTAGTGATTCATTCCCTGAATATAGCCCTCAGCGCTCATCCCAAAAAGTATCTTCCTTAATGCCCCTTGCATTTAGCCCATCCCCCCAACCACAACCCATCCAGCAATCTTCAGTTTGTTCTCTATATTTAAGAGTGTCTTATGTTTTGTCCCCCTCCCTGTTTTTGTACTATTCTTGCTTCCCTTTCCTTCTGTTCATCTGTTCTATATCTTAAATTCCACATGAGTGAAGTCATATGATATTTGTCTTTCCCTGACTGATTAATTTCACTTAGCATAATACCCTCCAGTTCCATCCACATTGTTGCAAATGGCAAGATTTCATTCTTTTTTATTTCTGAGTAATATTCCATTATATATATTATATATAAATATATATATCATATATCATATATATATATATATATTCCATTCATTAGTCGATAGACATTTGGGCTTTTTCCATACTTTGGTTATTGTTGATAACGCTGCTATAAACATTGGGCTGTATGTGCCCCTTCAAAATAGCACACCTGTATCCTTTGGATATAGCAATTGCTGGGTCATAGGGTAGTTCTAATTTAATTTTCTGGGGAACCTTCATACTGTTGTCCAGAGTGGCTAAACCAGTTGACATTCACACCAGCAGTTGCAAAGAGCTCCTCTTTCTCTGTATGCTCATCAACATCTGTTATTTCCTGAGTTGTTAATGTTAGCCATTCTGACAGGTGTGAGGTAGTATCTCATTTTAGTTTTGATTTGTATTTTCCTGATGATGAGTGATGTTGAGCATTTTTTCATGTGTCTGTTAGCCATCTGGATGCTTCTTTGAAAAAGTGTCTATTCATGTCTTTTGCCCATTTCTTCATTAGATTATTTGTCTCTTGGGTGTTGAGTTTGACAAGTTCTCTATAGATTTTGGATACTAACCCTTTATCTGCTATGTCATTTGCAAATATCTTCTCCCATTCCATTATTTGCCTTTTACTTTTGCTGACTGTTTCTTCCACCATGCAGAAGCGTTTTATTTTGATGAGGTCCCAATAGTTCATTTTTGCTTTTGTTTTCCTTGCCTCTGGAGACATGTTGAGTAAGATGTTGCAGCCAAGGACAAAGAGGTCTTTGCCTACTCTCTCTTCTAAGAGTTTGATGGCTTTCTATCTTACATTGAGGTCTTTCATCCATTTTGAGTTTATTTTTGTGTATGGTGTAAGAAAGTGGTCCAGGTTCATTCTTCTGCATGTCGCTGTCCAGTTTTCCCAACACCATTTTCTGAAAAGACTCTCTTTATTCCATTGGATATTCTTTCCTACTTTGTCAAAGATTAGTTGGCCATATATTTGTGGGTCCATTTCTGGGTTCTCTATTCTGTTCCATTGATCTAAGTGTCTGTTTTTGTGCCAGTACTATACTGTCTTGATGATTACAGCTTTGCAACACATCTTGAAGTCTGGAATTGTGATGCTTCCAGCTTTGGTTTTCTTTTTCAGAATTGCTTTGGTTATTCAGGGTCTTTTCTGGTTCCATACACATTTTAGGATTATTTGTTGTAGCTCTGTGAAGATTGTTGATATTATTTTGATAGGGATTGCATTGAATATGTAAATTGCTTTGGGAAGTATCAACATTTTACCAATATTTGTTCTTCCGATCCATAAACATGGAATACCTTTCCATTTTTTGTGTGTGTCTTCAGTTTCTTTCCTAAGCTTTCTTTAGTTTTCAGTGTATAGTTTTTTCACCTCGTTGGTTAGGTTTATTCCTAGGTATTTTAGTTTTTTTTTTTATTTTATTTTTCAACGTTTATTTATTTTTGGGACAGAGAGAGACAGAGCATGAACGGGGGAGGGGCAGAGAGAGAGGGAGACACAGAATCGGAAACAGGCTCCAGGCTCTGAGCCATCAGCCCAGAGCCCAACGCGGGGCTCGAACTCACGGACCGCAAGATCGTGACCTGGCTGAAGTCAGACGCTTAACCGACTGCGCCACCCAGGCGCCCCGGTATTTTAGTTTTTGGTGCAACTTTAAGTGGTATCAATTCCTTGATTTCTCTTTCAGCTGTTTCATTATTGGTGTCTAGAAATGCAACCAATTTCTGTGCATTGATTTTATATCCTGCAACTTTGCTGAATTCATTAGTCAGTTCTAGCAGTTTTTTTGGTGAAATCTTTTGGATTTTCCATATAGAGTATCATGTCATCTGCGAAGAGTGAAAGTCTGACTTCCTCCTTGATGATTTGGATAACTTTTATTTCTTTGTGTTGTCTGATTGCTGAGGTTAGAATTTCCAATACTCTGTTAAATGACAGTGGTAAGAGTGGACATCCCTGTTGTGTTCCTAACCTTAGGGGAAAAGTTCTCAGTTTTTCCCCATTGAGGATGATATTAGCAGTGGGTCTTTATTTTTTTAATGTTTATTTATTTTTTGAAAGAGAGAGAGAGAGAGAGAGAAAGAGCAAGTGGGGAAAAGGAAGAGAGAGAGGGAGACACAGAATCCAAAGCAGGCTCCAGCCTCTGAGCGCCCAATGTGTGACTTGAACCCACGAAGCATGAGATCATAACCTGAGCTGACGTTGGATGCTTAACTACCTGAGCCACGTAGGCACCCCTAGTGCCTTTCGTATATGGCTTTTATGACCTTGAGGTGTGATCCTTCTATCCCTACTTGCTTGAGGGTTTCTATCAAGAAAGGATGCTATACTTTGTCAAATGCTTTCTCTCCATCTATTGAGAGGATCATGTTTGCAAATATTGAACCAGCCCTGCAGCCCAGGTTTAAATCCCACTTGATCCTGGTGAATAATTCCTTTAATGTATTGTTGGATCCGGTTGGCTAGTATCTTGAGAATTTTTGCATCCATGTCCATCAGGGAAATTGGTCTATAGTTCTCCTTTTTAGTGTGGTCTTTGTCTGGTTTTGGAATCAAGGTAATGCTGGCCTCGTAGAATGAGTTTGGAAGTTTTCCTTTCATTTCTATTTTTTGAAACAACCTCAAAGAAATAGGGGTTAACTCTTCTTTAAATGTTTGGTAGAATTCCCCTGGAAAGCCAGCTGGTCCCTGATTCTTGATTTTTGGGAGATTTTTGATTACTAATTCAACTTATTTACTGGTTATGGGTCTGTTCAAATTTTCTATTTCTCTCTGTTTCAGTTTTGGTAGTTCATTTATTTCTAGGAATTTGTCCACTTCTTCCAGATTGCCTAATTTATTGGTATATAATTGCTCATAATATTCTTATTATTGTTTGTATTTCTGCAGTGTTGGTTCCTTTTCTGCAGTGATCTTTCCTTTTTCATTCTTGATTTTATTTATTTGGGTCCTTTACTTTTCCTTTTTGCCAAACTGGCTAAGGGTTTATCAATTTTGTTAATTCTCTCAAAGAATCAGATTCTGGTTTCATTGATCTGTTCTACTGTGTTTTTTAAAAAATTTCTATAGCATTGATTTCTGCTCTAATCTTTATTATTTTCTGTCTTCTGCTGGTTTGGGGTTTTATTTGCGGTTCTTTTCCAACTCTTTAATGTGTAAGGTTAGGTTGTGTATCTGAGACCTTTCTTCCTTTATGAAGGCCTGGATTGTTATATGTTTCCCTCTTATGACCACCTTTTCTGCATCCCAGAGGTTTTGGGCTGTCATATTTTCATTTTCATTGGCTTCCATGTACTTTTTAATTTTTTCTTTAATCTCTTGGGTAACCCAATCACTATTTAGTAGGATGTTCTTTAATCTCCAAGTATTCACTGTCTTTCCAAATTTTCTATTGTGGTTGATATCGAGTTTTATAGTGTTATGGTCTGAAAACATGCACGGTATGATCTCCATTTTTTGAACTTGTTGAGGGCTGATTTGTGTCCAAGTATGTGATCTATTCTGGAGAATGTTCCATTTGCGCTCAAGAGGAATGGGTATTTGGCTGCTTTAGGATGAAATGTTCTGAATATATCTGTTAAGTCCTTCCTGTCCAGTGTGTCTTTCAAAGCCATTGTTTCCTTGTTGATTTTGTGGTTATATGATCTGTCTCTTGCTGCAAGTGGAGGGTTGAAGTTCCCTACTATTATGACATTATTATCAATGAGTTTCTGTATGTTTGTGATTAACTGATTTATATATTTGGGTGTTTCATGTTGGCAACATAAATTTTTATAATTTTTAGATCTTTTTGGTGGATAGGCCCCTTAATTATGATATAATGTCCTTCTTTATCTCTTGTTACAGTCTTTATTTTAAAACCTAGATTGTCTGATATAAGTATGGCTACTCAGGCTTTCTTTTGGCAATGATTAGCATGATAGATAGGGTTTTCCATACCCTTACGTTCAATGTGAAGGCATCTTTAGGTCTAAAATGGGTTTCTTGTAAACAGCATATAGAATGGATTTTGTTTTCTTATCCATTCTGTTACCCTATATCTTTTGATTGGAGCTTTTAGTCCATTGACATTTAGAGTGAGTACTTAAATATATGAATTTATTGCCATTGTGTTGCCTGTTGAGTGGGAGTTTCTGGTGGTGTTCTCTTGTCCTTTCTAGTCTTTGTTGCTTTTGGTCTTTTTTGTTTTGTTTCCTCTTTTCTCCCCTCAGAGAGTCCCCCTTAAAATTTCTTGCAAGGCTGGTTTAGTGATCACAAACTCCTTTAGTTTTGTTTTGTTTTGTTTTTGTCTGGGAACTACTTTATCTCTCCTTCCATTTTGAATGACAGTCTTTCTGGATAAAGAATTCTTGGTTGCATATTTTTCTGATTCAGCACATTGAATATATCTTGCCACTCCTTTCTGGCCTGCCAGGTTTCTGTGGATAGGACTGCTGTAAACCTGGTGTACCTTCACTTATAGGTTATGGAACTTTTTTGCCTTGCTGTTTTTATAATTCTTTCCTTGTCTGTGTATTTTGTGAATTTGACTATTATATATCTTGTTGATGGTTGGTTTTTGTTCAGTCTAATGAGACTTTTCAGTCTGTCTTGGATTTTGATGTCTGTATCTTTCTGCAGGTTAGGAAAATATTCGGCTATAATTTAAGCACAAACCTTTTACCCCTTTTCCTCTCTCTTCATCTTTTGGGACTCCTATGGATTTGGATGCTATTCTTTTTTAGTGAGTTACTAAGTTGTCTAATTCTTATATCATGCTCCTTGCCTTAGTTTCCCTCTTTTTTCTGCTTCATTGTTCTCCATAATTCTGTTTTCTATATTGCTGATTTGCTGCTCTGCCTCATCTATCCTTGCCACCATTGCATTATTTGAGATTGCATCTCGGTTATAGCATTTTTAATTTAGTCCTGACTAGATTTTACTTTTTTTAAATCTCTCCAGAAAGGGATTCTATGTTTTATTCAACCCCAGCTAGTATTCTCATTATCATGATTCTGACTTCTAGTTCAGACATCTTGCTTATATCTGTGCTGATTAAGTCCCTGGCTGTCCCTGTGTTCCTGTTCTTTCTTTTGACGTGAATTCCTTCATTTTGTAATTTTGGAGGAAGAAAAATAATTAATAAAATTAAAATTAAGAAGATTAAAAACAACACAAAAAATAAAATAAAGGAAGTTAGAGTCTTGGTATGTTTTTCTCTGGTTGTTAAATAAAGCTTGATTGAATAGAGAAAAAAGGGAAAGAAAAGAAAAAAGTAAGAAAGCATTTAAAAATTAAGAAAATGTATAAAATAAAATAAAATAAATTTAAGAAGGTAAAAAAAGAATAAAAAATAAATTTACAAAAAATAGTAAATTTTTTTATTATATAAAAACGGAAAATAAAAAATAACCTTTTTTCCTTCTGTATCCAAGTATAAGAAAAAGAAAAGAAAAGAAAAATGAATAGATGGACCAGTGAACAGAATGAAATCTGAATGAAATTACATCCAGTTTCCCCTAGAGGTCAAATTACAAAGCACTTTATAGTCTGTACACTAAGCAGGTGGAGAGACTTGTGGTGGTCTTCTAGGGCTTGGTTGGCACAGTTGGATGGGGCTTGGTGTAATGGCTCCCTTCTCCACTAGGTTGCACTGCTTAGCTTACTGGAGTGGATCCATGTGGCATGTGTGCATGTGTGTGTGCATACATGGAAGAGGTAAAAATAATGTCATCCAGCTTCTCAGTCTCTGGCTCAGGAATTCTGCACTCTATCCCACCACCATCAAGCACCCCTCCTTTGTCTCCAGCTTCTGTCCACTTCCCACTTGTACTCTGTCTGTGATCAAGCTGTCAGCCTGGCAGGTGGTACCTCCCACTTGAATTTTATCTCAGATGGGGCTGTGTTTCCAAACCCCTCACTTCTGAGGGCCCTGTGGTTTAGACCCTCTCCAACCCCCTGGAAGAGGGTCTCACTGACAAATGGCTTGGTGCTAGCTTGCCCCTGGAACATTCCTGTGATCATGCTGCTGCAGAGGCTCAGAGATTGTGGCCAGGTGCTGGCTTGTCCCAGAAAAAGTTTGTGTAAGAAGCGGTTCAGGGATTATGGTAAACAACACACAACCAGCTCCAGGTTTCACTGCACCCTGGCATCTTTGTTCCAATACCAGCAATCGTGTTCTCTGGGGTCTGCTGGGACCTTGCCTGTGGGAAGGCCATATGGCCTCTACCAAATGCCTTCATAGCAGGGGAACTGCTTCTCCCCATATGGCCCATGGACCCCTTGGACCTCGCTGCTTTCTTCTGGAGATTTGCCCTTCCCACCAGAGCACCACCAGGTAATGGGCTGCAGAATTTCCAATGCTGCTCTCCTCTGTTTATAGAGTCCTAATGGTATGGAAACCCTCTCCTTTCTCCTTTCTCCCTTTTGTATTCAGTCACATATGGGTTTTTCCATTCTTTCTCTTTCTCTCCATATACTTTTGGGAGGAGTGCTTTTCCTGTACTCTCCCTGCTTTCTCTGTCCTCTTTCCATAACTACACCTCCCTACCCTCCATGGCTTCTCTCTCCCTCTGTTCACCTCTCCGTGATGCATACCTGTTGAGTTCTGTGGTTCAAGTTATGCAGATTGTTGTGTTAATCCTCAGATCAATTTTCTAGGTGTGCAAAATGGTTTAATGCTGATCTAACTGCATTTCAGGGATGAGAGAAGCAGAGAACTTCCAGGTTGTTCTGTCATCTTGGCCACTCCCATTTGGCAATGATTTTTTTTTTAAATGTTTATTTCTGAGACAGAGAGAGACAGAGGGTGAGCAGGGGAGGGTCAGAGAGAGAGGGAGACACAGACTCAGAAGCAGGCTCCATGCTCCGAGCTGTCAGCACAGAGCCCGATGCAGGGCTTGAACTCACAGACCACGAGATCATGACCTGAGCCAAAGTTGGACACTCAACCGACTGAGCCACCCAGGTGCCCCTACAATGATTTTTTTTAGATCTGACACCAAAAGCACAGACAACACGAGAAAAATAAACAACTAGAATTTATAAAAGTTTCTCCACAGTAAAGGAAACAATCGATGAAATGAAAAGAGAAAATATTTGCAATCCATGTATCTGATAAAGTGTTAACATTCAAAGTATATAAAGAACACTTAACTACATAATGTCAATAAACAAACAAATAAATTAAGAAATGGACAAAGGACATGAGTAGTAGTTCATTTTGTTGCTCAGACTGTTCCAGCTCTAGTCATTGTGAGCTCTTTCAGTTAGCTCCTGTGTCCTTTCTGGAACTACAAAATGCTCTAGGCTCATCTTGTATGTTTTCTGCCTCTGTCTAGAATCAATAATTTCTCTTAGGGATCTCTTTTTCATTTTATGAAGAATGATATTAGAAACCAAGACCTGGGTACGTGGTGTGCTCGTTGCTACTGGTTTGTCACTTCTTTTAGGACCTCTCAGCTAACAAAATATACTGTATATTCTAAGGTGTGTGTGTTTGTGTGTGTGTGTGTATGTGTGTGGTTCCATATGTAACTAAATTCAGGTAAACATAAGTTCACACTGATGTCTCTGATGGTAATGCATTACCCCATAGGTCATTCTAGCCTCCTCCTCTTTCTCACTTTCAAATTTTGACTTCAACAGTAAGAAACCCAATACCCACCATATACCATCTAGTTTTTTTGATTATTCATTTCCAGTATACAGATATAGCAGAATTAGAATTATTAACTTGGACCCCTTTCCATGAGTATAAATATCATTGCCAACTATGGGATGATGCCTGTTTACTGATACCTCTCATTTCCAAAGTTATTGGGGTCATCCCTCCAGTGAGGTTGTTTCATATAACACTGATTCTCTTGTCACAGTCTGCATTCTTCCCTAGAATGTCTTGACCTCTTAAATAATTTTTTCAATTTTCTTAAACTAAGGTTCACTTGTGCTGTAAAATCCAATTGGCTTCGGCAAATGCATAATTATATGTATCCACCATAACATTATCATACAGAATATTTCCATTGCTCTAAAACACTCACCTATGCTTCACCTGTTAACCTTTCCCTAATCTCCCTGAACCCCTGACAACAACCGATCCTTACATTGTCTCTATAGTTTTGCTTTTTCTGGAATGTCATATAATTGGAAGCATACAGCATGTAGCCATTACAGAGTGGCTTCTTTGACTTGGCAGTATGCATTTAAGGTTCACCTATGTCTTTTCATATTTTGGTAGTTCATTTCTTTCTATCTCAGACTAATCTTTCATTGTATGAATGTACCACTATTTGTTGATCCATTCACCTATTGAAGGGCATCTTGTATGCTTCAATTTTTTGGCAATTATGAATAAAGCTGCTGAAAATCTTTGTGTAGATGTTTTTGCCTTAGAGACAGATTTTCAAATAATTTGGGCAAGTACCTATGAGCATAGTTGTGGATCACTTAGTAAGAATATATTTAGCTTTGTAAATACCCTCCAAAGTGACACATAAAATTGACACCACAGTCATTCATCATGATACAAACGATTTTTTTGAGGGTTATACTGGTGTATTAAATAGGTGTGTATAATGGGGACTACTATGAGTGTGGCACTATTCTCTTCCACTTTGCCCAGGATGATGTTGTGCTGTTTTTTATTTACAATCTATAGGTTGGGGGGGGGGGGAGTTGTACAGTGCTATGACTTTCAGTTTGGCCTTTCTATTATGATAGCTCTTACTCTATGGATCAAGAAACAAACACTTGATCCTGAGAAAACTTCCATGTCCTAAATATGTTCATCCTGCAAGTTCATCTTATCTTTAAGGCATCAGTGCATACAGGAACTGAAAACAATGGCCACTGTATGCCCATGGACCTCTTGGACCCATTGGGAAAAGGACCTGGGCCAGAACTCTATCACTGCTCTGACTGTATATCCAATAGTCCTTAAAAAATCTGGATATTTCCCTCTTTCCAAAGAATAGTTACTTGGGAAATAATTGGATACATCACTATGGTATATATTTGATGAAGTGTCATAAAGTCTTTCCTCAAAAAGACTGTATTCCTTTAAATCAATGGGTTCAGCATCTAAGAACTGCCTCAGAACTGAATATCAGGTAAAGAATTATAACTTAGCCTTGAGGCAGCTGACATCAGCCATATTTATGGATATATATATATATATATATCGCCAATTCCTACTCATCCATCTTGTCCCTAGGAATACCATTTTCTATCACCCATTGCTCTAGATCCCTGTAAGTTAGGGGACCCAGGTGAACATTCTGACATTTCAATGTTGCTAAGACAGTAATCACAGCTCCCTTCCCTCTAATGGCTAACTAATGCCACCTATCCTCTGCTATTCCAGAATCCTATCATCTTCACTAAGACTATGGAGCTCAGTTCAATAAATATTTCCTACCTCAGCTCCAGACTACAGAGGACAGCCACTATCTGGATTCTCAGTGATGATGATTCTTCCTCACCAGTACATTCTTTGTAACTTTAGTAAAAGGATTGTTTCTCAAGCTATCCTGAAGAACATATCCAGTTTCTGGGTTTTGGTTGTATAACAGATTCATTCTAGCACATCCACCTCTCAAACACTTTATCCTTTCCTCAATATTCTCAGCAGGCATTTCACCTTCCTTATAATTTTTTCCAAGTCCCACAAGCATCCCAGCAGCATATTAGGACCATCTCTGAGGAACTGAGTCATAATTATTGCCCCAGATCAATAAACAATGTCCTAGTCGGTCTCCTATTCCTCTCCTTAAGGTCTAACATTCTCAAGCTTCTCTCTCAGGTAAATTCTCTTGTGCACTTGAATATATTGCTTGCAGCTTCTTCAGTGAATAATTCTCCCATCCCTCTCTTTTATATGGCAGAACCAGCACTAACCCGGCTGGCTCTGCTGAGACTCTTCAGAGTCTTTGGCCCAATGGGAATGTGAGGACTGAGATCACCTATCCAAGGACAGTGGCCCATTTCTACAGGCTGAGAAAATTCAAAGGATTCTGGAATTCAGTGTTATCAAGCACATTGTGAATATGTTTCCATTTCTTCCCTAAAGGCCTGCTCTTGATATAAGAAACATGTGAAAAACAACCTTTATGCATTGTGAGTGGGAATGTAAATTGGTGCAGCCACTGTGGAAAACAGTACAGATACAAATAAAAAGAGAGATGTTATATGATACAATAATTCCACTACTGGATATGTACCCAAAGGAAACAAAAGAGCTAATTCGAAAAGATACACAAATCCTTATGTTTATTGCAGCATTAATAATAGCCAATATTCATGATATGGAAACAACCCAAGTGTCCATTGATAGATGAATGTATATGTATATATATATATATATACACACACACATATATATATATACACATATATGCATGTGTGTGTGTATGAGTGTGTGTGTGTATATAGTGGAATATTATATAGAATAGTATATATATTATATATTTAACATATATATATATTTAACATATATATATTATATATATTATATATAATATATATATGATGGAATATTATTCAGCCATAAAAAAGAATGAAGTCTTGTCATTTGTGACACCATGGATGGACATAGAGGGTATTACGCAGAGTGAAATAAATCAGACAGAGAAAAACAAATACCATATGATTTCACTCATATGTAGAATCTAAAAAACAAAACAAACAAACAAACCAGAAACACCCATAAATACAGAGAACAAATTATTGGTTGTCAGAGGGGAGGGAGTGGGCAATGGGCAAAATGGGTGAAGGGGAGTAGGAGGTGTAGGCTTCTGGTCATGGAATCAACAAGTCACAGGGATGAAAGGTGTAGCATAAAGAATATAGTCAAAGGGCACCTGGGTGGCTCAGTTGGTTAAGAGTTTGAGTTTGGCTCAGATCATAATATGGTTCATGAGTTTGAGCCCCGCGTCGGGCTCTGTGCTGACAGTGCAGAGTCTGATTGGGACTCTCTCTCTCTCTCCCTCTGTCTCTGCACCTTCCCTACTCTCTCTCTCAAAATAAATAAATAAACTTAAGTTTTGTTTTAAAAAGGAATATAGTCAATGGTATTGTAATCGCATTGTATGGTGACAGATGATAGCTATACTTATGGTGAGTGATGTACGAAATCACTGTGTTGTATACACTGAAACTAATGTAACATTGTGTGCCAGAAACATTTCAATTAAAACAAAAAAAGGAACATGCGGGTGCTACAAATTCAAATTTCTATGAGGGTCACGATTATGTCCTAGGCTCGGTGTTTAGAACCATCTGCCCTCTGCAGGAGATGAGGGTCTTTAAACACAACGTTCTTATGTCCCGACATAGTTAATGGATGACCTGAGTTTGTCATTTCTTTCTCCTTAAGGCATCAGTAAGATCCAGGAACAATCAACCGATTCCATTGTCTTTATGGTTACCACTTCTTCCATATGTTCTCAAATGTCAAAAATACTTCACAAGCCAGCACAAGACCATCCGCTGTATCTTGCCCCAATTTACCATAAAATATAATAATGACAATGCTACAACATTCCAAGGGCAATTAACACTCCACTTACCACAGTGAAGGGTTTCTTGTATCCTCTGGCCAGGGAGTAAGCCAACTACAGAATCCCACCATCAGTCTCTGCTTCCTGGAACCACAGCTGGTTGTCATTGCTGGGTTCCCCAGCAGCACTCCCTAAGGTGAGTGTTTGTTTACAAGTTATTTATTAAAGCAGTTCTTCCAGGAGAAACTATTAAGGGAGTAGAAGTAGGATTGGGAAGAAGATGAAGCCATGTAGGTGTTTGCTTTTAGGAATAGATGTATGGAGGGTAGCTTCAACCTGGCTCAACAAAGACAGCCCTACACTCAGAGATGTATTTATGTGAGGCAAGAGAGACAAGCTTCCACACTCCAGTGCCTATAAGCCAATGGCTAAGGGTCATTCCAAGTAGACATAAAATCTTGGGCCCTTCAGACTTTGTGCATATGAGGACAGAGCAGACTCCATTGTCCAAGGGCAGTCATATGAAGAAAAATCACACTATGAACAAATGGAAGTAATACCATACCAATGGTGATGTTGAAGGACACCATGAGGACACAGTCAGTAAACTCCAGACCATGAAAACTCTGTATGACAAATATGATTTCTTCAATAGAAGATTTCAAGGAGGCAAAAAAATGGACAGGGAACCTTATGGATTAAAATAAACTTTAAAGACATATTAGCCAATAACAATGAGTCTACCTTATTTTGATCACATTTCAAATAAATTCTGAAAAAAATTAATGACTCTAATGAGATCATTAGAAATGTGAACACTGAATGGATATTTCATTGTTAATTTTTTTATATTTTAAAGGTATGATAATATTTAACATAACTGCTTGGAGAAAAAAAGTCCTTAATTTAGAGATATCTATAGATGAAATGACACGAGTCATTTGCTTTAAAAAAAACCCAGAGAGGGCAATGATTGGGGATATAAATAAGACAACACTGCTTATAATTTGGTAATTATTGAAGCTGGATGATATACATGAGATTCATTCTACTATCCAGTCCACTTTTGTATATGTTTAAAATTTTCCATAGATAGTAAAAAAAGTCATTGAAAAATACCAATAATGACAATATAGAAATTTGTCCTTTATAACTACTTATATATATAATAAAAACCAGATTTCAACTTAAAAATGTAAAGAGTAGTAAAGAACTTTTAATACATTTTATAGAGATACCTTAGCTTAGTTTCCCCTCAAGAAAGGTATGGTCTAAGACAGCAGAATGCACACAAGTAGTTTACTTTGAGAAGTGACCAAAAGTAGCCAAAGTCGGGGGCACTAGAAAAAATCAAACAAAACAAGAGAGAAGTCAATCCAAGGGCGGGCTGTTGAGCTGAGTGCTACTGTGGGCGCCTTCAGCTAAACTCCACTCTGGGGCTTCTAAGGACCATACAGGACATGCGTCAGAATTGCTAACCTGAGGCACCCAAAGGTTGTCGTCTCTTCATGGACGCCTGCCTTCCAATACTCAGTGGTGTCCTAGAGGATGTTACCTCCCTCATGCTTCCACATTGTGCTGGCACCAACATGATAAGGCAGGCTCCTCCTAGTGTTCTATACATGGAGTCATGAAGCCCTGGGTCAGAAGAGCCCCCTAAGGTGAGGTGCTGTCAGGCTAACCCTGAGCCCTGTGCTTGCCAGAACTCAATACCCCTAGGCAAAAAGGGAGGTTGAGAAATTGGGAAGTGGGGATAAAGGCCTCAGACTGTAAGCATCTAAAAAGCCTGACAGGAGACAGTTGTTAGAGAGGTCTCTCTATTGCAATAGTTACTCTCTCTTCTTACAATTATCATTTTGAATAAAGTCTCTCCCTGTTCCTACTACTAGTACTACTACTGGTAATAATAAAAGACTGACAGCAACTGAACTATTTTCCTACTAATTTTTCTTTCTCATTTCAACTTAAAATTTATTATAAATTTGTTTTACATTGTAGTTTCTGCTATGACTCTAGTTATGACCCTCCTTTTATATTTTCAGCATTGATTTTTTTTCTCTTTTTTACCCTGGTCAATATTCTCAGTCTTAACTACTGTTCATGTTTTCAAAAAGAATCAATTTAGTTTTGTTGCTTCTCCCTCTGTTGTATATTTATTTTCTATTTCACAAACTTCTGATTTTATATTTAGTATCTTCTTACATCAACTTTATTTGTATATTATAATGTCCTAAATTCTAGTTTCTTATGATACATTTTTAGATCACTAACTCTCAATGTCTATGAACAGTTTAACTCTTTCATTCTCTTTCACTGTGTTGCCTTTACTGCATATCTGATGAGTTCTGGTTTTCAGTATTTAATGTTACTTTTAGTTCTAAGCATTTCCTCCAGATTGTCATTTCCAGTAGCAAAAGTTAATGTAATGTCACAATATCTCATTTGATCAGGATCTAATATCTTCATATCCCACAAAGAAAAATAACCTTGGCTCTTATCTCTCAGAAACAAACATTTGGACCACTCCACTAGGTAATAGTAACAACAACAACAAATTAATAAATAAATAAAACAATCTGACCAGGCGAGGTACCACTGTGGAGGTTAAAAAGATGCCCATTGGAGTAAGACACACTTGGGATTGAGCCTGGTACAGGCTAAGAGGAAGAACATCCAAGATGACCTGCCAGTCTTCAAAGTGCCTGTGGTCTCTTGCTACCCTCTAGTGTCATGATGCAGAAGTGCAGGCCTGGAAAAGAATGACTCCATCCAAGGAAGGCTCCAAAAAGCAAAGCTTGGGTGTCAATACTACTTGAGACACCTTCATGGAAACGGTGATGAATAGGGCAGTTTGTGTCCTGAAGAATTCAGAGTAGGGAGGGGTATAAGACAAATGCACAGATGACTCTACCAACAACTGCCAGCATTTACTGAGTGTTGTTGGCCATAGGTCAGACCCAATGTCTTTACAAGCATGATCTCATCTCCTCATCACAACAACACTATGATGTATGTCTGATTATCTTCCACCTTAGAGACAAGGAGACTGAGATTCAGAGAGGACAAGTCACATACCCAAAGTAGTCAGCAAGTCACTGAGAGTCAAACTCAGATATATGTGAATCCAGAGCCCATTCCCATGCAAATGCTCCAGGGAATCAGTGATAGGAAATCACACAGAGGCTTAGTGGATTCTCAGAGCACCTTCTTAGGGGAGATTCCATATGATCTAGGCTTTGAAGAATGAGTACCAAGAGATGGATACCAAAAGGGGATGGAGGAGGGCTCCAGAAGGAACTCAGTGGAGGAGAGGGAGGGAGAAACACTGTGAGTGTGAAGGGATTAAGAGGTTCCATTTAGCTGGAGTGTGGGAAGCAGAGAGAAAAAAAATGAAAGGGCTGGTTGGCTTGATACTATGTTCTTTGTTCTTCCTACTGTGTTCTTTCTTGAATCTCCTGCTGTAGGCATGGAATGGCTGAAAACGAAATAAGAAGTGTGAACCCAACCCACATGGTAAGACAGAACCCAGCAGCACTGTGTGGCCCTTACTGAACTCTGGAGCACCCCGAAGCAACCAAAACTCTGAGAAGCTAAAAAAGGAGGCCCGGATGAAGACCAGGTTAACAAGTACGGTAGGGCTAATCTGAGATGATTAACAGGAAGGGCAGTGAGAGAAGTTTCCTTGAGCAAGAGGTCACTTGCTATAGTGACAGCCTTCTCAAATAGGAGTCAGTGGTCTAATAGGGCAGAATGTGGGGCGCCTGGGTGGCTCAGTCGGTTGGGTGTCCAACTTCAGCTCAGGTCATGATCTCACAGTCCATGAGTTCGAGCCCCACATCGGGCTCTGTGCTGACAGCTCAGAGCCTGGAGCCTTCTTCAGATTCTTCCTCTCTCTTTGCCCCTCCCCTGCTCATACTCTGTCTCTCTCTGTCTCAAAAATAAATAAAAACATTTTAAAAAATTAAAAAAAAATAACAGGGCCAAATGTGCTCAGATGGATAAACAAACTTTTAAAATCAAGACACTTTCCCAGAAGAGTCATGATGTACAGAGACCTACCCTTAGTATCAATAAATGTATCACTGCTCCCCTACTGAAACTTGGTAGAAACCAAGGAGCTGTGAAGCTTCACAGCTAAGTTTAAAATTAAAAAAATTAGAATAAAAAATATGCTTTCTGGGTTCTGATACGGATCCAAGATAAGAGAAGGATAGGAACCTTGACTTATGCTTTGGCTCAGCCACTTTCCAACAGCAGTCAGAGTGGCCTTTTTCATGTAAAACTCAGATCAATTCACTACCAGCTCAGACTCTTCCAGAATCCCATACTCTATAGAACATGGTCTCTGCCCAGTACCCTGAACTCACTTGTTCTTCATCTAATATGCTCTAGTCAGATGATGCTCATTGAACACATCAAAACCATCCCCATCTCAGAGCCTTTGCACTTGCTCTTGGTCTGCCTCTATCCACAGACTTTTGCATGACCATCTTGCCATGACTGAGCCCAGCTCCAATGTCCCTGCTTCACATAGGCCTTCCTTAAACACTCTGACTAAACATCACCATGTTGTAGTTTTTCATAGCCCTCATGCCTTACCTGAAATGATGTTATTCACTTATTGTTTCTTGGTTGTGTATGTGCTTATCATCTATCTTCCACTCCTGCCCCCACACACCCCAGATGTCAGCCCTGAGGAAGAAGAGCCTGTGTGAGCTTTGCTATGCCCTGTTTGCTCTGTGTTCAGGAAGTGGTCAGTGCAAAGTAGGCACTCAATAAGTAGTATTTGCTGCTGCAAGCACACTGACTCTCTGTAAAAAGAGTTTTTCCAGGTATGGGGTGTTCTTGATGATTCCTGCCCTCCCCACCTAATTAGGTCTCACAAAAACCCTTGAGGTGTAGCAAGAAGGGACCCCCATCACACAGTTTATGAGTCTGGAAACTGGTCAGTGCATCAGACCAATTTCTGGACAGATGCCCAATTCTCAGTCTTCTTTGGGCTTTTGTGAGAATGTTGGTAGCATGATGGAATGGTTTTCCATGGAGTTAGGTGGAAGTGGAGGAAACAGGTGGGAGGAGAAGACTTCTCTGAGCCAGAGTGATGAATAAAGTTCTCTCTCAAATCAGGGAACTTCTGGGGGACAAGGGAGGGCATCCTTGACCTGCACTCACCATGAGTTCATTGAGAAGACAATACTGAGCAGGACCTCCCTCCTGTAGGAGGCCTTTAGCGATGCTTCATGGCTGGTTCATGTCCTTCCCTACTTCTACAACAGCCTCCAAGTAACCCCACCAAAGCACTTACTAGGTACTGTTGAAATAATTTATTCAGTCTGTTTTCTGCTGTAGTTCTGCTGACTTGTGGAGCAGACAAAATGTCTTGTTTATCTCTCAGTGCTACTTCCATGACTAGAACATAATAAATGCTCACTAAATGTTGAATGCGTATATTTTTTTAGGCTTGCCTGAGTTCTCTGTCTCTACACCACACCTTCCCTACAATTCTGAGGCGGTCTTACCAGGCAAAGAGCCACTCAATGTCATTGGCATCCAAGACCACACCCCTACATAGACCCATGTTTCAGAGCAGCCTCACAACAAAAGGAGGAGCCCAGAGAGGCAAATCTGGAACTTGCATCATGTAGATACCATTCTATTTATACCCTTCCTTAATTGGGAATACAGATGTATCTGTAAACACAGAAGTTCTTTACACACCTAAGTCGGCAAGTATGCATGTGTGTGTGTGTGCGTGTGTGTGTGTGTGTGTGTGTGTGTGTGTGCATATGTCCCTTTTGGGATATGGGGTGAAGAAGCTGTTACCTACATGACTGTCTCTCTCAGCTCAACCTCCCATAACCTTCTTTTCAAACCATTCATTCAATATACATTTATTGTATTTAGCCCCACATTCATTTGAGCTTGTGATTAGGGAGCCTTGGAAAGTTGATATCTGGTTGCTTTGTTCCTTAAGACTGCTGTTTACTCTTCTCCAAAACAACAACTCCCTCAACCCCTGCTTTCATCCGTGGAACAACATGACTTCAGTCCCTGGAATATTTACTGGGATCTTGTAAGGAGCCTGACTCTGTGCTAATTTGGGGGAGAACATTTGTGGGTCTGTCCTCAAGCATTTAACACTATTGAAGTTAACAAATTGTATGGCCAAATATCTCAATAACCAATAGGAACATTCTATATATCCTAGTACATGTGGGAAAGACTGTGGATGTGAGAAATAATGTCTATCTTTAGACAGGACACATTTCTTGGGCATGAGAAAGGCTTTATGAAGAAGATACCATTTGAATTGTATATTTCAAGGGTATTTGTTTTCTACTCTATTAGAACCTCAAAATATTAGACATTATTCATTTAAAATGGAGGTAGCTAACTTCTCATTACGTATTCACCCTTTCCCTCTTGGGATGTCTAAGTTTCATTTCCAAGAGCACTAACTTGTTTCTTAACAAGTTAGCTTTGGCCTCCAGGCTAGACAGTACTTCTCTTCTCTCTGTCACTACAGGTCTGGACTCAGTGTCTCTGGGAGACTGTCATCACATCCTTATTGTAGCCTCTAGAGTTTCTACCACCTATCTCCTTCTGCAGCCTGGACAAGTCTTCCATTGCTGTCAAGGCCTTCTTATTAACATCCATGAGGTCCTTGGCCAATGCCAGCCCTACCATCTAGCCCTGCTGCTGCTCCTTCTGGACCCACATGGTGATGGGGAAATGCATAGGTGCAACACTGGCCACCACACCCATTCCCCCCTACTTGCAGCAATTCTATTTTCCTCTCTTGAGCAGAGTCTTTGGGCCTTGTCCTCCCTCAGAGAGTCTTATTTATCTGTCCACAATCCTATTATCAATAGAAACCTAGGATTCTATATGTGCATAAAATTTGAGCTCCCCTTTTGTGCATTTCATTTTTTTTCCAGTTGCTAGACTCTAAGCAACTTGAGGATAGTATCTTTTTATACTCCTTCCATTTTCAATGGTACCCAACTCCTTCTTAACTACACAGTAGGTCCTTAGCAAACAACTAGGGATGCATTTTATTTATATGTACTTCCCCCAGTGCCTAGCAAAGGACACTGAACACAAAGAGAGTCCCTGCAGAGTAGTGGGGAACAACTAAAGGTGCATACGTGTGTGTGTGTGTGTGTGTGTGTGTGTGTGTAGCACAAGAAATAGAGAGATGCACCCTTAAAGAGCCTTGATATGACTCAGAATTCCAGACAGTTTCTGATATCTCTACCGGGAAACAAACATGATACCTGCTTGTCTGGGTTCCACACACCCACTTACCAGCACTATCCCAGCTGAAGATTATGCATGGAAAAGGAGGAGGAGGCAGGGAAAGAATCCTTCACTGCCTCTGTCTACCCAGCCTCTGCTTTACTGCTAAGAACAGAAGGAAGTTACTCAGGAAAGAGCCAGGAGTAGTGGGACCTGCGGCTCTTGGGATCCACACTTGGTATCTGTTCTACACTTTGCAACATTGCTATGTCTCATGAGCATTAATGGTGCAAGACTATGCCCCAGCCTTTTTGACTGATTATTTTCTGCCTAAATTGAAGTATATTTCAAGCTTATTATTTAATGCATTTCTCCTTAATCTTAAGAACCAGGGAGTAACTTATATTTTAACATTGTAAAAATACATTTTACACAGATAAACAGTCATATATTAATAGACTTCCATATATCTGTAGCTAAAATGTTTTAGCTACAGATTTATGTATCATATCAAAAAGTTACCTCAGAAAGCAAGTAAATTCTTAAGATCAATAGAAAAATACCAAGGAAAATTTCCATTAACACTGAGAGCAAAATTTCTTTAAATTACATTTATTATGACATATGTAGGTACAGATAGATGATAGGTAGATAGATAGAGATGGATGATACCACACAGATAGAAATTGCGTCCTTCAAAAAACAAATATTTCCTTCCTTTCTAAAATTGCATAGAATCTCTACCAACATCCACAGGCTCAGTGTACACACTCATTTCTCCTTCCCTCTCTTCCTCTCTGCTGTGGTCAGTTCGTTAATATAGAGATAAACTTAGCCTCTGTTTTCTTTAGTTCAGTTTCAGTTTCTCTCATTTGCCCATTTCTCTGATCCTGAACAATACGGAAACAGAAACAGTCTGGAGGAACAAGATGGTTTATAACCATAATTCTCTTTAGTCTTCATCAACCTAGAGAAAGCACTGTGGCCTCCTAAATGCTACTGAAGGACAGCAGTCTTCAGCTCTAGGGTCCTCTGACAATTCGGAGAATGTGCAAGCAGGTGTTGCATTCTATGGATCTGAGTGTTCCAGAACAGTGGATGTCCTTCCTCCCCATCCATGGGACCTTAACAGAATGTCTTCTTTCTTGGAAAGGGGATGTATCACAAGTACTTTTAAAATTAGATGTGATAACTGATTGATATCTCTAAAGCCAGGGTGAAGTGTGCTGCACTTCTTGGTGGAGGAAAGATTCATCTTGTCTGCCTCTTATCCTTGCCCCTACCCCTGCAAACACACAGATGTGAGCCTCTGGCTCCAGCTTAAAGTTGCCTGATGAACTTCAGAGAAGATTGGCTGAAGGTTTAGTTGTCTCTAAAGAGAATCAGGAGAGGAGCAGGACCAGACTTCATGACAAATGTCCTTTCCCTTGAGTGACAAGAGATAAAACCACAGATCCAGGGGTTCTGTTGGGAGACTTTGGTTTCCCCAGAGGCCCTCCTCAAGTTTTCTACATCTGCCTCTAACCCACTTAAAATTAAGAATCCTTTTTGTCTGTATTCCAGGGTGAGGGGAACCATCCATAACAAAAAATGGAACAAACTATAGCCACCCAGAGGGAAGAAGGTGTGAGAAAATGGGGAGTTCATTCAGCTCCATCCACCATTCTATGTGTTTGATCATTTCTCTGACTTACCCAGTAGACAGAAAGGGGCAGATGAGTGTTGGGGATTCCTGCCAGAAAGATCATGTGAGCAAAAATTTTGCAATGAGAAACAGCACGTTGTCTGCCAGAAACTACGTGAAGGTTTTTCCTATTGGGACAGAAGCATGACCCAAGGAGTGGTGAGATAAACCTGAAGAGGTGTGCAGGCTATGTTGCATCAGAATTTAGATTCGGCCCTGTAGATAGAGGCAATGAGGAACCTATGAGGGCTTCTATGTAGGAAAATGACACAGGTTCGTTACATTTAAAATGTGTTTATTTAAAAATTATTTATTTGGATACAATTTCAGAGTTACAGAAAAGTGTCAAAAACAACACAAAGAATTTCTGGATACCTTCCACACAGGTTCACTGAGATTCCCGAATGTTGATCTCTTTTCCACCCCCTGTTTGTGTATGCATGTGTATGTATTTATATGGAGAGATATACAGACATGTATGTATGTTCAGAAAGAAGATATATATATGTATATATAGAGAGATATGTGTATCAATATTCATATTTTGATATATGTATATAAAGCTGGTATACATATAGATACACATGCATATGTTATATGTATATAGATATATATCTATCTATATAAGTGTATATCTGTATCTATCATCTATCTATCTATCTATCTATGTTTTGTTTTCTACTGATGTGGTAATCTTTGTTCCAAAATACTTCAGTGTATATTTCCCAAAGACAAGAAATTCTTTTACATTTGCCTTTCAGGACGATCATTTTGGTCTTCTGTGTAGAACACAGTTTGCATTAGAGACGCTGAAGACAGGGAAATGGGTTAGGGGATATCTTTGGCAATCAGGAAAGATCTGACCAGGGAGGGGCTTCTTAAAATCATCTACACTGTGTGTGGCATACACTACATATCTAGATGGTAGATCAGTGGGACTTGATGAGTGGTGGGATGTGGCCAGAGGTGGTGCCAGGTTTCTGGTCAGGTCTTCTGGGTGTATGGTAGGGGTCCTTGGTGATCCTGTTTACCGAAATGAAGAGTGAGCAGGGGGCACAATGAGAAGTTCAGTTCTGGAACTGGTGTTGAGACCAATGAGACCAGATGGAGATATCGAGGAGGCGACTGGATGTCCCATGGATCTGAAGCACTACGTAGAAGCCTGGTCTGGAAATACAGATTTCCCAAGTCATTACTGTAAAGGTGGTAATTAGAAGCACAGGAATGAGTAATGCCACCAAGCGAGACCAGGAACCTAGAGGCAGATTCCTGTGGATCCTCAAAATTTCAGGGCCCTCATTCCACATCTTGGGACCACAAAGAGCAAAGTTAAGTTCAGTTCCCTGGGACAGCAAAGCATCCCTATCATCACAATGAAAGCATTGCTTCTGGGCATGGAAATGTCTGGTGGATAAAAGCCAGCATGGAGACCTTGGAAATGAATTACTTGTCACAACTAAGGGGTTTCCTCAGAGTCAGGAAGAAGAGGTGGTTTGAAGAGGTTAATCCCCTCCAATCTGAGAGGCTGGATGAAGGCAAGAGAGAATGAATTCCATCTCAGTGAGGTCACAGTGCAGGCCACAGCATGTCTCCTGATGACCAGGGCAGGCCAGAGCTTTGCACAGTATCCTGGAGAGTCTGGGAAAAGACAGTGTGAATGCCACACAAGCCTGGTCCTGTCATCATTACAAAGGCCTGGTTGTAAGGGGGGTGTAAGGCAGGGAGCAGATAGGAGAGGAGGGGAATTTCTTGCTGACATTTTGACACTGGCCAAAGTCCTGTTTCATTTGTTTGTTTGGTTTTGGTTGTTATATTTTATTTTGTTTTGTTTGATTTGGCTTGGGATTTGGTCAGAAACCCAGTGTTCAAGTCCTCTCTCAGGCATCTTATAAAATGTGACCTCAAGTAAGTCACTTCCTTTGTCTACCTCACTTTTTCCATTTTTTTAGTGATAAACTGGATGGACCACGTTTCATGGTACCCAGGAGTTTGAAGTTCACTAAAACTAAAGTTATTTTTTTTTTAATGACAAAATCGACACAGAGGGCCAACTTTTTACTTTTCCAAGTAAGGGCAAAGGCTCTTTATAATTACTATAATTTGAACAAATAAAGCTAACTTTAAAATAGGTGGTTTTGAACCCAGTGAAGAAATGGGCAGAAAACATGAATAGACACTTCTCTAAAGAAGACATCCGGATGGCCAACAGGCACATGAAAAGATGTTCAGCGTCGCTCCTTATCAGGGAAATACAAATCAAAACCACACTCAGGTATCACCTCACGCCAGTCAGAGTGGCCAAAATGAACAAATCAGGAGACTATAGATGCTGGAGAGGATGTGGAGAAACGGGAACCCTCTTGCACTGTTGGTGGGAATGCAAATTGGTGCAGCCGCTCTGGAAAGCAGTGTGGAGGTTCCTCAGAAAATTAAAAATAGACCTACCCTATGACCCAGCAATAGCACTGCTAGGAATTTATCCAAGGGATACAGGAGCACTGATGCATAGGGCCACTTGTACCCCAATGTTCATAGCAGCACTCTCAACAATAGCCAAATTATGGAAAGAGCCTAAATGTCCATCAACTGATGAATGGATAAAGAAATTGTGGTTTATATACACAATGGAATATTACATGGCAATGAGAAAAAATGAAATATGGCCTTTTGTAGCAACGTGGATGGAACTGGAGAGTGTGATGCTAAGTGAAATAAGCCATACAGAGAAAGACAGATACCATATGGTCTCACTCTTATGTGGATCCTGAGAAACTTAACAGGAACCCATGGGGGAGGGGAAGGAAAAAAAAAAAAAGAGGTTAGAATGGGAGAGAGCCAAAGCATAAGAGACTGTTAAAAACTGAGAACAAACTGAGGGTTGATGGGGGGTGGGAGGGAGGAGAGGGTGGGTGATGGGTATTGAGGAGGGCACCTTTTGGGATGAGCACTGGGTGTTGTATGGAAACCAATTTGTCAATAAATTTCAGAAAAAAAAAATAAAAAAAAAAAAAATGTGGACTACAGAGAAAAAAAAATAAAATAAAATAGGTGGTTTTGGAAAGTGCATAGTCTCAAGAGAGCAAACAGAAAACAAGACCTTCCAAAGCAATGGAGCTCCGCAGTCTTACACCACACTCTGCAAAGTGTGCTAAGGCTCTGGCACTCCTTGGTGGCCTGCTGAGAGTGTTAGCGCTGGCACTGTCCTTGGACCAAGAATCGGGAATATTTTGTGTGATGGGCTTGTGCAACAGGCTCCTTCCAGCTCCAGCCTCTCAGTCTGGAATGCTTCCTGCCCCCTGACCCAGTCCTGCTACCAGGAAGGAGGGTTGCACCCCAGGGACCTAGAGCTTCCTTGTCTGAGCTTCCCGTGGTTCCTGCAGGCCCAGCAGATGGAATCTCCCTCCTTCCTGGTGTTCACAAGCGTGTACCACAGTTTTGCACAGCTGTGTGCGTGTAGTGCATGGTCAGTTAGCTCCTCCATGTCCTTCAGGCACAGATGCATGTATGAAGTGCACTCTGGTCTTCTTTGCCCTGCTCCCAGCCCCATTTCTATCTCTTAGGGTCACAGTGTTTGATTTGAGTTCTCCCCTGTCTCCCTCCATTCCCTCAGCCCTGCAGTCCTCCGTATTCAGGTCAGGTCTTTATCCTTGCTTCTCTACCAACTGGCCCCCTGGCTCTGTCATCCCCACGCCAGGCCCTACTCTCACCTCCTGCCAACCTAGGCTTTCAGACATGTCCGCCCTCTGGCTCCCCGTTCCCTATGGGAAAGTCATAACATGTTTATGTTTGGAAAGGGCTCTGGGGATTATCATATTTCACCAAATAGAAAATCTGAGCCCCAGAGAGGAGAAGCCACTTGTCCAAACACACACAGCTTATTACTGTCAGAACCAGAAGTATACCAAGGCCTTCTCAACATAAGCCAATGCCTTTCTACCTCCCTATGCTAGTCAATAGAATTTTTTTTTAAATGTATAGTATGTGTCACATCTGACCATTAAGAACCAGAGCCCAGGCCTCACTGCACTTTCCACCCTGAAATCCCTGCTGTCCTGGTGAGTCTTCCCTCCATAGGCCTGGCTGCTGCTCATCTGCTCTGGCCACCCACTCCAGGCAGGTCACTTTCTTTACCCCAATACCACATAACGTCTCCCGTTTAGTCGGTCCATATCTCCTTGCCTCTAATGTCCTTGTTCATTTCACATAAATTTATATAGCTCTAAATCTGAACCAGAAGCTTGGCTAGGTACCAGGGTACAAATATTAAGTCAGTGTTTGTGCCCAGAAGGAGCCTACCATCTTGGAGCTGCTCATGTCTTCCCTGATGCTTGGCTGTCAACAGCGGTCCAGCCTATAGGGGTGATGGCGACTCAGCAATTCTGTGCCACCCTTATTCCTTATCATCCCTCGGTTCTTGACTCATGTGGCCTACCTCCCTGCTCCAGTTCCTCTGTCACACTGAGCTGGCCTTATCTCCCCAAGAAGATCAAACCCTCCTTGAGGGTTGGGCCTATGGTCCCACAGTCCCCGGCCCCCAGAATACTGGGCATGGTGTCTGCTTCCTGCACACTTGATGACTGACTGGATCATCCAGTCATCCCCTTGCCCTTCTACCAAGCTAGTTCCTGGTTCTTCTCAAGCTAAATGTGCTAACAGGTGCCCATCACTAGAAACTGAGCAAATGAGTGTCTTTTTGTAAGCCAGGGACATCCTGGAAGTTTCCCCACTCACTTCCTTCCCCCCGTATACACCTCTCATCCCCATCCCTCCCAGCATGTGCATGTTCATGCACGTAAAATGAGGATGAGATGAACACCAAGGACAACCTAACGGGGCAGAAATGTCTAAAGTCATTCGAAGCCTTAGAGGATGGGAGCCATACAAAGAAAGCAGGGTTCATCGGTCTGCTAGATACAGACTAATGGTAGGTAGTATGTACACATGATTTGGAAATTAGTAGGAACGCACCAGCTTCTATCACATCAACTTTACTGAGAACTGGACTTATAGGCCCATAAGCACTTAGAGATAGAGTGTGGGAGAGACCAACATGTGTGTGTGTGTGTGAGAGAGAGAGGGGGAGAGAAAAAGGACTAGAGAGAGAGAGACAGGCAGACAGAAAGCGATGCTCATGAAAGCTAGTGAATAATGGCATTCCACATGCCCAGAATAAGCATTAGTTTTATTGGTGGCTTCTAGATTATCCATTCCTTTTCTGTCTTCTGGTGGTAGAAGCAATATTGTGTAATACATTCTTGAGGTAGTTGTCTGGTGTGGTCAGGACCCTTGCAAGAAAAGACTGACAGAATTTAACACCCAAAACTCATGAATTAGCTGATGTTCATACTTTCCCTAGCTACACAGACATCACTCAGTGACATTTGGATTTTAGTTCTTCAGCTAATCTAAGTCAAGCAATCGAAAAATCTTGTAGCTATTGTGGAAAACATTGTGGAGTCTCCACAAAAAAGTAAAAATAAAAATATGATCCAGCAATTCCACGACTGGGTATTTACCCAAAGAAAATAAAAGCATTATTTTGAAAAGATATGTGCATTCCTATGTTTATTGCAGCACTATTCACACTAACCAACATATGGAACAAACCTAAAAGTCTTTGGCAGATGAACAAATAAAGAAAATGTGGTGTGTGTATGTGTATATAAGAATATTTTATTGCTAACTAATAGAATATCATACAGCCATAAAAAGGATGAGCAGAGCCTGGGTGGCTCTCAGTCAGTTAAGTGTCTGACTCTTGATATTGGCTCAGGTCCTAATCTTGCTGTCGTGAGATCAGGGTTGGGCTGTGCACTGAACATGGAGCCTGCTTGGGATTCACTCTCTCCTTCTCTCTTTGCCCTTCCCTTGCTCTCTCCCTCTCTCTCTCTCTCTCATAATAAATAAATAAACTTTAGAAAAAATAAAAGATGAGATCTTGCCATTTGCAACAACATAGATGGTCCTACAGGGTAATATCCTAAGTGAAATAAAACAGGAAAAAAAGACAAATACTATATATTATTTCACTCATGTGGAATTTAAGAAACAAAACAAATGAAAAAAACAAACAAACAGAAAAGGCAGAAACATGTCCATAAATACAGAGAACAAACCAGAAGGAAGAGAGTGGGGTGGGGGATAGGCAAAATGGGTGGAGGGCAATGGGAGGTACAGGCTTCTAGTTACTGCCTGAGTAAATCACAAGGATGAAAAGCACAGCATAGGGAATACAGTCAATGGCATTGTAATAGCATGGTATGGTGACAGATAGTAGCTACACTTGTGGTGAGCATAGCTTAACATATAGATTTGTTGAATGTTTTACACCTGAAACTAATGTAACATTGTATGTCAGCTATACAGCAATTAAAAAGAAAAGATCTATAAACATTGGAAAGAGGAGGAGGAGAAGAGGACTTGCACTTTTATTTCCTTTCCCATGTACACAGGCCCAATACACAGAGGTAGATCTGCCACACAGGAAACCCATGCCCCACTGCCTTAGGGAACAGTGAGGGACTGGCTCCTCCTTCCTCACCACTGGCCCAGCACAGTGCCCAGCACCCCATGGAGGTGTACTTCATCTTGATGAATAAATAGCCATCCCAGGATAACTTCCCCACATGGCCTTTCTTCTCTGCTATTAGGGACCTGAGCTGAAATCCCTTTCCAAGACTCTCTAGGGTTGCTTCCATCAGAGTGACACCAGGCCAAAGGATTTCTCCCCCTGGACTCCTCTCAGTTTCTCTCACTTGTTCTGTGCCCACCCTGCCAGGACCATGTTTTGGAGAGAGACCATCAATTTCCAAGCCTTGTGTCTTTAGTGTTACAGTCTGACTTCCCAAGATCTTAGGATAGTCTAAGTTTTTCAGTAGAGCTACAGCTAAACTCTGTGTTGAGATTTGAACACACTACCCTCACCACCAGCGTGCCAACTTCCATTTCTTTCAGCCAAGGTCTTAGGATGCTGGCTGGCAAGTGCCACTACTTGCCCTCAAATTTTGCAATTACATATTCCATGCTTCCAAGAGTGTGTCTTGCCTAGTATTTCAGAGCCCAACTCTGGAGCACCCAACAATTGTGGAATGCTCATTCTGTGCCAAATACTTGTACTTTATGTATGCTGTGCAGTTTAAGCCATTTAACAAGCAGGTTGGTGTGGTTATCTCCCTTAGATGAGGAAACTGAAGCTCAAAGACATTAAGTGCCCAATGTCACCCACCGGTAAAGATCAGGACATTTGTTGGGGTTGTTTCAAAGATATTCCATCCTCAAGTATGGAGGGCATCAAGGTCTGTGCCCTATATCATCCTTCTCTGTCTTGGGATCTCTAACAGGAGTAGGGAGGAAGAATTGGGATGGGGCCCTGGCAGCTCAGAATCTGAGACCAGCCTAGGTGACTCCTCTAGAAGCTCAGTCTAAGTCAATGCTTGGCTTCCCCACCCCCTCCACCTTATGATAATCACTTCCTTGGGAATCCCAGAGTCTGGGTGACTTATACATATATATGTAAAAAGATGAGACATAAGTACTGTCTAATGTAACCACCTGGTTCCCCTGAATGGAGCCTAATGTTTTTTTCAATAGAAGGCAGGACAGAGGACTATAGGCCTCATTTATTGCCTAAATAATAATAAACACAAAACCAAAGCCGCTTGCCCTATCTTTCCACCAGTTCAAGCTGAATGTGGCTCTGAGCCCAGGTTAAGTCAAAGTCATGCATTTGCTGAGTGTAATGGGCTTCCCAGAGAGCCATTCACCTCCTCAGTTGTTGAATTGCCCTGAAGACAATGCTGTCTGCATACCCCACCCAGGCCACCCCCTCCTCTCTGCCAAACAGAACTTCCCGGAACCCTGCCCTCACACCCCCATAACCAGTATTGTCCTGAATGTCTGCTTAGGACCCTCCCAGATGCCAAGGTTCTAAGTCAAAAGTCACGAGTGGGTTTGGAAATCCAAGGCAGCCAGCCTTGTAAAGTGACAAGGAGGTGGGGCGGAGGCCAGAGTAAAGGCACCATCACCCCAAGTCCTGCCATGCCACGAGAGAGGCTGACAGCCCTGGAGGGGTGAGTAAAACCTGAAATTTGAGGAAGGGACTAATTAGGACCAATCCTAAGCCATCTCATGGCCTCGGGCAGGGATGTGAGATGTATAAAAGGTGGGAAGGCTCAGGGCAGCCCAAACCCTTTGGCATCTCCACACTCCAGCCTCTTGGCAAAGAGAACTTGGGTAAGTCTGGCAAAGCGGTGCCTCTGCTCGCAGCCTTGCTCCATGTGGTCCCAACCTGGCTGGGAGCTGGGCTGGAGCTCTGGGTGGTTGGCCGGGAAGACCTCATTTAGCATCTCTCTTTTCTGTATTATTGGGGACCAACCTGTAGCAGTCTGCAAGCCATCCAGCCAAGGGGTGTGGGGACTGGGCTGGGATGGGAGAAGAAAGCCTCAGGCCGGTGCCTTGAGGATCCTGCTGGTTGTATTACGGGTGTTGGGTCTTGCCAGGTGTTGAAAGGGGGTTAGTAGAAGGAGCGGGTGTGCCAGCTATGAGACATAGCAGCTGGCAGAGTTGCCTTTTATGGAAAAGGTAACTATAGGGTGGGAGAGAAGAAGGCTGCATTGGGGACAGGGGTGCAGAGACCCCGAGGAGCACAGAACAGCAGGGACAGGATGATGTGGCACAGGGGCAAGGTCCTGTCCGGGAATTGAGGACCACTGTTACACCCACTTGTGCTGTGTGACTGGAGACTAATTACTTCCCTCTCTGTGGTCCATTTTCTTCAACTGTAGTTAAGAGTCAAGCTAAAAGATACATTTTGTCTCTAGATTCCTCTTTTCTATAATTCTCTTAGAGAAAAGAGTTGCTTTTAGAAATTTATTTAATAAATCAAAATCCTTATGCTGTGTTCATCATGTGCCAGGTACTCTGTGTGGTTGCAGGTGTGCACACACACATGTACATGTATGTATGCATGCATGTTTATATGTATGTATTTTATGTACTCATTTAATCTCGACAACCCTAAGAGATGTGAGTACAGAGAGGCTAAGTAACTTGCTCAAAGTCACACAGCAGGTTAATGATTAGCCAGGACTCTGATCCCAGGCAATCCTGTTGAACATTCCATAGTTTTGCCATAAAAGTATATTCTTTTTGTTCTTGCCCTCCATGTCTTTCCTTCTCCCTCTTTCCCTTCTCCCTTTTTCTCCTGTTCCTTTCCTACCTCCTTCCTTCCATGTTTCTCTGTCTCAGAAAGAATTCAAATGACTTACAAACTTTTAGCCACAACTTATTCTCACACACACATTTACACACACACACCTTAAGTGATGAAGCCACCAAGGCAAAGTAGAAGCAGAGCAGGATGTGAATGTAGCAGAAGGTGCCCCCCCAACCCAGCGTGGGGCCCAGAGTATCTCTGTGGTGAGGGTGCTCCTCACTTCTGTGTTTTTCTGTTTCCAGTTGTGCATCAACCCAGAATGTCTCAGCAAAAGCAGAAGCAGTGTGCTCCCCCCCAGCAATGCTGCCCTCCACCCCAGCAGTGTGCTCCCCCACCCCAGCAGTGTGCTCCCCCACCCCAGCAGTGTGCTCCCCCACCCCAGCAGTGCTGTCCTCCACCTCAGCAAACCAAGCAGCCTTGTCAGCCTCCACCCAAGTGCAAGGAGTCTTATGCGCCCAAGTGCCAACAGAAATGCCCACCCCCTCAGCAGTGCCAGAAGTCCAAGCAGAAGTAAGACCCCAGCATGTAACCAGAGGCGGAACCTCCAGGGAAAACAGCAGCATGAAGTTCACTGCCCCTTTCTCAGACAGCCAGCTGTCAGCCCCACTCACCCCCAGCTTCTGGCCTCAAGCACCAGGAGTGTGGCTTCTTCAATCTCCACCTCTTATTAATTATCAGCTGCAATTTCCACCTCAGACAAGGATCTGGTTCTGAACTGTGTAACCATCCCTACTGACTTGTATTTATATCACCGTCTGCTTCTCGGATCACCGTCTGCTTCTCGGAAGCTTGGGCAGCAGGCCAGACACCTTTCTTACCACCTCCCTCTTTCACTCCTGTTTTCCAAACAATTAAACATAGTTCCTCTGGCACAAATGTTTCAGTCTGATTCTTTTGTTGTTGAACAGTGTTACATCCTGCAGGTTTTGTACCCTGCCCTTGCTGCAGAGCCCTAGGGAGTTGGGCATGTGGGTGAAGGCAGAGCAGCAGGCATGGTATGGATGTACTTGTAAGCGGTGGGGCATTTCCAGTGGTCCTGCCAAGATAAGGATTTGAGGTGAGCACTTCTGCAGGATGGAGACACACCCCACACCCAGGGAAATCGAAAGCACAGCTGGAACCAGGGGGAGATGATTCCCAACTGGAGAACATGTGTGAGGAAAAAGCATCCTTGGCAGAAGAGAAAGAGCAAGGGAACCCCCCGCCCCCCATCAGCTAAGAGCTACCTAGCAGAGGAGAAGGACTGAGGCAGATAAATTATATTTCAGAGAATACACTCCAAGGGCTTCCAGGTCCAAAGGAATTGAGAATAAGGCCTGAAACTTCTCCCATAAATAAAAGAGAAGACCAAATTTTCTCCAAGCTAACCAAATGTGCCATTGGGAAAAATCTATGCAACCACACTGTATACTCAACACACTATATCCATTGTCAACATGTGATTAAAATCAGAGCCCCCAGTTGTTCCTCAGTTGGGGATTCCCCTGAGCTATTTCCCCCTACTGCCCTCCTACTTTTGATTCTTCACATTATCTGATTGTGGTAACCAGATAATTCAGACCTACAAGGAATCCAAACTGCTAGTTCCTATTGTTTCCACTACCTCCTCTATCCCTTTCCACAAAACCCCGCTCCTATAAAATGGTCCACAGATTAGAGTCTTTGAACCTCCTTTCCTATACCTGTCTCTCTTTCATGTCTCTGGGCTCCAGGGCAGTCACTAAGAGCCAGCAGAAATACCCAAAAGAAGGCAGAGAGGAAACTATCATGAATTGAAAGTCTGGATTATCCCCAACATACATTACAGACCCTGGAGAACACAGAGTTAGCTCCAAACCAAAGCTCTGAGACTTGCTTGCCTGCATGGCTGGGCTGCTTCTCGTCCCTGAGACTCCTTCTGCACCTTTCAGTGGTCTCTCCTCCATTCATCCACTCACCTATTTATCCATCTTTCCCCCCCTACCCTACCAACCCATCAGCACATTAGTAAGCACCTCCCTCCTATTTGTGCAGAACATGAGAGGTGCTATAAAAACAGAGAACAGGGGCTCTGGGCCTTTGGGTCCAACAATCCCTGGGAGAAGACCTCTGTGAAACAAGGAACAATATGTCAGGGTGGCATCAATTATGTGATGACTTAGGCACCACTTCACACCCTTGGAATTCAGAGACAGAGAGAGTGAGAACACCTTGAAAATGAGGTGAACTCTTTAACACCCCAGCTCTTTAACATTCAGAGCTGCCAATCAGCACAGTCTCCAAGTGTGTCCTCCTCACCCCCATACGTCACCTTTCCCCATGCCTCTCTCATTTGGGCTCTTGCCTGTATTTCCTTACCCTCCCTTACTCCACAGCATAACAGAAGATTGAATTTTGCTTCTCTGGGCTTCATTTAATTTTCTCCTTACTAATTGCCATAATCAGCACACGAACACCTGAGCTCACGTGTGAACCATCTTGACAGTTTTTTGTTCGTCACTGTCATACTATGTCTGGATCCCAGAACGCACCCCCCCCCCTTCTGCGAGTGACTCACAGTGACTTAGGGAATATCCCTAGGCTCGTTTTTCTCATCTGTGTGGTGGGGGGAAAGATTAGTCACCTCTTGGGGTACAAGGGGGAGGTGTTCAAGGAGAATTTAAATAAATAATGAGCATAACATGACCCATAGCAAGTGTTTGATGACTGTTATATGTTGCTTTTATTATTGTCAGTTCTGGTGGAGCAGGAAGCCCACAGATAGCACCCTTCACCTATTTCTGCACCGGAGGACGTGGGCTCTAGACCTTTAATGATGCAAAGTTATGAAGGTGCAGGGAACATTTCAGGATCAAGGACAGATCCAGTTAAGTAGAGAAAAGAATCACAGTGGGTGTTCATAGGAGGAAACAGGATTTAGTTTAGGGCATAAGTACCCCATTTTGTGGTTGCCCTTTACTTCCAGAATCTTCTGTGGTTTGATACCTGTCCACAACGGGTCCTGCCCTTGAGGCAGTTCTGGGCAGCTCTACCTACAGTGGTTCTCAGCTCTCAGTTTGGACAGCCAACCGTGTTTCTGTGAGGCAGGCCACACTCCCTGGAGGCCAGAAAGGAAGCTGACAAGCTGAGGAAGCACGTACAGCAGCAAGGTCCTCACTAACACACACATTGACACCACCCTATAGGAGAAGGTATGGCTGTCTCCATCATGGATGGAGGACTGAGGTTCAGACAAGCTCCCTCTTCGCTTGCAGTAACAATAGCTGTAGGTAGTGGAGCTGAGCTGCAAACTTGGAAACCTCTGTCCCTCTGCCAACATTCTCTGTGACACAAGAAGAGCTCTGACCCTGCTAGGAGCTACAAGAGGCCTAAAGCCTGAATCCTCTCTCTCCAGAATGTGCAGCCCACCAATCTACTGGGGAGGCAAAGCCAGCATGTACACAAACCCCCATAGCCTCAACTTGTTTTTACACCTTCATGTAAATTACACAGAGTGGGTTGTTATTCAAAGTACATTTTACATCTTCATAGACTGACATTGAGTATTGAGAGTAGAAGCTGGTGCAGAGCTCCAGAAGCCCTGATGGGATGGGCATGGATGGGTCACCTACTCTCAGTGTGTGGAGGACTCTGGGGCAGTGTTCCAGAAGCCCTGATAGTATGGGCATGAGCCCCCAGCTTCTCAGTTTGTAGAGGATATGGGGCAGTGTTCCAGAAGCCCTGATGGTTTGGATATGGACCCCCTAGATTCTCAGTGTGTGGAGGACTTTGGGGAAGCGTTCCAGAAACCCTGATGGGATAGTTATGGGCCCCCTAACTTCTCAGTGTGTAGAGGACTCTGGGGTAGCGTTCCAGAAGCCCTGATGTGATGGGCATGGGCCACCTAATTTCTCAGGGTGCGGAGGACTCTGGGACAGTGTTCCAGAAACGCTGATGGGATGGGCATGGGCCCCCCTAGTTTATCAGTGTGTGGAGGACTCTGGGGGCAGTGTTCCAGAAGCCCTGATGGTTTGGGCATGAGCCCCTGGTTTCTCAGTTTGTAAAAGACATGGGGCAGCATTCCAGAAGCCCTGATGTGACAGGAATGGGCCCCCTAGTCTCTCAGTTTGTAGAGGACTCTGGGACAGCGTTCCAGAAGCCCTGATGGGATTGGCATGGATGGGCCACCTAGTTTCTCAGTGTGTGGAGGACTCTGGGGCAGTGTTCCAGAAGCCCTGATGTGATGGGAAAAGACCCCTTAGTTTTTCAGTGTGCAGAGAACTCTGGGGCAGCATTCCAGAAGCACTGATGGTATGGGCATGAGCCCCCAGTTTCTCAGTGTGTAGAGGAATCTGGGGTAGTGTTTCAGAAGCCCTGATGGGGTAGGCAATGGGCCCCTACTTTTTCAGTGTGTAGAAGACTCTGGGGCAGTGTCCCGAATTGTGATGGTATGGGTATTAGCCCCCTAGTTTCTCATTTGTAAAAGGCTCTGGGGCAGCGTTCCAGAAGCCCTGATGGGATAGGAATGGGCCCCATAGTTTCTCAGTGTGCAGAGGACTCTGAGGCAGTGTTCCAGAAGCCCTTGTGAGATAAGCATGTGCCCCCAGTTTCTCAGTGTGTAGAGAACTCTGGGGCAGTGTTCCAGAATTGTGATGGAATGGTCATGGACCCCCTACTTTCTCAATGTGTAGAGGAGTCTGGGGCAGCTTGGGTGGTGGCAGGAATGCTGGTTGGCAGGGGAGTTGGTGCAGTGACAGTTTGCCACCTGTTACTGAAGTGGTTTTAATATTCCACCATGGAGTCTGCAACACCGGTGTATGCTGGAATGTTCCTGCTGAATATCATCCCTGTGCATAGTCACTCTTACACACTCACTCATGCTCACACACCGTTGCACATATTCCCATATATATACATTCATGAGCCCTCACAGGAATTCACAACTCACCACACACTGACACATAGTCACATGCTGTCAGTCCCACTCAAAGATGTGGCCGTACACTGACACACTCGTAGGTACCTGAACACACAGACACAAATGCCCACGGGATCACCCTCACTCATGTGATGGCCAACCTCTGTTCTTGTGTCCCAGTAGCTTCTTCCAGGACTCTGCTGCATTACAGCAGGGACATCTGGCCACAGCCTTGAGACCTGAGGGAGACAGTCTGATGCTGGTGCTTGGAAGGATGTGCGTCTTCCTCACAAAAGAATGCAGCTATGTATTTCAAATAAAGAAATCCCCTGAAAGGTGGTGTGGCACAGGAAAAAGAACACCTACCTGCTTTGAAGCCTAAGAAACCTGGTTTCAAATCTCTTATTCCCTTTTTCACTGAGTAACCTTGACCAACTTAACTTTTCTAAGCTATAAAATGAGAACCACTAAAACTTCCAGGCCTGAGTTAAAAACTCAAGCAGACAGGCAGTGGTGATTTGCCCTTCCCTCTCCTCTTCTTCCACAGGCCCCCTGGGAAAGTGAAGACCTCTTTCAACTGCCAGCCGCTATGCTTCAGGGGACCCCAGCTGGTGATGGATCTCCATAGCTAGGCTCCAGCTCTAGACACTGGGAATCTTAAGTGGGAACCCTGCCCATAGGTGTGGCCCAGTGTGGCCTACTCTACCTTCTTCTGCGTGTGTGTGCATGTGTCTTGGCTGTCTGGAATTCCTGGGGGAATCACAGATGCCTGGCACTGAAGATACAGCAGGCTTGGCCTGTGTCCCAGTCTGCTGAAACTCCTCCTGGGCCACTGTGGTGCCATCTGGCACTGTGTGCGTGTGTGTGTGTGTGTGTGTGTGTGTGTGAGTGAAGGGCTACTGTCATCTGGAGGGATCTGCCAAGGAGCAGAGAGTAGTCATTGTTGACATCTGACTCCCGGCTTCTGGCATCTAGTCCTCTCTTCTAGAATATTTATGCCAGCTATCAGGTACCAGGTATCAGGTACCTTTCAGGCAGCCTTCGGCTTGAATGTCCTCAGGCCCCAAGGGCTGATGGGACAATGGGGTTCACCTTCAGTGGGCTTTAGGAGGCACTGTAGCTTCAAATAAAGAGCACTGGACAGTCATGAGACCTGAGTTATTATCTTCATTCTGTCATTGCACCCCTGTGTGACCCTGGGCAAATTATTTTCTTTTTCTGGGCCTCAGTTTTCCTCACCTACACAAGGTCACATCAGGCTTGCTGGATTCTTCCTCAGCTTCCTTCCCACTCTGACTCACTAGAAGGTGACTGACTCACTCTAATCTTTATATAATCTCCCCATCCCTTAAGTAGTCACAGTCACGGAAAACCCTTGGAGGTAGGGATGGGGTGTGGCTTTGCCATGGAGGAACAGAGCAAGCTTCACCGAAATCCACATCTATATTCTAAGGTCTCTCAGACTTAGGACTAACCTGCCTCCCTCCAGGGAGCCAACTGCTGTCAGTTTTAGATTTATATATATATATATACCCATATGTGCATATACATATATATATACACATATATATTTAAAAAGAGTGAGTTACTTCTAAAAGTAAGGCACTGGAACGCCTGGGTGGCGCAGTTGGTTAAGCGTCTGACTTCAGCCAGGTCACGATCTCGTGGTCTGTGAGTTCGAGCCCCGCATCAGGCTCTGGGCTGATGGCTCAGAGCCTGGAGCCTGTTTCCGATTCTGTGTCTCCCTCTCTCTCTGCCCGTCCCCCATTCATGCTCTGTCTCTCTCTGTCCCAAAAATAAATAAAAAATGTTGAAAAAAAATAAAATAAAATAAAATAAATAAAAGTAAGGCACTATGCTAAGATTTTAACACTCTTACCCTATTCTTCATTACTGCCATAAAAAATAATGAGGAAAATCAGACCCAAGGAGGTAACAAACTTTGCCGAAGATTACATAGCTGGTGGCTGAAGAGCTGTCTTTCATCCAAACCCATCTTATTGACTTATTCTATTCCTCCTCTGATGGATGGGCTAGAAACTAACAGGGAAAGCATGTTCTGAGCTATTCCCATCTGCATTTCACAGGGTATGTGTTGGGAGAGAAGTCTGGGTGATATCTCATAGGGTATTTGCTTAGCCACTACTTCTGGCCTCCATGGAACTTACCAGGAGCCCTTTTTATTGTTTATGATGGCCTTAAGGAAATAAAAAGTAACTGGCAAGACAGATGTGCATGGAGCTAGAGCCTCTCTGTTGGAAGAGAGAGAGAGATTAGCTTGTGTTTAAGACTGATTGACAGCTGTCAGCCACAAGTTCAAGTCTTCACTGAATATTCTTATTCTATTCCTTACATGAGACTGGGTTCTGGTAGTGGCTTGTGCCTTGTGCCTTGACTCCCTTCAGACAAAGCACTCATTTGTGTGTCTGTGTATGTGCACATGTATGTGCATGCACACACACAGGCATACATGCTATTCTCTTTGTGGACAGGCAGAAGAGTGCTAACAGTTACCACAATCTTAATAAGGTTTCCTATTGGTCTCCCTTCATGTCTTGTATTATGAGGCCCCCCTGTGAGAAGAGTTGTAAAATCAGAATCTTGGTTACAAAGATGCTCACTCTGATACTCCTTAGAATAGATAGGGGTTGAGAGACCTGGGAAGATGGTGATGTAGGAGGATGCTGGGCTCACCTCATCCTGCTGATCACTTAGATCCCATCCACATATGCCTAAATAACCCAGAAAACCTCCAGAAGACTAGCAGAACACTCTCTGGAGCCAAGCGTAGACAAGAGGCCCACAGAAGAGGGTAGGAAGGGCAGAGAGGTGGTGCGTGCTACATGGACTGGTGGGAGGGAGATGGGGTGGTGGAGGGGCAGCCCACCCGGAAAGGCAGAGCCCCTTGCAAAAGCAGAGGGGCTGGACTCCATGAGTTCTGACAGCCAGCAGGACTTAACATCTGGAATGTTAAAAGTCAACAGCTCTGCTCTTAGAGAGCAGGGAGGGTGAGAGAACGCTGGGACGGAGAGTTGTTGAGCCCCAGAAGACAGAGCTCAACTCAGAGGGGGAACAAAGGTGCTGGCAAGCGCCATCTTCCTTTCCCATCCCCCAGCCGAAATTCCAAAGGTGTCACCGAACTTGCTTGCACCACACAAACACCCAATGCTGTGCTTCTGTGGATCCATCCCTCTAACAGATCTGCCTCCCTCCCAGTGCTGCAGGGCCCCTCCTGCAGGGGACCACCGAAGACAAAGCAAGTTAAGCCTGCCCCTCCTGCCCCTGTGCAACTTGCAGATCCACCTCGGCTAATATGCCAGATCCCATCAAAGCAACATCACAAGCCTGGCAAGTAGCCCAGACAGGGGCCACACCACTCCACAGTGAGTCCTGCCCCTGGGAGAGGGGAAGATAAGGTACACACCAGTCTGACTGTGGCCCCAGCAGTGGGCTGGGGGCAGACATGGGGTCTAACTGCAGCCCCGCCCACCAGTACAAGTTACTCCAGACAGCACATGGGAAGTGCCCTGCAGTTTGGAGCCACCACAGGGACTACCCAAGATGACGAAGCAGAAGAATTCTCCTCAAAAGAAAATCCATGAAGTACCGACAGCTAACCAAGTTATCAAAAACGATTTAAGCAATAAAACAGAATAAGAATTTAGAAAAACTGTCATAACATTAATCACTGGGCTTGAAAAAAAACATAGAGGACAGAAGAGAATCTATTGCTACAGAGATCTAGGGACTAAGAAATAGTCATGAGGACCTAAAAAATGCTATGAATGGGGTGCAAAATAAAATGGAGGTGGCCATAGCATGGATTGAAGAGGCAGAGGAGATAATAGGTGAATTAGAAGATAAAATTATGGAAAAAGAGGAAGTTGAGAAAAAGAGATAAAAAAATCCAGGAGTATGAGGGGAAAATTAGAGAACTAAGTGATGCAGTCAAACAGAACAATATCCGTATAATAGGAATTCCAGAAGATGAAGAGAAAGGGGCGGAAGGTGTACTTGAACAAATCATAGCTGAGAACTTCCCTGATATGGGGAAGGAAAAAGGCATTGAAATCCAAGAGGCACAGAGAACTCCATTCAGACATGACTTGAATCAATCTTTGGCATGACATAGCATAGTGAAATTGGCAAAATACAAGGATAAAGAGAAAATTCTGAAAGCAGCTAGGGATAAACAGGTTCTAACTTACAAAGGTAGACATATAAGAGTAGTGGCAGACCTATCTACTGAAACTGGCAGGCCAGAAAGGAATGGCAGGAAATCTTTAATGTGATGAACTGAAAAAATATGCAACCGAGAATCCTTTATCCAGAAAGTCTGTCATTCAGAATAGAAGGAGAGATAAAGGTTTTCCCAAACACACAAAAACTGAAGGAATTCATCACCACTAAACCAGCCCTACAAGAGATCCTAAGGGGGCTTCTGTGAGTGAAATGTTGCAAGGATCACAAAGTACCAGAGACATCATTACAAGCATGAAACCTACAGACATCACAATGACTCTAAACTGATATCTCTAATGATAACACTGAGTATAAATGGACTAAATGCTCCAACCAAAAGACATAGGGTATCAGAATGGATTAAAAAAAAAAAAGAAGACCCATCTATTTTCTGTCTACAAGAGACTCATTTTAGACCTGAGGACACCTTCAGATTGAAAGTGAGGGGATGGAGAACTATCTATCATGCTACTGGAAGTGAAAAGAAAGCTGGAGTAGCCATACTTATATTAGACAAACCAGACTTTAAATTAAAGGCTGTAACAAGAGATGAAGAAGGGCATTATATAATAATTACAGGGTCTATCCATCAAGAAGAGCTAACAATTATAAATGTCTATGCACCGAACACGGAAGCCCCCAAATATAGAAAACAATTACTCACAAACATAAGCAACCTATTGACAAGAATGTGGTAACTGCAGGGGACTTTAACACCCCACTCACAGCAATGGATAGATCATCTAGACACACAGTCAATAAAGAAACAAGGGCCCTGAATGATACATTGGATCAGATGGACTTGACAGATATATTTAGAACTCTGCCACCTAAAGCAATAGAATATACTTTCTTCTCGGGTTCACATAGAACATTCTCCAAGATAGATCACATACTGGGTCACAAAATAGCCCTTCATAAGTATACAAGAATTGAGATCATACCATGCACACTTTCAGACCACAAAGCTATGAAACTTGAAATCAACCACAGGGAAAAGTCTGGAAAACCTCCAAAAGCATGGAGGTTAAAGAACACCCTACTAAAGAATGAGTGGGTCAACCAGGCAATTAGAGAAGAAATTAAGAACTATATGGAAACAAATGAAAATGAAAATACAACAATCCAAACGCTTTGGGATGCAGCGAAGGCAGTCCTGAGAGGAAAAACATTGCAATCCTGGCTTATCTCAAAAAACAAGAAAAATCCCAAATACAAATCTAACAACACACCTAAAGGAAATAGAAGCAGAACAGCAAAGGCAGCCTAAGCCCAGCAGAAGAAGAGAAATAATAAAGATCAGAGCAGAAATAAACAATATAGAATCTAAAAAAAAAAAACTGTAGAGATCAATGAAACCAAGAGTTGGTTTTTTGAAAAAATAAAATTGATAAACCTCTAGCCAGGCTTCTCAAAAAGAAAAGGGAGATGACCCAAATAGATAAAATCATGAATGAAAATGGAATTATTACAACCAATCCCTCAGAGAGACAAACAATTATCAAAGAATACTATGAAAAATATGTCAACAAACTGGACAACCTGGAAGAAATGGACAAATTCCTAAGCACCCACACACTTCCAAAACTCAAACAGGAAGAAATAGAAAACTTGAACAGACCCATAACCACTGAAGAAATTGAATCAGTTATCAAAAATCTCCCAACAAATAAGAGTCCAGGACCAGATGGCTTCTCTGGAGAATTCTACCAGACATTTAAAGCAGAGATAATACATATCCTTCTCAAGCTATTCCAAAAAATAGAAAGGGAAGGAAAACTTCAAGACTCATTCTATGAAACCAGCATTACTTTGATTCCTAAACCAGACAGGGACCCAGCAACAAAAGAGAACTAGAAGCCAATATCTCTGATGAATATGGATGCAAAAATTCTCAATAAGATACTAGCAAATCGAATTCAACAGCATACAAAAAGAATTATTCCCCATGATCAAGTGGGATTCATTCCTGGGCTGCAGGGCTGGTTCAACATTCACAAATCAATCAATGTGATGCATCACATTAATAAAAGAAAAGATAAGAACCATATGATCCTGTCAATTGATGCAGAAAAGGCCTTTGACAAAGTTCAGCAGCGTATCTTAATAAAAACCTCGAGAAAGTCGGTATAGAAGGAACATTCTTAAACATCATAAAAGCCATTTATGAATACCCCACAGCTAATATCATCCTCAATGGGGAAAAACTGAGAGCTTTCCCCCTTAACCAGGAATACGACAGGGATGTCCACTCTCACCGCTATTGTTTAACATAGTGTTGGAAGTGCTAGCATCAGCAATAAGACAACAAAAGGAAATCAAAGGCATCAAAATTGGCAAAGATGAAGTTAAGCTTTCACTTTTTGCAGATGACATGATATTATACATGGAAATCCTGATAGTCTCCACCAAAAGTCTGCTAGAACTGATACATGAATTCAGCAAAGTCGCAGGATACAAAATCAATGTACAGAAATCAGTTGCATCCTTATACACTAATAATGAAGCAACAGAAAGACAAATAAAGAAACTGATCCCATTCACAATTGCACCAAGAAGCATAAAATACCTAGGACTAAACCTAACCAAAGATGTAAAATATCTGTATGCTGAAAACTATAGAAATCTTATGAAGAAAATTGAAGAAGATATAAAGAAATGGAAAAACCTTCCGTGCTCATGGATTGGAAGAATAAATATTGTTAAAATGTCCATACTACTCAAAGTTATCTACACATTCAATGCAATCCCAATCAAAATTGCACCAGCATTCTTCTCGAAGATAGAACAAGCAATCCTAAAATTTGTATGGAACCACAAAGCACCCTGAGTAGCCAAAGTAATATTGAAGACCAAAGCAGGAGGCATCATAATCCCAGACTTTAGCCTCTACTACAAAGCTGTAACATCAAGACAGCATGGTATTGGCACAAAAACAGATACATAGACCAATGGAATAGAATAAAGACTCATAATTGGACCCACAAAAGTATGGCCAACTAATCTTTGACAAAGCAGGAAAGAATATCCAATGGAATAAAGACAGTCTCTTTAACAAAGGGTGCTGGGAGAACTGGACAGCAACATGCAGAAGAATGAAACTAGACCACTTTCTTACACCATTCACAAAAACAAACTCAAAATGGATGAAGGACCTGAATGTGAGACAGGAAACCATCAAAACCCTAGAGGAGAAAGCAGGAAAAAACCTCTCTGACCTCAGCCACAGCAATTTCTTACTTGACACATCCCCAAAGGCAAGGGAATTAAAAGCAAAAATGAACTATTGGGACCTCATGAAGATAAAAAGCTTCTGCACAGCAAAGCAAACAATCAACAAAGCTAAAAGGCAACCAACGGAATGGGAAAAGATATTTACAACTGACATATCAGACAAAGGGCTAGTATCCAAAATCTATAAAGAGCTCACCAAAGTCCACACCCGAAAAACAAATAATCCAGTGAAGAAATGGGCAGAAAACATGAATAGACACTTCTCTAAAGAAGACATTTAGATGGCCAACAGGCACATGAGAAGATGCTCAACATCGCTCCTCATCAGGGAAATTCAAATCAAAACCACACTCAAGTACCACCTCATGCCAGTCAGAGTGGCTAAAATGAACAAATCAGGAGACTATAGATGCTGGAGAGGATGTGGAGAAATGGGAACCCTCTTGCACTGTTGGTGGGATGGCAACCTGGTGCAGCCACTCTGGAAAACAGTGTGGAGTTCCCTCAAAATTTAAAAATAGATCTACCCTATGACCCAGCAATAGCACTGCTAGGAATTTACCCAAGGGATACAGGAGTGCTGATGCTGGGGCACTTGTACCCCAATGTTTATAGAAGCACTTTCAACAATAGCCAAATTATGGAAAGAGCCTAAATGTCCATCAACTGACGAATGGATAAAGACATTGTGGTTTATATACACAATGGAATACTACGTGGCAATGAGAAATAATGAAATATTGCCTTTTGTAGCAATGTGGATGGAACCGGAGAGTGTTATGCTAAGTGAAATAGGTCATACAGAGAAAGACAAATACCATATATTTTCACTCCTATGTGGATCCTGAGAACCTTAACAGAAGTCCATGGGGGAGGGGAAGAAGAAAAGAAAAAAAAGAGGTTAGAGAGGGAGAGAGCCAAAGCATAAGAGACTCTTAAAAACTGAGAACAAACTGAGGGTTGATGGGGGGTGGGAGGGAGGGGAGGGTGGGAAGGAGGGGAGGGTGGGTGATGGGTATTGAGGAGGGCACCTGTTTGGATGAACACTGGGTGTTGTATGGAAACCAATTTGACAACAAATTTCACATTAAAAAAAAAAGAATTGATGGGGGTGGTTAATAGAATAGCGATGGCTTTGCTGTCCCGGGGGGCTGGCAGCCTGTGGTTGCAGGGCAGGTGGCAAGAAAAGAGGAAAGTAATAGAGACAGGGTCAGACAGCAAGGACAGTGGCCATGTAAAGAGGTGAGCAAGGCCAGGCATGCACTCAGGACACCGCCAGGTGCCAACAACAGAGTACAAGCAGCTCAGACTCAGACTGACTCAAGTTCCTCCTGCCTCCAAAATGGGCCAAGAGGTACTGTCTTCCCTAGGTCTGGGGGCCAGAAAAAGTTTTTAGCAGGCAGAAGAGTGGGAGCTAAGTAGTAATTAAAGCCCACTCTGTGAGAAATCTCCACCACCTGAAATTAGAGACGGTCTTGAAAGGTCACTGGTGGGAATAACCCCCGAGACAAAGTATACAGACCCTCATCCCAACTCTCGCATCTCAAGATTCATCTTCCATTTGTGGATCCTTTGCCAATTGTGGCTTTCTCTTTTACTAAAGTGAAGCCAGAACAGTGTTTAGACAGGACTGTGCTAACAGCTCTGTTATAACCAAAGGTGAATGAGCACACACCAGGGTGGCATGTCATGAGATCATCTAGTCATTTATGCTGGTCCACTCATTCTCACCATGAGTCCCACTACAAGAGAGCCTCCCTGGACAGCTCCTGGCCTGCCTCTGTGTGCAGAGGCTCCCACAGCCTCACCAGCCAGGAGCACATTCCAGCACACGGAAGCTTTCCACAAATTAGGCCTGAGCTTCACAATGTCTCCCCTGCTCTTCCAGTGACAGTGGTTTGTTAGAGCAGTGATCGGTTTTTTTATTCCTTTTATGTTTATTTATGTATTTTGAGAGAGAGAGAGAGCATACATGTGTGCATGCATGAGTGGGTGAGGAGCAGAAAGAGAGAGAGAGGGAGAGAATCCCAAGCCAGCTCCATGCTGTCAGGACAGAGCCTGATGAGGAACTCGATCTCGCAAACCATGAGATCCTGACCTGAGCTGAGATCAAGAGTTGGATGCTTAAAAGACTGAGCCACCCAGGGACCCCCAGAGCATTGATTCTAAAAAGGGAAAAGATGACAGAGGTCTATGCTTAGATATCACCTTGTCCAAAAGCTTTTGGTGAACACCCAACGGAGGCTGAAATGTCCTACAACTTTCCTAGCCTGCTGCACTAGGGGCCTGGAGACTGTCACACTCTCTTGTGATCACCTGGTCACTTGTCTTCCTCACCACCTACTGCCTGTTTGTTCACCATACACGGGGTTTGGCACTAATAAGTCCCCCATAAACTTATACTATACTGCTGTTCAAAGCACTGTGTCTGTGTCTGGTCAGCAAACTCTCATGCTATAGTCTGCTGACTGCCTGAGAGAACAGCATAGTGTGGCCTGGATAGCCGAAGTCCTGCCTGTCCACATGTCCTGTGCCAGATGGGTAAAGAGGCATGGGAACACATAGTTTGGGGAGAGGCAGTGTGATGCAGTGCAGAGCTCAGTCTTAGATCCAGACTGATGGAGGCTTGGGCTCTGGTCAGACAATTTACCAGCTACATGACTTAGGATGAGTTACTTAACCTCTGTCGGTTTCAGTCTCCTTGTCAGCCACACAGGGGTGGTGCTTCTCCTCCTGCAGGGATTGGGGGCAACAAGGTAGAGAGTCTTACATTTTATGTAGTAGTTGTTGAGTAAATGGAAGCTTTCCCAGAGAGAGTTTCTCTTACTCTCCATTCAACTTGGCCTTCCTGAATCTCACTAAGTCCTTCCCCATTTCCCATGCAATGACTCAAGTAAGTCTGTCTTCATTGAACCCCACCAGGATCTTAAGCCAGCAAGGGAACTTTGGAAAGACACTGACTCCAATGGGAGGTAGCTGATCCCTCTGGAGGGATCTCTCTGATCCCTCACCCTGACCCAGCTTGAGAGCCATTGGGATGAAAAGAGTCTCAGCTGAGGTCCTTAGATTTTCTGCCTGTAAAGTAAGAGGAATAACTAGGGCCTCCTCTGCATCTAAGGTCTCCTTGCCTCCCAACTGTACCAGCCTTGCAAAGGAGGAACTCTGTTGAAATTGGAAACAGTTGCACTGTCTTGGTGAGCCCAGGAGATGGCACTCTGTTCCAACTGCCTAAGGGCTCACTTCTGATGTGGTTTGGCACAAGGTCCTGTGGCCAGAGTGAGGAAAGAGATGGTTTATTTTGTTTCCCAACTGCAGACAGAAAGTCATTTGTAGGAAAATGTCAGTTGCCCACAAGCATATGGTCTTTGTTGTGCACTGTATAAGCCCAGGCTGCCTCTCCATTTCCCTCCCTTTCCCTTCTTTTCTATCGCACCTCTGCAGTCACTTGTGCACACACACCTGCACATGGACATACACATACATGTGGACACACAACACACACACACACACACACACACACACACACACACACTTGAGTCGTGGTCTTGGCTACCAGTTAGTATACACTGGACTTCAGCATTTGCTTTTCCTTCGGGCAGAGTGAAGCAGAAGCAGTAGGAGGAGGAGGAGGAGTAGAATCTCCTTAAGTCATTTCTTGCATATCCCAGCATATTGTTCAGGACAGGTCAAGTCATGCTTTAGTAACCAATGAGCCCCCAATCTTAGGGGCTCAAAACAACAAAGTTTTACCTCTTTCTCACCTTAGATGTCCATGGAGTGTCAGCCAGAGCCCTGCTGCACATTAATTTGACTTTGGGATGCAGGCTCAATCTGGAACGTGGTCAGACCTCATGGCATAAAGGCAAGACAGCATACTTAACTGTGGCTCCTAAAGTTTACACATTATGGGCAAAGCAAGTCTATGACCATAGCTCCAATCACCAATGGGCAGGGTTAAGATACTCCCTGAGGGAGAGGGGCAGAGGCAGCAACATATTTATGAACACAGTACAGTCTACCTCATCCACGTAAAGTGAATCTTGAATAGGTACCCTTTGGAATTATTGATACCAGTGTTGTCTTCTTTTGAGCTGTGCATCCTAGAAAAGCCAACCAACCTTTATCAAGTTCTCTTATATGCAAAGGAGACTAAGGCTCTGAGTAAGAGGAAGGAACCAAGATGGAGAAAAAATAGGTTCCTGCTCTTAACAGACTCATGATCCAGCAAACAAAAAAGCATGGCTGAAAACAAATCTCATGGAAGGCATGTTTGACATGTGCCAGCAGAGGGGAGGAAAGGCACCAGGCAAGGCAAGCCCTGATGATGTAGAAAGACGGGGCTCTGCTGCATCAGACAGAGGGTGCTGGTGCCCTTCCCAGCCACACACTGGGAGAGCCCACATCTACATACACTGTGGACTGACCACATATTGTTTGTCTGGGCACACATTCATGGTGTACCTATTATGAATGAGGTACCATACTACTACATACAGGAGTTGAAGGAAAGTAGGGAATGTTCCTGCCCTCAAGGAGCTCACAGATAACACAGGACAGACCAGGGGATATTTTATCCCCAGACTGCAGAATCAGTATTAGGACACGAGCTTTCTGTACAAACACGGACACCAAATGTGGTCAAGGTAACAGAATGAGAGCTGTTCAGGGAAGAAATGGACTAGGGCTGAAGTTCTAAGATTAGTCAGGCACAGATTAGGGACTGTCACTCCAGGCAGAGGGAGTGGCTTCTTGGCAGGAGAAGAATGAGAAAAACAACACATTATTAAGAAAACAAACCATAAATAATTCATCAAGGCTTATGGCTAGGACAGTAGAGTACTTGTGCAGAGAGAAAGAGGAAAGTGGGGTGATTGAGGAGACAAGACTGGAAGCCTTCCGGGGGGGGGGGCAGAGGATGAAGGCCCTTTGAAACCATGTCAATAACCATAGAATTTATCCTGAGGGCTGTGGGGAGTCACTGAAGGGTTTGGGCATGGGATGGCTTGGTTACTATGGGTATGAGGCATTGTCCCACACCCTCCCTTTCATCCCACTTCAGAGGTATGGTGGTGGTGGGGTGATGTATTTGTATACCATCCTGCAGAGTATGTGCAAGACCAACAATAGCTCAGGGTGGCAGCTTAGAGCTCTGTGAGCCCTGGTCCCACCTAAGGTGTCAGTCATCACCAGGCACTGTCTGAGCGGAGGCTGGAAGCTCTTGCTTGCTGCCTTCTGCAGCTACTTTCTCAAGAAAAGTCTCTGTGGTCAGAGAGCAGGGCATTGACCAGACAAACTGGCTCAGCTCTTAGTATCTGCTAATTTGTCTATTTGGTTTGATTTCCGGTCTTACTCACCATCACAGAGGCCCCTTTCTCTGAGCCCCAGCTCTCTGCCACCAGGGCCCAAGGCCCAGGGAACAATCAGACTCCTCAGTGGGCAGTGCCATAAATGGAAATGTCCAGCCATCTTCTGCTAGGAAGAGAGCTACTATTCCAACATGGCTGCCAGTGGCTGGGCCAGCTCAGTCACCCTCCTTCTTTCACTTACTCCCTGACTCACTCACTCAACAGCATCCTTTGGTAATTGGACCACCCACTCATCAACTCGCTAGTGTATCCACTGGCCAAGTACCAGTTCTTACCAGGGTAGAAGTTCTATCCTGAACATCCTTCCTGCCCTTGGGAAGCTTACAGTTTGGCCATCTATGAAGACCTCTCCCACATACACACGTATAAACAGGTTCTTGGGCCTCTTACAAGTATGGATGATGTCAGCATAAGTCTTCAAAGACAATGCATGTGGTCAGATAAGCAGAAAGATCTACTTAGACAAGGCAAGTAACAACTTGATTTTGAAAAGATGGATTAGTTCACAAAGCATCTTGGGGCTTCATTTGTTCTTACTGAAGGTTTATCATTCAGTTTAACTCATTCATTTATGAGTCATCCACCCATCCATTTAGACATTCATTTGTCCATATTCATGGAGTGGATATAATGTGTTTGGCTAGTATGGGGAGTAGATGATAAACACATGAATATATTATGAGCTTGAAAGAGCTCCTACCACCTGGGAATGTACATATGATGCTAAGATTATAGTTTATAATTTATATGTATTCAAGTCAAAACATTACATAAAAAGGGCTCATAGGTGTGGGTGTTGAGCAGAAGAGGAAAACACATCTTTTGGGAAGGATTTAGGAAAGAGGTCACAAGAGAAAGTAACACTTAAAATGGTTCCTAAAGCTCACCTTGAATTTCGCTGCAAGATTAGACAAGTAGTGTGCCATCACAGATCCAATAATTTGAGGCAAGAAAGCATGGGGTGAGTTTTGGGAAGAGTGATACCCTTGTCTGGGGCTGAGTTAAGGGAAGCCAGAAGCCAAGGTAGGAGTTATGGGTGGTGTCAGCTTGTGCAGGATTTTCAAACAGTTCATACCCTCCCTCTTTCTTCAAGTGCTTTAGTCATTCTCTCTCCCTGCTTCAGGCTAATGAGGATTAAATGGCTGCATCCACGTAAGTCACTTATCCCTCCCACAGTAGATGCTTCTGACCAAGAGGTCAGCTGAGCCTGAATGTGGCTTCAATGCCCTCCACTCATGAATAATCCCTTGAGGGTGAGCTTGGCTGCCTTCCAGACCTAATGACACATTTACAGAATGGAGGCTCAATGTGACCTTCGAGGGAATTTTAGCCAGTTTCCTCATATTGGAAAACAGGAAAATTGAGGCCAGGGAAAGTTAAGGGGCATGCCCAAGACCCCACAGCCAGTGAGAAGAGAGTATCAGTACAGCTGTTTAACTCCCTTGGCTCCTTCCCTGCCTCAAACCACACCATGTCATGTCCTAGGAGAGGCTGATGAGTGCTTTAGCTCTACTCGACTTCCAAGAGGTTAACCTTGGCCATCTTCTCAGAGTGGGGCATTTTGCCCACACATCCCTCCAGTTCCACAGCCAGTCTTCAGATTCCACAGGTGATGGTCTGTGGGTGTTCTGTCTGAACTAGCCTCTCACCATCCAGGACTTCATTTCCCCCTTTATCAAACTCATAGGACTGTCAAGAGTCTTCTAGAAATATATTATTGAGGGGTGGAAGGGGGAGATAAATCGCTCACATATTTCTGGAGCCTCATCCTTTCCTCTTCTCTCTCCATAGGACTGCTTTTGATACTACTGCACAGAATACTGAACACCAGTAATCAAGCATCTTATGTGCAAAGAGAAAAATTAGAGGTTGAAACAATTCATGATGCAAATGGATTTCCCACAATTAAAAGGTCACAGAGTCTCTTCAAGTAGCATCTTCTAAACTTTTTGTTGACAGATCATCAAATAATTAGTGGAGTGAGAAACTGGAAACAGAATGCCCTAAATCATGACTGCTGCTTAAGTATGTACCAGAACTCAAGATAAAGCAAATATGACATGATTCTGATTTTTTAAATTAACTGTGATTTGCTCAGTTTTAAATGCTCACTTTACTGACCAGGCAGCTGAAATACAGGAATGCTGGAAGCAAATTCCACTGTCTTCCCTGCCAAGCACTCTCCTCCTGTCCTAAAAGACTCTCATGAGTAACCCAGAGCTCTCTTTTTTTTTCTTTTCTTGTTTCATTCTTGGATATAGAATAATAAATATGTTCCATTTCTTTCTAGATGGAGCCATCAACAACACTTCTTTTTCCCAAAAGTGCTTTAGTGGAGATGTGTCCAGATTGAGAGCTAGGCGATGAGCATTGTCTCTGGCAGTGTCCCCTCCCAGGGTCAGGTCTCTGTGTCCCAGTCACTCCACTGTTTGCCCTTAGGGTGGGGTTCGGGTTTCTCAAGCTTTGACTCACCTTCAGAAATGAGTCTGGCCTGTACCCTCCCCTGCCTGCTGGAGTCACAGCACACACCTACTCTCTGGTGTCTGCTCCGTATGGAGACACAGAGCCTGTCTTTCTGTTTTGAGTCCAACATGGCCCTTTGAGGATGAAAGTTCAGATGCAGGACTCAGGACAGGCCAGACAACAGTGTGGTGTTCATTTTGGGAGTCAGGGTCAGAGTTGCTGGTCTGCATCGTTTCTCAGGGCCCACTTTGAGGGGTGCCAGCAACCCTCCCCTCCTCCTTTGAAAGAATAATCCACTCTACAGCCAGCCAGGGTGTTTAGAAGTCAGCCTTTGCAGATGTAAAGACTTGGGCCAGCCCTGTTTTCAGGATTCCAGATTCAGCTACCATTGGAACAGCTTTCTCATCTATAAAATTTATTATACAATTAGCTTTCTTCATAGAGTATTGTGAAAACTTAGAGAGGTGTAAGGTGAATGACTAATTAAAGTGCACCCATGCCTAGCATTGTGGGGGCAAGGGACCAATTAGGGTCTCTTAGAAGAAGGAAGGAGACAGGCTTGATGGGAAGGGTGACATCAAGTGCTAGAGAAGAAAGAAGAAAGGAGGTAGGTCAGGATGAAGTGGAGAACCAGCTTCCTAGTCTGTTATTAACAGAGCCTTGGCTGAAAGCTGTCTGGTGGCTCAGGCACCTCAGTTGACTGAAAATAGTTGTGAAGTCAGGAGCCCTGCATTTGACATTAGTCCCTGTGTGACCTTGGGCCAACCATGTCTTCATCCCAAGTGTCATTATCCCCCTCTATAAAATGGAGATAATGTGGCTAACAGGAAGTTGAGCAACAGGGTTCTGGAAACTTTGGAAAGTTTGTGTTGGATGCATATGAGCTTGTTTGCTCACATATATATCATGACCTAGAGGTCATGGCCACTTCAAGGCCAGCTATGTTTGGCTGTCTATCCTGGCCACCCTTGGAGTGTCCTTGGAGATGATAGTTGTGTTGTGTGCCAGTTTCTAGCACTAGAGAGAGTTCTCAAAACTAAGCAGGAGTTGCTTATTGGCCAAGCAGGCAGTCGGTGAGCAGACTGGGGAAGGTGAGGACTACAGCTTATTCTAGAAGGTCATACTGGTGCCTGAGCCATGAAGGTAGGGCACTAACTGTCCATGTACTACTAATGCCTTCTAGGTGCCAGGCTTGTGACAATGCCTTGCTTTGTGCCCATGCCAAATCTGTCTTGCTGCATATTTCCCTTCTGGGGGGCTTACATCTAGGGAAACACTGTGGAACAGGGGCCCAGAATTGAGATGTTGAGGTGGCAAAGGTGGAATGAAGAACCTGGAATCTGGGACCCAGAATGTTACATTCTTAAAGTCGTTAGGCTTCGAGACATGGGGTGGAGGCCTAGCCAGGATAGGAAATTAAGGGAAGGGCTAACTTTTAAGTGAGGCTGACCCTGAAAACTGAGCCACATATAATAGAAAGTTCAGGAAAGATCCTGAGTCATGACCCCACCCAGCAACAGTCACTTGTCTGCCTCTGAGAAGCTGGCCACTGCCATGCAGAGGAGAGAAGCCCCAGACCAGGGCCTCACCCAGCTCCACCCCTGCTCACTGTATGTTGTTGAGCAAGTCTGTTAACTTTTTTGGATCCACTTTTTCAAACTGTAAATCGTGCCGCTGCCTGACAGGATTGCCATGATTATTAAATAAGGCATGGGGTTCGAAAATGCTTTGGAAAATAGTTTGGGGTGTGCCTATCATTTTTCTCAGGCAGCCTTACACTTTTGATCTGATAATGACAGAGATGAGTACATCAGTGTCTCTAGTCCAGCTGGGTCCTGAGGTTTGAGGCAGTGGTAGACCAGCTTCCTAGGGCAGTCCTGCCTTCTTCATCCCAGGGCCTATGAGGTCAAGTGGGGGACCATTGTTCCTTCCTGCCATCTAAATAGGCCCTTGAGTAAATTGCCAGATTTACCAAATAAAAATACAGCCTTCCCAGTTTAATGTGAATTTCAGATTAGCAAGTAACTTTGAACTATAAGTGTGTTTTATGCAGTATTTGAGACATACTTATACCAAAAAAATTCTGTTTATCTGAAATTCAAATTGAACTGGGTGTTCTGTATTTTATCTGGCAACCCTACCCCACTGGCCAAATTCTTCCCCACTCTTTTGCCCCCCACTGATACCCATCAGCAGCTGATTCCTGGTGGACAGGTGGCGGACAGAAACACATGTTAATGAAGCTTGGGGACACCATGATGCCATTCACATTCTTGTCCTCGTGCTCAAGTGGAAGCCTCCTAAACACATAGCAGTCTCAGCTGTGTTGGGAAAGTCATAAGCGCTGTGTGGGGTGGAGGCTGGGGGCCTTTGTGCCTAGAATTTTGACTTCTCCCTATGATATCTGGGTTCTAGGAATCATCCAAATCTGAGTCCCAATCCCAACCCTGCTGTTTACTGGTCATGTGATCTTTCCCAGCCTCACTTTTATCATCTGCAAAATGGTAACAATGACATTTGCCTTCTGGGGGCTAGAAATTTAAAAGGAAACAATGGGTGTGAAAAGCGGTCTCAGCACTAGGCTGCACCATGGCAGTCAATCATGCTCGGTAAGTGACAGCAATAGCAGCAAAAGTGATGCTCATATTTTTGCTGGAAGGGGTCCAAGCCCCTATTTCCTCTATTCCTCTTCCTTCCTCAGTGTTTCTTCCAACTCCCAGTCAGCAAACTGCACCTCAGATTTGTTTCATTTTTTTTTTAAAGATTTTGAGTCCTTGAATTTCAGCAGACACCTTTAAGTAGGTGAAGTCTGCTTATCTACACAGGGACCCAGAAGGCCGCAATATCTGGGGGTGTTTTCCATCAAAACCAGCCAGTAAAGCAAGTCCTTGGGGAAGTGCAGGTGGGAGAAGTGGGTGAGGAATTCACCTGGAGGAGGCAACCAGGGCCAGGCAGGTGCCTGTGGCAGGCTGGGGGCCTTATAAAGGTCCCAGGAAAGGCTGGTCTGGGGCCTGTGCTTAGCATCCTCTACTGGGGCCCTGCTTGTGCCTCTGAGCAGTAGGAACGCATTCCTCCTGCTGGGCCCTTCCTCCTCCTTCAGCTGTCTCCAGCCCCTAGGCAAACTCCTGTCCTATTCTTGGGTAATCAGAGAAGTGACATAAGCCTTGTGACAATTAAAGAAATGTCACACTAATTGTTACTTAGGAAATGCAATCTTCATCCCTCACCATTGCTAAGTATGACTAATTTCCTGATTCTGGGTCTTACTTCCTGGCAAAAGGATTTTTCTCATTGAGGGTAGATATTTAGAGCTATAGCATTATATAGCAATTCTGGCCTCCTCCAAATGTTCTTATACCATTTCTGCCTTTTAGCCTTTCCAACATTGCTTTTAGGTTTGTGGAAACAGCATATTATATATTTCATTTTACACTCTGAAACTCCCATGCCTCACTATGACAATTGCTACCAGGAACCTATGCTTCCCTTTATAATCATCATAACTACAAATTTAGAAAGACACAGAGAAAAACACAGACACAGGTCAGAGCTGGGAAGGCCTCAGAGATCTTTCCAGATCAGTATCCTCCAAACAAAGGCATGGAAGTCCAGAGAACACAGATTGCCCAGAGGTACGCCTGGCCAGTGCATGGCAAGTCTCGATCTAGAACCCATGGCCTGTGGCTTCTTGGTCGGTCCTCCTTCCACTGAACCAGGCTGCCTCTTGGTGAAGCATCCTTGTCTAGTCCCTGACCTCCAGTGATCTATGTGATCTTTAGTCCCCCAGTTCTCCATGGAGGGCTACAACCTCCATCCTATGGCCACACTTAAGTGACAGCGGAGCATGCCATGGTGAGTCAGGGGTGGAGCCTGGACTACAATTCAGGCCTTGCAGTTCCTGAAACAGGCTTTCTTCCGGTCACTTCCGCACCACAACACTTCCCTCCAAGACGGGGACTGCTCCTGCCCTCTGCTACACACCCTTCCATCCTTGCTGGCACTCACTGCACTACCCACGGCAGCCTCACGCTTGGATCTTACAAATGTTTGCGCTACTTTTTAATCCTCAACTCAGCACCTGACTTTGTTTCCTGGGAAGACTGAGAAATCAAATATGTATTCAGTTAAGTCAGGAGTCCATGGGAGAATGAAAGAAAATAGGGAATCAGAACAGCACAGCAAAAAGGAAGAAAGGGAGAGGAAGATCACCATGGGTATGTGTGAGTCAATCCATTGACCAATTTGAGGTTATTAATCACTTACCATGTCCTTGGCTATTGTAAGGAAACACTGCTCTAGAAGTCAGAGGGAAGGTGGTGGAGGGAGCCCTTCTCATGTCCGCAGCTGTGCCCACCCAGCACAAGTGCTCCTCGGCCCAGCAAGCCCCAAGAGTAAACAGAAGTGAGGATGAACTGGGGTACCACCTGCCCCACATCCACACTAGCAGAAGGAGCCCTCTCTTCCTCCTGCTCCTCTTCCTCCAGCCCCAAGAGTTGCCCTCCTCTCCCACCCCTTTCTTCCCAGGGTCAAATGAAGCACTGTCAGGATTTTCTCCCACTCAGCATTGGTCAAGTCTTCCTCTGTATCCTGCCCTGACACTCTTCCATGTGGATATGAAGAGCCCTTATCCTCTCAAGCTTCTAGTTTGGCCACAGCTAGGGCCCCATCCATGTTCCAAAGCAACAGATGCATCTGGGTTTCTTCCAGGGTTCCACCCTGAGTAATGAGGCATAGCTTCTGCCTTTTCTTTCTTCCAACCCTCCTTCCATGAACTTTTCTTCTATTGCCTCCCCTAATAATTCCATGCTTTACATCCTTGCGTCCTGCCCCAGTCTGCGACCCATTCACTGGTTCAGAGGGAACATTTTAGGGAAGTGAGTGTGCAAGCATACACATGCTGGGAGTGCATCCTCATGGGTATTGTGGCTCTGGTAACCAAAGATGGGGAAGGTCAGATCCTGAAGGAAAGAAAGCCCAGGGTCTATTTGGCCAGAGTCTGGGAGGCCCTTGCTAAGTAGTTGTATCTAGGGAAAGACAAAGGGAGGAACAGTTGAGCTCCTACCATTAGAAGCTCCCAGCCTACTTGACAATTGTGGCTTTTGTGTTTTGGAAGTTGTTGTTCTGAAAAAAAGCAGAAAAAACATACTATAAGATATAAGAGTACCTCAAAGCACATCTATGGACATGTGCAAATGAATTTTTCATATATTTGTTTATGTGTTTTCTATTCATCTGTTCATTAATGCAAACTCCATCACTCACCCATCTAATATTTAGCAAGTTCTGCTATGAGTTTGGTTTCCCACTCTGCCATGCTGGTTTTCCAGAGCTCTCCCAAGACAGTCTAGCCTGAGTCTCAGTCTGGATGTCATGGTCATTTTGTTACCCATGGAAAACTTGTTCTAGGGATACGGGTGTGAGTGTACACAGTGTGTGCAATTTAACAATTTGCCTTGTCAGTCAGTACAACTTTATGTGGCTTATGAAAGAAGTCTTATTTCTCCAGCTGGCTTCCTCACCCTGGTACAAGACCAGCTGCCTGTATTGAAAAGAAGCAGCAAACTTCCAGATATAAAGAGCTGAGTTTGAAGGCGAGGCCCTTGGTGGGCAGGAGCGGCCAAATACACAGCCAGAATTTCTCCATTGAACTTTATTCTTTCTTCCCTTGGGATTTGCTCACTGAATTGTAGATGCCACCATGGGCAACTGCAATAATAAATTGCTTCTTCATTTAACACTAGAATGAAAAGAAATTAATTAACCACCTTCTTCATTTTGCTTTATTTTTTTTTATGTTTGGCCAAAGCCAAGCTTTATATCGTGAAAGCTACTCCTTTTCTTTCATTTTTTTCCTTTTTTTAAAATATGAAATTTATTGTCAAATTGGTTTCCATACAACACCCAGTGCTCATCCCAACAGGTGCCCTCCTCAATGCCCATCACCCACTTTCCCCTCCTTCCCACCCCCCCCCCATCAACCCTCAGTTTATTCTTGGTTTTTAAGAGTCTCTTATGGTTTGGCTCCCTCCCTCTTTAACTTTTTTTTTTTAAGTTGCCATCTGTGGCTATTATTTCCAAGTAGTAATTTCTTAACACGTAGTGGTGCAGGCATTAACCAGGAAAGTCAAAGGGCAGTAAAAAGAGTTAAGATGGAGAAGTGTATGTTTCTAACCCATAGAGTTCTCTGCCAGCCCTCTGGGCCCCAGTCCTTACATCCTGAATGAACTCCCCTGTCAGGCAGAAAAGGCTGGTGCATCTTGGCAAACCCCTTGTCTGGATCCTTTTTTCTAAGCACCAGCCAGATTCTCAGTGGCATGGGTTTTGAATGCCATTCCCATGTCTTCCTGAAGTCTTTGGTGAGTCCTTCCACAGACACTTGGGATCCAGGGCTAGTAGATCTTCATAGAGCAGCTAGTCAGCAAGATGAAAACGATGGAAACAAGGTGTGCTTCTGCTGCGGTGTGAGCCTGAGGCTATCAGCTCACATCCATGCCTTCCACACCAATCACACCAGTGGCCAAGGACAAGGTCCCACTTCTCTGTGACTATGTGAGAATCCATTACCTTCACAAGGAATGCTTTACCATCTTCTTTTTACCTTTTGACCCCCTGCACTAATCCCCCCCACTCCACCTTCATATGTGTGTGTGTGTGAGTGTGTGTGTGTGTGAGAGAGAGAGAGAGAGAGAGAGATCATATGTAGACAAAAAAATCATATAATGTTTGTCTTCTTCTGTCTGACTTATTTCACTTAGCATAATGTACTCAAGGTCCAACCATGTTGTTGTAAATGGCAGAATTTTATTTTTTTTCATAGCTGAATAGTATTCTACTGTGTGTGTGTGTGTATATATATATATATATATACCACAAGTTCTTTACCTATTCATCTGTTAGTGTACACTTAGGTTATTTCCATATCTTGCAAGTTATAAATGATGTAAGTTAATTGTAAATAATGCTGCAGTGAACATTGGGGTGCATACATGTTTTCAAGTTATGTTTTAATTTCCTTTTGATAAATGTCCAGAAGTAGAATGCTAGATATATAGCAGCTCTATTTTTAATTTTTTGGGAAATCTCCATACTGTTCTTCATACTGGCTGTACCAATTTACATTCCTGCCAACAGGGCAAAGATATTCCCTTTTCTCCGCATACCTGCCAACACTCAGTATTTCTTACTTTTTCAATAATAGCCATTGTAACAGGTGTGAGGTCATATCTCATTGTGGTTTGATTTGCATTTCCCTAGTGGTGAGTGGATGTTGAGTATCTCTTTGCATACCTATTGGCCATCTGTATGTCTTTACTGGAAAAATGTCTATTCTGATATTCCCATTTTTTTTTAGTTTATGTATTTTGGGAGAGACAGAGAGAGTGCGAGGGGGAGAGGGGTGGCAGAGAAAGAGGAAGAATCCCAAGCAGGCACTATATTGTCAACACAGAGCCCATGTGGGACTTGAACTCAAAAGACCATGAGATCATGACCTGAGCTGAAATCAAGAGTTGGATATCTAACTGACTGAGCCACCCAGGCACCTCTGATCTTCCCATTTTTAATCAAACTGTTTTTGCTATTAAGTTGTATGACTTCTTTATATATTTTGGATATTACCTCCTTATCAGATACATAATTTACAAATATTGTCCTCCATTCAGTAGGTTGCTCTTTTATTTTGTTGATGACTTCCATTGTTGTGCAGAAACTTTTCAGTTTGATGTAGTCTCATTTGTTTTTGCTTTTGTTGCTTTTGCTTTTGGTGTCAGACCTAAACAATCATTGCCTACAGTGATGTCAAGGAGCTTACTGCCTATATTTTCTTCTAGGAGTTTTATGGTTTCAGGTGTTACATTCAAATCTTTAATTTATTTTGAGTTAGTTTTTGTTTATGGTGTAATATAGTGGTTTAACTTTATTCTTTTACATGTGGCTGTCCAGTTTTCCCAGTCCCAAAAGAGACTGTCTTTCCTCCATTGTATATTCTTGTCTCCTTTGTTGTAAATTAATTGACCACAGATGCATGGACTTTTTTTCTGGGCTCCCTATTGTTTTCCATTGATTTTTGTGTCTGTTTTTATTCCAATACCATACTATTTGATTACTATAGATTTATAATATAATTTTCAATCAGATAGTGTGATGCCTCCAGCTTGTTCTTCTTTCTTAGGATTGCTTTGGCTATGGGGGAGGGAGTCTTTGTGATTCCATACGATTTTAAGATTTTTTTTAAATATAACTTCATCCATCAGAAACTTACAAAAGTAACAATATCTTAAATAAAAATTTCATTCATATATGTGGTAAAAGAAGGGTGATTTGTTTATCTCTGGTTCCTCTTCATTTAAAACAATATAATGTCAGGGGCACCTGGTGATTCAGTCCGTTAAGCATCCGACTCTTGATTTCACCTCAGGTCATGATCTCATGGTTTGTGAGTTCAAGCCCCACATCAGGCTCTGTGCTGATAGTGCAGAGCCTGCTTGGGATTCTCTGTCTTTCCCTCTCTCTCTGCCCCTCCCCCACTCATTCTGTCTCTGTCTCTCTCAAAATAAATAAATAAACTCTAAAAACTAAATAAATAAAATAAAGTAATATAATGTCAGAACAAAAGGGACATTATGCAACATTTGCTTCAACTTCTTCATGACCAAAGAGAAAACTTAAGAGTGTTCCATAATTCCTATATCATGGATAAAAACTACTGGATTACTCCAAAATTCCCCTACAAGACCCAAAGCACACCACAATTCTGCAACACAAAAAAATTCACTCTCCCCAAAAACAACATTCAGTTTTGACACCTGTGTTTTTTGGTTCATGCTATTCCTTCTGCATAGAAGGAATTTCTCCCCTCTATTCTCTAAGATACACTCTTAGTTTTAAAGGTCTAGTTCAAATATTCCTATGGGTTTCTATAGGTTTCTATGGAACCTCACTTAACATTTTACAAAGAACTGGTATCTTACAAGGTCTTATGACAACTTTGTACAAATTTCTATTAGTAATATAATTGTTATAATTCTTTTATGAATTATGCATATAATTGGTTTTGCATTACAGTTCACCTGTATGTGTTTATTTCTCTTATTGAATTATGAGCCCTTGAAGCCTAAGGGTCTTGCTGTTCTTTTTTTTTTTTACTTTTTTTATTTTTTATTTTTATTTTTAATTTTTTTCAATATATGAAGTTTATTGTCAAATTGGTTTCCATACAACACCCAGTGCTCATCCCAAAAAGTGCCCTCCTCAATACCTATCACCCACCCTCCCCGCCCTCCCACCCCCCATCAACCCTCAGTTTCTTCTCAGTTTTTAAGAGTCTCTTATGCTTTGGCTCTCTCCCACTCTAACCTCCTTTTTTTTTCCTTCCCCTCCCCCATGGGTTTCTGTTAAGTTTCTCAGGATCCACATAAGAGTGAAAACATATGGTATCTGTCTTTCTCTGTATGGCTTATTTCACTTAGCATCACACTCCAGTTCCATCCATGTTGCTACAAAGGGCCATATTTCATTCTTTCTCATTGCCATGTAGTATTCCATTGTGTATATAAACCACAATTTCTTTATCCATTCATCAGTTGATGGACATTTAGGCTCTTTCCATAATTTGGCTATTGTTGAGAGTGCTGCTAAAAACATTGGGGTACAAGTGCCCCTATGCATCAGTACTCCTGTATCTCTCGGGTAAATTCCTAGCAGTGCTATTGCTGGGTCATAGGGTAGGTCTATTTTTAATTTTCTGAGGAACCTCCACACTGTTTTCCAGAGTAGCTGCACCAATTTGCATTCCCACCAACAGTGCAAGAGGGTTCCTGTTTCTCCACATCCTCTCCAGCATCTATAGTCCCCTGATTTGTTCATTTTGGCCACTCTGACTGGCGTGAGGTGATATCTGAGTGTGGTTTTGATTTGTATTTCCCTGATGAGGAGCGATGTTGAGCATCTTTTCATGTGCCTGTTGGCCATCTGGATGTCTTCTTTAGACAAGTGTCTATTCATGTCTTCTGCCCATTTCTTCACTGGGTTATTTGTTTTTCAGGTGTGGAGTTTGGTGACCTCTTTATAGATTTTGGATACTAGCCCTTTGTCTGATATGTCAGTTGAAAATATCTTTTCCCATTCTGTTGGTTGCCTTTTAGTTTAGTTGATTGTTTCCTTTGCTGTGCAGAAACTTTTTATCTTCATAAGGTCCCAGTAGTACATTTTTTGCTTTTAATTCCCTTGCCTTTGGGGATGTGTCAAGTAAGAAATTGCTGCAGCTGAGGTCAGAGAGGTTTTTTCCTGCTTTCTCCTCTAGGGTTTTGATGGTTTCCTGTCTCACATTCAGGTCCTTTATGCATTTTGAGTTTATTTTTGGGAATGGTGTGAGAAAGTGGTCTAGTTTCAACCTTCTGCATGTTGCTGTCCAGTTCTCCCAGCACCCTTTGTTAAAGAGACTGTCTTTTTTCCATTGGATGTTCTTTCCTGCTTTGTCAAAGATTAGTTGGCCATACATTTGTGGGTCTAGTTCTGGGGTTTCTATTCTATTCCATTGGTCTATGTGTCTGTTTTTGTGCCAATACCATGCTGTCTTGATGATGACAGCTTTGTAGTAGAGGCTAAAGTCTGGGATCGTGATGCCTCCTGCTTTGGTCTTCTTCTTCAAAATTACTTTGGCTATTTGGGGCCTTTTGTGGTTCCATATGAATTTTAGGATTGCTTATTCTAGTTTCAAGAAGAATGCTGGTGCATTTTTGATTGGGATTGCATTGAATGTGTAGATAGCTTTGGGTAGTATTGCCATTTTGACAATATTTATTCTTCCAATCCATGAGCACGGAATGTTTTTCCATTTCTTTGTATCTTCTTCAATTTCCTTCATAAGCTTTCTACAGTTTTCAGCATACAGATCTTTTACATCTTTGGTTAGGTTTAGTCCTAGATATTTTATGCTTCTTGGTGCAATTGTGAATGGGATCAGTTTCTTTATTTATCTTTCTGTTGCTTCATTATTAGTGTATAAAAATGCAATTGATTTTGTATCCTGCGACTTTGCTGAATTCATGTATCAGTTCTAGCAGACTTTTGGTGGAGTCTATTGGATTTTACATGTATAATATGTCATCTGCAAAAAGTGAAAACTTAAGTTCATCTTTGCCAATTTTGATGCCTTTGATTTCCTTTCGTTGTCTGATTGTTGATGCTAGCACTTCCAACACTATGTTAAACAGCAGCGGTGAGAGTGGACATCCCTGTTGTGTTCCTGATCTCAGGGAAAAAGCTCTGTTTTTCCCCATTGAGGATGATGTTAGCTATGGGCTTTTCATAAATGGCTTTTATAATCTTTTTTTTTTTAATTTTTTTTCAATATTTTTAATTTATTTTTGGGACAGAGAGAGACAGAGCATGAACGGGGGAGGGGCAGAGAGAGAGAGGGAGACACAGAATTGGAAACAGGCTCCAGGCTCCGAGCCATCAGCCCAGAGCCTGACGCGGGGCTCGAACTCACAGACCACGAGATCATGACCTGGCTGAAGTTGGACGCTCAACCGACTGCGCCACCCAGGCGCCCCTTTGATCTTTAAATATGTTCCTTCTATCCCGACTTTCTCGAGGGTTTTTATTAAGAAAGGTTGCTGAATTTTGTCAAATGCCTTTTCGACATCGATTGACTTTTTTACGTTTTTTAAACATTTATTCACTTTTGACAGTGAGAGAGACAGAGCATGAGTGGGGGAGGGGCAGAGAGAGAGGGAGACACAGAATCCGAAGTAGGCTCCAGGCTCAGAGCTGTCAGCACAGAGCCCTATGCGGGTCTCAAACCCATGGACTGGGGGATCATGACCTGAGCTGAAGTCAGACAACCGGCTGAGCCACACAGGCGCCCCAAGGGTCTTGCTGTTCTTATATCCCCAAATGCATAATGAACTTCTGCTTCTGAGTGGAATGGAGTAGTTTATAGCGAACCAGTCATCTAGAGCAAATCTAGAATACATGCATAAACTATCTGAACTCAGATGAGGATGGTAAGACTCCAGAGGAAGGAGAACTTCAGAGATGAGCCAATTTTTTTTTTTTTTTTTTTTTACCCTAGTATCATTTGTGGATTCTGGGTATGAGCAGAAGAATGAAAACCTTGGTTTTCCACTGTGGTCGACTCTTGCTGGGGGATAGAGAAATTGAAAGAGCCAATGGATGTTTTCTGGGGCTTCAAGCAAGTGACTGACTTTTCCATTCTTAAAATTTAGCGAATTCTGGGAATGTTCAGGTTAGGACTAAAATCCTAAGCAGAAAGTGTCTGAAAATGAGAGTGGAACAATGAAACAATGATTGGCATTTGTACAAACTGCCGAGGAGAGAGGCCCTGGAGAAGATACCATATTGGCACTTAGAACTGTTAAGACCAGGAGCAAATATAATCTGTTATAGAAGTCAGAATAGTGGTTATCCTTGGTGAACAAATTGACCAGAGGGCACATAATGTAGCTTTCCAGATTTCTGGAAATGTTCTGTCCCATGCATAGTAGTTACATGGGTGCATAGGTATATAAAAAATTCACTGATCTGTACTTAAGATTTTTGCTTTTTCTTGACCTCAATAAAAACAGGGACAAACATTTCACAATATGTACATGTATTAAATCACCACATTGTGCACCTTAAACTTACACAATGTTATATGACAATTGTATCTCAATAAAACTAGGGGAACAAAGAAATCAAAAGAATAGCACCAATTACCTTAACTAAATGTAGTGAGCAATATATGAAACCTTTATACTAAAAGTATAAAACATTACGGAAACTAAAGAAGAGCTAACAAATGAAGATGTATGTCATGTTCACATATTGAAAGATTCTGTTAGACTCTAATACAGTCACACAGACACAATTATCTGACTCATTACCCCATCCTCCCCCCCCCCCAAATGGCATTACAAACAAATGCAAAAAGACAGTTTTTTCAATGAGTCAAATGGACTTTCATAAGAAACAGATACATCTTAACTCTCACCTTGGGCATCCACAAAAATAATTCCTGACAAATTATAGATCTGAATTTAAAAAGTAAAACAACATAAAATTTTAGAAGAAAGCACAAAAGTAAGTCTTACTGACCTTGGAGCAGGCAAAGATTTCCTAAATAGCACAAAAGTGCTATGTACAAAAAAAATTAATACGTTTGACTACATAAAACTAATAATTCTGTTCAACAAAAGATACTATTAAAATACACAGGGGCGCCTGGGTGGCGCAGTCGGTTAAGCGTCCGACTTCAGCCAGGTCACGATCTCGCGGTCCGGGAGTTCGAGCCCCGCGTCAGGCTCTGGGCTGATGGCTCGGAGCCTGGAGCCTGTTTCCGATTCTGTGTCTCCTTCTCTCTCTGCCCCTCCCCCGTTCATGCTCTGTCTCTCTCTGTCCCAAAAATAAATAAACGTTGAAAAAAAATTAAAAAAAAAATACACAAAGACACAGGCTGGGAGAATTTTACACAAACACACACACATGTATGTATATGTGTGTGTGAATATGTATATAAATACATATGTGTGATATGTACATGCTAGAGATAAAGTATTTTATTCAGAATACATAAAGGACTCCTAAAATTGATAAAAACTACAGACAACATACTGGGAAAATGGGCAAAGATTTGCACAGGTGCTTCATGAAAGAGAATGTCAACATAAACAATAAACATAAAAAGTTGCTGAGACATTCAGATTAGAATGAAAGTGTGATGCCACTGTGCAAGCCAAAATCCTGGCAAAAATTAAGGACACAGAAAATTCCAGGTGTAGAAGAGGGGGCAGATAAATAGGATCTCTCCTGCACTGCTGATGGGGGAAGAAGTTGGACAGCCACTCTGGAAAACTATCAGACAGTATTTGCATCAGAGTTGCACCTCTATCCCAGAAAGTTCACTCTTTAATGTATATACAAAACAAATATATACATATGATTGTAAAACACATAGATGAAGATGTTCATTATAGCAGGACTTATGATAACCTCAAGCTGAAACTATCCTAAATATTCATTAACATAAGTATGGATAAGTTAACCATGGTATGTTCATACAATGAGACACTACATAGCAATGAAATTGGACACGCTACACTACAGAACATGGATAAACTTTATAAATACATCCCTGAGGGAAAGGAAGCAGAGAGTATGAAAACATATCGAATGACCCCATTTATGTGGACACACATGCATACAGACATGCGTGCACAGAGCAGAAAAAAGGAAACACACACTCCACAGGAGGAAGTTTCGTCTGATTTCTGGTGAAAGAAGAGGAATTAGCAGGAATTAGTATGCACATTTTTAGTCCATACATCCTAAGAATGTTTGAGGCATCATTTCATTTCATCTTAGGCTTTTCTGATACCTGAGGACACATCCTGATAAAGGATGCACAAGCTAAGTGGAGACAAACCACAGATGTTCAGACACAGTTGTGAAAGAACTTCAATTTCCTACAAGAATTTTCCTCAAGAAAATTATGGAATGTTCTGAGTCACTGAAGATGAGTTTCCAATAATCGATGTACTTCTGACCCTGGCTGCTGTCTCCTTCGATGCTAAGTGCTGTTCCCGGGGAACGAGCTTGGTGGGGACGCTCTTACTGCTAAGAGTGTATGCTGCCTCTATAGGGGCTCGCTGCAAAACAGCTTAGCACTATTTCCACAAGAGTGTGACAATACTCTTTCAGTTAGCTAAAAATGGAGACTAATGTAAGTCTTTGGTTTAAAAAAATAAGGTATAATGTGAACTTTTCAAAAATGGGGGGTACCTGTAAAGTTTTGCCTCCCCCTCTCCACCTGCCTACACCAGCAAAACATCTCCATACCATGTGCATGATGTTGTCTAGGCAGGTGACACAGGACAATCTACTGGCTCCAAGCCATTGGCTCCAGGACATGCCTGGCCAAGACAACCAGAGCCTGTCTTTTGATGATTCTTTGCAGGGAGGGCTGGATTCAAGGGTGTGTGGAAGTATTTAGCCTTCCTTGGAGGAGACATCATTGCTTCCCAAGTCTCCCAATGTCCTCAGGTTAAATACTCACATCCACCAGCATCTAGTTGCATCAACATCAATATGTGTCCAGCACCCACCTCACCTCCTTTCCACAGGGAGGAGTTCAGGGCACTGGGGCTGTCTGAGTTCAGGGAATAGGAGTTTAGCCATTCTGTTAGAGCAGTGATTTTCAACCATGATGGTAGCTGAGGACTTGTTAAAAATTAACTGGTTAGAACTAAAGTGTAACCCAGGGGTGCCTGGGTGGCTCAGTCGGTTAAGCGTCCAACTTTAGCTCAGGTCATGATCTCATGGTTTGTGAGTTCAGGCCCGCATTGGACTCTGTGCTGACAGCTCGAGGCCTGGAGCCTGCTTCTGATTCTGTGTCTCCCTCCCCTCAGTTCTCCCCTGCTCACACTCTGTCTCTCTCAAAAATAAATAAAGATTTAAAAAAATTAAAAAAAAAGAAGTGTAACCCAGATAGGGATATTTTTAATTTTTTTTTTAACGTTTATTTATTTTTGGGACAGAGAGAGACAGAGCATGAATGGGGAGGGGCAGAGAGAGAGGGAGACACAGAATCGGAAACAGGCTCCAGGCTCCGAGCCATCAGCCCAGAGCCTGATGCGGGGCTTGAATTCACAGACCGCGAGATCGTGACCTGGCTGAAGTCGGACGCTTAACGGACTGTGCCACCCAGGCGCTCCAGGGATATTTTTTAAAAGATACCAGATGATGTCCATTGCAATCAAGAAAGAAAAGCCATTGGGTTTAGAACCTAATGTTTACTTATTTTATCATAAGAACCACCTGATAAACACTTTAGAAATACAGACTCCCAGGCCTCCCCTAGCTATTTCTATGTCATTAAGATAAAGAAGTTGTAGCTGTACTTTTATTTTAATAAGCATCCCAAGTGATTCTTACACTTAGGACAGTTGGGGAAACACCCTTCACCAGTGGGTATCGGGTCCCAGAAGCTCACAGAAGGCTGCCTATTCTTCCACCAGACTTCATTAAGGCTGGAACTTCATGCTTGACATTTGGTTGTTATTCAGCAAATATGTGTTAAATAAATGATTAATTGACTATTTCACAAATCAAGAACATTATACAATGTTCTGAGTCACTGAAGATGAGTTTCCAATAACTCCAATAACCCTAAGGAGAAGAAAGTCATGTGATATCCAGTATCCATTACTATGCTCTAGTCACTATAGTAGTTGCTTTGCGTATGTAATCTCATTTAATAATAGCCCTGGAAGCAAATATTATCATTCCTAACTTATAGATAAGATCAACTGAGATTCCTATGCCTCAGTGCTGGATTTGTATCTTGTCCCTGCCACTTATTCACCATGTAAACTTGTGCAGGTGAGGGGCTCCTGTGTGGGTCGGTTAAGTGTCTGACTTCAGCTCAGGTCATGATCTCATGGTCTATGAGTTCGAGCCCTGCATCAGGCTCTGTGCTCTCAGTTCAGAGCCTGGAGCTTGCTTCAGATTCCATCTCCCTCTCTTTCTGCCCCTTCCCCGCTCACTCTCAGTCTCTATCAAAAAATGAATAAATGGTAAAAAAAATATTAAACTTGTGCAGGTAACTATTCTTTGTGCTTTGGCTTCTATATCTATAGAATGGGTTAAATGACCTGTTTGGAGCAATGCTGTTGTGAGGATTAGTGTCAAGTGCCAAAAACAAAATTTTGTAGGTGCCAATCAAATGGCAGATATTAATATTAAGAAATCTTCTGAATATCATCCACGCACAACTAGTAAGGAGCAGGGTAGGAATTTGAACCTAGAACTTTATGTTTCCAAACTTGTAATCTGTAGGTATAATTTTTTTTTATGTATACTTTGCACACTGAGGGTACCTGCTTTCACAAGTGGATAGGGGACAATGCAGACACAGCTGAAGAAACAAAAGAAGGGACAGGCAACTACAAACAGTGGTCACTTCCAATGGGGTTTTGGACTGTGTGTGGAAAATGTTTAGCCATGAGGCTGTCACTCTGCCCTTCAACAATCCAAGGGGCAATGAGTGGTGGGTGGGCAGCACACCTAAGACATTCGTCTGAACCACCTGAGATTTCATTTTAAAACTCGATACCCTCAACAAGAAAATATCTGTGTCTTTGATCATCCATACCCAGAGAAACTCTATCTTAAATAGACAATAGAGAGGAATTGATCAGCTTAGCTGTGGGAGAATATCAGGACCCAGCCAGTGTTTGTCCTGAGCATAGCCCTCCAGCTAGTGTTGAGAAACAATATGGCAGTGTTGTTAAGGGACTGTATTCTGGAACCTCCTACCTTTTGACTTCTGGGAGTGTTCCTTAATGTTTTTCTGCCAACTTTCCTTACCTAGGGCATGCCTAGGTCATTGCAAGATCTCCAACCCTTTTATCCACCCCCTGCACCCCAGCTCATATAATGTCTGAATTGGGCAATCTGACAAAATGTCTACCTAAAAGTTTAGTGGAAAAAAACAGCAGAGATAAAGCAATTGGAAAGCCCAAGCATTGTGCTCCATGGGTAAGAGGTGCCTGGAGCCTGGGTCCTCACACACACATAGAGACACACATGCACACACACATGCATGCGCAGAGCAGAAAAAGGAAACACACACTGCACAGGAGGAAGTTTCATCTGATTTCTAGTGGAAGAAGAGGAATTAGCAGGAATTAGTATGCACATTTTTAGTTCATTCATCCTAAGAATGTTTGAAGCATCATTTAATTTAATCTTTACAACACTCTTGTGAAATACACCTTAATGTCCCCATTTTAAAGATGGCAACATCAAAGGGCAGAAAGTTTAGGTAATATGCTTAAGGTCATAACTGCTACGAAGGGGTAACAAGGCCTTGGAACATCTGGGCCAGTACTAAGCCTGGATCCTTACTTTTCTATCTGCCTCAAGGAAGAGAATCCAGAATTAACTTTTTTATCTCTCCCTTGAGGGATTGAGAGTGGAAGAGAGGGAGGCTGGGAGAGGGGGTTGTGCTCTGTTTTCAGAGCAACAGTGAGGTAGAGAGACAATCAGGCATCCCAGGTTCTGGTCTGATTCTGCTACTAAACCAGCTGCGAGGCCTGGAATGGGTCCCCTCCTCCCCATTCATCTCTTCCCCTCTCCTGGACCAGGACTAGGACCAGGGTGGAGGCTCTCCAGGGCTAGGACTCCTGTCCCTCTCTACTTGGCATCATCCCTGCAAACTTCATGTCTTCTACCTGCTGGACCAAGGTGTTTAAGAGGTTTCTAAATGCCTGGGACATGATGTCTCTTCCTCTGTTTCCTTCTTTTTTTCCAAATGGAGGACTCCGTAGGCTATGGAGACTTCTTTAAAACCATCATGGCCTGAAATGGTGTCCCTAGCTCTTCAAGGTGACAGGGGGAAGGTTTCTTACTACCGCTTTTTTCCAGATGTTAGCGTGTCTTTAATATGGCACCCATGGTAAAATGACTAGAATTGGAATTCTGCATGACATTCTCTGCATGCTCTGGGTCTTGGGGAAGCACAGGAGAAGGGAGTGACATAAGCAGAAAAAGGCCTGATCACTGACAAGGCTCAACACTACCACCTTCCCTGCTCTGCAAATGCATGATGAAACTGAGGCATGCTCAGAGCTAAAGGACCTTCTGGCAGCTGGTCCAGATGGGAGCCAGGTTTTGATGTGTGAACAGCAGCAGCCTTCGGTGTCCTCAGGATGGTGTCCTGTGAAATAATGGGAGATGTACTTCTCATTGGAAGCCACTGTTATCCCCCTTTAATTATGTGGGACATTTGTGGGGCCAGATTCACCCGCTAACCCCACACTGGTAGTGAAACGGAGCTTCTCTGAAAGGGAGAACAGACTCAACACCAACTGCTGAGTGAGCCTCAGATAGGCAAACAGGAAGAATACTGTTGGGGGTCACAGGAAGTTCCAGAGGCCAGAGCCAGAGCAGTGTTGGGTGGAGTGAAGGGAACACAAGCCAAGGTAGGTAGGAGAGTCCAGCCAGGGCAGGGTATTGGGTGACAGCAAAATTCCTTGGCATCCAGGGCCAAGGCCCAGGGAGGGTACATAGTATTCCAGCTGCAGAGCTCGATTCAGATCCTCCAAAGCCTGGGACAAGCTGGGTGACCCTACAGGACTGAGGAGTAGGAAACAGAATCCTCTGGCTAAGGATACTACCAGGTAGAGCAGCAGGTTCTGCCTGGAGCTCCTCCTGTTAGGGGCTCCCTAGAGCGGGTTTGGGTGAAGGGAGGGACCTAGTCCAAGCCTGGAAGAGAGCGAGAGTCAGATGAGAGGCTTGGAGCTCAGCTGTGGTCATGGTGCCAGCACCAGCTCAGAGGGAGGTGATACTAGAATGACAATGAGCAGCTACCTGAGGAAGGCAGTGGCAGTGCTGTCTGTCCTTTGCTGAGCCCTTCCTCCTCCCAGCTCACCCCCCAAAACAAGGAACTTCCCAGTAGTCTCTGGGCCTTTCTTCATAAATAATGCTATTTGTCAGTCAGTCAGTCAGTCTTTCTATAATCGCCAGCTTGCTGAGCAGCTACTACATAACAGGCACCTTGTGAGGAGGGAGGTGCACTAATGGCCATGAAGAGACAGTGAGAGGCTGACCCAGGACTCAAGTTCACCCAGCTGGAACCAGAAGATGCTCCACAAACATTTAGGTGTCTGGGGGCAGGGAAGGGGAATGAGGAAGAGGAGTTGTCCACACACCTGGGTTCTAAGGGTGATTTGGATTTTCCAAAGGCCACGCCTAGTAACAGATGTGTTTTGAGGACAGAGCTGAACCAGTGACTTCATTTTCATGTTATGTTGATCACAGGAAGTTGCTGGTGTAGAGACCTTGGGGATCCCTGTTCTTATGTTCCCAGAAAAGAGAAGCCCTGTGGCAAGGAGACTCGAGGATCTGACTATCATGGAGGGAAGGCATACCTTCCTCAGGAGCTCAGAAGCTACTCACATACTGCCAACCTCAGTCTCATTACTAGTTAGGGTACTTGGATTCTGTCACTACGCCCTCCTGGTGTCTTCTCCAAAGTGAAAGCAATTCTGGGTCAAAACAGGCATTTTAGCTTTTCCCTTCCTCTTTCAGACCCTGGTCCACTGAGTGATATGTTGAAGGGGTCCCTTACTTCCACCTATGCTAATTCATACCCCTTCTATTTTCAGCAGAGCTAGAAATACTACTGTTAATCCCAGGGGCACTTCAAACATTAAGCAGCCTTATTTCTACCTAAGAGTATTCATCTTAGCAAAGATTAAAGATTTACCCCAAAAGGCAAGGCTCTTTTTTCTTATTACGTTGCCTGTCACATAAAGCTCTCCCAGGACTGAGTGGATCCAGCTGCAAGCCAGGAAATCTGACTTTTCCTTCCCACCTGTACTCATTTTCCTGCTTGGGTTTAATTTCCTGTATAGGCATTAGGAGTAGGGAGGGGCTCAAACAAAGAAGAACATAGGATTTCAATGTAGAATTAATTTTCTCATGGGGCTTGTTATTTGACTTTGGGAGAGTTATTTAACCTCTTGTAACCTCAAATCCCCCAAACATCACTTAAAGAGTATAGACTGAAGCTCTCTGAGATCCATTAAATTAGTGGCTCTGAAGTAGGATGTGTTTCTGGTGCTAGGAATTTCCCAGTCTGTTGAGGGGAAGTGGCCTTCACACTTGGATAGTTCCCAGAATGAGACATGCTTGGCATATACTAGCATCTCCATTAATATTTGTTAAATGATTGTGGAAACCAATATCACCATGGGAGAGCTGTTGTTTGAAGCAGGCACAGCTTTGATGCTGGGAGAGCCCCCAGGTGATACAGAGCCACGAGAAGGAAAGCATTGCAGCCAGCAAGACCTCCAGATGTCAGAGCTGGGACTGAAAGTGGCAAAGAAGGAGTGGGAATGGGCTCTTAGGAGCTAAGGTAGTTAGAAGAGGCTTCCAGGTTTTTGGTGGGTGGTGGGTGGTTTGCAGCTGTTAGAAAGGAAGGGCCAGGCCAGAAGGCTGGGTGGAGTGGAGGGAAAAGGTTATCCCAGAAGAGGAATTAGCCCTTGAAAATCTCTGAAGTAGAAGAGGGGTGAAGGTGTGGTTGGTGAAGGCAAAGCAGGTTCACCCAGATTAGCAACCAGTCAGGAAGGGGTGGGGTTGGGGGTAATAATTAAGTAATCTGAATGTGGGTGATTCAATGGGGTTAGGGGAAAGATGGGAAAACGTTCTGGACCCCAGACAAGAAGTCTGTCCTAAGTCAGTCGATGACCTCTAGCATCTACCTTTACAAGACAGACAATTGGTGCCCACCTCAGCTCCTCCACACCCCTCTCCCACTTTTTCATGTGCCCAAATGTATTCTGTCCCACAGAATAGAAGAGACAGCAAGAAGGTAGCAAGGCCACAAAAAGGACTCAGATCTTCCTCCAGGGTTAACTCATGAAACCCTCTAGGAAGTCTGCGGCTCCCCCCTCCCCCCACACAAACCCTGTGCCTGGGTCTAAGGGAGAGGGTGGCACTGGGAATCAGGCACCAGTGACATCATTGTCACATAGCCAGTGCCAAAAAAATATCAAGTGGGTGGTTTTCATCACAAAAGCTGAGCCAATTGGTAATTGAGGGGAGTAGGGTGAATCATGTTTGACAGGTAAGGAATGAAAACACAGGGGGCCTGGGGTGATTCTGTTTCCTTGAGGCAGGGCACATTATCCTATAAAAGGCCGGCTGGCCGCTGACTTCACATCAGACCAGAGCAACCAGACAACCTGTTCGCTGCATACCAGGTGAGTCTCTGTTTGGGACCAATTTGAAATTCATGTTTATTTTTTTATTATTGGAAACTGGACAAAGGCAAATATGTTTAAGAGAGCTGATGGGGGTATTAATTAGAGAGACTACTGGGGTATCTGTATTTTAGAGTAAGGCATAGTTTGGGTGTGAAGGGAATTTAGGGGCAGGTAAGTCTGCTACTTCAATGGATAACTATGGGACTGGGGGCCAGGGAAGGGACAGGTCTGTGTAAGTACCTATAGTAAGTTAACACCAGGATGTGACTAGGACTCAGACCCAGGTACTCTCAGCAACACCACTATTTTCTCTGTTTATGACTCATAAAAATGTTAATTCATGAGATGGACCTCTACTGTGTGTTTGCTATATTTCAGGCACCATGCCTGTTACACTTTGTGTAAATCAGGCCGTTATGCAACTTACTCAGCAAGCTCACAGCCTAGCAAGCAAGATAGTGCATGCATGTACAAAGATGAAAGGCAAAGCAGATAGTGATTGGTAGGGGAACAGAGGGACAGGGAAGGGCTTTGGCAGTTTGGGAGAGCCTATTCAAGATCTGTTGATGGCACATGAGGGCTACAATGGAGGTGTATTTGGACGAACAGAGATGGGAAGAACATTTCAGAGCAGACTATATAAGCAAAGGTAAAGCGAGGTCACAGGAGCTAAGACCTACAGAGGCATCCTGTAAGTCAAAGGTGTGCTACATGTTTGTAGGGGTGGGTAGACTGCAGCTGTTTCTACAATGTCACTTTCAAAAAGACTTCAGTGTGGTCCTGGGCACTTGTCAATGAGGGATTCAACATGTCTGGGGAAGAAATGTTGCTGGGGAATGAACCGACTGAAATGGAGCAGATCAAATTGTCTTTTAGCTCCTTCTCTTGAAATGGCCCAGAAATTATCAAAGCATACTTTACTTTCAAGTGTTTAGGGAGACAGCCAGGGGAAATGAAGGCTGTTTGATTTAAAGGAGACTGAAAATAACATGGTTATTTGACATTGAACATGGTTTCTAACCTAGTTAATCTCTGTTTAAATCATCTGACCTGTCTGTTCTGTCTGTAGGGTCAGCCTCCTCTGAAGCATGAGTTCTCATCAGCAGAAGCAGCCTTGCACCCCTCCCCCTCAGCCTCAGCAGCAGCAGGTGAAACAGCCCTGCCAGCCACCACTCCAGGAATCATGTGTCCCCAAAACCAATGAGCCATGCCACCCCAAGGCTCCAGAGCCCTGCCACCCCAAGGCTCCAGAGCCCTGCCACCCCAAGGCTCCAGAGCCTTGCCATCCCAAAGCACCAGAATCCTGCCACCCCAAGGTTCCTGAGCCATGTCCCTCAACAGTCACTCCAGCACCAGCTCAGCAGAAGACCAAGCAGAAGTAATGGGGTCTACCGCCAAGCAAGCCCTTGGGGAGCTGACCACCGGATGCTGAATCCCCTCTCACATTCTGCTTCTATGCCTTCCTTACAATTAGCATGCTGCCACTCTGAGTCATAACCCTCCCTCTTTGCACCCTCTACAAAGATTTCCCTCACACTGCTCTGGAGGGCTCCGAGCCTCTAAATGACGCTGAGAGTCTCACTGGCTGAGCTACTTTTCTAACTTCTCAGGGCTCATCTAAAGAGAGGTTTGGGGGATCAAGTGGATCTTTCCTGCCCTGCCCCCATTAAATCACTTTTAACTCCACAGTTGGCTGTGGGTGTCATTTGCTGACTCCACTTTCTTAATTGTTTTTTCAACATAAAGCAGCAAAGGGTCTGGCACAGGCACTGAGTGTGTGTGTGTGTGTGTGTGTCAGGTCGCTCGTGGGCTGGCAATGGGTCAAGACCACCCAGAGTCTGTTACTTTGGACACCTTTACCTAGAGCAGGGCTTCTTCTGCACCTGAGTGAGTCCCACCTGAGTGTAGATGGTGCCTGTTTCAAGCTGTCTGTGACTTAGTCCTGGTTCCCAAGTTGCCCTTTTTCTGTTTGGTTTATTCCTTTATTGTTCTTCTTTGAAAGAAGTAGTGCTTATATGGATTTCATCATGATTCTTTATACATCCTCCCTTGCTTGATGCCCCAATACATGGAGCCAAGCCATGAAACACTCCTCCAGACCCACACACAGATGAATTCCTACACACACTGACTCCCCCTCAAATCACACACACACACACACACACACACACACACACACACACTGACTTGATCACTGAGACCTCTATGCTGTAGCAGGATGGAGAGTAGAATCCACAGTGCCTGCCTAGGAGAAGCCTAAGGGGGTGATATCCACCCCTTTCCCATGTAAATATACACTCATGCAAATACTCACTGATACCAGAGCACACATGCACCTTCCTCTGCTCACAGGTACATGCTCTCTCTCCCCCTGCCCTCCCCACTCCATATACACATCTATTCTCTCTGAAGAGAATAAAAGCAAGTGCACCAAAGAAGAAAATGGAAGTTTAGGCAGGCTTCAGAAGGAAGACTGGTTAATGCAGATAAGACAAAACCTCAGCCTGGAATTGAGGGAGAGCAGGTCGCCATGGGCAAATATTAGGGTGAAAAGATACCTGAAAGCCACCAGCGAGCCTATTCAGCTTCCAGATAAACAAACTGATGTCCTTCCCCAGAAAGGGGAAGGTAATTCATCAAGACCACCCAGAAGTCATGTTTTTGAATCATATCTAGAGCCCAGCTCTTCAGATTCCGACCCTTTGCTCTCTTCCTGAAGCTGTGTCTTCTTGACTTTGCTGGTGACAAGCAAAACATCTAGGGACTGAGAGACCAGCAGAATTTCTAGACGGATTGCAGTGGTCACTGGGGAATGAACCCCATTTGTAAAATAACATCAAGCAGGTATGAAGCAGACAACAGATGTCAGATGACAGGTGTGTTGCTTATCACCTGCCTCACACCTGCATGATGCAAAAGCGCTCCAGATATGTTTGAAAAGAACTCCAGAGAAATTTGGAGACTGTAAGGCAAAAATTATCCAGCAAAGCTTTGCAAGTTGGCAAGTAATCATCAGACTGGGAGGAGAGAATGATGTCACCTGAGTCTGCAAGGTTTGTGCATGTTCAGGGGATTTAAAATTGCCGCTTGTTGGCATGATAATGTCCTTGACTCTCCACCAAGCTGCTTCTCCTCCTGTCTTTTTTCTACTGTGTGCTCAACACTCCCACCCCAGACATGCCACATTTCTGCAGAACCAGGTGTCCACCAAGTAGTAGGATCTTATGTGATGTCTGCTGGGATGTTGAGTAGTCTGTACCCTCTTCAGAAGATGCTGTTGATTTGAGGGTAATTCTGACCTCTCTCTGTAAATGTTCAGAGCCTCTGTCATTCAAACTGCCAGGGGGAAAAGGGCCTCCAGTCTGTCCCATCCTGTTAGGACTTTCACAGGGCTTATGTGTTACTCCAGTGGCTCCACTGCTCACTCCACTTCTCGATGACAGGGGCTGCCTGACCCTAAAAATGGCCCTTCCTCATAATTGCCACTCTTTTAAAATTTTATTCTTAACCTGTAGTAGAGAATTGGGTGAGTTGGAATTCTTGATATTCACGAATTTTTTTTCAAGAAAAAACATGACAGAAATCAGGGTATGATATCTTGCAAAAACATGTGCATGGTTTTCTAAAAACCTTTAGTTTCATGGTACATAACAATGCTAATTTATTCTGAATACAATTTAGAATTTGAACCCTGGAGTTATTTGATGAATTCAACCAATATTTGCTATTTCGGAAAAAAGTTTTTTTCTTTGACTTATGACATAAGAATGGAAGATCTTTATAATATAGAACAAATTTCTAAAAAGGAAAAAAAATGCTAAATAGGAAGGTAACTACTCATTATAATCATAGATTTAGGTGATTAAAAAACACCCTCACAGATTAGACGTGGAATTTCCTAGCTCATTATATGAGCATTGGTTTCTCTCACCTTCGCTAATACCTTCACTTGCTTCCTTTGAACTTCCCTGAGTTCAAAGAAAAGCAGATGTTGTGCAGACTTATCCCAACCATGTGTCCTTGCCATGCCCCCTATACTATATAGAGACAGGGACCCCAAAATACCCAGTACCTTACCTATACCCACAGAGTTCATCTTGCCATAGTTGGCATTTATTTTTTCAGTGTCTACTTATCCAGCGCTCAACACCTCCCCAGTGTCCACCCACACAGTGCCCACCTTAGCATTAGCCATGTCCACAATGTCAGCCAATGTGTTTTTCTGTGAATCTGCCTCCATCCATCTAGCTACAGTGCCCCCCTCCCCAGCCCCCACAAAAACAGAAAAGCATGAAGACTTGCAGGACTAAAACACAACAAACATAAATGGTTCTTTTTTGGGGAGGATTTCCATCACATTTGTTGCAAACCCTCTTCTTTTTCGTGAGATGGCATGGTCAATAGGTTTCACTCATAATCTCCTTGGAGTGATGAGAAATGACTTTTTTCTTGAATTTGTTATCATGTACCATTCCAGGAATTAGCTGAGAAAGCATCATTCTTAGCCCTGCCATACCTGCGGATTCCAGTGCCATCCTATACAACTTTCTGTAGACACGGAAACATTCTCTATCTGTGTGGTCCAGTACAGTGGCCACCAGCTACATATGATTATTGAGAACATGAAATGTAGTTGGCATGACTGAAGAACTAAACTTTTAATCAGATTTAAGTTTAATTAAATTTATATGTTAAGTCTTCAAATATTTATTAATTCATTAAAAACAGCAAATGTAAATCCACAGCATGTTCATATAAAAACAACTATATTTTCCCAAACAAAATAATTAGTTATAAGAGTAGCTCTGTTTAAAAAATACCTTTAATGTCTTTGTGAGTGGAATGTAGTTGGTTTCTCACATCCACTTCTGCATTCAGTCTGTTGTGATATGCTGTTTTGGTTGAAGGATACAAAAAAATCCAGCTTCACAGAGATATGTAGTTGGGAAATAGAGGAGTGTTTTAGTAACTTTCATGTAAGTATGGATATCCTTTGACACTACGCCCAACTCAGCAAATAGTAGCTTCCTAAAGATTAGTTGTGGAGAGAAGGAAAAACTCTTCTTTACTCTCAAGGTCTTCCAACTAGACTAAAAATTAAATTTAGATGAGACAGATTAACAGGAGAAAAAGTCAAAAGTTTTATTACATGTGCATGGAAGTCCAGTAATGAAATTGAGACCCAAGGAAGTAACCAAGGCAGGAAATTGTTATACATTTTAGACAGAGACAATAAATCTGTGAGGAATTGGCAGGACAAAGAAAACTTAACTTTGGGAGCTTCAATTAGTAAGGGATTCTAAACAGAGTTTGGACTGGGGTAGTACATTAGTAAAAAGTAACAAAGGTTGTTATACCACCTCCTCTGCTCTAAACTTCCCACTTCTGGTGATAAGGGTGTCTTTTTACCTCCTGCTACAGGGAGGGTACCTTTCACATGGGAGATTTTCCTCTCTTGCTTTTAGGGGGGTGGAGGAGGGCCTGAGGATCCTTTTTTTCTCTCTCTTAAGTAACTTTTATTTAAAATAGCTGGGGTGCCTGGGTGACAGGTTGGTTAAGTGTCTGACTTTGGCTCAGGTCATGATTTCACAGTTGGCAAGTTCGAGCCCTGCATCAGCCTCTGTGCTGACAGCTCAGAGCCTGGAGTCTGCTTCGGATTCTATGTCTCCCTCTCTCTCTGCCCATCCCCTGCTCATGCTCTCTCACTCTCTCTCAAAAAATAAACATTTTTAAAATTTTTAAAAATTAAAAAAAAACTAATATGTCAAAGTGGGATCTTAAACCATGTTAATTAATTGTGTTTTGTTACAATAAAATCATTGGTCTGGAAAGAAGAAATAAAATGGTCCTTATTCACAGACAACATTATTGTCTATGTAGAAAATATCAAGGAATTTTCTTTTGAATACTAGAACTAATAAGTGAGTTTAGTATGCTTACAGGATACAAGATCAACACAAAAAAACTCAACTGCATTTCTACATACTAACAATGAAAAAGTAAAAAGTGAAATAAAAAATGTGATACACTTAAAATTGCTCTAAAGAGAGGAGCCAAAATGGCAGAACAGCATGGAAGCTTTTTGTGTGTCTTGCATCCATGAAATATAGCCAGACCAACACTAAACCATCCTACACACCTAGAAAACTTATTGGAGGATTAACACAACCTACACAACCTGAACCACAGAATTCAGCAGATACTTGGCACAGAGAGCTGAACTTGGGGAAAGAGAAGCCACGAAAATTAGGAACCCCTTTTGCAGGCAGAAAGAGGACAGAGACTGGGGAGGGGAGGAGCATAAGGGAAAAGCACCCATCCCCAAAAGCAGCTGGAGAGAAAGTTGAAAATTGGAAACAGCCACAGGGACTAAACTAAAAAAGGGAGAAAGGAGAAAGGAGAAAAGAGGGTTTAAATTCCATTAAGGCTGTAAACAAGGGGAGCACAAAGTCTTCAAATCCGCAGCTCAATACCTGGCGGTGTTCTGGCGGGAAAGGTACATCCTCAGGAACAGAGTTGCGTCCGGGAGGTTCTTGGGCCACATGGGGAAAAGTGGTTCCACTGATGAAAGGGCATTTGGTAGAGACTGTTGAAGCCACCTGGTCCCAGCAGACCCTGGAAGGTAGCCACATTCGCTGGTGCTTGGCAAGGTCATTGAGAGTGAAGCCTGGTGCCAGATGTGTGTTGTGATTTTCCATAATCCCTGAAACGCTGCTGCTCCACTGTCTCATGAACTTTTTTGGGGGGTGGGCTGGCACCTGGCCGCAGTCTCAGGGCACTGGCAACAGCAAGGTCCAGTGGGCGTTCCTGGTTGCAGCTGACATTCTGTCATTGCTTGGTGAGACCCTCCCACAGAGGGGCAGAACAGGTCAAAACCACAGTCCTTCAGAATGGGCTGGGGAAAACAGCTGCACCTGAGACAAAACTTGGGAGAGAGGTACTGCCTGGGGCCTGGTCACGGAGAATGGAAAAGTGGGGAGTGGATGACAGCTGAAGATGGAGGACCAGTGCGTGATTGCTGATCTGGGAGAACAGACTGGTTGAGTGGCACCATTTTCACTGCTCCCGCGCATGTGCATACGCGCCTACTAGCTCTGCAAGAATCCATCCGAGAGGGCTAGCAGCACCCTCTAGTGGAGAGCAGAACTGTTACACTGAGCCCTGCCCAACTGGACCAATTTTGCTCTTCAAGAACGCAAGCCTCACTGCCTGCTTATTTTATGGACTATAAAGACCTAAATAGACTGACCTGTAGGGGAAAATGAAGCAATTTCAGCCCTACTTCAATCTGTTAGCAGGTTCATGTATTCAATTTCTTTTCTTTTTTTGTTTTTTTTTTCTTTTTACTTTTTCTCTTTTACAATTCTTTTCTTTTTCTTGAATAAAAAATTCATTTTTGTTGTCAATTTTTATTAAAAATACTTGTCTTTAATTTTTATTATTATTTTTTTACTTTTGTGTAAATTTGTCAAATTCTACTTTGCTTCCAACATTTTATTTTAGTCTACTTCAGTGTACTCACCTTTTCAAATTTTCAAACAATTTCATTTTCTCTTTCTTTTTCATTATTTCTCTTTTTAATTTCTTTTCTTTTTCTTGAAGAGAAAAACTTCATTTTTACTTTCAGTTTCTTTTAAAAATATTTTTATTTAATTTTTATTACTATATTTTTTGCTTTTATGTAAAATTTTTTCAAATTCTACCTTACTTCCATCATTTTATGTTAGTCTACTACAGTGTATTCACTTTTTCAAATTTTCAAACAGTTTCTTTTTTCTTTTCTTTTCTCTTTTTTCTCTTTTTTCTTTTCTTTTCTTTTCTTTTTACTGCAATACAGATAAAGAAAAAATCATTTATTTTTAATTTTTATTTAAAATATTTTTCTTTAATTTTTTTCTACCATATTGTTTACTTTTGTGTATATTTTTTTCAAATTCTATTTTACCCACATCATCTCATTTTAGTCTACTTCAGTGTATTAATTTTTTCAAATTCTCAAATGATTTCCTTTTTTTTCTCCCCCATCCCTTTTTTTCCCTTCTAATTGGGGAAACCACTTGCAACACCCAGACAAAAACACACATAGGATCTAGTATCATCTGTTCGAATTGTGTGTGTGTTTGTGTGTTTAATTTTTAATTTTAATATTTTTAATTTAATTTTTTATTTCAAAATTTCTACCTCATTAATTCCTTTTCTCCCTTCAAAATGACAAAACGAAGGAATTCACCCCAAAAGAAAGAGCACGAAGAAATGACAGCCAGGGATTTAACCAACACAGATACAAGCAAGATGTCTGAACCAGAATTTAGATTCACGATAATAAGAATACTAGCTGGAGTGAAAAATAGATTAGAATCCCTTTCTGCAGAGATAAAAGAAGTAAAAATAGCCAGAGTGAAATTACAAATGCTATAACTGAGCTGTAATCACGGATGCAGCGGTGGCAAGGATGGATGAGGCAGAACAGAGAATCAGCGATACAGAGGACAAACTTATAGAGAATAACGAAACAGGAAAAAAGAGGGAGATTAAGGCAAAAGAGCACCATTTAAGGATTAGAGAAATCAGTGACTCATTAAAAATGAACATCAGAATCATAGGGGTCCCAGAGGAGGAAGAGAGAGAAATAGGAGTAGAAGGATTATGTGAGCAAATCATAGCGGAAAAATTTCCTAGCCTGGGGAAAGACACAGACATCAAAATCCAGGAAGCACAGAGGACTCCCACTAGATTCAACAAAAACCAACCATCAACAAGGCATATCATAGTCAAATTCACAAAATAGTCAGGAGAGAATCATGAAAGCAGCAAGGGAAAAAAAGTCCCTAACCTACAAAGGAAGACAGATCAGGTTTGCAGCAGACCTATCCACAGAAACTTGGCAGGCCAGAAAGGAGTGGTGGGATATATTCAGTGTGCCGAATCAGAAAAAAAAAATGCAGCCAAGAATTCTTCATCCAGCAAGGCTGTCATTCGAAACAGAAGGAGAGATGAAAAGTTTCCAAGACAAACAAAAATTAAAGGAGTTTGTGACCACTAAACCAGCCCTGCAAGAAATTTTAAGGGGGACTCTTTGAGGGGAGAAAAGATGAAAATATATACATATACCAAAGCAACAAAAGATTAGAAAGGACCAGAGAACACCACCAGAAACTCCAACTCTACAAGCATCATAATGGCAATAAATGCATATCTTTCAGTACTCACTCTAAATGTCAATGGACTGAATGCTCCAATCAAAAGACATAGGGTAAGAGAATGGATAAGAAAACAAGACCCATCTATATGCTGTTTACAAGAGACCCACTTTAGACCTAAAGACACCTACAGATTGAAAATAAGGGGATGAAGAACCATCTATCATGCTAATAGTCAACAAAAGAAAGCCGGAGTAGCCATACTTATATCAGACAATCTAGACTCTAAAATAAAGACTGTATCAAGAGATGCAGAAGGGCATTATATCATAACCAAGGGGTCTATCCGCCAAGAAGACTTAACAATTGTAAACATTTATGCACCAAATGTGGAGCACCCAAATATATAAATCAATTAATCACAAACATAAAGAAACTCATCGATAGTAATACCATAATAGTAGGAGACTTCAACATCCCTCTCACAGCAATGGACAGATCACCTAATCAAAAAATCAACAAGGAAACGATGGCCTTGAATGACACATTGGATAGATGGACTTAACAGATATATTCAGAACATTTCACCCCGAGGCAGCAGAATATACATTCTTCTCCAGTGCACATGGAACGTTCTCCAGAATAGATCATGTACGGGGACACAAATAAGCCCTAAGTAAGTACAAAAAGATCGAGATCATACCATGCATATTTTCAGGTCACAACGCTATGAAACTTGAAATCAACCACAAGAAAAAATTTGGAAATGTAACAAATACTTGGAGACTGAAGAACATCCTACTAAAGAATGAATGGGCTAACCAAGCAGTTAAAGAGGAAATCAAAAAGTATATGGAAGCCAATGAAAATGATAGCACCACAACCCAAAACCTCTGGGATGCAGCAAAGGAGGTTATAAAAGGAAAGTTTATAGCAATCCAGGGCTTCCTAAAGAAGGAAGAAAGATCTCAGATACACAACCTAACCTTACGCCTTAAGGAGCTGGAAAAAGAACACCAAATAAAACCCCAAACCAGTAGAAGACAGGAAATAATAAAGATTAGAACAGGAATTAATGCTATCGAAAAAAAAAAAAAAACCAGTAGAACAGATCAGTGAAACCAGAAGCTGGTTCTTTGAAAGAATTAACCAAATTGATAAACCACTAGCCAGTTTGATCAAGAAGAGAAAGGAAAGGACCCAAATAAGTAAACTCAAGAATGAAAGAGGAGAGATCACAACCAACACAACAGAAATAAAAACAATAATAAGAGACTATTATGAGCAATTATATGCCAATAAGTTGGGTAATCTGGAAGAAATGGACAAATTCCTAGAAACATATACACTACTAAAACTGAAACTGGAAGAAATAGAAAATTTGAACAGACCCAGACCAGTAAGGAAATCGAATTAGTAATCAAAAATCTGCCAAAAAAACAGAGTCCAGGGTCAGATGGCTTTCCAGGGGAATTATACCAAACATTTAAGGAAGAGTTAACACCTGTTCTCTTGAATGTGTTCCAAAAAATAGAAATGGAAGGAAACTTTCCAAACTCTTTCTACGAAGCCAGCATTACCTTGATTCCAAAACCAGACAGAGACCCCACTAAAAAGGAGAACTATAGACCAATTTACCTGATGAACATAGATGCAAAAATCCTCAATGAGATATTAGCCAACTGGATCCAACAATACATTAAAAAAATTATTCACCACGACCAAGTGGGATTTATACCTGGGATGCAGGGCTGGTTCAATATCCACAAAAAAATTAACATGATTCATCACATCAATAAAAGAAAAGGACAAGAACCATATGATCCTCTCAATAGATGCAGAGAAAGCATTTGACAAAATACAGCATCCTTTCTTGACAAAAACCCTCAAGAAAGTAGGGATAGAAGGAGCATACTTTAAGATCATAAAAGCCATATATGAACAACCCAACGCTAATATCATCCTCAATAGGGAAAAACTGAGAGCTTTCCCCCTAAGGTCAGGAACAAGACAGGGATGTCCACTCTCGCCACTGTTATTCAACATAGTATTGGAAGTCTTAGCCTCTGCAATCAGACAACACAAAGAAATAAAAGGCATCCAAATCAGCCAGGAGGAGGCCAAAATTTCACTCTTCGCAGATGACATGATACTCCACATGGAAAACCCAAAAGATTCCACCAAAAAAACTGCTGGAACTGATTCATGAATTCTGCAATGTTGCAGGATATAAAATCAATGTACAGAAATCGGTTGCATTCCTATACACCAACAGTGAAGCAACAGAAAGAGAAATCAAGGAATTGATCCTATTTACAGTTGCACCAAAAACCATAAAATACCTAGGAATAAATCCAACCAAAGAGGTGAAAAATCTATACACTGAAAACTGTAGAAAGCTTATGAAAGAAATTGAAGAAGACACAGAGAAATGGAAAAAGATTCCTTGCTCCTGGATAAGAAGAACAAATATTGTTAAAATGTCAATACTACCAAAGCAATCTACATATTCAATGCAATCCCTATCAAAGTAACACCAGCATTCTTCACAGAGCCAGAACAAATAATCCTAAAATTTGTATGGAACCAGAAAAGACCTGGAATAGCCAAAGCAATCTTGAAAAAGAAAACCAAAGCAGGAGGCATCACAATCCCAGACTTCAAGCTGTACTACAAAGCTGTAATCATTAAGACAGTATGGTACTGGCACAAGAACAGACACTCAGATCAATGGAATAGAATAGAGAACCCAGAAATGGACCCACAAACGTATGGCCAACTAATCTTTGACAAAGCAGGAAAGAATATCCAATGGAACAAAAACAGTCTCTTCAGCAAGTGGTGCTGGGAAAACTGGATAGCGACATGTAGAAGAATGAACCTGAACCACTTTCTTACACCATATGCAAAAATAAACTCAAAATGGATGAAAGACCTCAATGTAAGACAGGAAGCCTTACATCAAAATCCTCGAGGAGAAGCAGGCAAAAACCTCTTTGATCTTGGCCGCAGCAGCCTCTTACTCAACATGTCTTGGGAGGCAAGGGAAACAAAAGCAAAAATGAACTACTGGGACCTCATCAAAATAAAAAGTTTCTGCACAGTGAAGGAAACAATCAGCAAAACTAAAAGGCAACCGACAGAATGGGAGAAGATATTTGCAAATGACATTTTAGATAAAGGGTTAGTATCCAAAATCTATAAAGAACTTATCAAACTCCACACCCAAAAACCAAGAATCCAGTGAAGAAATGGGCGAAAGACATGCATAGACACTTCGCTAAGGAAGACATCCAGATGGCCAACCAACACATGAAAAAATGATCAACATCTCTCATCATCAGGGAAATACAAATCAAAACCACAATGAGATACCACCTTACCCCTGTCAGAATGGCTAACATTAACAACTCAGGCAACAACAGATGTTGGCGAGGATGTGGAGAAAGAGGATCTCTTTTGCATTGTTTGTGGCAATGCAAGCTGGTGCAGCCACTCTGGAAAACAGTATGGAGGTTCCTCAAAAAAACTAAAAATAGAACTACCCTATGACCCAGCAATTGCACTACTAGGCATTTATCCATGGGATACAAGTGTGCTGTTTCAAAGGGACACATGCACCCCCATGTTTATAGCAGCACTACCAACAATAGCCAAAGTATGGAAAGAGCCCAAATGTCCATCGATGGATGAATGGGTAAAGAAGATGTGGTATGTATATACAATGGAGTATTACTTGGCAATCAAAAATAATGAAACCTTGCCATTTGCCACGTGGATGGAACTGGAGGGTATTATGCTAAGTGAAATTAGTCAGTCAGAGAAAGACACAAATCATATGACTTCACTCATATGAAGACTTTAAGAGACAAACAGATGAACATAAGGGAAGGGAAACAAAAATAATACAAAAACAGGGAAGGGGACAAAACAGAAGAGACTCACAAATATGGAGAACAAACTGAGGGTTGCCAGAGGGTTTGTGGGAGGGGGGATGGGCTAAATGGGTAAGGGACATTAAGGAATCTACTCCTGAAATCATTGCTTCACTATATGCTAACTAATTTGGATGTAAATTTTAAGAAATAAAAAATAAAGTTAAAAAAATAAAGGATCTGACAATCCCATATTGTCCCTGTGCTGCCCTGTGCTGCCCCTGTGCTGCCCCTGTGCTGCCCCAGGAAGGGATCCCCATTACACACATGGTCTTCAGGGCCTGCTGTTACATCAACAGAATAAGTGGATGGGCTGACAGGACTGCATTACTTGAGGCTGTGGAACCTGTTTGCTTTCCCCCTTGTTTTCACTGATCAGGGTTCTCATGCCATGTTGGCTATTGACTCTGAGAGTTTTCTTGGAGTTAAGCATTTTTATGACCCAAAGAATCATTTTAGCTTTTTCTCTCCCCCCGCCATCCCCTGCAACCCCAAGCCTGAGTACACTGAGTGATGGATAAACAGAATTACTTTTTTCCACCGGGGGAAATTCATTTCACCGTGCCCTTGGCCTCCCAGAAGAACCAGAAAGATCTTGTTCACCTCCATCACCTCCGTTCATGTATTAAGCAGCCCAACAACAAGACTGGTCTGTGCTAAGAATTAAGATCTTCTAGAATACAGGGCCGTTTCTAGTTCCAGCAGCCCTAGAATTTCTTTCTCTCTCCTTTCAAGCCATACCACTCTCACCATCAACACTACACTTGGGTTGAAAGGATGTTCAGTGGGGTTTCAGCCAAGGTGACATCATTATCAGACAGCAAGTGCCAAAAAATAAATTGTCAAGTGGGTGGTTTCATCACAAAAGCTGAGCCAACAGGTAAATCAGGGCTTTGAGGTGAATCATGTTTAGCAGGCAAAGAATGAAGACACAGCAGCCCCAAAAAGATCCCCTTTCCTTGAGACAGGTCTCTATCACTGTATAAAAAGCCAGTTGGCTGGGGACACCACATAAGATCCAAGTGACCACACAGCCTGCTCTTCTCTGCATACCAGGTGAGCCTCTTTTCTTGCAACTCTTTACCTTTCACTCAGGGTATTTGACATTTATTGGAACCTCCTTGGTCTTCTTGGTATCTTTCCCCCATTATTGGAGTTCAGTAATCAGAGATATAGCCTCTAGAAATATCTTTATTTTAAAGGTAATTATAGTTTGGGCTTAAAGGGACTTAAGATATTACCAATTCTGTCCCACAGGTTCCTGCTGGGTTAGTAAGAGAGGGCTGGGTTGTGCAAAAACCCAAAATCAGCAGGATAAAGACGAGAACTGAGCTCCACAGCACTATAGTGACGTTATAATTATTGCTTAATGCATAATTTAAATACAGAGAATTTTATTCTTTCAATAAATAATTTTGTGAGAATTTATTATGTTTGATACTTTGTCTGCTAAAACACATTTAGACAACCGGGAATACACTCCATGAAACTACAGTTTGTTCAGGAAAAAAAAAAGACATGGGCACAAAGATCGAAAATTCAATGTAGAAAGTCATCAGGCTGATGTGAGAGGGGCAAGTGAAATACTGTGAAATTTGGGAGAGGAATGATTTCTGGAACTCTTGCTCTTGAAAAGCATCATACAAGTGTCACATGAGATGGTCTATGATCCATGGTGGCTGGGTTGGTCGTACTCGAATAAGTAGGAATGAGGAAAATATTTGAGGTAGGGTGGGTAGGAGCAAAGCCAGAGGCAAGATGGTGTGGGTTCTAGAGAAGTCAGTAATTATCTTACAGATGATAACGCATTCTATTTATCAGAAATGTGTGGGCATGCTGAAGTTACTCAGTTGTTGTATTTTTTTAATAATATCACATCTCCATATGATCCAATCTTGGGATTTCACATCCCTGCCAGGAGCCTGCTGTTGTATTGTGTTATTAATTGGGTTTTAGGATGTACCAAGAAGAAAGAGGCCCTACTCAAATGAGACAAACCAAATTGCCTTTATATTCCTCCTCAAAGGCTCAGAAATCATCAAAGTGTCCTTTGTGGTCGAAAGAGAAAAAAGAGAACTGAAGCAGCATGGAACGTGGTTTCTACCCTAGTTAATCCTTGTTTAAGTCATTTGTTCTGTCTGTAGATCCAGCTTGATGGGAAGCATGAGTTCTCATTAGCAGAAGCAGCCCTGCACCCCTCTCCCCACACCTCAGCAGCAGCAGGTGAAACAGCCCTGCCAGCCTTGAACCCAGGGACCATGTGTTCCCAAAACAAAGGAGCCGTGCCACACCAAGGTGCCAGAGCCAGGTCACCCCAAGACTCCAGAACCCTGTCCCTCAGTGGTCAGTCTGGTGCCAGCTCAGCAGAAATCCCAGGGGAAGCAATGGTATCCACAGCCTAGCATTCCCCTGGGGAACCAACCACTGGGTGCTAAGCCTCTTTCTATTCTGATTATGAATCCAACTTGCCTTGCAGCATGCTGTCACCCATAGTCATAACTCCTCCTTCATTTGCACCAAAAACATGTGCTACCAAGTTTTCCTTCCAAACACTCTTGAGCTCCTGAGCCTCTGATTTTGGCTGTGGGTCTTGGTACCATAGAACGTGAGTTCCAGCTGTGCAGGTTTCATCTGAAGAAGGACTTATGGTGAAAACAAGTGAATCAGCTCTGTTCTTCCCCCTTTAAATGTACTTTCAATTCCACTCCTGACTGTGTGCTATGGTCTGACTCAAAGCCTTTCTTTCCCTTGTGAAGTAGGACCTATACACAGATAGATTTGTAATGAGGAAGGCCTCGTCCAGAGGCATCTGATCCTGGTACTAGGTGGGTGTGGGGCTGCCCCCATGGAGTCTTCCTGGGATGGCAATGGGAGGTTGTGCAATGCCACCCAGAGGCTGTTGCTTTGGGCATCCAGGACTAGAGTAGGGGTCCTCTTGCAACTCAGTGAGTAACACCAGAGTCTAGTTAGTGCTGTCCAAGCTGACTCTGATTCTTTGCCCTCAAATCTGACTTCCAGATTGTTGAGTTATCCAGCCGATCCCTGATTATTTCAGAGTATGAAGTCTACATATGTGACTCTTCTCCTTATTTCTTCCTGATACCCATAATTCAGATTCTCAAATATACCCAAACTCAGAGCCTTCACCTATATTATCTCCATCAATCCTCTTCCTTTCACTGGGTACCCCCTCTGTGCCAGAAAGGAGTTGAGGACTCATGGTGCTTGTCTTGGACATTTACAGTCTTCTGTAGAGGCGTAATTCACTCCCTGCTCCATGCTTCACACAAACACATGCACACACCCTTCCACACTAGATTGGGAGTCTCCCAGAATAACACAAGAGCTGAGCCTCTGGAGACTGTTTACTTCACACATGGTGTGGTAGGAGCCACAGGAAGTGAAGATGTGAAGCCCATCATCGCATCTTCCTAGAGTATAGAAATGTTTACAGTGACAAAATAGAATGGTCAACTGTACATTCATATATGTGGGTAAATATTTATATAAAACGTATGTTTCTTTTTTATGTTGCTGAAAATTTTATGTTAAAAGAAAATTTTCCTGCAGCAGTATAAAAAGACATATTTTTTCTAAGCTTAGAAAATGAAACAATGAGCAAACCATGAACATTTGGTAGAACTCAAGGAATTGTGAATCTTTTGTTCCTGATGTTTTTACCTGATTACATTCTTTAAGATTATGATATCTATTTGAAAATATTCATCGTAAAAATATTATGATCCTAAATATCTTCGTGTTTAATGAGTATATAAAGTCTACTATCATATCCAAGTAAATCTTGCCTCCTAACACCAGAACCAACTAACCCAAAAAACAGGAAAAAAAAGTGTTCTGATCATGTTATGTTTATTCTCCAGCATACGCTAGCTTCTATAACAAACACCCCCACCCCACAATTGTTGTGCCTTAGCCTAATAGAAGTTATTTCTTACTTATGTCCATATCCAGTATGGGTTGACAAGATCTTTGCTCCATGTAGTCATAAAGGAAGCCAGATTTCTCCCCTCACATGGTATCACCATCTTTGAGTGTTTTGTCTTTCTCTGAATTCAGGTATAGGAGCATGGAAATCAAGGGAGTATGGGAAAGATACCTCTGCACTTATCCACCTGTAATCAGGGATAACACACACCCCTTCGGTTCTTGTTGGCATTCCTACTGGCAGTGCAAGAGGGTTCCCAATTTTCTGTATCCATGCCAATATCTGCTGTTTCCTGAGTTGTTAATTTTAGCCATTCTGACAAGTGTGAGGTGGTATCTCAATTTGTTTTGATTTGTATTTCCCTGAAGATGAGTGATGTTGAGCATTTTTTTTTTCATGTGTCTGTTAGCCATCTGGATGTCTTCTTTGGAAAAGTATCTATTCATGTCTTTTGCATTTCTTTACTAGATTATTTGCTTTTTGGATGTTGAGTTTGGTAAGTTATTTATAGATTTTGGATACTAACTCTATCTGATATGTCATTTGCAAATGTCTTCTCACATTCTGTCAGTTGCCTTTTATTTTTGTTGATCGTTTCCTCACTGTGCAGAAGCTTTTTGTCTTGATGAGGTCCTAATAGTTCATTTTTGCTTTTGTTTCCCTTGCCTCTGGAGACATGTCAAATAAGAAGTTGCTGTGGCCAAGATCAAAAAGGTTGTTGCCTGTTTTCTCCTCTAGGGTTTTGATGGTTTCCTGTATTACATTTAGGTCTTTCACCCATTTGGAGTTTATTTTCAGGTATGCTGTAGGAAAGTGGTCCACGTTCATTCTTCTTCATGTTGCTCTCCAGTTTTCCCAACACCAGTTGCTGAAGAGACTGTCTCTTTTCCATTGAGTATTCTTTCCAGCTTTGTCAAAGTTTAGTTGGCCATACGTTTGTGGGCCCATTTCTGGGTTCTCTATTCTGTTTCATTGATCTATGTGTCCGTTTTTTGTGTGAGTGCCATACTCTCTTGGTGATTACAGTTTTGTAATCAGCTTGAAGTCCAGAATTATGATGCCTCCAGCTTTGGTTTTCTTTTTCAACAACACTTTGGCTATTTGGAGTTCTTTCTGGTTCCATACAAATTCTATAATTGTTTATTCTAGCTCTGTGAAGAATGTTGGTGTTATTTCAATAGGGATTGCATTGAATATGTACATTGTTTTGGGTAGTATCGGCATTTTAAAAATATTTGTTCTTCCAATCCATGAATATGGAATGTTTTCCCATTTCTTTGGGTCTTCTTCAGTTTTTTCATGTTTCTATAGTTTTCAGTGTATACATTTTTCAGTTCTTGGGTTAGGTTTATTCCTAGGTATTTTATGGCTTTCTGTGCAATTATAAATGGGATGGATTCCTTGATTTCTCTTTCTGCTGCTTCATTATTTGTGTATAGAAATGCAACCAATTTCTGTACATTGGTTTTATATCCTGCGACTTTGCTGAATTCATGTATCATTTCTAGTAGTTTTTTGGTGGAGTCTTTTGGGTTTTCCAAGTACCGAATCATGACATCTGCAAAGAGTGTAAGTTTGACTTCCTCTTTGCTCTTTTGGATGCCTTTTATTTCTTTTTGCTGTCTGATTGTGAGACTAGGACTCCCAATACTATGTTGAATAACAGTGTTGAGAGTCGACATCCCTGTCATGTTCCTAACCTTAGGGGGAGAGCTCTGTTTTTCCCTATTGAGGATGATATTAGCTGTGGGCCTTTTGTATACAGCCTTTATGATCGTTAGGTATGTTCTTTCTATCCCTATTTTCTTGAGGGTTTTTACCGAGAAAGGATGCTATATTTTGTCAAATGCTTTCTCTCCCTCTATTTAGAGGATCATGTGGTTCTTATCCTTTCTTTTATTAATGTGATGTATCACATTGATTGATTTGCAGATATTGAACCAGCCGTACATCCCTGGAATAAATCCCACTTGATCGTGATGAATAATTCTTTTAATGTATTTTTGGATCCAGCTTGCTAGTATCTTGTTGAGAATTTTTGCATCCATGTTCATCATGGAAATTGGTCTGTAGTTCTCCTTTTTAGTGAGATCTTTTTCTGGTTTTGGAATCAAGGTAATGCCGGTCTCGCAAATGAGTTTGGAAATTTTCCTTCCATTTCCATTTTTTGGAACAGCTTCAAAAGAATAGGTGTTAACTCTTCTATAACTGTTTGGCAGAATTTTCCTGGAAACCCATTTTGCCCCGGACTGTTGTTTGTTGGGAGATTTTTGATTACTGATTCAATTTCTTTACTGGTTATCTGTGTGTTCAAATTTTCTATTGCCCCCTGTTTCAGTTTTTGTGGTTTATATGTTTTTAGGAATTGGTCCATTTCTTCCAGGTTGCCCAATTTGTTGGCATATAGTGGCTTATAATATTCTTTTATTATTGTTTTTATTTCTGTTGTGTTGGTTGTGATCTCTCCTCTTTCATTCTTGATTTTACTTATTTGCGTCCTTTCCTTTTTCTTTTTGATCAACCTTGCTGGGCGTTTATCAGTTTTGTTAATTCTTTCAAAGAACCAGCTCCTGGTTTCATTGACCTGTCCTGTTTTTTTTTTTTTTTTTTTTTTTAACTTTGATAGCATTGATTTCTGCTCTAATATTTATTCTTTCCATCTTCTGCTGGTTCTGGCCTTTATTTTCTGTTCTTTTCCTAGCTCCTTTAGGTGCAAGGATTGGTGTGCATTTGAAACCTTTCTTCCTTCTTTAGGAAGGCCTGGATTGCTATATACTTCTCTCTTCTCACTGCCTTTGCTTCATCCCAGAGGTTTTGGGCTGCATGTTTTCATTTTCACTGGCTTCCATGTACTTTTCAATTTCCTCCTTAATTTCTTGGTTAACCTATTCATTCTTAATAGGATGTTCTTTAATCTCCAAGTATTCATGGTCTTGTCAAGTTTTGTCTTGTGGTTGATTTAAAGTTTCATAGCGTTGTGGTCAGAAAATATGTATGGTATGATCTCAGTCTTTTTGTGCTTGTTGAGGGCTGATTTGTAATCTATGTGATCTATTCTGGAGAATGTTCCATGTGCACTTGAGAAGAATATGTATTCTGGTCCTTTAGGATGAAATGTTCTGAGTGTATCTGTTAAATCCATCGGGTCCAGTGTGTCATTCAAAGTCATTGTTTCCTTGTGGCTTTTCTGCTCAGATGATCTGTCCATTGTTGTAAGTGGGATATTAAAGTCCCCTACTATTATTGCTTTATCAAAGAGTCTTTATGTTTGTTAATTGGTTTGTTAATGGTTTATATATTTGCATGCTTTCGAGTTGAGGCCATATATGTTTAAAATTGTTAAATCTTCTTGATGGATAGATCCCTTAATTATGATATAGTGCCCTACTTCATCTTTGGTTTAAAATCTAGTTCATCAGATATAAGTGTGGTTACTCTGGCTTTCTTTTGATGTCCATTAGCATGATAGATGGTTCTTTAATGCTTCACTTTTAATCTGCAGTTGCATTAGGTCTAAGATGAGTCTCTTATAAGTAGCATATAGATGGGTCTTGTTTTTGTTTTTGTTTTGTTTTTTGTTTTTTTGTTTTTTGTTTTTTTGCCATCTTGATACCCTATGCCTTTTGATTGCCGCATTGAGTCCACTTACATTCAGAGTGATTATTGATGATATGAATTTAGTGCCATTGTATTGCCTGCAAAGTGGGAGTTTCTAGAGATTTTCTCTGTTCATTTCTGATATTTGTTACTTTTGGTTTTTCTTTCCCATTCAAAGCATTCTCCTTAATATGTCTTGCGGGGCTGCTTTAGTGGTCACAGATTCCTTTAGTTTTTGTGTCTGCGAAACTCCTTATTTCTCTTTCTATTCTGAATTAAAGCCTGTTGAGTAAAGTATATTTGGCTGAATATTTTTCCCATTTAGCTGATTGAATACATCATGCCATTCCCTTCTGGCCTGCCATGTTTCTGTGGAGAGATATGCTGTGAACTTGATTTGTCTTCCCTTGTAGGTCAAGGACTTTTTTCTTTTTGCTGTTTCAGGATTCTTTCCTAGTCTGTGTATTTTGCAAATTTTACTGTGATATTTCTTGGCATTGACTGGCTCTTGTTGATTTTGATTGGAGTTCTCTGTGTCTCCTGGATTTTAATGTCTGTTTTCCTCCCCAGGTTATGGAAGTTTTGAGCTATAATATATTCAAATACACTGTCTGCCCCTTTTTCCCTGAGCTTTTTCTTCTGGAACTCCTATGACACAAATGATGCTACATTTTATGGAGTTACTGAGTTCCTTAAGTCTACATTTGTGATCCAATATTTTGCTTTCCCTCTTTTTTCAATGTCTATTTATTTTTGAGAGACAGCAAACTCGAGTGCAGGAGGGGCAAAGAGAGGTGGGGAACAGAGGATCCAAACACAGCCTCTGTGCTGACAACAGAGAACCTAATGTGGGGCTTGGTCTCACAAACTGTGAGATCATGACCTGAGTGAAGTTGAACGCTTAACCGACTGAGCCACCCAAGCACCTGTTCCCTCTTTTTATCAGCTTCATTATTTTCTTCAAAAATAGTTTTTAAATGTTTTTTTATTTTTAGAGAGAGAGAGAGAGAGAGCGCACAAGCAGGGGAGGGACAGAGAGAGGAGAAGACAGACAATGCCAAGCAGGCCCTGCACTATCAGCACTGAGCCCGACTCAGGGCTCAAACTCACTATGAGATCACCACTTGAGCCAAAATCAAGTCAGACACTCAACCAACTGAGCCACCTGGGTGCCCCCAGCTTCATTATTTTCCATAACTTTGTCTTCTATATCACTGACTCATTCTGCAGCTTCTCCAACCTTGTTGTCAATATATCCAGTCAGTTTTGTATCTCAGTTATAGCATTTTTTTATTTTGGCCTGACTAGTTTTTTATTTCCTTTGTCTCTGCAGTAAGGGATTCCTTAGTGTCTTCTATGCTTTTGTCATACATAACTACCAACTTTATGATTCTTGTTTTGAATTCTGGTTCCGGCATATTGCTATATCTGTTTTGATTAGATCCCTGGCTATGACCTCTTCTTGTTATCTCTTCTGTGATGAATTTCTCCATCTTGGCATTTTGCCTAGACCTCTGTCTTCTGTGTGTTAGGAAAATCTGTTATGTTTCCTGTTCCTGAGAGTAATGGTTATGTTAACAAGAGGTCATATACTGTACAGGTCCTGCCGCTTCAGGAAGTTTTTTTGGTGTATGCTGTGTGCACTCTGCTGTTGATTTCTGCCTGCTCTTTCCCTCAGATTAGTCCTCTGCAGGTTTTCTCCTTGCCTGCAGTGGGGGTGTTTGGGCTTTGTCCACTTTGTGATAAGTTTTAACTAGGTAGGTTTTGGTCTGCTTGTTAAATGAAGGTAGATCTTATCTCCCCTAGAGCAGAGGCTTTGCAGCACTGAATAATCAGTAGATTTGGTGCATGTGAGGGGTTTGTGCTTGTCTTCTGGAGGAGGGCCCTGCTGCACTGGTTCTCAGGCAGACTTACCCTAGTAAAGATGCACCTGCAGGGTGCAGTGGGGCAGGGCTTGGTGTAATGACTGCAGCCTCCCCTGGGGGCACTGTGTTGCTCACTGAAGTCTGTCTGTGCTGATGTGTGGGGAAACAAGGGCATCAGCCAGCTCTCTCATCCCCAGAGCAGGAAGTTCACACCCACCACTGATCAGGAAGCCCTGACAGAAGAGCAAACTATCTCCTCTCATGTCCCAGGCTTCCACCGGATCCCTTCCTTCACCCTGTGTCCAAGCCATTTTTCTGCCTGGTGGCTCAGTATTCCTATGTTTTATCTCAGGCATGCAACTGGGTTTCAAAAGTCTACATCTTAGGGCCATGGAAAGGACCTGCACTGATATTCTGGGGGAGGGTCTCACTGCACTGTGGCTGGTGCTGGTCTGTCCCAGAAAAGCAGTGGCATGACTGCACAGGGGCTCGTAGTTTATGGTAAAGCATGGCCAAAGGCTGACTTTTAGGTTAGCTGCCTTCAGCAAGTGCCTCTGCTGCTATGCTCATCAACGAGGCTGGTCGATGGTGCCTGCCGTCTCTTTTGGCACCCGCTATCTCATTTATCCCCTGAGAGGCGGTGCCACCTCTCCCAAATGTACTCAAAGAGCAGAACTGTTTCTCCTGGAGTGATCCACGGGATCCTCAGACCATACTTCTGCTCCGGGCCTCAGCCCTCCTTTCCCACAGAAGCATCGCTACACCCACCAGGCTCCACCCAGTGGTGGTGGTGGGGACTTACAAAACTTCAGACTTTGAGTTCCACTGCTTATAAAAACTTGCAATAATCAGCCCCCTCCTTTTCACAATCAATGGTTTTGGGGGAAAGTTTTTCTTGTGTAATCCCCTGTACATGCTTTCTCTCTCTCTTGCTCTCTCACTCTCACTCTCTTTCTGTGATCAGAGCTCCCTCCCTTCCACAGCACCCACAGTTCTTTTCTTCCCCAAATCAACTCTCCACAGCACCTATCTCCATGATGTGGCTAGCTGTTTTTGTCCCTCTAGATGTGCAGTTTGTCCTTTCAGTCCTCAGATCAATCTCTTGGGTGTTCAGAATGATTTTATATTTATCTAGCTGTTTTCAAGGGATGAGGCAAGCATAGGGTCCTCCTACTACTCTGCCATCTTAACTCCTCTCTTGAATTTCATACTTTCAAAATGTATATTTCAATATGGACAGTCCCCAACTTACAATGATTTGACACTTTTTTTTTAATTTTACAGTCGTGCAAAAGCCATATGTATTCAGTAGAAACCACACTTCAAATTTTGAAGTTAGATCTTTCACTGGGCTAGTGAAATGCAGTACACGCTCTCTCATGATGCTGGACACAGCAGCCACAGCTCCCAGTAAGCCATATAATCATGGTCAACACCCATACACTGCCAACATTCTGTACCAACATTCTGTATGACCATTCTGTTCTACACTTTCAGTATAGTATTCAATAAATTACAATATATGCAAGAATTTATAATAAAACAGGTTTTGTGTTAGATAGATGAGTTTGTCTGTTTAAGTGAGGCTATCTAAGCTATGTGTTCAGTAGATTAGGTGTATTACATACATTTTCAAGTTATCTTTTCAGTTTACAAAAGGTTTATTGAAATGTTACCCCATCATAAGTTGAGAAAGTTTTGTAGTTTTTAGTAGAGTCACAGACTTGCACAATCATCATCACTATCTAATTTTGAAATACTTTAATTACTCCAAAAAGAAACTCCATATGGATGAGTTTTGCCAGCCCCTGGCAAACACGAGTCTACCTTTATACCTTTGCCTATTCTGGACACTGCATGTAAATGGTGTCATACCATATGTGGCCTTTTGTGTGTGATTCTTTAACTTAGCATAGCATTTTAAAGGTTGATCCATGTTGTAGCATATATTAGTATTTCAAATAATATTATATTGCCAAATAATATTATAGCACGTGGACATCCCACATTCATCAGCTGATGTGTATTTTGGTTGTTTCCATCTTTAGCTATTATGAATAATGCTGTTATGAACATTCACATACAAATTTTATGTGCACGCACGTTTTTAATTCACTTAGGTACATAGCTGGGAATGGAATTGCTGTGTCATATGTTAACTCTATATTTCACTTTTGAGGAACTGCCAAAATGTTTTCCAAAGTAACTGCACCATTTTACATTCTCACCAGCAATGTATGAGGGTTCCAACATCTCTGTAACCTCAGTGAGACTTTTTATTGCCTGTCTTTTTTTATAGCCCTCTCAGTTGTAATGAAGTGGTATTTGTTATGGTTTTAATTAGTTTACATTTCCATAACAAGTACTGACGGTAAACATCTTTTCATGTGCTTATTGTCCAATTGTATAGTTTCTTCAGAGTGCTATCTAGAGTACTAGTCTTTGCCCATTTTTAATTAGGTTATTTTTCATTTTATTGTTGAATTGTGTTCTTTATATACTCTGGATAAAAATTCTCAATCAGATATATAATTTACAAATACTTTCCTATTCTGTGGGTTATCTTTTCACTCTTTCAATGGGTGTCCTTTAAAGTACAAAAGTTCTCAATTTTTCTAAGGTCTCATTTGTCTATCTTTTTTTTTTTTTCCTTTTGTCAGTTGAGGCTTTGGAGTCATAGCTAAGAAACTATTTTCTAATTTGAAGTAATAGAGTTCATACTAACATTTTTGAGAGTTTCATAGTTGTTGCACCTACATTTAGGTCTATGATCCATTTTGAGTTAATTTTTCTGTATAATATGAGGTAGTGATCCAACTTTATTATTTACGTATGGATATCCAGTTGTCTTGCCACTTTTGTCAAAAATCAATTGACCATAAACGTAAAGATTTGTTTCAGGAATTTCTCCTTATGTAATATCAGACTGTCTTTGAGTAGTGTAACTTTGTAGCAAGTTTTAAAATTTGGGGAAGTGTGGGAGCGCCTGGGTGGCGCAGTCGGTTAAGCGTCCGACTTCAGCCAGGTCATGATCTCGCGGTCCGTGAGTTCGAGCCCCGCGTCGGGCTCTGTGCTGATGGCTCAGAGCCTGGAGCCTGTTTCCGATTCTGTGTCTCCCTCTCTCTCTGCCCCTCCCCCGTTCATGCTCTGTCGCTCTCTGTCCCAAAAATAAATAAACGTTGAAAAAAAAATTTTTTTCAAAAAAAAAAATTTGGGGAAGTGTGAATCCTCCAACTCAATGTTACTTTTTCCAGACTGTTTGGCTAGTTGGGTCCCTCACATTTCCTTTTGAATTTTAGGATTCACATATCAACCTCTGCAAAAAAGGCAGCTAGGATTTTGACAGGGATTGTGTTGAGTCTGTTGATCAATTTGGAGAGCATTGCCATGTTAATATTAATCTTCTAATCCATGAACACAGAATATTTTTTCATTTATTTATGTCTTCTTTTAATTTACTTCAGTGACATTTGTAGTTTTCAGTGTACAAGTGTAGCACTTCTTTTGTTAATTTTATTCCTGAGTGTTTTATTCTTTTTGATGCTGCTGTGAAAGTAATTGTTCTATTTTCACATTCAGGTTGTTCACTGTGTATAGAATATAATTAATTTTTGTGTATTGATCTTATATCCTGCAATCTTGGTAAATTTGTTCATTAGTCCTGAGGGGTGTGTGTGTGTGTGTGTGTGTGTGTGTGTGAATTCCTTAGAATTTTCTATATACAAAATCATACTATCTGGGAATAGAAATAGAGTTACCTTGGGGCACCTAGGTGGCCTAGTTGGTTGTGTCCAACTTCAGCTCAGGTCATGATCTCATGGTCCATGAGTTCAAGCCCCGCGTTGGGCTCTGTGCTGACAGCTCAGAGCCCGGATCCTGCTTCAGATTCTGTGTCTCCCTCTCTCTCTGCCCCTCCCACACTCACACTCTATCTCTGTCTCTCAAAAATAAACATTAACAAAAAAATTTAAAAAAAGAAATAGAGTTACCTTTCCAACCTGGATGCCTTTTTGCCAGTTGCCTAATTCCCCCCTTGTCTAATTGCTCTAGCAATACCTCCAGTACAATGTTCAGTAGTTCAATAGAATGTCAAGAATGCACAACTTTGTCTTATGGCTGATCTTTGTGGGAATGAATCCAGTCTTTCACCTTAAGCATGATGTTACCTATGAGTTTTTCATGGATGGTCTTTATCAGGTTGAAGATATTCCAAGGCTGTTGAGTGGTTTTTTTTTCCTTATCATGAAAAGTTGTTGCATTTTGTTGAATGTTTTTTCTAAGTTTATTGAGATGAATATGTGTTGCTTGTCCTTATCCTATGAATATGGTATATTATACTGATTAACTTTTACGGTAAGTTAATCTTTCATTCTTAAGGTAAATCCCTCTCATGGTGTATAGTCTTTCTTTTAAGTTAATGGATTTGATTTGCCAGCATTTATTAAGAATTTTTGTATATGATATTTAAGAATTTTTTATCTATATCTATATCCTTAAGAATTTTTTATTCCCTGGTTTTGGTAGTGGCATAGTACTGGCTTCATAGAAATGAGTTGATAAATATTTCCTTCTCTTCTACTTTTTAAAATTATTAAAATACACACAATGTAAAATTAATTATCTTAACTATTTTTAAGTGTACAGTTCAGTGGTATTAAAACCTTTTTTTCTATCTTTTTATTTCAAGATTTTGTGAAGGATATGTGTTAATTCTTCTTCAAGTGTTTGGTAGAATTTGGCTGTGAAGCTATATAGGCCTGGTTAGGGACACAGAAGGTTTTAGGAAGGCAACTTGCACAGTCCTGCTAATGGAAGATCCTTCCTGTGTCTTGGAAAATCTGAAAAACCTTTCATTGAAAACATTAACAGGGAGAACTTTTCTGCACTTGGAGCAAGTCAAAGTCCATCTGATAAGGTGGGCCTTTATTGCTTCAATCCCAAGAATATTATTTGATCTCAAAATACTATCATTAGGAAATTGGATAGCTCCCCTCCCTTCCTTTTTAGCATCTTATCATCAATTTGTCCTTCATTGGCAAAACTCCCTTCCTCATGACACTTACCACAGAAAACTCCAATCTACTGTAGGAGCAACAAATGTTGGATGGTCAAAAAGGATCCTCAGAAAAGCAGACTCACTTCATGATATTCTGATCAATGCTTTAAGAACATTTTTTCAACATTGTGTCCTTTGAAGCACCATTGAGGATCTAACTAAGTTTCTTGGGAAAGGACCCAAGTGATACTCCAAGATAGATAATTGCTGAGACCCAGATCCTTTGAGGATTTGTGATTTAATATACAAGCCTTTGAGATTCAATGGGACACTGTGTCTTAAATGTCATAGAGAATAAAAGAATCCTTTCTTCTCATTCAAATTGTATCCACAATTCCCCCTTTTAACTCTTTATTCTTTTTTCTCATGTGGATTTTAATAAAATACACTATAAAATAAGCCATGTAATATGTAACACTCCCCATTTGGCAGCTTCCATATATTAGATAAGAATAAGTTCCAAATCATTATTAACAGTAGTCTTTTTCTGCCTCCAGAATGATTCTAAATAACATCAACCTGCCTCAAATAAGAATGATCCCAAGAAATCATTCACCTGATTTTCTAGAGCAGATGGGGATTGAGTACTCACATAATGTTATTTTTGAGGCACAATCCCTCCACACTCCCTCATTCATGGAGGTGCAAGGTAATCAAGAGGAACTGATCTAATTATTTTCAAACAAAATATAATCTATTTGATCTTCTAAAAATGGCATATCACATTGATATTATTTATAGGAAATGTTCTGTTCATTGAGTAGGTCCAGGAAAGTCAAGATACTTGAAGGTCTAAGATTCTATAAAACGAATTGCAAGGAGGTGAATTCAATACTCTATATCACCCTTCCTCTTGAGGTATGTTCTGATATGTAAGTACTACAAGATGAACAGAAAGCGGCTTTTAGTAGACCTAGAAGCTAACGGATGCCTTACCCACTCAAAGATGCTGAGGAGATAAAATTTGGATTATGGAGCCTGCCAAGACTAAGGAGATTTTGTTAAAAACCTCAGACTCTTAAACTGATCTTACGAGTCCTTAGGATGAGGAATAGTCAAAAGTAGACCATAGCTTATACTTACTGAAACATATACTCTAATAATATTTTTCCACGATTAGATTATTATTAAGATGATTATTTCCTAATCAAACTCTTATAGAAAATAAAATGAATATTATCTAAAAGAAGAAAGATCACGCACAGCCCCTATAATTTCCCATACAAAATATCTAGCTTTCAATAAAAAATGATAATAAATACCAAGAAACTAAACCAAAAGGGGGAAAAAAACAAGAAAATAAGATCACATTACCAATTATCCACCAATTATTGGACATGGAATTTTAAATGCTAAGTGAAATAAGCCAGGCAGAGAGAGACAGATACCCCATGTTTTCACTCATATGTGGATCTTGAGAAACTTAACAGAAGACCATGGGGGAGGAGAAGGAGGAAAAAAAAGTTACAGAGAGGGAGGGAAGCAAACCATAAGAGACTCTTAAGGACTGAGAACAAACTAAGGGTAGATGGGGGGTGGGGGAGAGGGGAACGTGGGTGATGGGCAAGGAGGAGGGCACTTGTTGGGATGAGCACTGGGTGTTGTATGGAAACCAATTTGACAGTAAATTATATTTAAAAAAAAGAAGAAAGAAAGTTATCTCTTTGTCTCTCAAATTGGCAAAAACGATGCTGGCAATCATTATAAAATGACCAATATTCACTGGTCTTGGAATGTAAATGGAATCAATCATCAAGCACTAAAAGAATATGCCTTAAAAACAAAATAAAAATAAAAATAAATGACAAGATGGAGAATTTAATCAGAAAATTGGAATGTATTTATTAAAATAATGAACAAAAATTATAAAAATAAGAACTTAGATAAGGACTCAGTCGATATATTTAATAGCAAATTGGAACAGCTAGAGGAAGGATTAAGAAAGTAGAAAGTTTAATAAAAGCTGGTATACTGAAGTTCTGAAGAAAGAAAAGATGGAAAATGAAGACAGGAGTGTAACAAATTTATGGGACAAAGTGAAATATCTAACAAGTAATTAGAGTTCCAGAAAGAGAGGACAGAGAAAGAATGGCGTAAAAATGATACATGAAGAGACAATAGCTGATAATTTCCTAACGTGAAAAAAGAAATCAAACTGGATATTTAAGAAGCACTCTAGGGGTGCCTGGGTGGCTCAGTCGGTTAGGGGTCCGACTTTGGCTCAGGTCATGTTCTCACGGTTCGTGGTTCGAGTCCCACATCGGGCTCTGTGCTGACAGCTCAGAGCCTGGAGCCTGCCTCAGATTCTGTGTCTCCCTCTCTCTGGCCCTCCCCCACTCACGCTCTGTCTCACTCCTCTCAAAAATAAAGAAACATTTAAAAAAAATGTTTTTAAAGAAGCACTATAAACTCTGAAAAAAATACAAATAAAGAAAAACAAATCCATGCGAGCAATCATCAGCTTGCAGAAAACCAAAGACAAAATTACAGTTATAAGATTAATAATTTTGGTGATCCAGAATGATGACTATAGTTAACAAACTGCTGTATATTTGAAAGTCACTGAGAAAGAGTAGATCTTAAAAGTTTTCACCACGCACGCACGAACACACACTCACACACACACACACACACACACACACATAATTGTAATTATGTGAAGTGATGGATGTGTTAACTTTATTGCTTTGATCACTTCAAGAAATTAGTTTCAGCATTAGGTCAAATAACACTAGCTGTAGTAGAAACAACTCCCAAGTGTTGGTGATTATTTTTCATTTTTTATTTAATTATTTAATTATTTATTTATATTTTAGTTAGTTAATATACAGTGCAATATTGGTTTCAGAAGTAGACTTCAGTGATTCATCACTTACATACAACACCCAGTGCAAATCACAAGGTCCCTCCATAACACCCATCACCCATCTAGTCCATCTCATACCCACCTCCATCCATCAAACCTCCATCAGTCGATGGACGTTTGGGCTCTCTCCATAGTTCGGTTATTGTTGATAATGCTGCTATAAATATTGAGGTGCATGTATCCCTTTGAATCTGTATTTTTGTATCATTTGGGTAAATACCTAATAGTGCAATTGGTGGATTGTAGGGTAGTTCTATTTTTAGTTTTTTGAGGAAGCTCCATACTGTTCTCCAGAGTGGCTGCATCAGTTTGCATTCCCACCAGCAGTGCAAGAGGGTTCGCCTCTCTCTGCATCCTCGCTAACGCCTGTTGTTTCATGAGTTTTTAATTTTAGCCATTCTGACAGGTGTGAGTTGGTATCTCAACATGGTTTTGATGTATTTCTCTGATGAAGAGTGATGTTGAGCATCTTTTCATGTGTCTGTTAGCCATGTGGATGTCTTTTGGAAAAGTGTCTATTTATGTCTTCTCCCCATTAATTAACTGGATTATTTGTTTTTTGGGGTGCTGAGTCTGATGAGTTCTTTATAGATTTTGGATACTAACCCTTTACCTGATACGTCATTGCAAATATCTTCTCCCATTATGTCTGTTGCCGTTTAGTTTTATTGATTGTTTCCTTTGCTGTGCAGGAGCATTTTATCTTGTTGAAGTCCCAATACATCGTTTGCTTTCATTTCCCTTGCCATTGGTGATGTGTCTAGAAAGACGTTACTGTAGCCTAAGTCAAAGAGGCTGCTACCTGTGTTCTCCTGGAGGACTTTGATGGTTTCCTGTCTCACATTTAGGTCTTTCATCCATTTTGAATTTATTTTGGTGTATGGTGTAAGAAAGTGGTCCAGTTTCATTCTTCTGCATGTTTCTGTCCAGTTTTCCCAACACTATTTGTTGAAGAGATGGTCTTTTACCCATTAGATATTCTTTCCTGCTTTGTCAAAGATGAGGTAAATATATAGCTGTGGGTCCATTTCTGGGTTTTCTGTTCTGTTCCATTGCTCTATGTGTTTGTTTTGTGCTAGTACCATACTGTCTTGATCACTACAGCTTTGTAATATAGCTTGAAACCTGGGTTTGTGATACCTTCAGTTTTGTTTTTCTTTTTTAGGATTGCTTTGGCTATTCAGGGTCTTTGGTGTCTCCATGTAATTTTAGGATTTTTTTTTACCTAGCTCTGTGAAGAAGGCTGGTGGTGTTTTGATAGGGATTGCATTAAATGTGTAGATTGCTGGGGGGTAGTATAGACATTTAACAACGTTTATTCTTCCATCCATGAGCATGGAATGCTTTTCCATTTCTTTGTGTCCTCTTCAATTTATTTCCTAAGTGTTCTATAGTTTTCAGAGTACAGATATTTTACGTCCTTACGTAGGCTTATTCCTAAGTATTTTATTGTTTTGGGTGCAATTGCAAATGGGTCATATACAGTCCACGGCCTGGGACTTCAGGAAGTGTTTCTGTTGTATGCTGTGTGCACGCTACCCTTGTGTTTTGGCTGCTCTTTTCCATTGGTCAGTCCTTTGCAGAGATCCCCCTTGCTTGAAGTGGTGGAGTGTTTGGACCTTTAACTAAGAGTGCTGTGATTTGTTTGTTGAAGTAACCCTGAAAAAAGTGGGGTAAAAAGCCTGATCTACCCCCCCCCCAAAAAAAAGGGAAAAGGAAAGAGAACAAAAGAGGCCAGTGAATCAAAAAACTATAAGGCTGATTCCAAAGAAAAAGAAAGGGAAAAAAAGGAAAGAAAGAAAAAGAAAAGAAACAATGAACCCTGATTCAAAAAAAAAAAAAAAAAAAAGGAGGTAGAGAGAGAGAGAAAAGGAAATGAAAATACAGGTGTCGTTTTGAAGCACTCAGTTTTCTGCACACTTGGCTACCTGTGCTGGTCTTCTGGAGGAGAGGCCCACTCTTTGGCTCCGTCAGTCTTGCCCCAGTAAATAAGTAGTAGCCAGGCACAGAGGGGAGGGTTTTAGGGTAAGTGGTCCAGTCTTCCCTGGTGGCCACTATGCTGGTCTCTGAAGTCTCACAGTGTTGATGTTCATGGGGAAAATGGCACCACCCCAGCCTCCTGTTCTCGGACAGGAGATATCACACCCCTTGCTACTCAGGCAGTCTTCTCAGAATAGTGAGGGCAATCAGCATGCCCTGTAGCACAGCTCTCCTGTGTTTTTCTGTTGGCGCTTGGCTAGAATTAAAAACTCTTAAAGGACCCAGCACCGGATACCTCTCCATGCTGTGTCTTAAGTCCATTGTCACAAGAAAACAGTTCCACATCTATATAGTGCATGGGATCTATGGTGTAGCACTGCTAAAAGCAGGAACATTGTTACATTCCCTCTGGATTTGCTTCTGTCTCCTGTTGATGAAAGGCTTTTTCCTGGCTCCAGCAGTCTTTTATCCTTGGGGAGGCAACATGCTCTCTTCCAAAAGTACTCCAGGAAGGGGAATATTTTCTCTCAGTGTGCCCAGTGATCCCTACACCACACTGTGCACTACGGGCCCAGCTCCCTCCTTCTCCCCAGAAGCAGGTGCCACAGATCTGCTCTGGAGAAAGTCATGCACTTCCAAAACCTCAGAGTTTGAGCTCTAAATGCTGTTTGCAAAAAACAAAAACAAAAACAAAAACAAACCTGTGACACTCAGTACTTCCAGTTCCCCACTCCGTGGTCCAGAGAGGTTTTCCTCTTGTGCAAACCTGATGTTGCACTTTCTAAACCCTTCTCTATTTCTCTCTCTTTCATCTCTCCACAGAAAAGATTCCCTCCCTTCCTCAGGATTTTTCTCTCCATTAATTCACTTCCACACACCTCACACCTACCATATTGTCTGCCTCCAACCATGGAGATCCTTCTGCAACCCACAGATCAATTTTCTGGGTGTTCCAAGCGATCTGACCTCAATACAACTGTGTTTGAAGGATGAGGAAAGCCCAGGGTTCCCCTACTTCCCTGCCATCTTAAATACTCCCTTCAGTGGTTATTTTTCTTTTTCTGTCTCACTTTTCTCCCAAGTGTGCATCTCAGCATGTGCAGTGTGTAACTTGAGTGGAAGTCTTCTGTGGGTTACTTTTCACTCTCACCACAGCATGAAGAGGGATGGGCAGTAATCTGGAATACCCTTACACCTGTAGTTCTATCATCTTGGGGTCCTTCACTTCTAGTTTTGTTACTGGAGGATATAGAAAAGGAAGAACCTCTTAAATATGTGCAGTGTAGTTGATTTAATATGAAGACTTTGTTGCTTTAAAAAATAATTTCTCTCTCTCTCTCTCTCTCTCTCTCTTTCTCTGTGTGTGTGTGTGTGTGTGTGTGTGTGTGATATCTCAGTTAAGTATTCTGTTTGTGAACACTTAGCACCACAAGAAATGATACACTTAAAGAACATAACCCTCTTTTTTCAGCTTACTTGACTAGTTGGCTAAGCAATTACAAAATAAGCTACAGAGCAGCAATAACTTTGCAAATCTAAATAGACATGTAAACCCAAATATTTCTCAAATGTAGGGTTACAACACTCCAAAAAGCAATTTCAGAGGTGAACAAACATGACAGGACCCTGAATTTTGGTGGGTTGCCAGAGTAAGAAAAACATGTGGTATGCATGGAGAGGAGAGAACACTTTGCCTTGTAAGGAGCCTTATTATTTCCCTTTCTGTTGTTTCCCCATGTTTTAAGAACAGCTATAATTTTATGCAGAATACTCCAGTAATACAAAAGTTTCTCTGAAATATCACATAAAAAATAAAGTGAATTAGAAAGGAAAGAGAACAATGGAATATAAAAGGGTAATAAAATTCAAGAATCTTCATGTTTCCTACACTAGTTATGTCTCAGCCACTTTCAGGTTGGAGCAAACCTGGTGGTGGTGGCGATGGAAATGGTGGTGGTGATGGTGATGGTGATGAGACAATGACAGTCTGCTGCTTCATTGAGTGCTTATTATGTGCCAGGCTTTGTGCCAATTAAATTAGACACATTCATTCAATTTTATGCCTGACAAGTTTGTAATGTAAATATTATTTTCTCCACTTTGTAGTAAAGGAATTAAAATCCTGAGACGTTAAATAATTTGTTCTCCAAATCAATCAATAGTAGTTAAGGAAAATAACAGATTCTAAATTACATAGAAGTAATCTTTGATGTGATCCAAAATTCAGATAACACTGATTATGAGACCTTAGGCCTTGGGATGAAAGGACAGAAATAAACCACAATGATGGTATGATATTGCTAAAAACCAGGTGTAAAAAGAAAGAAAATATTTATCCCATCACAACAAAAATGCACTTTATTCAGAAATTAAAGAAAAGTGACAGTGGTCCAGGAAGTAGAAAGTCCTGGTCTGGGCACAGACAGTCGCAGGAGACATCCAGAGAATCCTTTGCTGACACCCCACAGAGAGCTGCTGCCCTTCCTTCTGAGGCCCTGGGGTCTGGCACAGCTGAGGACCACCCTTTTGCAGCTGCCTCTGGGAGAGTAATGGTATCACAGCCTTGGGAGGAAACCTTTCCCTCTGTGATGCAGTAGTTGTCACAGATATGGTACAGGCTACAGAGAGAAGCTTCCTCTGTACCCAGGTTAGGCTTTGAAAAGAAGGTAAGTGGAGCTGTGGAATTAGGTGAGCCAGTGTCTTTATCCTTCCTGGTCCTGGTGAGTCCTGAAGCTGCTACTTGTTCTTGAATGCGCACTTCTGCTGGCACTTTGGAGGTGGGCATGGCTCAGGACACCTTGGCGGTAGGCAAGGCTCTGGGCACTTTGGAGGTGGGCAAGGCTCTGGACACTTTGGAGGTGGGCAAGGCTCAGGGCACTTAGGTGGGCACATGGGAGGTGGCTGGCAGGGTTGCTTGCACTGCTGCTGTTGATAAGACATCTTTCTGGGATTTTAGAATCTGAAAGAAAACATGTGACAGTGTTCAAAAGAAGGGACTTTCGCAGAGCGAGAAAGCAAAGCTTATGTAAAACTTTGACATATTCTCTCTCCAATCTCTAAGAATATCTTTTAACCTTGTAACTCCCTTTTTATGACTTTCTGGCTTCTCTCTTCCTCTTTAGCGAATTGCTTCATCAGCCCACAGAAAGTGCTCTATTTTCTCATATCATTTTTCCAAAGAAAATATCTCTGTTTGAAAGAACTAAGTAATGTTATTTGCATGACAGAAACATCTTTGAGAAAGGCAGTCACACGTTCCGAAATCCTGGGCAGCCTCACAAACAATCTCCACCATCATTATCTCTTGTGAGGTCCCAATAAACTGGCATAGGTACAGAACAAAGGGCCACTCAATAAGAATACAATGGCTTCATACCTTCTAAGACATAAACCTTTGAAATCACAGTAGGAGGGACACCAAAAATATATAGAAAAGAGAAAAGTACTTTGTTCTTTTTTCCTCTTATCAAAGCTTTACTATTAATTTCTTTTCCCATAGGGGATGTCAAACTATCTACCAAAAAACAAATGAAAACAGTATATCATTGTGCCCAGATACCAAGTTTCCATCACCTACGGAGCGTTGAACCAATGATCCTAACTTTGGAGCAACTGAACTTGCTGGCCACAGATTAAATTCAACATTTGAGAGCACCAAAAAACAGAACTCAAGAAATCAGACTCACCAAGCTCTCCGAAATAGATCAGGACTCGAGTACCAGAAGGATGGTAGTAGTCCCATGGCAGGGGATCTCTTTATAGGGCTTGCTGTCCCACCCAAGAGGAAGTGGGATTGCCTAAAACTGGCCTGGTCCAATAATTTCCCAACTAAAATGCAAATCCACCCATAACTTGCTAGACAGGGACTTTGCAAATAGGAAATATCCTGCTCTAAGATTTCTTCACTGGGTTACGTGTTCATGACACAGAAACCCTAAGCTCTTAGTTTAAGTGACTTGTTATAGCAGAAGAATTTCAGGGATTCTCTAACTGGTGGTCAAAGGCTCTTTTTGATTGGGGAAGATGATTCTCTCTTTTATCTTTCGTGTTCCCTGAATCATAATACTGCCTACCGTGTTCCACTTTCGCTGGCTGGTATTCTGTTGTACATGCTGGGTTGAAAAGAGCCTTGCTACCTGATGACACCAGCATTCTTTGTCCCAAATGCTTCTTTTAATAAATTTCCTTTTGATGCTATAGCTTGCTAATCTAAGTATTCTTTTCTTTTTTCTAACATGGACTGAGGTGAGGTTGCAGACCATCTCATTGGTCTTCCCCTCATGATACTTAGAAACATTCAGTAAAATATTGACCTCCAGACTCCTGGTTTCATTGCTTTATTTGTTCCAATAGAGGACATCAAACTGATTCCTGTCGCCTTTAGAAATCTGTACCATCTTGGATCAGGTGGAATCCACTAGGATCACAGTATCATCTGTTGTAATTCACATCTTCTGGCAGCTCAAGGCCTAGAATTACAACAGAAAGTAAACTTTTGCTCATGACTCCCCAGCATGACATACAACCTGCTGCTCCTACATAATATCTCCTAACTCTTTCCATTTCTTCAACTACTGAGGATAATTTAGAGGATTGTTAAAAATCTTCTGAAAAAAAAAAAAAGAAGAAGAAATCTTCTGGCTTCCTGCCCCTTTGAAATCACTGGGAAACCCAATCTAATAAGCAATGCCATCCAAACAACCAATTTTATATGTACATATTTTATACTTAATAATTATTTAAGGGACACCTGGGTGGCTTAGTTGGTTAAGCGTCCGACTTCGGCTCAGGTCATGATCTCACGGTTCGTGGGTTTGAGCCCCTCAATGGGCTCTGTGCTGACAGCTCAAAGCCTGGAGCCTGCTTCAGATTCTCTCTCTCTCTCTCTCTCTCTCTGCCCGTCCCCTGCTTGTTCTCTCTCTCTCTCTTTCTCAAAAATAAATGAACATTGAGAAAAAAATAATTGTTTAAACACATTTTATTTGACATAGAATCTATTGGTAAATTCAAGACACAACTTAAATAACTTTATTAATAATTCAGTCACTGGGGGCGCCTGGGTGGCGCAGTCGGTTAAGCGTCCGACTTCAGCCAGGTCACGATCTCGCGGTCCGTGAGTTCGAGCCCCGCATCGGGCTCTGGGCTGATGGCTCAGAGCCTGGAGCCTGTTTCCGATTCTGTGTCTCCCTCTCTCTCTGCCCCTCCCCCATTCATGCTCTGTCTCTCTCTGTCCCCCAAAAAATAAATAAACGTTGAAAAAAAAATTAAAAAAAAAATTCAGTCACTGAAGTTAATTGCCATTTGCTTACAACTTCTTTTTTTAAATTAAAAAAAATGCTTATTTATTTTGGGAGGAAGACAGAGCACAAGTGGAGAAGGGACAGAGAGACAGAGGTGCAGAATCTGAAGCAGGCTCCAGGCTCTGAGCTGTCAGTACACACCCCAACACTGGGCTCGAACTCATGGACCACAGATCATGACCTGAGCCAAAGTCAAACAATTAACTGAGCCACCCAGGTGCCCCTGCTTACAACTTCTTAATCATTAATAATGATTACATAATAATTTTTACTTATTTTTAAAGATTTTTTCCATATTGATCACAGTGGAATAGATGTCAAATATATCTATCTCCACCTCTGCTTTCTTCATACAATTTGTCATTGTGGTAGAAAGAAGGTGGTTGGTTTGTGTCAACTTGACTGGCCACCAGGTCAAACATTATTCTGAATGTTTCTGAGAGGGTGGTTTTGGATGTGATTAACATTTAAATCAGTAGGTTGAGTAAAGCAGATTACCTTCTGTAATGTGTGTAGGGATCTCATCCAATCCGTTGAAGGTCTGAAGAGAACAAAAGGCTGACCCTCCCCCAAGTAAGAGATAATCCCCCTGAATTCTCCTGCCCAATGAAACATTGCCTCTGCAGAGCTTGGACTTGCTAGCTTTCATAATCACATGAGCTAATTCTTATAATAAATTTCTCTCTCTCTTTCTCTATAGATAGACAAATAGATAAAGGTAGATCTAGATATGAGAGAGAGAGAGCAATGATAGACACAGATACAAATATATAGAAAAGTAAAGCTATAGATATGAGATAGATAGAGAGATCATATATCTTATTAGTTCTGTGTCTTTGGAGAGCCCTAATACAGAAGGTGAGGTGAAAGGAGGTCTTGTCCCAGTTCTATCTGTGACAAACCAAGTGACCACAGGCAGCCTTCCCCTATAAACAAGGGAGAATGACACCTGCTTCTTGGAGTGCAGGCTGATAGCATCTCTTGACCCTGTTCATGCCTGAAGTTCTCTCCTTCTCTTTCTTCCATTCTATAGAACCAAAGATATGACCAATATTTCCTGCCACTTTGAAGCTGTCTTCTCCACCCCACTCCCAGAGATGTTTCTCTCCAAGGAGAGATTTCAGAGTGGGATCTAGTTTCCTTAGCATTTTTCCTCCTTGCTGCCCACAAGGATACACACTTGAGCCCTTTTATTTTTCATAAATGTACTCCTAGTCACCACTTAACAGAAATGGAGTGAAGTAAACAAAAATCGCAAGCATTTATTCAACATTTATTGATACATACCTATATGGTTTCCAGTGATGTTCCCCACAATAGAGAACAAGATGAGGCCAGTGCCTTGTTTGTAAGTTAATGGGGAACACAGACAAATACACAAGCTACAGGGTACACTGTTCTGGGATCTACCCAGAGATGGCAACTGAACTCCTAGGAAATGTGCTCTCTGCTTTTATCTTTCCATTGGCTCCAAATGGAGTTTTCCTCAATCCTGGACCCTCCTTCAGCATCTAGGCCAGCAAATACCATCAGGGAAGAACATTACATACTAGCTAGTGTCTCCTCGGGAACACACACTCCCTGTTCTGAGGCCTGCTGTCCCATAAATGAGAGATGACCTCACGAAGATGCATTAATTTATGAAAAGCCTTTTGAACATGGTTACCAGCCCACAATGAAAATGTTCTAAAAGCAACTACTAGTTTCTTTTTTTAAATTGAGGTGTATATTGGCATATAACATATTAGTTTCAGGTGTACAGCATAATTATTTGATATTTGTATGTATTGCAAAGGAATCACAATATGTCTTGTTGACATTCATCACCATACATAGCCACAATTTTTTTCTTGTGATGAGAACTTGTGAGATCTACTCTCTTAGCAACTTTCAAAGATGTAGAACAGTATTGTTTTTGTTTGTTTGTTTCAGGTTTTTATTTAAATTCTAGTTAGTTAACATATACCATAATACTGGTTTCAGGAGAATTTAGTGATTCATCACTTACATAAAACACCCAGTGCTCATCACAAGTGCCTCCTTAGTGCCCATCATCCATGTAGCCCATCCCCCCAGGCACCTCCCTTTCACCAACCTTCAGTTTGCTTTCTATCATTAAGAGTCTCATATGGTTTGTAGTACAGTATTATTAACTGCATTCACCATGCTGTGCACTACATTTCCATTACTTATTTAGTTTAAAAGAGAAAGCTTGTACCTTTAGACCCCCTTTACCCATCTTATCCACTCCTCACACCTCACCTTTAGCAACCACAAATCTGTGTTCTATACCTATAGTCCTGATGGTTTTTTTCCTTTTGTTTTTGTTTTAGATTCTACATATAACTGAGATCATATGGTATTTGTCTTTCATTGTCTGACTTATTCCACAAACATAATGCCTTCAAGGTCCACCTATGTTGTCACAAATAGCAGGATTTCCCTCTTTTTAGGGCTATATATATATATATATATAACCTTTTATTTTTTTCATGTCTTGGCTATTGTAAATAATGCTGCAGGGAACATGGTGGTGAAACCATGATTTAGGTTTTGTTTTGTTTTGTTTTTTTCTGTCTCCTTGGGCACTGAAGCTTTTCTTTTTGGGCCATGGCTGGTGAAGGGGCCCCATCTCGCTTAGGAATGAAGTTACAACACTGGCTTTATGTTACTGTAGACTGCGGGAACACATTTGTTCATGGGACCTGGATGTCCCCATCTCATCTGACCCTAACCCTCCTTGGACTGCAGGTATGGCCTCTAAACTTCTTCATCAGGAAATAAATCCTTTTCGTTCCATAAGTAAATACCAGGTTTCAATTTCAGAAAACCCAAAATAAATATAAGATACCATTTTAGATTCACAACATTGCATGTAAATGATTTAGAGTAGATTTTGGGGAGAGAAAAAGGAATCACAGCCCTAGAAGTCTGAAATCCAGAGGAAACAGACACTTAGGCTAACCCCATATATTTTTCTCCCACTCTCTTTCCAAACAAATTACAGGTCTTTGAAAGACAATAATTTAAAAAATGTATCTGCATGTTTATTCTCTCTTTTCCTTAAGCCCCTACCCCTCAACCTGCCACATTATCTTCTCCTTCTCCTGCATGTATCTCTTATCTGTGCAATCTGGTACATATCAGTTACTCCAGACACATCAATGCATTTAGTGATTATGATCATGATGATTATTTATATGAATAGTCCTTTCATATCTTTTTTACCTCTTTTTGCAATTGGTGGGGCTGACTAAATGTTATATGCAGTAAACATTTAAAGTGATGCTGCTAGAGCTTCTTTGTCCTAGCCAAATAACCAGGAAGCTTTCCAAGAATGTGGGTTATAATTGGAAATGGAGGAAGAGGAGGAGAAGAAGGAGGAAATGGAAGAGGAAGAGGAGACACTGAAACCTCTGAGCCAGTCCCTGGCTATGCTACGGTGGATAAAGGAGCGCTGGGTCAACCCAACATCACATCCATTTGGTTACAAAGTTTCAGTTTCCAGAACTGTCATCACTCTTGCTGGTCAGGAAGAACTTTTGGCCAACACCCCCACTGGCTGTGACTACACAGGGATGGCACCAGCATGACAGCACCTTGAGGCCAAGCGTCTGCAAACAGTGTCATCACCAAAAGGTTCATATAGACTATTTCAGAGGGCAAAGAGAAGAGACTTTACTCAGTAAGTCACTTACTACTCCCATGGCCTCACATCACATCTAAAACATAAATCCTTAGAGAAATGTCTGATTTATGTCATCCAAAATTTGATAATTACCTGCTCAAATGGGATTGCAATGTCAGAAACCCCAGTTTTGGTCACATTTTGAGACTCTCTGAGAACACCCCTCTCATAAAGGTTGCAAACCATGCTAATGCAGGTAGCTAAGTCATAGCAGCTCCAGTACTCCCAACGTGTCAGGCAGAAGTCACTTTATAGACTGCAATAGTAAACCTGAACTCTCAGACCACCTCAAGATCACAACTACATAAAGAGCTGCCGTAAGATGAAGAATGGCACATAACAATCAAAATTCCTCCCGTGTGGACATCTGTGACCTGAGACATGGAATCAGGAATACTTCACACACACACACACACACACACACACACACACACAAACATACCCCTCATGTCCTATCTCTATCTCTGTCAACTATATCTATATCTATATCTATATCTATATCTATATCTATATCTATATTTATCTCTAACTCTATATCTATAATCTATATCATCTCTCTCTCTATCATCTAGCTAGCTAGCTATCATCTATCATTTGTATCTAGCTAGCTAGCTAGCTATCATCTAGCTAGCTAGCTATCATCTATCTATTATCTATTTATCATCTATCTATCTGTCTATCTATCATCTATCTACATACCTAAAGAGCTTGGTTTTATGGACTTTAAAAGTCAGATAGCCCCAGGGTTCAATCCTAGGATTTCCACTCCCTAATTTGTTAAGGATTTTACCATGTATCATCATTATGGGACAAATAACAGGAAAGAACAAAATTTTGCCCAGATCTTGATTCAATGTTTCATTTCACATTTTGCTACTATATGTTATACAGCATTGAACAAAATAGTCCCTGCAAATCAAGATTCTACAACAAGTTAATGAAGAAATAAAGACAAAGAAATAAGAATTATGGTAAAATATTCCTGATATACTTAGATACATGATAATTGCAAATCCCCTTGAATTTCTGCCTTTGGTCTTTATTTCTGAGTGAAAGGTTCAGTCTACATCATTCTTTCATAACTTTGCTGAATCGGATAAATTAGAGTAGATTCATATGGTGGAATTCTTAAGATAATTTAAAAGGATGTTTTTGAAAATGGCAAGATTTCATTCATTTTGATAGCTGAGTAATATTCCATTGTATATCTATACCACACCTTTATCCATTCAACAGCCAATGGACATTGGGATCTGTCTAAAATTTTGCTATTGCTGATAATGCTGCTACCAACATCAGGGTGCATGAACCCCTTTGAATCAGTAGTTTTGTATCCTTTGGGTCAATACCTAGTAGTGCAATTGCTGGCAACAACACAGATGGAGCTAGAGTGTATTATGCTAAGCAAAATAAGTCAGTCAGAGAAACACAAATACCATATGATTTCACTCATATTTGGAATTTAATAAACAAAACGGATGAACATTGGAAAAAAGAGAGGCAAACCAGGAAATAGACTTTTAACTACAGAAAATAAACTTAGGATTACCAGAGGGAAGTTGGGATGGAGGATGGGCTACATAGGTGATGGACATTAAGGAGGGCACTTGTTGTGATGAGCACTGGGTGTTATATGTAAGTGATGAATCGCTAAATTGTACACCTGAAATATCATGCTATATATTAACTAACTGTACATTACACTGTATATTAAATAAAAACTTGGGCGGGAAGGATGTTTGGAGGATGTTTTTTAAGTTGATTTAATATTATCAAAGCATTCAAATCACAATTTTAAAAAACATATGTAGAGCATAATGAGATTTTCATATATATTCAAGAAAAGATAGAACACACACATAACCATTTGTTAAGAGTAATATTACCCCTGGATAGAGTAATTACAGAGGAGTTTTACTTTTTTGTTTTTCTTTTCAAAAGATTCTCCAAAGAATGTTATTGAATAAAGTATCTTAAAATGTTACTGTAAAAAAAGTGACAAAAAAACATGTCTCTCCATTGCTCAGGGAGAAAATACTCTTTTCCTTTTCTGCATCTGAGGTTCTGCACAGCATTTCTGGCCTGGCACCAAATCTGGGGCTGTTGTTTTATTGTTACTCCCCCACATTTGATTGCATTCCAATTATAATCTATCCTGAAGAAAAATCCCAGTGAGATTCTCATTCCAGAATTGACACACACACAAGAGCCACAGTTCAACCAAACGTGGGGAATCGTACTCACTTATTTAAAATACAAGGGATGAGTCTGCCCAATATCCAAGAGTCAGATAAAAAGAAATGCTAAAATGGTCCAGTCTACGGTTAACCAGGAAAAAGTGAATGGTAGTGAGAGAGATAACAAGGATAATAGAACCTGGCAATAATAACAATACCCTCCCCTGGAGGTGCCTGGGTGGTCCAGTCAGTTAAGCATCTGACTCTTGATCTTGGCTCAGATCGTGATCTGATCTTGGCTCAGATCGTGATCGAGATCTCATGGTTCATGAGTTCAAGCCCCTCATTGGGGCTCATGTGCTGATGGCACAGAGCCTGCTTGGGATTCTGTCTCTCCTTCTCTCTGCCCCGCCCCCACTTGTGTGCTCTCTCTCTCTCTCTCTCTCTCTCAAAAAAAATTGAAAAAATATAAAAGTAAAATACCTTCCTGTAACTGATGAGAAAAAAGTGCAGTGGAATAAGTCAGACACCTCTCACAAAAGTCTCTCCAAGTACATGGGTTGTTGGATCCCTCCACAAAGGTGATAAAAGAGCACCAGGAAATCTGGGTAAACACTGTGAAAACTCAGAGATAAAGCTGTGTGAACGTCAGCATGATGGATGGGGAGGAGGAGGAGGTGACTGTTGCCTGGGCAGAAAGAGCTGGCAGAATTTTAAGAGGATAAGTTTGAGAAAGTTAAATGACGTATAAAACTCTTAGAAAACTCTGACCTACCAAAACTCAAGATTTTCTAGAGCTAAATATCGTATATAGTCAATTGGTTTTGACCAAGCTGTCAAGACCATTCAGTAGGGAAAATGATGGTGTTCTCAACAATGGTGCTGGAAGAGGGGGACACCCACATGCAACAGAATGAAGTGCCCCACATCCTATATGGAAATTAACTCAAAATGCAGAGACCTAAATGGAAGAGATACAACTATAAATCTCTTAGAAGAAAGCACAGGGGGAAAGCTTCATGACACTGGGTTTGGCAATGATTATTTGGATACAATGCTAAATACACAGGCAATAAAAGAAAAAATAGATACCTTGAACTTCATTGAAATGAAAAACTTTTATGCGTCAAAGGACACTGCAGAGGAAGTGAAAAAACAACCCACGGAATGAGAGAAAATATTTGCGAAACATATGCTATAAGAGATTAATATCCAGAATATATAAAAACTCCTAAAACAAACCAAACACCCAATTAATAAATAGGCAAAGGACTTAAACAGGTATGTCTCCAAAGAAGATGTACAAATGGCCAATAAACACATGAAAAAAATGTTCATCATCACTAATCATCAGAGAAATGCCACTCAAGACCCCAGTGAGGAATCCTGGGAAGATGGCGGCGTAGGAGGACGCTGGGCTCACCGCGCGTCCTGCTGATCACTTAGATTCCACCTACACCTGCCTAAATAACCCAGAAAACCGCCAGAAGACTAGCAGAATGGAGTCTCCGGAGCCAAGCGCAGACGAGAGGCCCACGGAAGGAAGCCGGTAGGAAGGGCGGAGAGGCGGTGTGCGCTCCACGGACTGGCGGGAGGGAGCCGGGGTGGAGGGGCAGCCCGCCGGCCAAGCAGAGCCCCCGAGTCTGGCTGGCAAAAGCGGAGGGGCCGGACGGAGTGTGTTCCGACAGCAAGTGGGACTCGACATCTGGAAGGTTATAAGCTAACAGCTCTGCTCAGAGAACGGGAGGGCTGGAGGACAAAGGGAGGGAGAGTTGTTGAGCCCCGGACGACAGAGCTCAGCTTGGCGGGGAACAAAGGCGCTCGCCAGCGCCATCTCCCTCGCCCATCCCCCAGCCAAAATCCCAAAGGGAACCAGTTCCTGCCAGGGAACTTCCTTGCACCGCGCAAACACCCAGCGCTGTGCTTCTGCAGATCTGTCCCTCTGGCGGGTCTGATTCCCGCCCGGTGCCACAGGGCCCCTCCCGAAGCGGATCTCCGAAGGAAAAGCGAGCTGAGCCTGCTCCGCCCGCCCCTGTGCACGTTGCTGATCCGCCCCAGCTAATACGCCAGATCCCCAGCACCACAAGCCTGGCAGGGTGCAAGTAGCCCAGACAGGCCAGCCACCCCACAGTGAATCCCACCCCTAGGAGAGGGGAAGAGAAGGCACACACCAGTCTGACTGTGGCCCCAGCGGTGGGCTGGGGGCAGACATCAGGTCTGACTGTGGCCCACCCACCAACACAAGCTATTCACGACAGCACAGGGGAAGTGCCACGCAGTCCCGCACCACTCCAGGGACTATCCAAAATGACAAAACGGAAGAATTCCCCTTAGAAAAACGTCCAGGAAATAACAACAGCTAACGAACTGATCAAAAATGACTTAAACAATATAACAGAAAGTGAATTTAGAATAATAGTCATAAAATTAATCGCTAGGCCCGAAAACAGTATAAAGGACAGCAGAGAATCTCTTGCTACAGAGATCAAGGGACTAAGGAACAGCCAGGAGGAGCTAAAAAATGCGATCAATGAACTGCAAAATAAAATGGAGACAACTACGGCTCGGATTGAAGAGGCAGAGGAGAGAATAGGTGAACTAGATGATAACATTACAGAAAAAGAAGAAGCTGAGAAAAAGAGAGATAAAAAATCCAGGAGTATGAGGGGAAAATTAGAGAACTAAGTGATGCACTAAAGAGAAATAATATACACATAATTGGTATTCCAGAGGAGGAAGAGAGAGGGAAAGATGCTGAAGGTGTACTTGAAGAAATAATAGCTGAGAACTTCCCTGATCTGGGGAAGGAAAAAGGCACTGAAATCCAAGAGGCCCAGAGAACTTCCTTCAGACAGAACTTGAATCGATCTTCTGCATGACATATCATAGTGAAACTGGCAAAATACAAGGATAAAGAGAAAATTCTGAAAGCAGCTAGAGATAAACGTGCTGTAACATATAAAGGGAGACCTATAAGACTCGTGACTGATCTCTCTACTGTAACTTGGCAGGCCAGAAAGGAATGGCAGGAAATCTTCCATGTGATGAACAGAAAAAATATGCAGCTGAGAATCCTTTACCCAGCAGGTCTGTCATTTAGAATAGAAGGAGAGATAAAGGTCTTCCCAAACACACAAAAACTGAAGGAATTCGTCACCACTAAACCAGCCCTACAAGACATCCTAAGGGGGATCCTGTGAGACAAAGCACCAGAGACATCGCTATAAGCATGAAACCTACGGACATCACAATGACTCTAAACCCATATCTTTCTACAAAACACTGAATGTAAATGGACTAAATGCACCAACCAAAAGACATAGGGTATCAGAATGGACAAAAAAACAAGACCCATCTATTTGCTGTCTACAAGAGACTCATTTTAGACCTGAGGACACCTTCAGATTGAGAGTGAGGGGATGGAGAACTATTAATCATGCCACTGGAAGTCAAAAGAAAGCTGGAGTAGCCATACTTATATCAGACAAACTAGACTTTAAATTAAAGGCTGTAACAAGAGATGAAGAAGGGCATTATATAATAATCACAGGGTCTATCCATCAGGAAGAGCTGACAATTATAAATGTCTATGCACTGAATACAGGAGCCCCCAAATATATAAAACAATTACTCACAAACATAAGCAACCTTATTGATAAGAATGTGCTAATTGCAGGGGACTTTAACACTCCACTTACAGCAATGGATAGATCATCTAGACACACGGTCAATAAAGAAACAAGGGCCCTGAATGATACATTGGAACAGATGGACTTGACAGATATATTTAGAACTCTGCGTCCCAAAGCAACAGAATATACTTTCTTCTCCAGTGCACATGGAACATTTTCCAAGATAGATTAGATCACATACTGGGTCACAAAACAGCCCTTCATAAGTATACAAGAATTGAAATCATACCATGCATACTTTCAGACCACAATGCTATGAAGCTTGAAATCAACCACAGGAAAAAGTCTGGAAAACCTCCAAAAGCATGGAGTAGGGAGTAGAACACCCTACTAAAGAATGAATGGGTCGACCAGGCAATTAGAGAAGAAATTTAAAAAAATATGGAAACAAATAAAAATGAAAATACAACAATCCAAACGCTTTGGGATGCAGCGAAGGCAGTCCTGAGAGGAAAATACATTGCAATCCACGCCTATCTCAAGAAACAAGAAAAATCCCAAATACAAAATCTAACAGCACACCTCAAGGAAATAGAAGCAGAACAGCAAAGGCAGCCTAAACCCAGCAGAAGAAGAGAAATAATAAAGATCAGAGCAGAAATAAACAATATAGAATCTAAAAAAACTGTAGAGCAGATCAACGAAACCAAGAGTTGGTTTTTTGAAAAAATAAACAAAATTGATAAACCTCTAGCCAGGCTTCTCAAAAAGAAAAGGGAGATGACCCAAATAGATAAAATCATGAATGAAAATGGAATGATTACAACCAATCCCTCAGAGATACAACCAATTATCAGGGAATACTATGAAAAACTAATACAACAAACTGGGCAACCTGGAAGAAATGGACAAATTCCTAAACACCCACACACTTCCAAAACTCAATCAGGAGGAAATAGAAAGCTTGAACAGACCCATAACCAGCGAAGAAACTGAATCAGTCATCAAAAATCTCCCAACAAATAAGAGTCCAGGACCAGATGGCTTCCCAGGGGAGTTCTACCAGACGTTTAAAGCAGAGATAATACTGATCCTTCTCAACCTATTCCAAAAAATAGAAAGGGAAGGAAAACTTGCAGACTCATTCTATGAAACCAGTATCACTTTGATTCCTAAACCAGACAGAGACCCAGTAAAAAGAGAGAACTACAGGCCAATATCCCTGATGAGTATGGATGCAAAAATTCTCAATAGGATACTAGCAAATCGAATTCAACAGCATACAAAAAGAATTATTCCCCATGATCAAGTGGGATTCATTCCTGGGCTGCAGGGCTGGTTCAACATTCGCAAATCAATCAGTGTGATAGATCACATTAATAAAAGGAAAGATAAGAACCATATGATCCTGTCAATCGATGCAGAAAAGGCATTTTACAAAATTCAGCAAACTTTCTTTTTTTTTTTTTATGAAATTTATTGACAAATTGGTTTCCATACAACACCCAGTGCTCATCCCAAAAGGTGCCCTCCTCAATACCCATCACCCACCCTCTCCTCCCTCCCACCCCCCATCAACCCTCAGTTTATTCTCAGTTTTTAACAGTCTCTTATGCTTTGGCTCTCTCCCATTCTAACCTCTTTATTTTTTTTCTTTCCCCTCCCCCATGGGTTCCTGTTAAGTTTCTCAGGATCCACATAAGAGTGAAAACATATGGTATCTGTCTTTCTCTGTATGGCTTATTTCACTTAGCATCACACTCTCCAGTTCCATCCACGTTGCCACAAAAGGCCATATTTCATTTTTTCTCATTTCAGCAAACTTTCTTAACAAAAACCCTCGAGAAAGTCGGGATAGAAGGAACATACTTAAAGATCATAAAAGCCATTTATGAAAAGCCCACAGCTAACATCATCCAAAACGGGGAAAAACTGAGAGCTATTTCCCTGAGATCAGGAAGACGACAGGGATGTCCACTCTCACCGCTGTTGTTTAACATAGTGTTGGAAGTTTCTAGCATCAGCAATCAGAAAACAAAAGGAAATCAAAGGCATCAAAATTGGCAAAGATGAAGTCAAGCTTTCACTTTTTGCAGATGACATGATACTATACATGGAAAATCCGATAGACTCCACCAGAAGTCTGCTAGAACTGATACATGAATTCAGCAAAGTTGCAGGATACAAATCAGTGTACAGAAATCAGTTGCATTCTTATATACTAATAAAGAAGCAACAGAAAGACAAATAAAGAAACTGATCCCATTCACAATTGCACCAAGAAGCATAACATACCTAGGAATAAATCTAACCAAAGATGTAAAAGATCTGTGTGGTGAAAACTATAGAAAGCTTATGAAGGAAATTGAAGAAGACATAAAGAAATGGAAAAACATTCCGTGCTCATGGATTGGAAGAATAAATATTGCCAAAATGTCAATCCTACCCAAAGCTACCTACACATTCAATGCAATCCCAATCAAAATTGCACAAGCATTCTTCTCAAAACTAGAACAAGCAATCCTAAAATTCGTATGGAACCACAAAAGGCCCCAAATAGCCAAAGTAATTTTGAAGAAGAAGACCAAAGCAGGAGGCATCACAATCCCAGACTTTAGCCTCTACTACAAAGCTGTCATCATCAAGACAGCATGGTATTGGCACAAAAACAGACACATAGACCAATGGAATAGAATAGAAACCCCAGAACTAGACCCTCAAACGTATGGCCAACTCATCTTTGACAAGGCAGGAAAGAACATCCAATGGAAAAAAGACAGTCTCTTTAACAAAGGGTGCTGGGAGAACTGGACAGCAACATGCAGAAGATTGAAACTAGACCACTTTCTCACACCATTCACAAAAATAAACTCAAAATGGATAAAGGACCTGAGTGTGAGACAGGAAACCATCAAAACCCTAGAGGAGAAGGCAGGAAAAGACCTCTCTGACCTCAGCCGTAGCAATCTCTTACTTGACACATCCCCAAAGGCAAGGGAATTAAAAGCAAAAATGAACTACTGGGACCTTATGAAGATAAAAAGCTTCTGCACAGCAAAGGAAACAACCAACTAAACTAAAAGGCAACCAACGGAATGGGAAAAGATATTTGCAAATGACATATCGGACAAAGGGCTAGCATACAAAATCTATAAAGAGCTCACCAAACTCCACACCCGAAAAACAAATAACCCAGTGAAGAAATGGGCAGAAAACATGAATAGACACTTGTCTAAAGAAGACATCCGGATGGCCAACAGGCACATGAAAAGATGCTCAACGTCACTCCTCATCAGGGAAATACAAATCAAAACCACACTCAGATATCACCTCACGCCAGTCAGAGTGGCCAAAATGAACAAATCAGGGGACTATAGATGCTGGCGAGGATGTGGAGAAACGGGAACCCTCTTGCACTATTGGTGGGAATGCAAATTGGTGCAGCTACTTTGGAAAACAGTGTGGAGGTTCCTCAGAAAATTAAAAATAGACCTACCCTATGACCCAGCAATAGCACTGCTAGGAATTTACCCGAGAGATACAGGAGTACTGATGCATAGGGGCACTTGTACCCCAATGTTTGTAGCAGCACTCTCAACAATAGCCAAATTATGGAAAGAGCCTAAATGTCCATCAACTGATGAATGGATAAAGACATTGTGGTTTATATACACAATGGAGTACTACGTGGCAATGAGAAAGAATGAAATATGGCCCTTTGTAGCAACATGGATGGAACTGGAGAGTGTGATGCTAAGTGAAATAAGCCATACAGAGAAAGACAGATACCATATGTTTTCACTCTATGTGGATCCTGAGAAACTTAACGGAAACCCATGGGGGAGGGGAAGGAAAAAAAAAAAAAAAGAGGTTAGAGTGGAAGAGAGCCAAAGCATAAGAGACTCTTAAAAACAGAGAACAAACTGAGGGTTGATGGGGGGTGGGAGGGCGGGGAGGGTGGGTGATGGGTATTGAGGAGGGCACCTTTTGGGATGAGCACTGGATGTTGTATGGAAACCAATTTGACAATAAACTTCATATATAGAAAATTATAAAAAAAATAAAAATAAATAAATAAAAATAAAGACCCCAGTGAGACACCAATGTACGCTCAATAGGAAGGCAATTACCAAACCAAATAAAACAAACAGAAAGTAACAAGTGTTGGTGATGATGTGGAGAATTAAATCCATTTTGCATTTCTGGTAGAACTGTATAATAGCGCAACCACTGTGAGAAACAGTTTGGTGGTCCCTCAAAAAGTTAAGGAGAACTACCATATGATCTGGCAATTATACTTTTAGATATATAGCCAGATGAAGGTAAGGACTGAAATAGACATTTGTACACCAATGTTTATAGCATGTTATTCACAATAGCCAAATGGTGGAAACAACACAAATGTTCACCAACAAATGAGTGGATAAACAAAATGTGATATATCCATACCATGGAATATTATTCAGCCCTGAAAAGGAATGAAGTCCTGATACATGCTACGTGGATGAGCCCTGGAAACATTTTGCTAAGTGAAACAAGTCAGCCACAAAGGGATATTGTATGGTTCCACTTATATGAGGTACCTAGAAGAGTCCAATTCATAGAGACAGGAAGCAGAGTAGAGGTTACCAAAGGCTAGAGGGAGGGAGGAATGGGGAATTGTTATGTGATGGGTACAGGAGTTTCTGTTTGAGATGTTGTAAAGGATCTAGAAATGGATAGTGGCAATTTTTTGCATAATATTGCGAATGTACTTAATGCCACTGAATCGTACACTTAACATCATTTTTTAAAAGGGAAAATTTTATGTTATATATATTTTACCAGAATAGAAAAACTTGTTATTTTAAAAGCTGAGTAGGGAAGGAAAAGATGTCTAGAACATTAAGAATTTTCCATTAATGATTTTTATTCCAGAAGCTTACTCAGGTTTCACAGGTTTTGGTTAGCCAGAATTTTAAAATAAAAATTAATTGGTTGTTAAAAAAAAAAATCTTCCTCTAGCAGTAATACAAATCTTGATTATCTATAATTATTAAATGAATTGAAATTATAATTTAAAATATTTTAAGTTATGTTGTCAATCAAAATAGGCCCGCAATGAAGCCCCCAATTATATTTTTATCAAGTTCTCCAAGTTTTCAATAAATGTTTTTCTCCAACAATATCAACTTCTACACATAAATAAGAAAAAAAAAAAACATTTTCTGGGGTGCCTGGGCGGCTCAGTTGATTGGCATCCAACTTCAGCTCAGGTCATGATCTCACAGTTTGTGGGTTCGAGCCCCATGTCAGGCTTTGGTTGACAGCACCAAGCCTGATTCAGATTCTGTATTCCACTCTCTCTGTCCCTTCCCTTCCTCTCAAAAATAAATAAACATTAAAAGTGTTTTCTAAAAAGAGAAAAAAATTTTCTAATAAAAATTAGGTTAAAAATCATAAGTTATTGCACAGATAAAGAAACACTTATGGCTGATATATATACAGTGATGCTCAAACACATAGTAACTAGGGTAATATAAATCAAGATCACAATGAAACACTATTTTGTATTATTTGATTGGCAAAAGTTAAGAAACCCAATAGTGCCAAATATTGAAGACAATATGGATTAATTGGATCTGTTTGGATTGTTAATGGAATGTGAAATAGTACAATACTTGGGAAAATAGGACAATAAGGCAAAATGTAATACCCACACATATTATAACCAACAATTCTATTCCTCAGGGTATATAAAGAGAAATATTTGTATATATGTACCAAGATACATATATAGGAATGCTCATAGAAGCTTTGATTGTAAGAGCCAAAACTGGAAACAACTTAAATTTTATTGATAAGGGAATGGGTAGTAAAATGTGGTTTAGTGAAATGATGGAAATCATATAGCACAAAAAATGAATGTAGGTATATGGTATGATAAATCCTGGCAATATAGTATTCGTGAAAGAAAGCATGACCCAGAAAGCTACATATAAGAAAATACTCATTTCTTTTATGTTCAAGAACCATTAACATAATAATAAAACTCTGAAATGAAAAGCTATGAAATAATAAACATAAACTTCAGGAAGAGTGGGGGATAGGCTGATACGTAGGTATGAATATAACTTATTGTCAGTTCTAGTTCTTGGTGGGTACATAAGACTTGAAAATATTTTTACATAAAATATCAGTTAGCCCTATGTGGACCAACAATTGCAATGTGTCTTGAACCAAGGGTTACGGTTGATCCAGTTCTGTGGAATTGATGTCCATGTGGGGGAGCGATGAATATTTAGATACATCCAGGGACCTTACTTCAATCACCTTTCACCCTTGTTTTCAGATTGCAAACTCACCCCCCCCCCCATAAGTCCTAAAAGCAGCAGATATAAATTGAATTGGATTGGAAGGGAAGAAGAATAATCAGGATGTGAAAGGGTAACCAAGTTTAAGAATCTTCTTTATTTTTTTATAAGGCTTTCTATGTTATTTTATTTTATATTTTATTTCATTTCATTTTATTTATTTTATTTATTTATTTTATTTTATTTTTATATATTTTATTTTATATGTATATATATAATTTTATTTTGTGATTTTAAATTCCAATATAGTTAACATGCAATGTTATATTAATTTCAGGTATACAATACACTGATCCAACAATTCCACACTTCACCCAGTGCTCATCATCACAAGTGCACTCCTTAATCATCTATTTAACCCATCCCCTCACCCCCTTCCCACTGGCAAACATCAGTTTGTTCTCTCTAGTTAAGAGTCTGTTTCTTGGTTTCTCTCTCTCTCTCTCTCTCTCTCTCTTTTTTCTTTGCTCATTTTTTTGTTTTGTTTTGTTTCTCAAGTTTGAAATATGAATGAAATCATATGGTATTTGTCTTTCTCTGACTGACTTATTTCACTTAGCATTATACTCTCTAGTTCCATCCATGTCATTGAGAGTGACAAGATTTCATTCTTTTTTATGGCTGAATAATAGTTTCATTGCACACCTTCTTTGCCCATTCATCAATCAATGGACACTTGGACTGCTTCCATATCTTGGGTATTGTAAATAACGCTGCTACAAAAATAGGCGTGCATGTATTCCTTTGAATTAGTGTTTGTGTATTTTGGGGGGTAAATATCCAGTAGTGCGATTATTGGATCATAAGGTAGTTCTATTTTAACTTTTTGAGGAACCTTCATACTGTTTTCTACAGTGGCTGCATCAGTTTGCATTCCCACTAGCAGTGCAAGAGGGTTCCTTTTTCTCCACATCCTCACCAACACTTGTTGTTTCTCGTGTTTTTATTTTAGCTATTCTGACAGGTGTGAGGTGATATCTCATTTGTAGTTTTGATTTACATTTCCCTGATGATGAGTGATGTTGAGTATCTTCTCATGTCTGTTGGCCACCTGGATGTCATCTTTGGAGAAATATCCGTTCATGTCTTCTGCCCATTTTTTAATTAGATAATTTGTTTCTTGGATGTTGAGTTGTATACGTTCTTTACATATTTTGGATAATAACCCTTTATTAGATATGTTGTTGATATTGCAAATATCTTCTCCCGTTCCATAGGTTGCCTTTTAGTTTTATTGATTGTTTCCTTCACTGTGCAAAAGCTTTTTATTTTGATATAGTCCCAATAGTTTGTTTTTGCTTTTATTTCCCTTGCCACAGGAGATATATCTAGAAAAAATGTTGCTATGCAGATGTCAGAGAAATTGCTGCCTCTGTTGTCTTCCAGGATTTTTATGGTTTCAGGTTTCACATTTAGGTTTTTAATCTATTTTGAGTTTTTGCATGTGTGTGTGTATAGTGTAAGGAAGTGGTCTAGTTTCATTCTTCTGCATGTTGCTGTCCAGTTTTCCCAACAACGTTTGTTGCAGAGACTGCCTTTTTTCCACTAGATATTTTTTCCTGCTTTGCTGAAGATTAGTTGACCATATAGTTGTGTGTCCATTTCTGGGTTTTCTATTCTGTTCCATAGACCTCTGTGTCAGTTTTTGTGTCAGTGCCATACTGTCTTGATGACTACAGCTCTGTAATATAGCTTGAAGTCTGGAATTGTGGTGCCTCCAGCTTTGCTTTCTTTTTCCAGATTGCTTTGACTATTTGGGGTCTTTTGTGGAGCCATACAAATTTTAGAATTGTTTGATCTAGCTCTGTGAAAAAATGCTGACGGTGTTTTGACACAGATTGCATTGAATCTGTACTATATCAGCCTTTCTTACCTGTTTTTTGGCTAGAGAAAAAACATTAATGATACCAACAACAAAATTTTCTTGTTAATTCAGTTCCAGGCCCTAACTATGCTAAGAAGTTTACTCACACTATCCTATCTTACTGAATAGGAAGATTGTGATGTAGGTATATATTCCTCACTTTGAAGCTGGGAAAATTGAAGTTCAGATCAAGGGAGAAACTTGCCTAGGAGTCACAATGAATGTAAACAGTAGAACGTGGATTTGAAGCAATGAAGAAATATTCTTTGGTGTACCGTTATATCAGATCTAATTTAAACAAGATTCATGAAACATTTATTACAAGTCCCCAAAACTCTGGATCCAATGGGAAAAGGATTAAAAGATTTTCACACACGTACATACCACTACCATTTCCACCCCCACCACAACAAAACACTGATCAGCAAAAGTTACCAAAAGCAAGTTTTAAAAAAGAGAGGTATAGAGAGAAAATGAATTTACATTTGACCATAAGACATGGTCTTTATTTACTATCCTGCCAGGAAGGTATATTACTCAGGGCACAGAAATCCCTGCCTATATGGTAGACAGAAGGCACACAGTAAGGTTTGATCTTGCTCTTCTATCTGAGAATTTAGAAAGCTTGGAATCAAAGGTGGTTCTTGGTCAGAGAGAAACAGTATGACCCCTACATAAAAGAAGCCACTTCTCTGTCACACTTTGTTCCAGGTAGAGCAGATATGAAAATTGGCAAGGATAAAATTTATATATATATATATTTTTTATTTATATATATTATATATATAATATTTTTTAATTATAAAAAATATATTTTACCATATATATATACACACACACACACACACACATATATATATATATATATATATATATATATGACAGTAGGACTCAGAACAAATATTTTATCAGCATAAAATATTTGTTCTTGTTTTATAGTCCTGAATGTGTCTGGGGACTGAAAGTGATCGTGGGTGGGCCTTTTTTTCTGGCATGATGAGGGTTTCTGCACAGAAAGGCCTTTCTGCTGGCACAGCACAGGTGGGCACTTGGAAGTGGGCATAGTTCAGGAATCTTGAGGGGAATAGAGCAGGTGGCTCTCCAGGACTGCTATGCCTCAGGAGAAGAGTGTGGAATATAGACCATCATAAAGAAGGTGTTAAGAAATTAAAGCAGACCCTTGAAAATCAAAGGGATAATTGCATGGACTTGGGCTTCTCTGCCTGTAGGAGTATCCCTTGATGACCATCTCTTGGTTTGGGACTGTTGTCTCTTCCTCTGCAACTGGTGCAGCTTTTCTTTAAGAGTTGCCCTTGAGCACAGGTGAGAGAAGGGTCTACTGAAATGAGAGGAGCTGTCCTAAAAGAGGACAATGTCAACTCCATGTGTCTCCTTGGTACAAGAACTGTCCCAACTTTTTGAAATCACATTTCTACATACTCTTTAAATGACCATGAGAAAGGAAAGAGTCTCTCATTCATTTTAATTTCCTATCAATTTATTTTCTCCTGTGAACTTTAATGCAATTATCCAAAAATGAAAAAAAAAAAAACAGACAAAAATAACCTATCACCATCTGCCGTTTCCATCGACCGAATGACGTTAAACAGGCCAACACAGTTTGGACTTCCAGATTAAATCAAACACTTTGAAGTACCTAAAGCAAGAGATGACCCTGCCCCTGCATCCCACGAATCAGACTCTCCAGATTCCCCAAAGTTGCTGGGGGGCTGAGATAGTGGCCATCTTGCAGAGAGCCCTAGTCTAGAACAGAACAGCCCAAGCCTGGGCAGGTTCGCATAGTGCACCATTCGAATGCAATTCACCTGAACTCTTTTTAACTAGGGCCCTGCCTTACCAGAAACGTTCAGGGCTTTATCTCAGTTTGGAGATTGCAGAGTTCTCTGACTGGAAGTCAGTGGAGTGCTTGAATGAAGGGAGTTAGCGCTCCTTCAACATCCCCTCAGGTTATCTGTGTCGTAAGCCTGGCCACTGTTTTTAGGTCTCATTGCCTATATAATTGGATACCTGGTCCACCCTAGATAGCTGCCCAAGTCATACTTGTAGCCCATTCCTCCTCAGGCTGCTCCCCTTTAGTCTCAGTGATCATGTTAATGATCACTAATGAGTTCATGTGTAAATATTCTCCTTCAACTTTATTTACAATTAGAGACATATGAACACCCCCAACAGTGACTACCAGTACCATATTTTCAAATACTGCATTCCGCTAGATAGGACACAGATATGCTCTGAGCTTCACAGTGTAGTTTTAATAAAGCCTCACCACTGTGGCTATTTGGGATTTGCCAGAATCCCAAGACCTTCTGCCTTTCAGGTCTCTAAGCTCCAACCCAGGGCTGGCACCATGAGTAAGTTGTCCTCATGATTCTCCCATCCTATTACTCACTACTTCTTCCTGTCGAATTAATCCCAAATGACCTCCTTTGATTTCTTCGACATTTGAAAGATAAACATTTTGACCTGATATCCCATCTCTGAAAAATCAAATGTTTAAATAACCTTTTTAGTCAGCTGTTAAAGTACTAATATACTTGCTATTTTAATTAATTTACGTATTTAAATAATGACAGGGTAGCTGGCAAGGAAACCAGGAATAAGTTCAAGGAAGATTTATGTCAGGTTACTCATGAGTCAGTTGTTATTATTAACTACCATTCACTAGAGAACATTTGGCCATTAATTATTGCTAAATTATTGTTACCAATTTTTGCGACACTCAATGTTGTTCCTAGTGTTCATATTCTTCAAGGAGACTTATTATCACCTATTTCTTGCCCTACTTTTTCATATACTCTTGGCAGTGTGGCTGTAGGGTGAGATCACATTGAACCTTTCTCTGACACAGCCTCCCGGGTCTCCTTGCTTGCAATGAGACATCAGATGTAGCTTATTTTTCATGCTCTTTTAGTGATTCTGTCTCCAATCTTTTCCTAGGAAGACCATCTCTCCCCAGGACTTCCTGCAGATTGGTACCCCCACTCCTCAGCTTGCTCCATCCTTACTCTTCTCTAGAATGGTTACTAATGACAGTTTCTTTGTAGTAACTTTAATAATTTCACTATTTATACTTACTATAGAGAATTTTTTTTTAATATTGAATAACTACTTATAGAAGCACGAGTATGTTCTTTTTAAGAAGACCTTCAACAACTACAGACTACCAGAAAGGCCAAGGCTGATGACAGTGTGGGCTACCTGGTACGGTGCTCTTGGTGCAGCATGGGTGGGGGGAGCCAGGACCCCCAACAGGTCTGTTTCTTCCCTGTAGCTCCAATAGGTCCTACTACCCCTGACCCTCTTCCCATGGCCTCAGCCTGCATTTAACCTGGGAAGAATAACAAGAACCAATGCATCTCTCTTCCTGTGCTTACTTGAAATATACACTTCCCAGACTTTCATTTCTACTCCATGCTGGGAGAGTTACCTTATAAAGAAGAATCAAAGAAGAGGATGAAAGTTTTTGGAAAGGGAAGAATCTGTCCATGGAAGGCAATGCTCCATTTATAAGCATTAATTCCTGTAGCAGTATTTCCCAACAGTTGCAATAGTGTGACTTATTACAGAAGATGAGCCTACATGGCAAACAATTTTTACATTTTAATGCTTATCTATCTCAATCTAAATTTGAAAAATTCTTTAAATTTTTTAAAATATTGATTTTTTTTTTTTTTTTTTACAGAGAGAGACAGAGAGAGAACATGAGCAGGAAAGGGCAGAGAGAGACAGAAACACAGAATCCGAAGCAGCTCCAGGCTCTGAGCTGTCAGCACACAGCCCAACGCAGGGCTCCAACCCACGAGCCGAGAGATCATGACCTGAGCCAAAGTTGGGCACTCAACAACTGAGTCACCCAAGTGCCCCTAAATTTGAAAAATTCTTAAGTTAAATTTAAAACTTGTCATGTAATATATAGTACAACTGAATTACTGTAAGTTTTTAAAGTGTATTGATTTGAAGGCAGTTTTAATGAAAACTATTTAAGTATGCAATAATGCTGGCAATATGCAAAATTAAGAAAAGTGATATGGAACTCAGGAAAGTTTGGGAAACCTCCCTAATATATCCTCAGGTCCTCCCAGAATAACATAATTTCTGCCTCCTGAGAAACTTACCCACCACCAAAAGACCACTGCAGTTTTTCTCTCTTATTCTGGCCCAGAATTCACCATGGCTGCTTTTCCTCCTTATGCCTTCAGTCACCAAGGCTGTTCCATTTTTGCTGTGGATAGTTGAGGATCCTTAGCTTATTTAAGAAAGTGCAAAAGGGAGGGGGCACCTGGGTGGCTCAATCAGTTAAGCATCAGACTCTTGATTTCTGCTCAGGTCATGATCTCATGGTTCATGACTTTGAGCCCCACGTCGGGCTCCACACTGACAGCATGGAGACTGCTTGGGATTCTCCCTCTCTGTCTCTCTCTGCCCCTCCCCTGCTCATGTTCTTTCTCTCTCTTTCTCAAAATAAATAAGCTTAAAAAAACAAGTGCAAAATGGGGGCTACCCCCATCACTGAACCTCAGGACACCCTGTGCATACCTCATGTCCTGGATGATTCCTAAACTCCAGGAATAAAACAAGGTCCAACCTACACAAAACCTAAGAAAAGTGTAAGATGATATTTTACATTCACACACAGACACATACAGGACTGAGTATGGATTTATGAGAGGAACAGGTATAGTACAGCAAAGAGGTCTAATGCCTGCAAGACTGGTGTATGCTTTCTCTTTCCAAACCTAGGCTATAAGTCCCTCAAAGGTAGGGGTTTCATGTTTAATATTACCTGCCTGTTGAATATCTATTTTCTCTTTATATACCCCAGCAGTCAAACACAAAGACACTGTACCACCACCACCAAATGTACTCTCTAAAAGGACAGAGCTAAGAACTTCTTCATCTTTAACTGATATATCCACATGATCTAGAATATAGTCTGGCATATAGTAAAGGTTTAGTGAATTAATTCATAAATGATGTAATCTATTTTTCTTTCCTCAAACTCAGAAGTGACCCTACTGGAATTTACTTGATCTAGTGAAATCATCAAAAATCTTTTCTAGAATGTAGTTTTCCAAAGGGAGAAGAAATATGAGCAGAACTGTGCGAGGAAGGAGCACCCATCCCCCTTGCTCTCCAGGTGAAGTCTAGGCAGGGAAGAAACACTAAACCATCTAAGCTCCCACTCAGAAAAGCAAGTACCTGACACCCATCCAATGCCAGGAAGTAGAGGGTTTTATGTGAAATCAGTATTGGTCATGAATGCCAGGATTAAAGCTGCCATGTTTAAAAGCTGAAGAACAGGAATCTGCAAACCATAGCATCACAATTGAGTCCATAATCATTGAAGCATAGACTCTAGGACATGCTGAGGGACTTTCCCTAATAGAAAATTACTCCTTGTATCCTATAACACACCCAAAATATGATTTCTTAAAAGAAGGCCTGACTCCCATTTAGAATTTGTGAATCATTCTCTTAAAGCTGGATCGGGACACACCTCCCAAAAGTGGATGCTGTGCGTGACAGTGAAGACGCTGATGTTCAAGTTTAGTGCCCAACCCCCTCAGACCAAAATGCGTACCTGGTCCTCCAGGATCTATGAACCTTTCCTGGGGCACTGAGTCAACCACAAGAGCAGCTGTAGTGCAGCTCCAGCGAAGAGCCTACAGGTGGCTGATACAGCGGCCTAGTCAAGTTGGTGCCTGAAACCTGCAGTTCACCAACACCTCCTCCTTGGCTAATGGGGATTGGGGAGGGGGATGCCCATGGTGGATTCATGAATAGCCACCCAGTAAGCTAATAGAAGCCAAAAATAAACTTCTCCATCACAACAGCCCCTCCGGATTGGGCCCAAATACAAATGTGAGGAGAAACTCTTCCTAGCAGAGAGTGAGAAATACAGAGCAATGGGATCTAGATGTGGATAAATGTAAATCAATATTCACAGTATGTTAATAATAATGGTGTGTGAGGTTTAAAATTTATATTAAATTGCATGACAACAATAACTCAAGAGCCTGGGGTTAAATTAACAAAAGTAAAGCATTCTAAGTTTCACAGTGTTTTCTGAGAAAGAGTATAAGCACTAATGCTTATTAGATTATAAGCCAAGAGGGGCGCCTGGGTGGCGCAGTCGGTTAAGCGTCCGACTTCAGCCAGGTCACGATCTCGCGGTCCGTGAGTTCGAGCCCCGCGTCGGGCTCTGGGCTGATGGCTCAGAGCCTGGAGCCTGTTTCCGATTCTGTGTCTCCCTCTCTCTCTGCCCCTCCCCCGTTCATGCTCTGTCTCTCTCTGTCCCAAAAAAAAAAAAAAAAAAAAAATTATAAGCCAAGGATGTTTGTTATAATTTCTAGAGCATTTTTTAAAATAATTATTTTAAAAATCCTAAAAAACAATTGAGAAGGGGGGAATAATAAAAACAATCAAAAAGGAGGCAAGAGAGAAGATATAAAGGGATATCAGAGGGAGAGAGAAGTTTCACTTTCACTGAGGGTGCAGAAAGCTGGCCCTTTCTGAGTCAGACCTCTGAGAAGGATATTAGAGGCCGTACACTGAACAAGAAGAACTCAGTAACTAAGTGCCTACCAAATTGCCCAAGCCTGAGCATGGGCCACATGACACTCTGGAGGCCCTAAGTGTCACAGAAACAGGGGACTTTGCACCCACTTGAACATCCTTCTCATTTGTCCACTGTGTTCTCGTGAGAAATGCTGGCAACAGGGAAGTGGATGGAGAAGAAAACGCCTCCCTCAGTGGTGCTGACTTAAGGGAGGGGAGCAGCCATGACTGTAAAGGCATGAAGCCCCACTAAAACTCTTCTCCTCCATGGGAAACAAGAGCCTTAAGCTGCTAGAAAGGCACGGCAAGTTCTGTTGCCCTCATTGCACACAGAAAGACAATCAAGGCTGGGGGAAAAGTAGAAGGAAAAAGTCCTCTACTCCTAAGGGAGACTGAGGAAAAGTCTTGGTCCCAGATTCCTATACCAATATCATTTGGAGTATCATCGTCTTTGTCATTATTATCATCACCATTATTAGAGATACTATCAGTACACTAGATGAGGGCAGAAATTCTTTCTCACATAAGAGCTACCATCAATACCAGGAAGAGTTTGGCTGCCACAGGAGGGAGGTACATGATCACTGAGAAAGCCCTATACTCAAGACACAGGTGCTGGAGGTCTACCTGAGACTGAGGATGAAGCAAGACAGTAGACAATGCCCTTGTGCCCCACCAAGCAACAGGAGTAGTTGTCTTCACTAGAGAAGATGAGAGCTAAGAAAGAGACCAACTTTGTGGCCTAGATGCACCAGGAAGACCCAAAGCTGAGCGTTGAGTAGAAAAATTAAGAAAACCCTCCAGCATGCCAGCCACCATCCTAAGCACAAGGTAAGACTAGAAGAATTTGAAATCTGTGTGCAGACATAACCATAGCAATAACAAATCCCTAATTCACCCCAACTCCTTAGTCAATGGACTCAGTCTCCATACTAACAGCCTAGCAAAAGAGGCATGCCGTTTTCTAGACATAAAAACTGCTTACCTCAGACAATAAAAAAGGATATTTCAAAAATAAGAAAAGGTCAATCTCAGGAAATATAACAATTCTAAATTTGCATGAACCATATTACATAACTTAAAATATTTAAATGATAATTGACAGGAATAAAAGAAGAAATAGACAAATCCACAATCATAGTGGGAGAACCTTAACATCTTTTGCAAAAACTGATAGGATAAACAGGCTAAAGTCAGTAAAGATGGAAAGGATTTGAAACACATAATCAGCACATGACCTAATTGACAGGTTAAGAATATCACACACACACACACACACACACACACACACACACATTTAAAGAAGACACATTCTTTTTTTTTTTTTTTTAATTTTTTTTTCTACATTTTTTATTTATTTTTGGGACAGAGAGAGACAGAGCATGAACAGGGGAGGGGCAGAGAGAGAGGGAGACACAGAATCGGAAACAGGCTCCAGGCTCCGAGCCATCAGCCCAGAGCCTGACGCGGGGCTCGAACTCACGGACAGCGAAATCGTGACCTGGCTGAAGTCGGACGCTTAACCGACTGCGCCACCCAGGTGCCCCGACACATTCTTTTAAAACGCATGTAGGAGCACCTGGGTGGCTCAGTCATGATCTTACAGTTAGTGAGTTTGAGCCCTGCGTCGAGCTCTGTGCTGACAGCTCAGAGGCTGGAGCCTGCTTCGGATTCTATGTCTTCCTCTCTCTCTGCTCCTCCCTCCCTCCTTCCCTCCCTCCCTCCCTCTCTCTCTCACTCTCTCCCTCAAAAATAAATACACATTAAAAAAATGCATGTAGAACTCTTTTTTTTTTAATGACCACATGCCTGGTATAAACCCAGTCTCAAAATGTTAAAGTTTGAATCATTCAGAATATTATATAACCACTTAGAATGAAGCTGCAAATTTAAAAATACATATATAACTAAAAAATCCTCAGTTGCTTGGAAGTACAGCAATACACTTCTGAAGAACCCTTGAGTCAAAGAAGGAATCACAGTGGAATTTATTTTTTTTAACCATAGCTGAATAATAGCAAAGTTAAAATACATCAAAATTCATGAGATACAGCTAATTATAGCCATAAATGCATAATTTAGACAGAAAAGGCAGGAAAATCAATAACCTAAGCTTGTACAGCATGTTCTGAAGCTAGTAAAGGAGCAAGCAGCAAGGTAAACCCCACCAAAGTAGAAAGAACAGAGAAAATTAACAAAGATACAAATCAGTTCTTTGAAAAGCCTTGCCTAATTGATAGACTTCTATGAAAACTAATCAGCAAAAACAGAAGAAAGCACACATTGCTACTGTTGGAAATGAAAAGGAAAACAGACAGATATTGTACAGTCTATTGGCCGAATCTAGCCTACTACCTGTTTTCTAAAACTTAAAAAATTATTTTTGTAAGTAAAATTCTATTGGAAGACAGCCACACCCAGTCATTTATATCTGGTCTATGGCTGCTTTGTTGAATAGTTGCAACAGAGACCAGACTGACTCAACACATAAAACATTTTCTAGCTGCTCCTTTATACAAAGTTTGCCAAGCCTGTTATAAGGAATTATATTACATAAATTTGAAATGTGTAGAAAATCAGGGACAGCTGGGTGGCTCAGTCCGTTAAATGTCCAACTCTTGGTTTCAGCTCAGGTGATGATCTCATAGTTCATGAGTTCGAGCCCCACATCAGGATCTGCACTGACAGTGCAGAGCCTGCTTGGGATTCTCTCTCTTTTCTCTCTCTGCCCTTCACCTGCTCCGTCTCTCTCTCTCTCTCTCTCTCTCTCTCTCTCTCTCTCTCTGTCTCTCTCTGTCTTTCTCAAAATAAATGAACTTAAAAAACTTAAAATGTAGAGAAAATCAATAAATGCTTATAACGTAACAAGTTACTAAAAGTGATCAATAAGAAATATAAAATTCTTATAGTTATATAGCTTCTAAGAAGTTAAAACTCTAATTAAATTAAAATAAACTACCAGGGTCAGATAACTTCAGAAGAAAGTTCTTTCCGACATTTAAGAAATAATATCAATCTCACTTTAATTACTTTACAGGAAATAGAAAAAAAAACTGAAAATACTCCACAATAAATTCAAAACTGATGAGGACATTATAAGAAATAAAAATTAGAAAAGATAGAGGAAAAAAATTTAAGCAAATATTAGTAAGTAATATCCGAGAATATATAAAAAGAATAATATAACCAAATTGGGTTCTTTCAAGAATGTGAGTTTGGTTCAATGTTTAAACATCAATCAATATAATTCACCACATTAACAGAATAAAAGCAAAAAAAATCATCTTATCACCTCAGTGGATTCAGAAAGACATTTGACAAAATTGAACATCATGAATGATTTTTATAAACCTCTTAGGAAACTAGGGATAGAAGGAATAACATTTAACCTGATGAAGAAGGTCTGTTTAGTAAACCCTATGCAATTGTGACATGACAAACATTTTCCCTCTGAGCTTAAGAATGAGGCAGAAATACCCAATATCACAACTTCTTCAACATTGACTAAAAATTCTGGCCAGTGCAAATAGGCAAAATAAATAGTCAAACAAACAAGCATCAAGAAGAAAAGACATAAGGACTGTAAAGGAACTGATAAAAGCATTGTTATTCACACATCACCTAATGGGGCATGTAGAACATCCAAAATAATCTACAATGAAATCAATTAGAATTAATAAGTGAATTCATCATGATATACAAGTGGACAATGATATAAAAATAAATTCTGTCTATAAACTGTAGGGGCCAAGGGAAGACCACCCCAAAATGTGCCTCTTGGGCATACTGATTATTTTAACTAAAAGTCACTTTAGAGAGAGCCTATGTAGGAAGGACATTCAGACCCTCCCCCCTGAGAGAAGGAATACATCCCCCATGAGAAAGGTACCCTCCCTGTAGCAGGAGACAAGGAGACACCCTTATCACCAGAGGTGGGAAATTTAGGGCAGAGGAGGCTGTTTAACAACCCTTGTTACTTTTTTACTAATCTACCACCCCGGCCCAAAATCTGTTTAGAATCCCTTATGAATTGAAGCTCCCAACATTAAGTTTTCTTTGTCCTGTCAATGCCTCACAGATTTATTGTCTCTTTGTCTAAAAGGTATAAAAACTGCCTGCATCAGTCATTTGCTTGGGTCTCAATTTCCTTCCTGGACCTCTGTGCTCCTGTAAGAAAACTGTGGCTTCTTTTTTTCCCCTAATTATTTGACTCTTCTCAATTTAATTCCCAGTCCAGCTGCAAGACCTTGAGGGTTTGATACACATGTACATTGTGAAAGGATTCTCCCAATCAAGTTAATTAACACATCTCTCCCCTCACATATTTAATTTTTGCTTACTCTCTTATCAAATTCCAATGATACAATATAGTGTTTCAGCTAGAGTCATCATGTTACACACTAGATCCTTAGGCTTTACTTAACCTTATAACTGAAATGTTGGACGCTTTCACCAGACTCTCTTTTACCAGCGTCTCTTTTACCAGACGCTTTTACCTATTCCCCCACTCCCCAGGCCCTTGCAACCACTCTTCTACTTTCTGTTACCATGGGTATAAAAAAGTCTTTTTTTTTTTAAATTCCACATATTAGTGATATCATGCAGTATTTATCTTTCTCTATTAGCTTACTTCGCTTAGCATTGAAGCAAAAATAAGTCTCATCCATGTTGTCACAGAGGGCAGGATTTCCTCCTCTTTAAAGCTTGAATAGTATTGGATTGCATATACATTTTCTTTACCCAGTCCCCTGCCATAGTCAGCTTGTTTCTGTACCTCGGCTCCCGTGAATAATGAATGCTACAAAGAACATAGGAGAACACCTATCTCTTAGAAATAATGGGTTTATTTCCTTTGGATAGATAGATGTCCATGGATACACATACACCAAAATAAATAGATGTATTAATGTTTCCCAAGTGATAAGATGATAAACAATTTCTAAATATTAAACATTGCATCATTTCGACCACTATGTAATTTTTCTTACAATTTGGTAGATTTCTAAAACTCCGTGAAAGAAAGGTGTTTGGGTTGTTTGGTTTTGTTTTTTTCCCGATTTGAGGGACGACAAAGCTCAATCTCAGAGGGACTAAGTAACACAGCAGAATAGATTCCAACAGCAGAAAGCGTCTTGGCATGCCAACCCCACGTAAGACAATTCACACTCAATCCAGCTCACCTTGAGGATGAAATTTTGAATTTAAAGAGCACTTGAGAGTGGGAGAAGGGGAGAGGAGGAGACTAACTGTATTGTGATTGGATATAACCGACAAAGAGACTACAAAGAAGCAGAAGCGAGGATCTGTGTCCCACAGAAATGTGCTTTATTAATGAAGCATGGCAGCCTAGGGATGGGAGTAGGGCCCAGGGTGTGCACAGCACAGGGAGACGAGACACCCGTGGCCACAGGACAGAGCTGAGCTAGATCCCGCTGCTCTGGGTTTCCGGGCTCTAAGAAGCCAGCGCACTAGGGATGCTACGTGCTCGCCGCCTCCAGGGAAGAGAAGCCGACTCCAAAAAGCACGAGAAAAGCTGCAATCATCCAGCCTCTCTCATGCCCCGTGTCCTCCCAGGCAGAGCAAGGTGAAGCTGAAGGAAAGGCCGGTTGTTCCCCCAGGGGCATTTGGAGAAGAGAAGACAGCGCTGAGTCCGAGGAAGGCTCCCCAAAGAACCCAGGCGCCGCGACCCAGGTGGGCAGCCGAGCTGGCAGGGTTGAGGTGGCCACACGGCAGGACACTGCTGCATGGATGAGGGGAGCACTTGGTTGGTGGGCACGTTGGTGGTGGGTAACCCTACAGGACCTTCTGTGGTGTAACCTGGAAGCGGCCCTTCCTGGGAGGGCAGGGAACGACCTAAGGGACAGGCAGGCCACTCCGGTTGGTAGGTGGCCCTTAGAACAAGTAAAAGGGACTTGCATAAGAGGCTTGTGTGCAGCCGCAGCAAAAGAGGGATGGATGGTCCCCGCCCCTGAAAGTTCACCTGCAGGGAGGCCTTGACCAGCTTCCGGGCAGGTGTTCTCAACACCGCATGGCATCTCAAGGCTGAGTCCTCGGAGCAGCCTTTGCGGGCAGGAAAGGAAGGCAGGACCGGGTTCCCGGGACAGGGGATGGGGTGAGGAGCCTCCGAAAGCCCGGGTCAAGCGGCAGTCACGGCTTTTTGCTGATGTTCCCCAACAGGCACAGCGCAGGACACTTTGGTGGTGGGTGTGGCCTAGGGCGCTGTGCTAATAGAAGTGGTCCTAGGCGCTTCACTGGTGAGCAAGGCTCAGGGCAGTCAGGTGGACTCACGGCCGGTGGCTGTCAGGGCTGTTTGCATTGCTGCCGCTAGTAGGACTTCTTTCCTAGGTGCCCAGGAACCTGAAGGCACCGTGTGACAACGTTTACGTGGGATTCCTTTGCTTGCATAATAATCCACGGTGCTAATGCGCTTCAACACGATCTCTCCCCCACCAAGCACGTGCTCTGAACTCCTGCCACCGAATCGGTCCTTCTCTCTACTTCCCCGCTCTTCCCCTTATCCTGGTATTGGCACCTCCGTGGGCTTCTCTGCCGAGGTCGATCATTTCACATGCTTCTTTCCAGAGAGAGAAGTGCCTCTGTCCTTTAGCAAAAAAAAAAAAAAAAAAAAAAAAAAAAAAAAGTGAATGGACACACTGCCACGTTGAGAAGGAAAGACCAAGTTGCTGCAATCCTGGCTAAGCCCACACAAGCAATTCCTAAACAGGCTCATCATCATAAGGAACAAAATGATGGTATACCCGCCTGTGGTTCAGAGGGATAATTGCCAGGCTGGGATTCTGCCTTCAAGAGGCCTACACATACATCCAGAACCCTTGCAACTGCAGCGGGAGATTCTCCTGTTAGCACAGACACAGCCAGCAGAGAATTCCCCTTCCTCAATTTCTCTCAATTCAACATTGCCTCGTAGGTGTTTTCCACATACATTTGAATGTAGTCCCCCAAAATGCTAAAATAAGAATGCCATTGACAGCACCTCCATGCTGGCAACTTCTGCCCCACGTTGAAGTAAAGAAATCAAGCATATATCAGTGGGTAACAACAGTTGTTTGTTTGTTTGTTTGTTTGTTTGTTTTCCCACTGTAATCCTCCAAAACAGGCACGACCTTCAGGAAATCAGACTCACCTGATATGCGACATAGGTCAAATATCATAAGAAATTTAAAAAAAAAAAAAAAGGACGGCGGTGGAATGGCAGGGTGCCCTTTATGGGACCTTGTTGTCCCTTCAACAAAGGCAGAGCATCACAAGACTGGCCTGTACCGGGCAGTCATTTCCCAACCACAGTGAACTTCTCCTGTAATTCCCACAGTGGTTTGTCCTACACGCTCTTTACGACTCACTTGTAGATGTACCCCATCTGAGAGTTTCAGTTCACAGTAGCCGCTGAAAAATGTGGGCAAGTCGCTAACTGGTCCAAAAGATTTTTCCTCCTGGCTGAGGATAGTATCACCTCATCCTTGTCCCCTTCCTTAGAGCCTTCCGTATTACAGAACTGGTTGGCCCCCTTTGTCATTCAGTTTTGTGTAGAGCCAATAGAAAATTTGCCTCTTAGAGCCTAGCAAACTGGTCATATCTCCATGCTCATTCTCAGACATACTCAAACATACTTCCTGCCTTAGTCATCGAAGGTTGCTGTGACAAAAATACCATAGACGGAGTGGCTTGAACAGCAAATGTTTAGTTCTCACAGTTCTGGAGGTGGGGACGTCCAAGATCCAGGTGCCGGCAGAGTTGGTGTCTGGTGAGAGCCCACTTCCTAGTGCCACTAGACTGCTGTCTTCTCTCTGTGTCCTCCCATGATGGAAGGGGTGAGGGGACTCTCCAGGGTCTGTTGTACAAGGGTACTGATCTCATTCATGACCTAATCATTCACCTAAGGCCCCCTTCCTAATACCATCACATTGAGGGTTTGGATTCCAATATCTGAATTTGGGGGGTGTGGGGGGGGGGAGGAGACACATACATTTAATCTGTAGCACTTCCCCTCAGTGCAGACCCCACAGCCTTTTGAAAGATAATTAGGTAGTAATACAAATAAATCCATGCCCATAAGTGCAATAACGTAAATGAATGGACCAGTTCACCGAATGAAATAAATCATCTAACCTTGTCCAAGAAGACATAGATAACCTGAGTTACACTATGTCAACCAAAGAAATGGAATATGTAGCTAAAACAGCTAAAACCCTTGCAACAATGGCAGTCCAGGCACAGACAGGTTCATTGGCAGATTTTACCACACATTTAGAAAAATAAATCAATTCTACACAACATCTTTGGAAGAAAAGAAAAGGAGAGCATACCCTCCAACTCATTCTTACAAAGCCAGTACTGTCCTCGTAACAAAAACAAAGACATTACAGGGAAAAACTGGCCAATATCTCTCCTGAACAAAGATGCAAAATTTCTCAACAAATATTAGCAAGTGAAAACCACCAATGTGTAAAAGTGTAATACAGCATGCCTCAGTGGGATCCATCCCGGTGGCCAAAGGCTGGCTTGACATTTACAAACCAATCCATGGAGCTCATCATAGGAGTAAAGAACAAAAACACAAAATCACCACGATATAAGGAGAAAGAGACATCTGGTGAAAGTCAACATCCATTTGTAAATTAAAAAGCATTCTCAACAAACTAGGAATCAAAGGTAACTTTCTCAACTTGATAAAAGTCATCTTTGAAATACTTACAGCTAACATCATGTTTTAAAGGTGAAAATCGGACTGCTTCCCCCCTGGGATCAGGAACAAGGCAAAGTTTTCCTCTTTGGCCACTTGTATTAACATCATACTGGAAGTTCCAGGCAGTGCGATAAAGCAGAAAATAAAGAAAAGGAATAGGAGGGAATAAACAGAAGAGATGGGGGAGTGGGATCTCCCAAAGACTACAATGTACCCACAAAGCTGTTCTCACACCCTCCAGTAGCTCTCAGGAGGGCTTTGATCAACTCTGCACCTAGGTGAAGGAGTGTTGTTAAAACAATCTGAGTAACCATGGTCAATGCTAGAAAGCAAATGCATCAGTTGGAAATAAGTAGGAATGTTAATTGTTACATCCTTTCTCTTTAATTGTATAATTTTCCCACATGTTTTCCAGGAGAGGTTTTCATTTATACTTATCGACACACATTGGGGTGCCTGGGTGACGGCTCAGTAGGTTAAGCCTCTGACTCTTGGTTTCCACTCAGGTCATGATCTCATGGTCTGAGAGACTGAGCCCTGCATCTGGCTCTGTGCTGACAGGGCAGAGCCTGCTTGGGATTCTCTCTCTCCCTTCCCCACTGGCTTTCTCTCTGTCTCAAAATACATAAATAAGCATTAAAAAATTAACAAAAGAACAAAAACACTGGAAAGTCAGACAACTCAAGGTACTGATTTCAGGGGAAAACCCAAAGAAACACAGATTTCAACCTTGTGTGGACTCTCAAAAACAAATCAAGTGAGCAAACAAAGCAAAAACCAGACCCCAAAAGACAGACAACTTGGTGGTTGCCAGAGGGGAGGGCACTAGGGGGAAGGGAAAAGTGGGTGAGGGGAGAAGGGTGGTCCCGTTCTTCCAGTTCCCCAGTTCCGGAATGAGTAAGTCACAGGGAGGAAAAGCACAGCCAAGGGAGTCTAGTGGATGGCACTGCAGTGGGGCTGGACGCGTGGTGACAGACCACAACCACACTGGTGGCTAGCCGCTGCAGTGGGGCCACATGCGTGGTGACAGACCACAACCACACTTGTGAGCTGAGCATAACAGGTAGAGGAGTTGTTGAGTCTCCGGTATCAATGCAAATTGAACAAACCTTTTAGAATCTCCTCAAGTAAGAAAGAGTTTTATTTGAGCCCGAGTTTGTACAGCTGCCCAGGAAACACGACCTTCGTAGGGAAGAAAGTGATTTGAGGAACGAACACTTTTGCAGGGTTATATACTTTCATACATCTTGTAAAAGGGGAAAAGATATAGATTAGCACATGGGCAGAAATCCCGAGTTCCCCAGGAAACAGGGGCATTGATTCATATCTCAAGGACAAGATGGTTTTACCCTGAGGCTATGCATGCACCAAGCACGTGCACAAAGCCAGCCTAGTGGTCTTAAGTCAGGATTGCGGTTTGAACAGAGTTTATACACAGTCCTGTGGACTTGGAAGGAAATCCCTTCTCTCATCACTATGTTGTATACCTGAAAACCTATGTAACATTGTGTGTCAACTATACTTCAAATTAAAAAAATAAAATCAAGGTTTTTTTTGCACCTGATTGTGAGATTCAGAAGAGTCTGTTGGAAAAAATGAGGCGAGAGGATCTCTGTACTTACAGGAACCCTTCCATCTTCCCCCACTGCTTCTCTGACTTGAAAAAGAATCTGTGGGGGACCCCACGGCAGTCGAGCTCAGAACAGCAGTGTCGAGGTGGCAGAGCGTGGGCAACCCACGGTATGGATGTTGAGAGCAGGTCCTGGGGGGCATGGCAGTGAGGGGTTAGGGGTAGAAATGTGAGAAACCCTGTTCCCTATGTTAACTCTGACTCCCTATTGTCCTCACTCAGGTCATAGGCTGATGCTGCCGGGTAGACTGGGGAGACTTCCAGGCCCTGAGGCCTGTCCCTGGGTATGTCACCGGAGGGTCTTAGTCTCATCCCTGAAAAGAATTCACAGACAGTGGTTGAGCTGAGCGGTGCAAGTGAAGAGCTTCTGGGAGAGAAGGTGCACTCCAGAGACGGGAGAGTGGGCAGGTCAAGGGAGACCTGTGCACCCCAGAGTTTGACAGTAGTTAACTAGGGGATGGGCTGTTCACTACCTGGGGGGGAGATTTGGGGGAGGGGGGCAAGTTTTCAAGCCTTTCCTCCCTTATGTCAGGGTCTCTGGCCTCCTTTGTCGCAGGCCTGTCTGATTTGATCCGGTTTCTGGTGTCCTTGTATGTGGGGTGCTGCCAGGACAGGTTGCTGAGGTTCCTGATAACAGGCTCTGACTCCCCCTTTGCTGGACACCATGCATCCTGGTAAAGCCTAACTAGGTGCTTGCTCTAACACTGACACTGATTATAAAATGGGAACTGCTCCTGGTTGAAAGTCCCGTGTGCAGGAACTATGCTGGACACATGACACACATTATCCCATTTGATGTGGTGATTAAAAGAAAGTTAGATGTGAGCCTCAACAATACAAAGTAACTATCAGCGTCCGGTGGTGGTCTCATCTACCTTCAAAACCCCACAACTTGGAGCATTTCACGTAGACTCATGTACCTCTACACTCCAGCATCCCGTGGGCATATGGTCCTCAGCAGGAACAGCTCTGTGAGCCATGAGAAACCATAGATTTAATATTGAAGATGAACTGGTTAAATTTCCTTTCAAGGTGGGACAATTGACAAACGTCTTACCTGTTAGCAGTTAGAAAGAAACTTCCATGTTTGCCAATGAACTTTAAAACTTAACTCTTTGATATTTAAATCTTTTTATCCAAACCTTTTGATAACCAAATATTGGGATGCCTCGGTGGCTCAGTCGGTGAGGCGTCCAACTCTTGATATCAGCTCAGGCCATGATCTCATGGTCATGAGATCAAGCCCCGCTCAGGCTCCGTGGTGAGCATGGAGCCTGCTTGGGGTTCTCTCCCTCCCTCCCTCTCTCTCTCTCTCTCTCTGTCTCTCTTTCTCTCTCTCTCTCTCTCTGTCTCTGAAAATAAATAATAAACTTTATGAATAAACTTTATAAACAAACCAACAAATAAATAACCCAATACCTTTTCAAGGCAAAATGTTGCAAGCATAATTTATTCTCTTAGGATATGCTACATAAGCAAGCTTATGTAGCACAAGCAATGGTATATGATAGAGGAGAATTTCGTAGGCATAAAATTTAGTGCATACCATTCCCATAATACTTGAACAAAGTCCCAAACGTTTACTGAGTTCAACAAGCCCCTGCGTGATCTGGCCTGTGACTCTCTCACTATCTTCATTTCCTCCATGCTCCCTCCCACTCGTTCTAATGCAGCCACTGGCTGCGTTGATGTCCTATGACCACACATCTTCCTTACTCTTCCCTCTGCTTGGATGGACCTACTCCTCCTATTCCCATGGCTCACTTATTTCACTCAGGGCTCTGAGACTAGCAGACCCCACCTCCCTTGCCCATTGTTCTTTATCCTCCAAATCCACTTAATAACTATTCTCAAGCACATTTATTACTACCTGATATGATACACTGATTTATATTCATTTGTTCATTAACTTCTCCTTCCCACATCATTTAAGCTCCACAAAGACAAAATGTTGGTATTTTGCCCACCACTGTATACCCCTTGCACAGCAGGGAGCCAGGCATAAAGTACACACTTTATGGGTACATGTATTTAATATGTTTTCCTGTGATAGTACATATTTTGGATGACCGAACAAATGGGTAGATTCTTAGACAACCCTGAGCTGAAGATGTCATTTTCTAGCAAAGAAAGAACACATCACTTGTAAGTAGCAGAGCTGGCATTTGGCCTAATTAAAACAAACAAACACACAAACAAACTTATTTCTTTACTCAACCTAAACAGACACGTTTCAAATCAAACACGATTAACTGTGACTGTATCCTTTAGAATTCAGTGGTTAATTCCTGACAGAAAAACCAAACGAAAACAATTTCCCACTAATCTGATACAGTTAACAACCAAGATTAAAGAAGAAAGACACTTATGTTTCATCATCAACAATGCTTTATTAGGGAAGGAGAAGTAAAGTTTTATTTATCCAAATCCCCCCACTCCCCCCCCCCCCAAAAAAAAAGAAGAAGAAAGGAAAAGAAAATAATCCTTGCCCAGGTCTTAGGCACAGATCGAAGAAAGGCTGTATTTTAAGAAAGGTAGACTTGTTCCCGATGCTTTTCCTGGGGCTCTGAGGAAGAGTGGTCCCAATTCAGAGAGGAGCCTGACCCTAAGAGGAAAGAGAACAACTTCAGGATTAAGTCTCTTCTATGTCAAACCTCAGCCCAGGAAGAGCAGAGTAGAGATTCAGAGAATGGTGTCTGCCACCAGGGCAGGCTTCGGAGAGAAGATGTGCTGCTGGAGCATGGGGGAGACCTGTGATTTGTTTGCACGATGGTCTTGATGGCTTTTGCTCTTACTGCTCCTGGGTGGTCACTTCTCCTGGCACGGTGGTGGCTGCACAGGGGGACACTGCTGCTGGCAGAGTTGAGGTGGAAACTCTGGAGGTGGGCATGGCACTGGGCACTTCGGCGGTGGGCATGGCACTGGGCACTTGGGAGGTGGGAGCACAAGAGGTCGTTGGCAGGGCTGCTTGCACTATTGCTGCTGCTGCTGCTGATAGGACATCTTTCTGGATATCAGAGAACCTAAAAAAATGCAAAGGTCAAAATGCAAGTGTCATTGTTTACAAGAGGATCCCTCTTGCAGACAGAGCAAGCCAAAACCCATCAATTATTTCCAAGGACAAACTTTGGTCTCTGACTCTCTCCTTTAGACTGTGTGGCTCCCCTTTTTGTTCTTGTTAGGATCATGCCTCATCAGTATCTTGTGCATTTGGGGCCACTTTATCTCAACTTCTCTTGACCTCTTTCAATGACAAAATTGTCTTCTCTGTCTTGAGATAGCAACAGATAGTGGATGTATGCAAATACAATCTCAAAAAAAAAAGATGCTGAATTCCTGGCCAATACCAAAGCAAGTCTCTACCACATCAGTTCCCATGAGGCCCTGATTAAGATTGAAGTAAGCTGCTTTGGGTGCTAAGACAAAGTCTATTCAGGGAGAATTGCCAAAGTGTAGGCCTGCCCTCAAAGGGCTCATGGAGAGGCTGGCAATACATTAGGATGCTCTCTCTTATATTAATATGTCATGACCAAAGAGAAACTCTTGCCCTCACTTGTTTCAGCTCAATATTATTCCCTTAATTAGGTTTTGCTTAAGAATTTCAACCTTGTAATAGAAAGACACATACTTCATCAACAAAAATTAGCTCACAAACATCCTTGGTCTGACAACTTTCAATTCCCCAGGGAAGAGTATGCACGTCGTTGAGGAAAACCAGCTATTGCTGCTTACAAATTAATTCCAAACATCATCTCATATCCCCCAAGCATATAGAACCACCCACCCCACCCCCCATGAGATTCACTTGATTCTCCAGAGCTGTTGGGGAGCTGAGCACGAAAAGGGTGGCAACAATGTGGCAGGTGTCCCCTTTATATGGCTCGGTGGTGCCCACCTTCAGGAAGTGAAGAAGCCTAAGGCTGGGCTGGACCAGTTGTTTGGAAACCAAATGCAATCCACCTGAAATTCCCAAAATGTCTTGTCACTTCGATTACTGGAAACTTCCTGCTCTGGGATTGTCCCCATTGGGGCAAGAACTCAGTGATTTGCCTGAGGCTCTCTCTTGACCAGCAGTTCCAGTTTCATGTGACAGATGAAGAATTGGGGCAGTTCTCAAACTGGGGGCCCAAGAGGTCATTCCTTGATTGGGCTTACCTTCACCTACCTCCCTGCCCCATGCCTGTATCAGAAGCCTGTGTGTCCATTTACTTTTCAACTGCCTGTCATTTAGCTTTGTATTCTAGAATGACAGAAGCTTGGGTTCTGAGAGGCTAGCAACATGGCTTATGCTCTGTCTCTCTCGCAGGCACTTATAACTCACTTCCACTTACTCTAAGGCTGGCTGCTCACATTAACTGGTTCCTTTTAATATGGATGAAGAGAATGCATGGTCTCCACAGGGAGCGACAGGGCTCCCTGTGCAGGAGCTGAAGCCAGGATCCAGCACAACACAGGCTGTGCTATTCTGTAGAGAACAAGACTGTGTGGCCTCATGTCAATGGTGACATGGGGCTGGTCCATTTTCCACTTAATGTCTGCTAGAATGCCAAGGTTACTTTCTACCATGCTCGTCCCAGGATTGTCATTCTCTTATTTGAAATCCTGTGGGAATTTTCAACTCATAGCTCACTAAGAGAAAGTGAAATGTTTGTTTTTATTGAATGTCACTCAACAGACCTGTGATCACTTCTGAAACATGAGTTAGGGTGTTAGCAGAGGCTTCAAAACTCCCTGCCTTACCTTTTCTTAACATCCCTGGGAGTACTCAATCCACTGATTCCTCCTCACCTTCCAAGTGAACTCATCTGTGGTTTTGTTTAAATAAAGGCAGGGTGGTTGGCATTAAAATCTCCCAGTAAGTTCTAAATACAGCTTACATAAACCCTTTAGTACTGTAATCACTATGCTTACAGCCCCTTATTTATTTTTATTAATATTCTATCCATTAATAGATTAATTAATGTTATCAATATCTACACATCTCACGGTAACCAGACATCACCTGCCTTGCACCTCTTCCAATATTCAGTGAAGCAGCAGAGTACACTGGAAATGTCCTAGAGGAGACATCCAAAGACAGGAGTTTAAACCTAGGGGCGTCGCTAGCTAGCTTTGTGATGCGGGAAAATATTTTCTCAGCATCCTCTGCCTTCGTACATCTGTTATTAGTTACAGCTAACATTGACAAGAATTATTCCTAATACTTAGAAGACCTAGAACCTTCCACTGGGCTTTCCATTGTTAAAGTCAATAATTACCAGCCAAGCCATCAAATCTCCCTTGACCTTCTTGATTTCCTCCTGCAGAACCCCAGCACTCAGCCTATTTTCCTTGCACCTTTGAAGCCATTGTTTACTTCCATCAAGAACACGTAGATAGGTGTTCCTTTTCATTGTTAAGGGTATTACTAAGTAACCATCACTATAAGGAAACTGACAAAAATGATCAAAATTCAAAAGCATTCGTGTATTCAGGCAGTTGGCTCACCATTATTGGGTTTGGGGCTTCTATGACGTCATGAGTAACGCCTGCCCTAAGAAATATCAAGATATTATGAAAAACAAGCAAACACTGAAAGAGTTGATCAAAACATATTTTCTTAATGCTTTCATGGGGATGGTTTCTGATTAGATCATTTATGGATCCACATGACAAAATAATAGGCAAAAATGAAAAGTGATCTTCCAAAAGAGTGTGTATTATATGAAAAGGGCAAGTAGCAAACCATGTGTACAATATAACTACATTTATACTTAATGTATATGTAGCTACATGTGTGTATATATAAATACATATGTAAATGTGGATCTCTTACACCATGCAGAGGAAATCAACTGTACTACCGTTTGAGATTTTAGGCACAGCTAACTGAAGGTTTTGTTATGTGCCAAGCATTGTGTGAAGAACCCTATGTGCATTAACTCATCTTTCCTTACAACAGACTTATAGGTGAAAAGTTATTTTCTCCTTCCCCACTTCAACTCTTGCCCTGTCAGTCTTTTAATGTGAAACGTATATGAACTCCCTATGATTTTCTCAGAAAGAAATTCAGAGCTGGATAAGGAGAAACATTGCTGAACATTCCCAGAAAGCAAAAAGAAAACTACTACCACCCTTCCAACAATCACGTTTAGGCAGCTAAACTGGAAACTACATTAGGACAACCTGGTTTGAAAAAGTGGTACAATCATTTTCTCTTCTCTGTCACTAGCAGGTTTGCTGTTTGGGGTCTTTAAATTTTTGGTTTCGAACCAATGTGCAAGCACTCACAAAAGCTCCAAGATCACTGAGCAAGTACACGGTAGACAAATTTCATGAAAGATCGAGAGAGAAAAGGACTCTTAGTTCAACAACTTGTTATTTTGCATGAGCAAATGCTCTTGGATATTTTTAATCTTTGAGTAGATAAGAAATGCACACTTGGCAAAATTCAAATGGTGCAGAGATAATACATGATGAAAATGGCCCCTTACCCCTTTCCTTCAGCCACTCAATTTCCCACCCTAGGGAATCACTGTTACCAGTCTCTCAGTGAGTCCTTCCATTGACTGTAGCTTTATATTACATGCATATGTAATGAATGTAATATAAATGTAATGAAAGCATGACAGTATCATGCTTTCCTCAGTGAATTTGTTCCTAGTGTTTATGATGAGATTATTAGTATTTTATGAGATTCTTTAGAGGAACCAGTGATGTCCAGATGCCTCACAATGAAGAAGTTTAACTAATACCAGCCATATAACACCTTGTGGGGAAACATTTACCAGTTGTCAGACTCAAGGATCCAAGAAGACAAAGGAAAAAAAAAAAAAAAAGAAAGAAAGATGCAATGGGCAGTGAGCCCACTTGGGGAGAAATAGCTTTCCAGTAAGCAGCATATGTTGGTTGGCAAGTGTGCAGGAAGGTGGGCCATGGGGAAAAGAGGAATACGATGGAAGAGGCAGAGCAGATGATCCACAGGAAATGATGAAGGCAGAGGGGAAAGACTCTTCCAAGACAACAAAGCTGCTGGCATTTCCTCGTATATGTATTGTATATGCCATTGCAAACTGGCAAATGGATGTTAAACCACCAGAATAAATGTGATCCGTGCTGGAACACGTGTGTAATACATGAGTAAGCATGTCTGCCGTTGACACATGCTGCCTCTTTTAATTTGTATAAACTTGTACAATTTATATAAAGCATACTAAAGAAGAAAACTAAGGAAGGGAAATAGATTGTATACATGGTCAGGCAGGCAGAGAAACCAAATCCTGAGCATGTGACTGAATAGAAGCTGACGTGATACCAGAGCCAGCTGCATGTTATGTAACAGAAACCCAGGGGCTTTGGAGACACACAGGCCTCAATCTATGGCTTCCTGTATGACTGATCCTATGTGAGTCATTTAACCAGGCGATGCCTCTGCACTTCTCTGGAAAATGGAGAAAATAATGTATTTATCCTGAGAGTTACTATGATGATTAATTTAAGTGAAAAGTACCTGGGGCGCCTGGGTGGCTCAGTAGGTTGGGCGTCCAACTTCAGCTCAGCTCATGATCTCCTGGTTTGTGAGTTCCAGCCCCACGTCAGACACCCTGTTGACAGCTCAGAGCCTGAAGCCTGCTTCAGATTCTGTGTCTCCTCCTCTCTCTGCCCCTCCCATGCTCACGCTCTGTCTCTCAGTAATAAATAAACGTTAAAAAAATTTTTTTTAAATGAGAAGCGCCTGCCTCCTAGTAGGTACTTAATAAACATTAATAACTATAATGTTTTAGTACATAGAGAGGCATGTAAATCTGACTCTATGTAGTATATACTGGTAACCATTATGTTATTTTTTGTATTTCAACAGGATTATGTGATTTTTTTAATAGGTTGATTATATATATTATATTATATATGTGAATAGATACAGAAAAAGAGGGAGTGAGGGAGATAGAGTTTGAGAAAAATGTGCTGAAATCCCTAATTCAGTTGATTATGTCCATGAACAGCCTGTTTTGTTTGTTTGCCCTGTTTTGTTTTCATCAAAAAATCCTCTATACCTAACAGCCAATGACTTGAATTAGCCATTACTTGTAAGTAACATCTTTTACAATAAACGAAGAATTTAGGAAAAATTAATTAACTAATGATAGTAAGTTTAGAAATTCATCTAAAGCTTTTTAAAAATAAAATCTGTGTGTGTGTGTGTGTGTGTGTGTGTGTGTGTGTGAGTGTGTGTGTGTGTGTGTGTGTGTGTCTACATGGATTAGATAGATAGTGGTCCATGAAAACAAAAATAGACACAAAAATCAATACTATTTATTTTTATAGGCACATGTATATATGAAATATATAAAAATAGCATATAGTAATAAAACAAAATATTTTAACATAGAAAAGGAAGCCATCAAGAAAACAGAAAAGACAAGCTACTGAAATGGGAGAAGAGATTTGCAAGTGATGTATCTGATAGAATGTCAATATCCAAAATCTTTAAAGCCTTCACCTGCAAAAAATAATCCCATTAAAAATGGGCAGAGGACCTGAATAGACATTTTTCCAAAGAGGAACAAACAGATGAAAAGATTTTCAACATCACTATGCATCAGGGAAATACAAATCAAAACTACACCCTATACTTGTCAGAATGGCTAAAATCAAAAACACAAGAAATAACAAGTGTTGGCCAGGACGTGGAGGAAAAGGAACCCACGTGCACTGCTGGTAGGAATGCAAATTGGTGCTGCCACTGTGGAAAACAATATGGAGGTCCCTTAAAAAGGTAAAAATAGAATTACCATATGATCCAGTAAATCCACTAGTGGATTTAATGGATCCATCCACTACCCAAAGAAAATGAAAATACTAGTTCAAAAAAGACATATGCACTCCTGAGGCACCTGGCTGGCTCAGTCAGTGGAGCATGCGACTCTTGAACTCAGGGTTATGAGTTGGAGCTCCACGTTGGATGTAGAGATTACTTAAAAATAAAATCTTAAAAAAGAGATATATGCCCTCCGATGTTTATTGCAACATTCTTTACGATAACCAAGATATGGAAGCAACTCAAGTGTCCATCGATAGATGAATGGGTAAAGAAGATGTGTATACAGACACACACACACACACACACACACACGTGCGTGTGTGGGGGGGGGTGGGGGGTGTTTATTTTATATAAATTATATGTTATTCCATATATTTATATATATATATAACTATATCAATATAATTATTATAATCATATCAATATAATTATAATTATACACTATATATATTATATAAATATATAACTATAATTAAATTTTATTATATATAAATGATTTATATATAAAATTGTACAGATAATATATACTTATATATAATTTATATACATTATGGAATATTATTCAACCATCATAAAGAATGGAATCTTGCCATTTGCAACAACATGGGTGGTGCTACAGGGTATAATGCTAAGTGAAGGAAGTCAGAGAAAGACAGATACCACAGGATTTCACTCATACGCGGAATTTAAGAATCAAGACAAAAGAACAAACACAGAGAAAAGGAGAGGAAGAAAAACAAATAGACTCTTAAATACAGAGAACAAACTAGTGGTCGCCAGGGGGAAGGTGGGTGGGGGGATGGGCAAAATAGATAAAGGGGATTGAGAACACACTTATTGTGAGGAGCACTGAGTAATGTATCAAAGTGTTGAATCGTTATATTGCACACCTGAAACTAATCTAACACTGGATGCTACTTATACTTCAATAAGAACATTTTTAAATGAAATACTGTATGTGACACTCATGATTATTTGATTCTGGGAATGAGTTAGAAGAGGAGTCAAAGGTATCTTAGGCTTTTCTTTATAGTTATATTTCTCTTTCAAATGAAACAATATAAATGCATTTTGTAATTTTAAAAATTAATTACAGGTGAAAAATTCTGACCAGGTATCACATGATATCATTAGTTACTCATTTGGAGTGATGCAGATATTCAGTATTTCCATATATGTCTTAAATTTCTCAAAATCAAAAGCTTAAAGCAACGAAAGAGTAAAGAAAAAAATGTCAAGCAGTCAACACACCAAGATGTTGATAGTGATTATTCCGGCTGATAGGATTTCATCTTGTTATTATTATTTTTTTTTATCCAAGTATAATTAACATATCAAATATAAGAATCTATATACCCTGCGGGTATATTGACAAAACCCTCACATAAACACACAGGCACACATAATCCAGTTCTAAAATATTTTTGTGGAAAATCACAGGGATGGTTTCGCACAGCTTTTATCCTGGCCTTGTCATTTTCGTCACAAATGACACCCGATTTACCCCACTGTCATGCCAGAGTTAGGCAGACAGCTCAGCTTCTTTCCCCAAGCCCACCTGGGCACTCCCACACTGCCATTGTCTCACAAGGCTGATCAAAGACCATGGAGCTGCCCTAGGGAGAGAGATGGTAGCTATAGGTAGCAATAGGAAAGCTCCTAGCTCTTACATACACAGCCTACGCGGGCTTCACAAGGCTCCTGAGGAGCTGTATTTAGCAATTCTTCTACACCTGTTAGAAACATTCCAAGCTTCAGTTTGTTTGTCGGTTCATTCCAAATTGTAAAGGATCATATTCAATCTCTCATTTGAAGCATCCCTTTCTTTAATTTTGTATTTATTGACTTAAAAATGGCAGCAAAAAGCCCACACAAAACTAGTAAAATACATTAAATCTCTCGTGTCCTTTTGCTTCTCTTTTTTTCCAGGACACCGAGCTTCTGGAGCCCTGTGCTTGTCAGTTCCTCGGGTAACTTGGAGTCCTGCAGCTGCCTATAAGACCCTATTTCAAGATTCAAAACTACGTTCTCACTTTAAAGCCCGATTTCTGCATCAGACAGAAGTTTCATGGCTCGACCAGTGACAGTCCCAGCCTTGGGGGCAACTCTGACTTGGAAATGTCTTTCTTGTTCTACATTGAACCTAGCAAACCTCAGCGCCCTGAGCTGCGGGCCTGTGGCTCCACTCTCTAGTCCAGGGTGGGAGGGGGGGAATCAGGTGGGACAGCTGGTTCCCTGACTCACCCGGCCTCCTCTTCTTTCCCAGGCACACGTCCACGGGGCCTCACATGACAAAACTAGCTCCTTCCCTGCTTGGTCTCCCTGCATGGACCCACGTGCTGGGAGACTGCAGATAGGGCAGACCCAGAGGCCCATTCCTGACCTGTGCTAGCAGATCCTGATTATGCATGATGCTCTAGGGTAGACATTGAGGCCCCAGACTGAATGAGACAAACTCCCTGTACTGAGGGGCTCCTAAGACTTTATGTGACATAGAAATTAAAATAAAATGTTGGCAAGCACAATGGTAAACATACATAGTTTACCCAAAAAGGCATTTGATTCAGCAGAGGTTGGCTGTGGTCAGGATCTGATTGAAATCAGAGGTCTGGGTGGGTCAGACTGCGGAGTCTGAGGTTCCCATTCCATGGCAGGACCCTGCCATCCCTCATTTCACGTTGGTCACTGGCCGGGGCCCTGGGGCTGCATTTCAGTGGGATGACTCAGCCGTGGGTCTGTCTCCTCCCACATTCCTGGCCCAGAATCGCACCGTCCATGTGGCCTTCGAGCAGAAGCGGAGGCTTCAGAGTGCTCAGCACCTCTGCAGCAGGAGGGAAAGGAATGTGGGTCACTCATTTCATGCAGCAGAAGACACTCCTTTCCTAGGACTATTGATATCTGTGGGCACTGGGCAAAGTGCAGTTTCCTATTCTCTAATTTCATGAGGGAGACTGTAGGCATTGTCCATTTAGAAGTGTCACTTAACACTGGGAGGATCCTGAGAATATATTTCTGATTTTTGAGTAGTCTTTACAACTTCTGTCCATCTGATGCCTAAGAATATTCACAGTGAGCATGATATTAATCTCACTCCTCTTCTCCATACTTTAACAGCCCAGCTAATAGTAGGCAGGGGCCCCTTGCTGAGTCCAGGGTCATGATTCAGTTCAAGATTCAGATGACACTGGCACCTGAGGTTTAATTGCTCGAGCCTGAGCAATAATTCACAAAATAGACCTCAAACAGGGATGAACAATCTTGTTCTGGATTTAGCTCAGGGTTGCATTCAAAAGAAAAAACCAATACAAGTTCTCAGAAAGAAAAACAATGTTAAAATTCATTAAAATGCTTAAAGTTAATTTAAATGTGTATTTCCAAAGTGGCGAACTGGACCCAGTGTTTACAGCAGCACTCTCAACAATAGCCAAATTATGGAAAGAGCACAAATGCCCATCGCCTGATGAATGGATAAAGAAGATGTGGTGCATATACAAGGGAATATTTCTTGGCGATTAAAAAGAATGAAATCTTGGCATTTGCAGCAGCGTGGATGGAATTGGAGTGTATTGTGCTGAGCAAAATAAATCAGTCAGAGGAAGACAAATGTATGCTTTCACTCACTCTTATGTGGAATTTAGAAGCCAAACAGATGAATGCAGGAGAAGGGAAGGAAAAGGAAAATAAGAGAAAAACAGAGAGGGAGGCAAACCATAAGAGACCCTTAAATAGAACAAACTGAGGGTTGCTGGAGGGGAGGTGGGGGAGGGATGGGCTAGATGGGTGATGGACATTAAGGAGGGCACTTGTTGGGATGAGCACTGGGTGTTGTACGTAAGTGATGAATGAGCCAATCAATTCTACTCCTGAAACCAATACTATGCTATATGTTAGCTAATTTGAACTTAAATTTGAAACAAAAGTGGCAAACTGGAAACATGACAAAAAAAAAAGGCTTAAATCTTCCTTACCTATTTCCCTAAATTTGTAGTCACCTTTGCATAGCCACTGCCCTTAACTTCCAGTCCTCTCCTCTCCCGCCCCGTCCTCTCCCCTCTTCTCTTCTCACATCTTGCCTGTATTTCTCCCTCACTTGCTCCTTTATGCTCCAAAGAGCAGTGTTTGCTCAGTGTTTGCTGCTTTTGTTTCTCTTGCCCATCCTTCCCCATTTCCAGCTCAGTTGTTTTCCTTTGCAAGTGTTGTCCTGTCCATCCTAGTGTTAACCCATCTGGGATTTCTGTAATTCTTTATGTCCTCCTCTTTATCCATTATGCAACTCAGTAGCACACAAGAATAGTCAGCAGCAGGCGGTGAGGGGTGGGGTGGGGGAATGAGGAAGAGAGAGAGAATGCACTGCAGTTAAGTGTTATTTATTTTTTTTCTGTCTCAGAGGTGGTAAAATGGTCTTCCTCCCGGGAAGTCACAAGACTGTTGTGAAGCCCATGTAAGATAACGGAATTTAGGAACCTAAACCATTTATTTATTCAACAGATACTATTTCCGCATCTAATCTGTTCAGGTCTTGGCCACGTGTCCCACGTGCAGAATGGGGAAGCTACAGTCCCTGTGGCAGAAGAGCTGCAGGCTTGGGGGAGAAGCAGGTGAGTGGAAAGCCCACTGAGGGAGGATGGATATCATCAGTGAGGCTCAGCCAGTTTCAGGAGACTCTCAGGTGCGACACCTGTCCCAGTGGAAGGGATCCAGAAAGGCTTTTCACTGAAGTGATGGCTTTGTTGAGAATGGTGTCCATTGTATCCAGGTAAAAATGATGACTAAAGGCCCTGCAGGGAGAAGAAGATGGTGTGTGAGAAAATTACCAGAAGACTGATACCAGAAGACTGATCCGTAACTGCACACGGATCAAGGAATGGATGGAACAACAAGGAAGGGGTCTGGAGGGCAAGAGATGGCTGTGTGTTGGACCAGGGACTTATCCTGCTAAGCTGAAGTGTTGTAGGCAGGCAGGTGACAGGGTCAGCTCGGACTTGTTAAGAAATTTCTCTGACTGCAATGCAGAAGATGGGTTTGAATCAAACAAGAATGGGGAAGACAGCCATGTCGGGAAGGAGTGGTAATGATCCAGCGGAGATGAGGAGGCCCTGAACTAGGGCCATGGTAGTCAGCACAGGAGGGGTGAAGTGGATTCCAGAAATACTTAGTCTGTGAAGCTGGCATGACTGAGTGTGTGTGATGGGAAAACCGCACAAAACCGGAGGCGGGGCGGAGCGGGGCGGGCGGGGGGGGGGCGGAAGTCAAGATAACTCCATTTCCTGGGAGCCTGAAAGTTTATAGAGAGGGTGGACGCTGGATGTTCACACGATGTGTGGGAAGAGGACCACCTTGCTGACACTTGGAGGACAAAATGTGTTCTCATCCCAGTGTCAACAATGAAGTTACTTACATAAAGAACTTGGCTATAAATGTTAAGTCAAATCCAAGGGGCCCTTGGGAAATACAATCATCTCTCTTTCCCCTCTCCTCTTCTTTCCTGTCCCTTACCCTCCACCTCTCTACCTTCCTTGCTTTCTTTCTTTATCTAATACCCATTACATACCTCTGTCTTTTCCTTCAAAATCAAATTTTGCAAATGAGGAACTTTGGGACCAGGTCTCTCAGCTTTGCCATTTCCAACCTTTAAGAGTTGTGTTAAATAATCCTTTGCACGGTATAAAAAAGTCTGTCAGAGAAGTACTATTATCGCCATTTTCTTCAGAGGAAACTGAGAACTGTAGAAGTGTTAAGAAAATTGCTCAGCGTTACACACCTGATTCAGACAAAGACTCTGGATTGAAACCTAATCATTGTGTGTATACCATGCCAATTTGCTAACAATGTGTGCCAACAGATTTCTTTACTTATATGTTGTATTTCTTATTTGTTTTTGAATACTTGCATGTATTATTAATAGTTATAAAACCTATTTGAACAGAGTGGGTGGAGTACCATTATTTAAAAGTAGGGTCATCTCTCTTTCACTCACCATCTCTGCAAATCAAGAAATAATCATCCCTCTCTCTGAAGACAGTAAACCTCATCAAGTCTTCTCATCTTAAGAAAGTCTGATCTTCCTCCAGTTTATCAAACATAAATAATAACCCAAGTAATTTATTGGTGAAAATAACTTTGGAATCTATTAGTAATTCATGAGTCAAAGAGAAGCAGGTCTAAAATTGGGTCGGGAGAACTGCTGTGAATCACAGGATCCTTAGGTCATTCCCTTACTCCAGCAGGTACCACCTGTAGCTTCTAGGATTTCAACATGACAAGGAATGTTCTGGAATTGCCTCAGCCATCCCAAGAGCATCCCTGTTCCTTCTGGCATCCCTGCAAGATGTCAGCCTCCAATGGCCGTCCAGGTGACTCTAATGCTAAACCTCAGGGTGCTAGGCGAGACCAACTAACCATCCTCTGGTCTGCTCCTCTGGGCTGCAGAGAGAGAGAGAGAGAGAGAGAGAGAGAGAGACAGAGAGAGTTAGTTCAGGAACAGGGTGCAACCCATGGAGGTTCCTACCTCCTCAAACCCCCATGTTGATCCCCCGACATTCTCCCTGTACCTTTCCCACCAATGGAGTTGGACATACTGCAGATGGTGCACAGCATTCTTCTGGGTAAAGAGCCCTAAGTGAGAAGGCTCCCTTCAGGCAGAGGAGACCCTTCTCAGAGGTAAGAAACAGGGAAGGTATATCCCACTAATGCCTTCTGATTAACAGTGATGTCAGTTGGAAGAGAGGGGGGGCAGGAAAGATCTTAGCCTGAGGGACCTTATCCACACAATGCCAGTCTCTCTTAGGTATTGTGATTAGTGCCTTACCTTACCTTATTATGTTTCTACCTTTTAGGGTTTATGTCTCTTTTCTTTTGAAACAAATTCTATCGTGGTAAGAGCACCTAACATGAGGTCACCCACCTAACAGATTCTTAAGTCCACAGTACAATATTGTGATCTACAGGTATGCTGTGGTAAGCAGACTTCTAGAACTGACTCATCTTGCATAACTGAAATTTTATACCCGTTGATAAGCACCTCGCTGTTTTCCTCACCCAGTCCCTGACAACCATGATTCTATTCTTTACCTCCATGAGTTTGACTGTTTTAGATACCCCACTCAGGGGATTCATGCAGTATTTATCCTTCTGGACCTGGCCTATTTCTCTTGACATAACATCTTCCAGGCTTATCCATGTTGTCTCAGATGGCAGTGTTTCCTTGTTTCCTTCCTTTATAGCTGAATAATATTCCATTGTACCTATATACCATATTTCTTTATCCATTCATCTGCTGATAGACATTTAGGTGTGGTGAGTAATGCTGAAATGAATGCGAGAGTGCTGATATTTCTTCCAGATCCTGATTTAAATTCTTTTGGGTAAATACCAGGCAAGGAACTGCTGGATCATAGGGTAGTTCTATTTTTCAAGTTTTTGAGGAACCTCCGTACTGTTTTTCATAGTTGCTTCACCATTTTGCATTTCCACGAATAGTGTACAAATGTTCCCTTTTCTCTACAACCTCACAGCCTCACCAACATTTTTTACTGTCCTTTTTTTTTTTTCTTATGGCAGTCATCCTAACAGGCATGAAGTGATATCGCATGTGGCTTTGATTTGCATTTCCCTAATGATAAGTGATGTTGAGCATCTTTACGTGTAGCAGTTGGTCGTCTATGTCTTTGATGAAATGGCTATTCAAATAGTTTCTCCATTTAAAAATTAAGGTTATTGGGGCACCTGGGTGGCTCAGTCAGTTCATTGTTAGACATCGGCTGAGGTCATGATCTCGTGGTTCATGAGCTCCAGCACCACGTCGGGCTCTGTGCTGACAGCTCAGACCCTGGAGCCTGCTTCAGGTTCTAGGTCTCACACTCTCTCTCTGCCCCTCCCCCGCTCTCTCTCTCTCTCAAAAATAAATAAACGTTTAAAAATAAATAAAAAATTAAGGTTACCTTTTTTTTTTGCTATGGAATTGAAGGTGTTCCTTATATATTTTGGAAATTAAACCCTTATCAGATATATGGACATCTCCGTTTCTTGAAGACCTGTCACATAATGTGCCTCATATTAGGTATTTCACTGAGTTTTTGCAGCAAACTTTTGAGGCAGATGTAGTTCCTTTTTTATTGAAGTATAACTAACAAACGGTGTTATATTAGTTTCAGGCATACAACGTGGTGACTCAACAATTCTATACATTACTCAGCGCCCATCACAGTAGGTGTACTCTTAAACCCCCTCACTTATTTCATGCCTGCTCCCACCTACCTCTCCTCTGACTACTACCAGTTTGTTCTCTGTACTTGAGAGTCTGCTTGTCTCTGTTTTCTTTGTTTGTTTTGTTTCTTAAATTCCACATATGCATAAAAATCACATGTATTTGTCTTTCTCAGACTTTCACTTAGCATTATACCCTCCAGGTCCATCCATGTTGTTATGAATGACAAGGTTTCGTTGTTTTTCTTCTGTTTTGCTTTTTGTTTTTGTTTTTCATTTTTTGTTTTGTTCTTTTTTTGTTTGTTTTTATCGCCTGAATGATTTTCCATTGTATTTATTTATCGCATCTCTTTTGCCCAGTCATCTAACAGTGGACACTTGGGCTGCTTCCAGATCTTGGCTATTGTAAGTAATGCTGTAACAAACATAATCAATGGACACTTGGGCTGCTTCCAGATCTTGGCTATTGTAAATAATGCTGCAATAAACATAGAGGTGCATATATCTTCTCAAATTAGTGTTTTTGTTTTCTTTGGGTAAATGACCAGTGATGGATTTACTGGATCTTATGCTCATTCCATTGTTAATTTTTTGAGGAGCCACGATACTGTTTTCCACAGTGGCTATACCAACTTACATTCCCGCCAAAAATACACGAGGGTTCCTTTTTCTCCACATCCTTGCCAACAGTTGTTATTTCTTGTGTTTTTGATTTGAGCTCTTCTGACAGGTGTGAGCTGATATGTCATTATGGTTTTGATCTGCATTTCCGTAGTGAGTTGAACATCTTTTCATATGTTTGTTGGCCATCTGCATGTCTTCTTTGGAAAATGTAGGATAAATTCCTCGGCTCATTTTTATTTCAGATTATCTGTTTTGTTTTGTTTTGATGTTGTCTAGTGTAAATTCTTCATATATTTTGGGTATTGACCCCTTATCAGATGTATCTTTTGAAAATATGTTCTCCCATTTAGTAGGTGGCCTTTTTGTTTGGTGATGATTTCCTTCCCTGTGCAAAAGGTTTTTATTTTGGTGTCGACTCAATAGTTTAATTTTTCTCTTGTGTCCCTTGCCTGAGGAGACATTTCTAGAAAGATGTCTCTATGACTGAGGTCAAAGAAATTAGGAGGCCGGTGTAGTTCTTACCTCTACTCTACAGAGATGTTAAATGATCTTTAGGGAGGTTAGGAAATATTTCAGGTCACATGGTAGTGGTGCCTACAGACGTCTGCATAGCCAAGGCACTCATGTTTTCCCCACGAGGCCTAGTGAGTAATATTAGCCGAGGTGTTACTGTGGTTCAACAAATGAATACTAAGAGGTTATCCATGGGTTTTGTGTTGGCCATGCTTTATTTATCTAGGTAACAACACCCATGAATTGAATGGTGGGGTAAATAGCTTATGGAGCTTCCTTTCTTGAATGTACTATGTCTAGAAGTCCCTCTAAATGCCAGTTCAGAACAGAGAGCCTAATAGAGAGTAGGCAAGTTAACTTTTGCAGGAGGAAGCAACACATGCTGTTTGGGGAGCATGAAGGAAAAAGCTGCGAAATGGGGGCAGCTCAGGCACTGAGTCAGTTTTGAAGAAGTGAGAGAATATGAGTTTGGGTGTCTAGTGGACCACAAGTCCCCCTCCCCCCCCCCCCCCCCCCACTGATGAGGACCACAGAGAGCACATCACATCAGTGTGTAAATCTGCAAGTGTGGAGACTTTGGGAGGGGCCGAGCCAGTGGTCTAGAAAACAGGGGTTGTGCTGTCCTGTTCAAGGCCATTAATGGAGCCATGTAACAACATGCCCAGCCTAGGGCTATCAGCACCTAGGAACCAAGACAAGACTGTGGTCTCTTCAAGCCAATTAATTGTCTAGAAGGGCCTGGAGACCAGTAGGACATGGTCAAAAGGGTTAGTTGTAAAGGAAAACTGTGAGTGAGGGTTAAGGTCCTGGACAAGGAAGGGTCAGCTCACCCTACTGTCTACTCTACTATCAAAGGGAACAAAGCTGGATGCTGGGCAGGTGAAACTGAATGGGGCAGTAAGTTTTACAGTTAAGGTGCTCGGGGAGCCAGGGAGTAGGGCAGGCACCACCTCTAACTATGGAGGTGCATCACGGCTGTCAAAGAATATCTCATGTTCCCTAGTTGCCACATGACACTGGCATGGGGAGGGTGAGACAAGGTCCAAAGTGAATCACTGAGCCTTCCCCAATGAGGGTGAGGAAGATCCTGGACAAGGAAGTTTGGTGATATCCACATTAGTGTGGCAAGCCATTTCTGAGGTTGCATGCAGATGGTAATTTGGTTGGGAAATAAGTGCGTCATCCCAGTCCTGGACTGTCACCTGCCTGGGCCCGCCTGGCCCTTATAAAAGGACTCTCCACCACACTGGTGTTATCTTCTGGAGACACCGAGGCATACATCTCCTCTGAAGCCTCTGGTGAGTACAAGCCTTAGAGATCTTTTTTGGCATTTGAATAGTGTGAGGATTTAATCTGGGAGAACAAGTGACTGTTTATTTTAGCCAATTAAAGTCCGTGCATGGGGAAGAGACAATAATGAGGTCTGGGGGGTATTTGGAAGGTGACCGTGAAGGTCATGACAGAAATGGAGTCAGAGGTACAATCCTAAACTGACTGACAACAAGAGAGACGAGGTGTTGTCCTGTGGCCTATACTGTGCACGTTCCAAGTGCATCCCTCTCAGGGCTCTCGGTCCCTTTGAGTGCTGGGTGGGAGTCTGGGCAGTCCTCCTCGAAGCCCAGGCCTCAGAACCCCAGTCAGGTCAGTGAGACCAGCAACCAGGGCTCAGAAAGCTATCGGTAGAGGTCTGTTTGGGGATTGGCTAGAAGTTTCGTATCTGGGTTCTTTGTCTCCACATGATGTTTGTATTCACACAGCACACAGGCAATCGTGTCTGTACAAAGTGATAGACAGAAACATTAACCAGAAAAGACCGGAGAGCTAGGGTAAGAGGTGCTCAAAGGG